>NC_091284.1:573490406-574090406 GCF_032444005.1 Ranitomeya imitator | reverse complement strand
TCAGCACCAGATGCAGGGGACAGAGCTTATCTCTAGAGCTGTCTCCTGCACGCTCCGTGTGGTACCCAGTCGGCACACGGCTGCCGCACGTGTGCCACACGCATGGCCTACGTGAGCTCACGGACACGGATAATTCCGGTACCGATTTTTCCGGTACCGGAATTAACTGGACGTGTGAGACTGGCCTTATGGGTCGCTGCGACATTGCATTAGATAAAAAGAACGTATCTGCACAAAAGCGGTATCATTAAAAACGTCAGCTTGGCACACATAAAATAAGCCCTCACCCGACCCCAGATCACGAAAAATGGAAACGCTACGGGTATCGGAAAATGGAGCAATTGTTTTTTTGTTTTTTTTAGCAAAGTTTGGAATTTTTTTTTAACCATTTAGATAAAAAAAAAGTACCTAGGCATGTTTGGTGTCTATGAACTCGTAATGACCTGGAGAATCATAATGGCCGGTCAGTTTTAGCATTTAGTGAACCTAGCAAAAAAGCCAAACAAAAAACAAGTGTGGCATTGCACCTTTTTTTGCAATTTCAGCGCACTTGGAATTTTTTTCCCGTTTTCCAGTACACGACATGGTAAAATCAATGAGGTCATTCAAAAGTACAACTCGTTCCACAAAAAATAAGCCCTCACATGGCCATATTGACAGAAAAATAAAAAAGTTATGGCTCTGGGAAGGAGGGGAGCGAAAAACTAAAATGAAAAATCTTAAGGTCATGAAGGGGTTAATCCGCCCTCAGTCTGTACCCTTCCCCCACCTAGGAAAGAGGGGGAACAGTAGTGTACCGTACTACACCAGACTAATAACGTAATAATACAAACGGGGATAAAGGAAAATTCAAAATTATATAAATATACCCACACAGAGGTAAAACACCGGAGAGTGGAGGATGGGGTAAAACCAAGGAAGGAGAAGGGGGGGGGGGGTTTATTAGCGCAAACCCAATTCCTGGAAACAGTCTCAGATAAATGCACCACGCCTTCTCAAAAGAACCACAAACCACCACCTCTTAACCATGCAGCATGGTTGCAATGAGTGCTAGCCAGGGCTCAGAATATATAGGAGAGGGAAGGGGCTAACAGTGAACAGATGAGAGCCTAAGGCTATGTGCACAAGTAGGGAATGAGGTGCAGAATTTTTTGCACAAAATCCGCATCTCCTAGCAGAATCCGCAGCTGAGGTTTTTATGCAGATTTGGAGCGGAATTGATGCGGATTTTCTGCAGTTTTTCTACTGCGGATTTCTGGAAGGGTACAGAAACACTGCAGATCCGCACAAAAGAAGTGACATGCACTTACGGTATTTTAAATCCGCAGCAATTCCGCACTGATTTTTCCCGAACCATCTGCACGTCTTTTTTTTCCCCCTATTGATTTACATTGTACTGTAAATCAATGCAGAACTACAGCGTTTCTGCGTGGAAAAATCCACTGCGGATCCGCACTAAATCCACATCGTGTGCACATAGCCTTAATGCAGGAAATCTTCCAAGAGCTCTCAAATGCGCAGATTAACCCCTGCACTGCTAAAATAAACCTGAATTGTTTAAATGTCAGTGACGTGCTTCTTAACAGTGCATAAGTAGGAGAAATCAGACACTGAGGTCTTCTGGCTCCTGTCGCGGTAAACCTGTGACAAATACAGTGGGGGGAAAAAAGTATTTGATCCCTTGCTGGGTTTGTAAGTTTGCCCACTGACAAAGATGAGCAGTCTATAATTTTAAAAGGTAGCTAAATTTCAACATTGAGGAGTTAGAATATGAAAAATAAAAATCCCCCAAAAAAACAACCATTGTAGAAGTTATATAAATGTATTTGCATTTTGCAGTGAGAAATTATCCCTCTGCCAAACAAGACTTAATACTTGGTGGCAAAACCGTTTTTGGCAAGCACAGCAAATTTTTTGCAGTAGATGATGAGGTTTGCGCACAAGTCAGGAGGAATTTTGGTCCACTCCTCTTTGCAGATCATCTCTAAATCACTAAGATTTTGAGGCTGTCGTTTGGCAACTCGGAGCTTCAACTCTCTCCATAGGTTTTCTATGGTCTGGAGACTGGCTAGACCACTCCATGACCCAACTGTGCTTCTTTTTGAGCCACTCCTTTGTTGCCTTGGCTGTATGTTTTGGATCATTGTCTTGCTGGAAGACCCAGCCACGCCCCATTTTTAATGTCCTGGCTGAGGGAAGGAGGTTGTCACTCAGGATTTTACAGTACATAACTCCATCCATTCTCCCATTGATGTGAAGCAGTCCTGTGCCCTTAGCAGAGAAACACCCCCAAAACAATATTTTCACCTCCATGCTTGACAGTGGGGACAGCGTTCTTTGGGTCATAGGCAGCATTTCTCTTCCTACTAACACAGCGAGTTGAGTTAATGCCAAAGACCTCAATTTTTGTCTCATCTGACAACAGCCCCTTGTCCCAATCACTCACAGAATCATCCAAGTGTTCATTGGAAAGCTTCAGACGGGCCTGCACATGTGCTTTCTTGAGCAGGGGGACCTTGCGGGCACTGCAGGATTTTAAACCTTTACGGCGTAATGTGTTACCAATGGTTTTCTTGATGACTGTGGTCTCAGCTGCCTTGAGATTATTAACAAGTACCCCCTGTAGTTCTAGGCTGATCTCTCACCTTCCTCATGATCAAGGATACCCCACGAGATGAGATTTTGCATGGTGCCCCAGATCGATGTCGATTGACATATTGTATTTCTTCTATTTTCTTACTATTGCACCAACAGTTGTTTCCTTCTTACCCAGCATCTTACTTATGGTTTTGTAGTCCACTCCAGCTTTGTGCAGGTCTATGATCTTGTCCATGACATCCTTATAAAGCTCTTTGGTCTTGCCGACGTTGTTGAAGTTAGAGTCTGACTGACAGTCTGTGGACAGGAGTCTTTTAGAAAAGGTGACTATGCAAGACAGCTGTCTTTAATGCAGGTAAAGAGTTGATTAGGAGTGTCTAACTGGTCTGTAGGAGCCAGAACTCTTAATGGTTGGTGTTATGCTGTGCTATCAGGCAACACAGTGTGCAGTAATCAGCGCACATACAGTGATATGGCAATAACCCAAAAACAATAGAACAAGCTCTGAGACGTGGAATCTCTGCAGACTGCAATACCTGAACCTATCCTCACACAACTAAAAGCAGCAGTGGATTGCGCCTAACACTACCTATGCAACTCGGCACTGCCTGAGGAGCTGACTAGCCTGAAGATAGAAATACAAGCCTGACTTGCCTCAGAGAAATACCCCAAAGGAATAGGCAGCCCCCCACATATAATGACTGTTAGCAAGATGAAAAGACAAAACGTAGGAATGAAATAGATTCAGCAAAGTGAGGCCCGATATTCTAGACAGAGCGAGGATAGCAAAGAGAACTATGCAGTCTACAAAAAACCCTAAAGCAGAACCACGCAAAGGGGGGCAAAAAGACCCACCGTGCCGAACTAACGGCACGGCGGTGCACCCTTTGCGTCTCAGAGCTTCCAGCAAAAGAGAATAGCACAGCTGGACAGAAAAAACGGAAACAAAAACAAAGTAACACTTATCTAGCAGAGCAGCAGGCCACAGGAAAGATGCAGTAGCTCAGATCCAACACTGGAACATTGACAAGGAGCAAGGAAGACAGACTCAGGTGGAGTTAAATAGCAAGGCAGCCAACGAGCTCACCAAAACACCTGAGGGAGGAAGCCCAGAGGCTGCAATACCACTTGTGACCACAGGAGTGAATTCAGCCACAGAATTCACAACAGTACCCCCCCCTTGAGGAGGGGTCACTGAACCCTCACCAGAACCCCCAGGCCGACCAGGATGAGCCACATGAAAGGCACGAACAAGATCTGGAGCATGGACATAAGAGGCAAAAACCCAGGAATTATCCTCCTGAGCATAACCCTTCCATTTGACCAGATACTGGAGTTTCCGTCTAGAGACACGAGAATCCAAAATTTTCTCCACAATATACTCCAATTCCCCCTCCACCAAAACAGGGGCAGGAGGCTCCACAGATGGAACCATAGGTGCCACGTATCTTCTCAACAACGACCTATGGAATACATTATGTATGGAAAAGGAGTCTGGGAGGGTCAGACGAAAAGACACCGGATTGAGAATCTCAGAAATCCTATACGGACCAATAAAACGAGGTTTAAATTTAGGAGAGGAAACCTTCATAGGAATATGACGAGAAGATAACCAAACCAGATCCCCAACACGAAGTCGGGGACCCACACGGCGTCTACGATTAGCGAAAAGCTGAGCCTTCTCCTGGGACAAGGTCAAATTGTCCACTACCTGAGTCCAGATCTGCTGCAACCTGTCCACCACAGAATCCACACCAGGACAGTCCGAAGACTCAACCTGTCCTGAAGAGAAACGAGGATGGAACCCAGAATTGCAGAAAAATGGAGAGACCAAGGTAGCCGAGCTGGCCCGATTATTAAGGGCGAACTCAGCCAACGGCAAAAATGACACCCAATCATCCTGGTCAGCAGAAACAAAACATCTCAGATATGTTTCCAAGGTCTGATTGGTTCGTTCGGTCTGGCCATTAGTCTGAGGATGGAAGGCCGAGGAAAAAGATAGGTCAATGCCCATCCTACCACAAAAGGCTCGCCAGAACCTCGAGACAAACTGGGAACCTCTGTCAGAAACAATATTCTCAGGAATGCCATGCAAACAAACCACATGCTGGAAGAACAAAGGCACCAAATCAGAGGAGGAAGGCAATTTAACCAAGGGCACCAGATGGACCATTTTAGAAAAGCGATCACAGACCACCCAAATAACCGACATCTTTTGAGAAACGGGAAGGTCAGAAATGAAATCCATCGAAATATGTGTCCAAGGCCTCTTCGGGACCGGCAAGGGCAAAAGCAACCCACTGGCACGTGAACAGCAGGGCTTAGCCCTAGCACAAATCCCACAGGACTGCACAAAAGCACGCACATCCCGTGACAGAGATGGCCACCAGAAGGATCTAGCCACTAACTCTCTGGTACCAAAGATTCCTGGATGACCAGCCAGCACCGAACAATGAAGTTCAGAGATAACTTTACTAGTCCACCTATCAGGGACGAACAGTTTCTCGGCCGGACAACGATCAGGTTTATTAGCCTGAAATTTCTGCAACACTCTCCACAAATCAGGAGAGATGGCAGACACAATGACTCCTTCCTTGAGGATACTCGCCGGCTCAGATAACCCCGGAGAGTCGGGCACAAAACTCCTAGACAGAGCATCCGCCTTCACATTTTTAGAGCCCGGAAGGTACGAAATCACAAAATCAAAACGAGCAAAAAATAACGACCAACGGGCCTGTCTAGGATTCAAGCACTTGGCAGACTCGAGATAAGTAAGATTCTTATGATCAGTCAATACCACCACGCGATGCTTAGCTCCCTCAAGCCAATGACGCCACTCCTCGAATGCCCACTTCATGGCCAGCAACTCTCGGTTGCCCACATCATAATTACGCTCAGCAGCAGAAAATTTCCTGGAAAAGAAAGCACATGGTTTCAACACTGAGAGACCAGAACCTCTCTGTGACAAAACCGCCCCTGCTCCAATCTCAGAAGCATCAACCTCGACCTGGAACGGAAGAGAAACATCTGGTTGACACAACACAGGGGCACAGCAAAAACGACGCTTCAACTCCTGAAAAGCTTCCACGGCAGCAGAAGACCAATTAACCAAATCAGCACCCTTCTTGGTCAAATCGGTCAATGGTCTGGCAATGCTAGAAAAATTACAGATGAAGCGACGATAAAAATTAGCAAAGCCCAGGAATTTCTGCAGACTTTTCAGAGATGTCGGCTGAGTCCAATCCTGGATGGCCTGAACCTTAACCGGATCCATCTCGATAGTAGAAGGGGAAAAGATGAACCCCAAAAATGAAACTTTCTGCACACCGAAGAGACACTTTGATCCCTTCACGAACAAGGAATTAGCACGCAGTACCTGGAAAACCATTCTGACTTGCTTCACATGAGACTCCCAATCATCTGAGAAGATCAAAATGTCATCCAAGTAAACAATCAGGAATTTATCCAGATACTCACGGAAAATGTCATGCATAAAAGACTGAAAAACAGATGGAGCATTGGCAAGTCCGAACGGCATCACCAGATACTCAAAATGACCCTCGGGCGTATTAAATGCCGTTTTCCATTCATCTCCCTGCCTGATTCTCACCAGATTATACGCACCACGAAGATCAATCTTAGTAAACCAACTAGCCCCCTTAATCCGAGCAAACAAGTCAGATATCAATGGCAAGGGATACTGAAACTTAACAGTGATCTTATTAAGAAGGCGGTAATCAATACACGATCTTAGCGAACCATCCTTTTTGGCTACAAAAAAGAACCCTGCTCCCAATGGTGATGACGATGGGCGAATATGTCCCTTCTCCAGGGATTCTTTCACATAACTGCGCATAGCGGTGTGTTCAGGCACGGACAAATTAAATAAACGACCCTTAGGGAATTTACTACCAGGAATCAAATTGATAGCACAATCACAATTCCTATGCGGAGGTAGGGCATCAGACTTGGGCTCTTCAAATACATCCTGAAAGTCAGACAAGAACTCTGGGATGTCAGAAGGAATGGATGACGAAATAGACAAAAATGGAACATCACCATGTACTCCCTGACAACCCCAGCTGGTTACCGACATAGAGTTCCAATCTAATACTGGATTATGGGTTTGTAGCCATGGCAACCCCAACACGACCACATCATGCAGATTATGCAGTACCAGAAAGCGAATAACTTCCTGATGTGCAGGAGCCATGCACATGGTCAGCTGGGCCCAGTACTGAGGCTTATTCTTGGCCAAAGGTGTAGCATCAATTCCTCTCAACGGAATAGGACACCGCAAAGGCTCCAAGAAAAATCCACAACGTTTAGCATAATCCAAATCCATCAGATTCAGGGCAGCGCCTGAATCCACAAACGCCATGACAGAATACGATGACAAAGAGCATATCAAGGTAATGGACAGAAGGAATTTGGACTGTACAGTACCAATGACGGCAGAGCTATTGAACCGCCTAGTGCGCTTAGGACAATTAGAAATAGCATGAGTGGAATCACCACAGTAGAAACACAGCCTGTTCAGACGTCTGTGTTCTTGCCGTTCAACTTTAGTCATCGTCCTGTCGCACTGCATAGGCTCAGGTTTACTCTCAGACAATACCGCCAGATGGTGCACAGATTTACGCTCGCGCAAGCGACGACCGATCTGAATGGCCAAGGACATAGACTCATTCAAACCAGCAGGCATAGGAAATCCCACCATTACATCCTTAAGAGCTTCAGAGAGACCCTTTCTGAACCAAGCCGCCAGTGCAGATTCATTCCACAGAGTGAGTACTGACCACTTCCTAAATTTCTGACAATATACTTCTACATCATCCTGACCCTGGCATAAAGCCAGCAAATTTTTCTCAGCCTGATCCACTGAATTAGGCTCATCGTAAAGCAATCCAAGCGCCTGGAAAAACGCATCAACATTACTCAATGCAGGGTCTCCTGGCGCAAGAGAAAACGCCCAGTCCTGTGGGTCGCCGCGCAAAAAAGAAATAATAATCAAAACCTGTTGAATAGGATTACCAGAAGAATGAGGTTTCAAGGCCAGAAATAGCTTACAATTATTTTTGAAGCTCAGGAACTTAGTTCTGTCACCAAAAAACAAATCAGGAATAGGAATTCTTGGTTCTAGCATAGATTTCTGATCAATTGTATCTTGAATCTTTTGTACATTTATAACGAGATTATCCATTGAGGAGCACAGAGCCTGAATATCCATGTCCACAGCTGTGTCCTGAAGCACTCTAATGTCTAGGGGGAAAAAAAAAAAAAAACTGAAGACAGAGCTGAGGAAAAAAAAATGATGTCAGGACTTCTTTTTTCCCTCTATTGAGAATCATTGGTTTGGGCTCCTTGTACTGTTATGCTGTGCTATCAGGCAACACAGTGTGCAGTAATCAGCGCACATACAGTGATATGGCAATAACCCAAAAACAATAGAACAAGCTCTGAGACGTGGAATCTCTGCAGACTGCAATACCTGAACCTATCCTCACACAACTAAAAGCAGCAGTGGATTGCGCCTAACACTACCTATGCAACTCGGCACTGCCTGAGGAGCTGACTAGCCTGAAGATAGAAATACAAGCCTGACTTGCCTCAGAGAAATACCCCAAAGGAATAGGCAGCCCCCCACATATAATGACTGTTAGCAAGATGAAAAGACAAAACGTAGGAATGAAATAGATTCAGCAAAGTGAGGCCCGATATTCTAGACAGAGCGAGGATAGCAAAGAGAACTATGCAGTCTACAAAAAACCCTAAAGCAGAACCACGCAAAGGGGGGCAAAAAGACCCACTGTGCCGAACTAACGGCACGGCGGTGCACCCTTTGCGTCTCAGAGCTTCCAGCAAAAGAGAATAGCACAGCTGGACAGAAAAAACGGAAACAAAAACAAAGTAACACTTATCTAGCAGAGCAGCAGGCCACAGGAAAGATGCAGTAGCTCAGATCCAACACTGGAACATTGACAAGGAGCAAGGAAGACAGACTCAGGTGGAGTTAAATAGCAAGGCAGCCAACGAGCTCACCAAAACACCTGAGGGAGGAAGCCCAGAGGCTGCAATACCACATGTGACCACAGGAGTGAATTCAGCCACAGAATTCACAACAGGTTGGTAGGGGATCAAATACTTATTTCTCACTGCAAAATGCAAATAAATTTATACAATGTGATTTTCTGGATCTTATTTTTGATATTCTCTCAATGTTAAAAATGCTTAGCTACTTACCGGTAGTAGTGTTTTTCGGAGCTCATGATGGCACCACGAGAGAGTAGATCCGCCCTTCAGTGACAAAAAAACCTACAGACAAAAAGGACCTCTCTCCCGCATCAGTTGGATTACAGAGCATGAGAGGACCTCCCAGGTTAGTAGCAAAATATACAATTTAAACCGAATATAATTTCCACACATGATTAAGCTTAAAGCCCAGAAAACTGCTCACCCACACGTAAAGGGAGGCTCCAAAAAACACCGCTACCGGTAAGCAGCTAAGCATTTATTCGGTCACCCATGACAGCACCAAGAGAGAATTAAAGATGTAAAGAGTTTAGGGAGGGACTACAGCCTCACGCACCCTTCTCCTAAATGTGAGATCGGAGGAGGCACCAATATCCAGCCTATAATGTTTGAAGAACATGGATGGAGAAGACCAAATAGCCACCATAAATATGTCCTTGATCGACACCTCCGATCTCTCAGCCCAGGCTGTCATCACATCTCATGTGGAGTGAGCCTTCAGGTCCTTCAGAACTGCAATGCCACTTGCTGTGTAGGCCAAAGAAATTGCCTCCCTAATCCACTTAGCTAAAGTGCTTTTGGAGACTGTAAGCACCTTCCTAACTCCCTGAAAGGAGACAAAGTTTCTTCCTTCTTCCAAGGGTCAGTTACCGAAATATAACTAAGTAGACACCTATCATCTAATGAATGGAGCTTTCTTTCTTTTTGGATTCGCCAGGTTAGAGCAAAAGGAAGGAAGGACTATTTCCTGCAGTCTGTGGAATTCAGAAGCTACTTTTGGCAGATACAAGGGATCCAACTTTAAAACAACCCCATCTTCCCTAAACTGGGTATATGGTGGATGCCTAGACAGGGTCTGCATGTCACTAACTCTCCAGGCCGATGTCAGTGCCACTAAAAGGGCCGTCTTCAGAGAAGAATTCTTATCGGGGCCACCTCAATAGGATTGAATGGAGCCTCCGTCAACGCGGTTAGTGCTAGATTCAAATTCCACGGTACTAACTTCTGCTTAAGGACGGGGCTAGATTTAGCCGCTGCTCTAATAAACCTATATACCCAATAATTACCTGCTAGATCACAATTATACAGGCCTCCTAATGCTGACACCTGAACTTTAAGGGTGCTCGTGGCCAGACCCATCTCAAGGCCCCTCTGTAGGAACTCCAACACCTGGCTTATCTTAACCTTTCCCCCAATCTCCGCCCCCGAGACTGACAGGAACTTGCTCCAGGTTTTGGCTTATATTCTTGTCGTGGATGGCTTCCTACTTTTTAGCAAAGTATTTACTAGGCCCCGAGAAAACACTGTCTCCCTCAGCAGTGCCCTTTCAAATTCCACGCCGTCAGATGTAGGTTGGACACTCTTGGATGGAAGATCGGTCTTTGGGAGAGGAGATCTTAGCGCTCCGGGAGAACCCACGGGTTGGTGACGGACATATTTCTTAGCCAGGGAAACCATGGTCTTTTGGGCCAGAATGGAGATATTAGAATCACATGTGCCCTGTATTCCAGTATCTTCCTTAGGACTGAAGGAATCAGGGCTATCGGGGGGGGGGGGGGGGGAAGGTATACAGTTACGTCGATATATATTTGGACAGACAACATTTTTCTGATTTTGGTTATAGACATTACCACAATGAATTTTAAACAAAACAATTCAGATGCAGTTGAAGTTCAGACTTTCAGCTTTCATTTGAGGGTATCCACATTAAAATTGGATAAAGGGTTTAGGAGTTTCAGCTCCTTAACATGTGCCACCCTGTTTTTAAAGGGATCAAAAGTAATTGGACAGATTCAATAATTTTAAATAAAATGTTAATTTTTAGTACTTGGTTGAAAACCCTTTGTTGGCAATGACTGCCTGAAGTCTATAACTCATGGACATCACCAGACGCTGTGCTAATGTCTATAACCAAAATTAGAAAAGTGTTGTCTCTGTCCAAATATATATGGACGTAACTGTATGCAAGCTTGAAGTCCCATGGGATCAGGAGAGCATCCACAGCATGTGGATCTTCTCTGGGGTTTAAATTACAAAACTGACGCACCTTTCTCTTCCCCCTGCTGGCGAAAAGATCGATGTCTGGGGACCCCCACATCTGCACAATTTGCTTGAGGACAGTCTGATTCAGCACCCATTCCCCCTGCTTGAGAAATCAGCTTTGATGTTCTCTTTTTTTTTTATATGAAGGATGTTAATGATAGCAGATGAGTTTTGGCCATCTGAAAAACACGATCGTCACCTCCTTCAAAGACCTGGATTGGTTCCCCCTGATTGTTAATGTAGGTCACAGTTACCTGATTGTCTGAAAACAGTCTGACATGCCGACCCTGTAAGGACATAAGTAGCCCTCTTAATGCCTTTAGAAGTGTAACCACCAACGCAGGGACTTTATGGTAGAGAGGGACAAAGAAAACTTCCTTTCTAGGCAACCTCCCAGCTGACGACCGTTATATAACATCCCACTGCAGGGCCCTAGTATGGAAATGGAACCTCATGAAGAAGTAGTGTCTGTATTAAGGACCTGCTAAGCTAGGAAACTTCTTCTTGCTGTCCCCTACCTTTTCCAACAGCTCGTCCAACACTGGCTCAAACAGGTGTAATCCTTCACGAGGGATACTGCACAACTTAGATCTGGCCTGGATGTCTCCCGGCAAACAATTCAGCCATAGGGCCCTATGTGCAGCATTAGAAAAGGCCGCAGCTCTTGCTGCCAAGTCTGAGTCTGCTGAATAATCAGACAAAAAAAAGCTACAGCCCCCTGGATCATAGGAAGGGAGGACGGGATACTCCCTCTAGAAGCCTTATCCTAAAGTTGATTCTCCAACCGGTCCAAACAGACCATTAAAAAACTGGTTGTGCAATTAGCAGCCACCACCGGCCTAAGGGACACCGCTGACGTTTCCCAGGTGCCCTTTAGGAAGACATCTGCTTTCCTATCCAACGGGTTCTTTAAATTCGCCATATCCTTTCCTTATGGACCAGTTCTTGGGAAAGGGACCTTACTGATCTCTGCTCTAGCCATCTGCCTTAAACTGCATGCAAAGTCTCGAATCTCCTCTGCCACCATCTGCTGAATGCATGGCTGGTACAGCTTTTTCTCATAGTAATCTGGTAGCGGTACTCCGCAAACCGCACACTCCTTGTCTTTGACCTTAGTGGTACATTCCTTTCCCCATCAAAAATATGGAGAGATAAAGGGAAAAACTACATCACCAAGCAAACTTTCACGAAGATCACTTACCTGTGAGGTGCAACTGAATGGTACTGTAATCCGCGGGGGATCTCTCTCAGCTGAAGGATCCTCCTTAGGGGCTGAAGACTTATCCAGTCTACTGAAACTTCTCTGACTGGACCTCCTGTCACCAACGCGACTACCTCCTACGTCACTACATGGCCGATGCAGGGTGACTTTTACGTAGGGCTCCTCCGTGAGCTGCTGCTGCACAGGTGACTGCTGCTGCACTTGCTGCTCTGGTGACTCCATGTCCAACTTGGATTATGGGTCTAGAATCAACTGGCACCCACCATGGCCTCCTTAAATACTTCCGGCCACTCCCCCTTTCGGTACCGCCCGGGGCCAGCAGATCTTCCATATCGCCTGCCTGGTGCTTCCTATGCAGATCGCCGGCCATGCCCCCCCTCACGACTGCGTCCCTGGCCAATGCGCGGCGACCCTGTACCCAACACCAGTGATAGACCCCCATGGCACAAATGGCAACTTCCAGACCAGGTGCACTCATCAGGGCGCACTGGATGCCACAGCACACACCTCGGCAACAGCGCTGCCAGACACCATCTGGGCCCGCCAGCCGCCAGAGGAATCACCACTACAAGCCCAGACGAAGCCCCAGGGGTCGCACACCGCTGCAGTCACATACTAACCTGCACCCTGGTGATTGACCACCTTCAAGCCCACTCTCCTACCCGAAGGCTGCTTCTCCTGCTGTCGCCCACACATGCAGTCCCGTGTACGAACTGTGGCGCTTCCAGAACACCGGACAGGCCAAAGTAGGCGACCCTCGCTGCCTGAGTCGACCTGCCGGGCTAGGGCATATCTTCAGTCTTCTACCTTCTTAACAGCTATGTCTGAAGAGGCTCACCTGTCAGGGACAGGAAACCAACTGATGCGGGAGAGGTGCCACCCTTTTATGTCTGTAGGTTTTTTTGTCTCTGAAGGGTGGATCCCCTCTCTTGTGGTGCTGTCATGGAGACTGAATAAATTAACTTACCCTTAAAATTATAGACTGTTCATGTCTTTGTCAGCGGGCAAACTTACAAAATCAGCAAGGGATCAAATACTTATTTCCCCCACCACGGTATGTATATTCTTGTTATTTCCATAATTCCACAGCTTTTCCATCTTGGTGTTGCAAAAAAATAAGTTATAGATTAAATATATTTTACATACAAGCACATTATACATCAAACTATATATGCATGATTTATTATATAATGCATTTATGTGACAGATACATTAGATATACACAGACTCAAACTGTATATAGACATTAAAATACATGAAGCATGACAGAGCAGAAGATGCACGTCAGACCCAACACCAAACAATGATGGCACTTATTCCTCAAAGTAGGCAAGAATGCATATGGAGGGGGGTTGGCACAAATACCTATCAGCCAGCAGCTACCTAAGGTGTATGGCCACCTAAAGGGAATATTTGCATCTCAGTCATTTAGGGCCAAGATAGAAATACCTCTATATGAGGCAGCCAAAACTACGGAAATCAGAAATGCCCATACACTTCAATGGCCCTTACCAAAAACTGTAGCACAGCCAGTTCAGCAGCTTCTATAGTGTCCACCACCTCTGGCTAATGACATGTGCGTGTGCATCAACCATTGAGGTCTTAGGCCGGCGTCACACTAGCGAGTTTTACAGACGTATGAGCGCATAAAATACGTCCGTAAAACACGCCTAACAAATGTCCCAATTATTCTCTACTAGATGGCAGCCCGATTCTAAAGAATCGGGAGTCTAGAATCCATATATACTTTATTTATTCAAATGTAAAAATAATACAATTAATAAATAATAGTAAGAAAGAACAAAAAATGGCTGCACTCACCAGCTCTTGACAATTCTTGTTATTTAAGGTACAGTTACACAGGATCCATGAACATGCTTATGAGGGGAGGGATGAAAGACATCAGACGACAACTTTGCGTGTTGTGGCAAATGCCACAACAACGGTTCTTTGCTTAAGAACAATGTCAGGTAGTAGGAAAATACCCAGTTAATAATAGGCAATAGTTCTTTGCAGGAATGCAGATATTAATAAATAGGCAGTTTATATTGCAGAGAAATTGCTGGGCAATAATGGACAATGTCCTTATGTGGCAAATAATAGAGCAATATACCCAATGTGGCAAAGAAGAGGTTAATAAACGGCAGTCTCAGTATAACAGTCAGTGAATAATAGGCAGTATATGGAGAAAACACCAAACAAAAGTTCAAAATTGGTGTCAAAATGTCACTGAACCACTTCACAACTAAATATATATAGTTTTGGTAAATGGTATTATCATTTTTTTGACGAAATTCGGCAGGAGCTTGAAGAGCAACGTCACTGGGCCCGCCTCCACGCAGTAGAAACTTGCTGTGAGGTAAAAATTCAAAAATCACACCAAAATGGCGGGCGGAGTGTGTCACAGTATGGCACGTTTCTGATTGGTCGCTCGCAGCAGGCGGTAACCAATCAGACACTGGACACTGTTGACGTCACTTATCTCCGGACATTAGCTCCGGACATTAGCTCCGGACATTAGCTCCGGACAGGAAGTTGGCACAAATTGCAGGAAGTAGTATTCTAGGCAATTATATATTAGATGCCCCTGCTACTATCTGCCGTATTTTACTGATCAGTATTATATGGCTTTCTACGGCCGTAGAAAATCGCAGCATGCTGCGTTTGTCACCGTATTGCGCAAAAAAACTGCCAATGAAAGTCTATGGAAGCCAGAAAAATACGGATTACACACGGACCAGCAGTGTGACTTGCGAGAAATACGCAGCGGTGTTAGAGAGAAAAGCCGGTAATTCAGTGCAGTGTACAGTAAAATCACACTGACAGCTTACAGAAGAATAGGTAGAATAAATGTGTACACATAGAATAGGTATATATATATTATATATATATATATATATATATATCAGTGAGACACATATATGTATATATATTGTAACTTCATAATTCGGACCACTATTTTGGGGACTTTTCTGCGTATTACGGCCGTAATATACGGACCGTATTGTCTTACGCTGAGTGTGACGCCGGCCTTAGGCTGCCGTCACACTAGCAGTATTTGGTCAGTATTTTACATCAGTATTTCTCAGCCAAAACCAGGAGTGGGTGATAAATACAGAAGTGGTGCATATATTTCTATTATACTTTTCCTCTATTTGTTCCACTCCTGGTTTTGGCTTACCAATACTGATGTAAAATACTGACCAAATACTGCTAGTGTGACGGCAGCCTTAGATTGGGAATACCACTTGAAGGCATATAAACATGTAAAATACGGTACCTGTAAGTGGGAAAAAAAAAAAGTTTACGGGTGGCGGAGAAAGTTGTTAAAATAAATCTTGGTCTCACTTTGCAATAGATCTCATCTGCACACCTATTATAACTAGGGGAAATTGCACAACTAACTAGGCTCTAAGTCATTTGTACTATAACATACCTTGAGAATTAGGCCAAAGGTTACAGCTAGGAAACATTTTTCTGCCGTATAACTAAACAACAAAGCCACCCCAGTAACAAATATATTACCTTATATTATCCAACATTCACTTCAATCCCTTGCAAACCCAGCATGAATGGTCTGGGAGGGGAGGAAAAAGAGGGGTAGGGGCAGGTCTCTACTGTGGGTTATCTCCCCCCCACACAAGCTACCATCCTATGACAATTCCTGACATTTAAAGTACCCAGCATGGGACAGTGATGTCAGTAAAATGGCCAGTGATCATATGTGACTGCGCATCAAGCAAAAACAGCAGGTGCATTAACGCTGGATTGGTGGGGCACTGAAGGAGTAATGTTTGCCTTTTAACCCCTTCCCGACACGGCAATTTTCTATTCTTGTTTTTTTTTTTACGATTCTTCTTCCAAGAGCCATAACCTCATTATTTTTAGGTCGACATAACCATAGAAGTGCTTGCTTTTTGTGGGACGAGTTGTACCGTACTTTTGAATGACACCATTAATTTTATCATGTGATGTACTGGAAAGCGGGAAACAAATTCCATGTGGGGAGAAAATATGAAAAAAGTGCAATTCCACAATTGTTTTTGGGAATTTTTTTTTTTACCACATTTACTATACGGTTAAAATGATCTTGCCATATGGTTCTCCATGCAGGGCCGGCATCAGCAACTGATGCACAAGGTGGAAGTACCGGGTCCCTCCGCTATGGGAGCCCGATGCCAACACCCACGAGTGGGCCTCCCCCGACTGCTCAGGGCACTGGTACTTGCAAAAGCACCCGATTATCAGCTGTTCGGCACCACGGCTGCATGTGTCACGGCTGTGTGGAGAGCCCAAAAAACAGGCTCTCCATACATGTGTTGTGACTGACACAGCCGCGACACATACAGCTGCGGAGCCAAACAGCGGATTATAGGGCGCGCTCCAGGTATCCGGGCACCCGAAGCAGCTATTCGGTAAGCGCTAGAGCTATTCGGATAAGGAGTTATCACAGGAGAACAGGTCAACACATGACCCTTATGTCTCGCATAGCACCCACTGAACAGCTGACACCTCTGCACAGGCCGGCACAGCACCCTTCAGAAGACTGACACCTCCGCACAGGTGAGCGCAGTGTGTACTGGACCGCTGACGCCTCCGCACAGGTTAGCGCAGTGTGTACTGGACCACAGACACCTCCGCACAGGTTAGCACAGTGTGTACTGGACCACAGACACCTCCGCACAGGTTAGCACAGTGTGTACTGGACCGCTGACGCCTCCGCACAGGTTAGCACAGTGTGTACTGGACCACAGACACCTCCGCACAGGTTAGCACAGTGTGTACTGGACCGCTGACGCCTCCGCACAGGTTAGCACAGTGTGTACTGGACCGCTGACGCCTCCGCACAGGTTAGCGCAGTGTGTACTGGACCACAGACACCTCCGCACAGGTTAGCACAGTGTGTACTGGACCGCTGACGCCTCCGCACAGGTTAGCGCAGTGTGTACTGGACCACAGACACCTCCGCACAGGTTAGCACAGTGTGTACTGGACCGCTGACGCCTCCGCACAGGTTAGCACAGTGTGTACTGGACCGCTGACGCCTCCGCACAGGTGAGCGCAGTGTGTACTGGACCGCTGACGCCTCCGCACAGGTTAGCACAGTGTGTACTGGACCGCTGACGCCTCCTCACAGGTTAGCACAGTGTGTACTGGACCGCAGACGCCTCCGCACAGGTTAGCGCAGTGTGTACTGGACCGCTGACGCCTCCGCACAGGTGAGCGCAGCGTGTACTGGACCGCTGACGCCTCCGCACAGGTGAGCACAGCGTGTACTGGACCGGTGGAGCCTCCGCACAGGGTAGCACAGTGTGTACTGGACCGCTGACGCCTCCGCACAGGTTAGCACAGTGTGTACTGGACCGGTGGAGTCTCCGAACAGGTTAGCACAGTGTGTACTGGACCGCTGACGCCTCCGCACAGGTTAGCACAGTGTGTACTGGACCGGTGGAGTCTCCGCACAGGTTAGCACAGTGTGTACTGGACCGCTGACGCCTCCGCACAGGTTAGCACAGTGTGTACTGGACCGGTGGAGCCTCCGCACAGGTTAGCACAGTGTGTACTGGACCGCTGACGCCTCCGCACAGGTTAGCGCAGTGTACTGGACCACAGACGCCTCCGCACAGGTTAGCACAGTGTGTACTGGTTCGCTGACGCCTCCGCACAGGTTAGCACAGTGTGTACTGGACCGCTGACGCCTCCGCACAGGTTAGCACAGTGTGTACTGGTTCGCCGACGCCTCCGCACAGGTTAGCACAGTGTGTACTGGTTCGCTGACGCCTCCGCACAGGTTAGCAGTGTGTACTGGACCGCTGACGCCTCCGCACAGGTTAGCACAGTGTGTACTGGACCGCTGACGCCTCCGCACAGGTTAGCACAGTGTGTACTGGTTCGCTGACGCCTCCGCACAGGTTAGCACAGTGTGTACTGGTTCGCTGACGCCTCCGCACAGGTTAGCAGTGTGTACTGGACCGCTGACGCCTCCGCACAGGTTAGCACAGTGTGTACTGGACCACAGACACCTCCGCACAGGTTAGCACAGTGTGTACTGGACCGCTGACGCCTCCGCACAGGTTAGCACAGTGTGTACTGGTTCGCTGACGCCTCCGCACAGGTTAGCACAGTGTGTACTGGTTCGCTGACGCCTCCGCACAGGTTAGCAGTGTGTACTGGACCGCTGACGCCTCCTCACAGGTTAGCACAGTGTGTACTGGTTCGCTGACGCCTCCGCACAGGTTAGCACAGTGTGTACTGGTTCGCTGACGCCTCCGCACAGGTTAGCAGTGTGTACTGGACCGCTGACGCCTCCGCACAGGTTAGCACAGTGTGTACTGGACCGCTGACGCCTCCGCACAGGTTAGCACAGTGTGTACTGGTTCGCTGACGCCTCCGCACAGGTTAGCACAGTGTGTACTGGTTCGCTGACGCCTCCGCACAGGTTAGCAGTGTGTACTGGACCGCTGACGCCTCCGCACAGGTTAGCACAGTGTGTACTGGACCGCTGACGCCTCCGCACAGGTTAGCACAGTGTGTACTGGACCGGTGGAGCCTCCGCACAGGTTAGCACAGTGTGTACTGGTTCGCTGACGTCTCCGCAGGGTTCAGATCAGCACTGGGCTCCTTATCAGCCTACATTTAGAGAATGCAGGTCACGTGACATGAAGGTGATTTGTGAGGAAACCTCTAGCAGGGAGGCAAAGCTGCACTGCCGCCAGGTAACACTGACAGGAGCGAGGTCACAGTGCAGTGCTCACCCGCTGCCCTCAGAGTGGACGCTAACACCTGAGCCCAGGACATACAGACTTGCCCACATACAAGGATAGGAGTCGATTCCTGCTCACCTGCCCTTTTCTCAGCACTTTTTGCACGTCTATAAGGACCCTGAGCGCCGCCATCCTTGTCAGTGGAGAGCACACTTGTCCTTTCCCCTCTGTGATTATGGGAGGGCCTTCAGTGCAAGCAGCGAATGAAAAACCTAGAACAGCCTCTCCTTTTCGCGCATGCGCAGTCCTTTGAATTCGTGCGTAAAGTGATTGGCGCTGCGGCGGTCTCTCTGTCCTCAGCGACCCTGACATCACTGGCGTCTACACAGCCGGGCTGTGACGTAAAGTCACGTGAAGTAGAGTAGTCATGTGACGGCGCAGCTAGTCTTCTCGTTCTGTGCGCGGGAGAGTGTGAGCGGTCAGACTGCGGAGCTGCTGCCTATGGCTAGGACATAGTGGCGGGCGGACACGGGGGACTGCTGTGCCTGTGGGTAGGACGCATACATCTGGCCTATACATGGCTGGGAGAGGTTGCTAGTGTTCCTCCTCTATCCTGCATGTGGCCTCCGTGCACTGATCGCCTGAGGCGGGAATTACTGCATAGCACCAGGGGCTGCACATGAAGAGGGGCTGCGTACCGCTAGAAAGTACAGAGGTCAGAGGACAATCTATGCCTCACAGACACAGGGGTCGGGCTGCCTCTAGGAATTTGGGGACCCCACAGCGGCAACATTTTCGGGACTCCCTTTATACTCCGCCCATTCTCCACCCCTCGACTTGTCCACAGTCAAAAGATTTTTTTAACCCTCCGTCACATACAATATTCGGACTAACGAGTTCACATACAGACTAACGAGTTCACATACAATGTGCCTGTCAGGCGCCTGCTGGAAAAATACCTATAATATCTAATGTTTGCAATTTCAGTGCTCTAAAAGTGATCAGTGACCTTCATAGGGATGTAATAAAAGAGACTACACATAATCAGTTGCAAAAAAAACATTTACTTAACATAAAACTAATAACTATGAAATACAAACTTTTCAAAACTCCCGCCAAATAGTCCCCAGTTCGACTCTCTCAAAAAAATGTACAAAGAAAATTTTTGAACACAAACTTAATTTTAAGGTACCTTAAGTACTATTAAAAACATATTCAATCAGAAGTAGATGCTGAGGTTTCCCCAGAAAAGTCACACTTGCAGAGCAAATAGCAAGAATTACACACCATTTTTGCATGTGTCAGGCAAATTGCTTTATGACATTTGAGACATTCATAATTTGAAAGCCTTCTGGTTCGGCTTTCCGTTTGGCAGGTGGTGCATCTCCTTCTTTTGTGAGGTGGTGCAGATGGTGACTTTTCACCATCATCTTCTGGGCGGAACCTTTTGAGCTGAACTTGAAGGCGAGAGGGGATACCGATTGTTTTCACGCTTCTCCTGCGTAGCTCTCCAAGTACTAGTTCATGGGCCAATTTTTTCAGATACAATCGTCTACGGAGTGGTTCAAGCTTGTTTTCAAGATAAATTACTTGTGAATTTATACCACCCAAATTCAACATAGCAAAAAATATGACCATTGGCCAGCGTTTGATGTTTCTGCTGACGTTGAAAGTGGAGCACATCTGATCTGCTGTATCCACACCCCCTTTGGTGGCATTGTAAAATGTAATTATCTCCGGGGTTTTTTCTGCCCCAGTCCCAGGATCGATGGCAGCATCATCATGAAGTGTTGATAGAAGAAGTACGATTTTTTTGGCATGTGGTACATAGGAAACTAAAGCCTTTCCATTATGGAATGCAAACATACTGCTGTACTGTTGTCTCTCTTTCACACTTACAAACTGTGGCGGCAACTCCCTTTTGTTTTTTCTTACAGTTCCCACATATGACAGCTTCTGAATTTTCAGATAATCAATCAGATCACAACTTGTAAACCAATTGTCAGCTGTAATATTGCGACCCGATCCAAATAAGGGTTCAGCCAGTCTTTTTTACAACATCAATGGGTTTGTTGCTCACACAGTAAGGACCTTCTGGTTGTTTTCCTGCATAAACTTCCAGGTTGTAAGTGTAGGTCTTACTGGCATCAACAAGGGCATAAATTTTTATTCCATATTTGTTTGGCTTTGATGGAATATATTGACGAAAGGCACATCTACCACGAAAACCAGGGAGCATTTAGTCAATAGTGAGATTCTCTCCAGGGTAATAACTTTGTTTACAGTTTACAGCAAATCTTTGAAATATATCACGAATTGGAGCAAGTCGGTCATGTGTTTTGCGTTCGGTTCGGGTAGTTCTGTCGTCAAACCGAAGGCAACGAATTAGAATCTTGAATCTGTTTATGGACATAACAAGGCTAAATTTTTCAACTCCATCCCCATCTTTACCCCAAAGTTCCTCCAAACTTTGTCTATTTGCCCTATAAGCTCCTGCAAGGTACAGTAATCCAAAAAAAGCACGCAGTTCTATTTCATCTGTGGGCTTGATGGTTCTGTTGCAGATGTACTTGTCCTTTATAATGTCTATATATTGGTTGGTATATGTGACAATAGAGTCCAGAATGTCATCTGTAAATATACTGTTCCAGCATTCAACTGCAGTTTTTGCATTACGTGCAGTTCCTATTACTGCAGGAAGGTGAGTAATAATGTTTAAAGGTTCCCTACGTTTTTTCTGAAATGGCTTCTTGTTCCATTTAGTATTTTTATCTTTTCCAATATAATATGATCCAACTTCTTCATCCTCACCACTGTCACCATCTTGCTCTGTTTCAGAATCCAGGACACATTCTTCCACCTCATCATGAGAATCAATCTCACTTTCCTCTCCTAAATCCTCATTCAGTGTGAGGTCTCTATCATCTAACAGCATGTTTGTTACTTCCTCAACATCAAGTTGTTTGGATAAATTGTACATTTTCCTCTCCATTTCAGCAGATAATCTGAAGGAATATGTTAGGGAACTACTGTATATGCCTGAGCAGCACACTTTCTTTTATAAAATCTCCCTTATTTCTATGAAATATCCTCACATTTTGTGCTATACATTCATAAAACAAGCTAAATAAACTATTGTGATGAATAAAAACATAAAATACCAACCTTACTGAATGTGACGTATTCACATACAATGAGCCTGAGAGATTTGTGCAGCTATATCCTCTCCCCTGAAGCTCTGAAATCCAACTGTGATATCAGGTTTCACAGACCTTCAAGAGACAGGAGATTACCTGGAGGGAGGGGGTTTCCTCACAATCTGGTGAGGAAGGAGAAATGAAAGTAAAAGAGAAGCGCCTGTCAGATCAGTTGTATGTGACGGAGGGTTAAAGGGACTCTGTCACCTGAATTTGGAGGGAACAATCTTCAGCCATAGGGGCGGGGTTTTCGGGTATTTGATTCACCCTTTCCTTACCCGCTAGCTGCATGCTGGCTGCAATATTGGATTGAAGTTCATTCTCTGTCCTCCGTAGTACATGCCTGCACAAGACAATATTGCAGCCAGCCGGTAAGGGATGGGTGAATCCAACACCTGAAAACCCCGCACCTATAGCTGAAAATTGTTCCCTCCAAATTCAGGTGACAGAGTCCCTTTAAGCTGCCACCACGACAAGGTGGGACCCTACTTTAACCTATGAAACAGTTGTGAAAATATCCAATACAATTTAGGTATATTTTTATTTATTTTTCAATTTTTTTAAATTTACCAATATCACATACATGGGAAAAATACCACCGCACCATGACCAGACACCATAATACCACCACATAGTGATCTATAATACCACATACAAGAAACAAATACCACCACACCATGGCCAGGCCACATATTACCACCATACGGTGACCAATAATACCACATACAGTACAGACCGAAAGTTTGGACACACCTCATTTAAAGATTTTTCTGTATTTTCATGACTATGAAAATTGTACATTCACACTGAAGGCATCAAAACTATGAATTGTGGAATTATATACTTGACAAAAAAGTGTGAAATAACTGAAATTATGTCATTCTAGGTGCTTCAAAGTAGCCACCTTTTGCTTTGATGACTGCTTTTTATTATTTATTACTATAGCACCATTAATTCCATGGTGCTGTACATGAGAAGGGGTTACATCAAAATACAAATATCACTTACAGTAAACAAACTAACAATGGCAGACTGGTCCGGAGGGGCGAGGACCCAGCCCTTGCGGGCTTATATTTTACAGGATTATGGGGAAGGAGACAGTAGGTCGAGGGTTGCAGTAGCTCCAATGGTGTTGAGCTGGCCGTGTGGTCTTTACAAGGCTGTAAGCTTCCTTGAAGAGGTGGGTTTTCAGGTTTCTTTTCAATGATCCAAAAGTAGTGGAGAACCGGATGTGTTGGGGCACTGAATTCCAGAGGATGGGTGATATTCGGGAGAAGACTTGGAGGCGATTGAGTGAGGTGCGAATAAGCGTGGAGGAGAGGAGGTGGTCTTGGGAGGACCGGAGATTACGTGAGGGAAGATATTGAGAGACTAGATGGTGGCCCGATTCGCATCGGGTATTCTAGAATATGCATGTCCACGTAGTATATTGCACAGCCCACGTAGAATATTGCACAGTCACGTATATTGCCCAACCATGTAGTATATTGCCCAGCCACATAGTATATTGCCCAGCCACATAGTATATTGCCCGGCAGCATAGTATATTGCCCGGCCACGTAGTATATTGCACAGTGACGTAGTATATTGCACAGCGACGTAGTATATTGCCCAGTTACGTAGTATATTGCACAGCCCACGTAGTATATTGCACAGTCACGTAGTATATTGCCCAACCACGTAGTATATTGCCCAGCCACATAGTATATTGCCCAGCAAAGGTAATCGGTTTTTGACAACTATGAGAGACAATTACCTTTCACAACTGGTTCAGTACCCAACAAGAAGGGGGGCACTGCTAGACCTAACATTAACCAACAGGCCAGACCGCATATCAAATATAAGGATTGGGGGTTACTTGGGAAATAGCGATCACAAAATAATAAGTTTTCATGTATCCTTTTAAAAGATGTGTAATAGAGGGGTTACAAGGACACTAAACTTCAGGAGGGCAAATTTCCAACGGATGAGAGAGGATCTTGGTGCAATTAAAGGGAACCTGTCACCCCGTTTTTTCAGATTGAGATATAAATACTGTTAAATAGGGCCTGCGCTGTGCGTTACTATAGTGTATGTAGTGTACCCTGATTCCCCACCTATGCTGAGAAATACATTACCAAAGTCGCCGTTTTCGCCTGTCAATCAGGCTGGTCAGGTCAGGTGGGCGTGGTGACATCGCTCTTTTCTTCCCCAGCTTTCCGTTGGTGGCGTAGTGGTGTGCGCATGTCGCAGTGACGAATCCACTGCGCGCACGTGAAGAAGCAGCGCGCGATCTGGGCTATTACCCCCTGTCATCGGTGGGGGCGGCCATCTTCCTGGGGCAGCGCGTGCGCAGATGGAGTGCTCTGCTGCACGGGGCTTCAGGAAAATGGCCGCGGGATGCCGCGCGTGCGCAGAAGAGATCGCGGCGGCCATTTTCCCAAAGCCGAGTTTGCATCCCAATCCCAATATGATCGGTGATAAAAATTCCCCATTAAATGTCACCTGCTTAACCCAGCAGGAAGTTTGGCGGCATCTAAAAATCACTAAAATTGACAAATCTCTGGGCCCGGATGGGATACACCCTCGAGTACTGCAGGAATTAGTACAGTCATTGATAGACCATTATTTTTAATCTTTAAAGACTCCATAATAACAGGGTCTGTACCACAGGACTGGCGTATAGCAAATGTGGTGCCAATATTCAAAAAGGGGACAAAAACTGAACTCGGAAATTATAGGCCAGTAAGCTTAACCTCTACTGTGGATAAAATCCTGGAGGGCATTCTAAGGGATGCTATACTGGAGTATCTGAAGAGGAATAACCTCATGACCCAGTATCAGCACGGGTTTACTAGGGACCGTTCATGTCAGACTAATTTGATCAGCTTCTATGAAGAGGTAAGTTCCGGACTGGACAAAGGGAACCCAGTGGATGTAGTGTATATGGACTTTTCAAAAGCTTTTGATACGGTGCCACACAAAAGGTTGATACATAAAATGAGAATAATGGGGATAGGGAAAAATATGTGTAAGTGGGTTGAGAGCTGGCTCAGGGATAGGAAACAAAGGGTGGTTATTAATGGAGCACACTCGGACTGGATAGTGGTTAGCAGTGGGGTACCACAGGGGTCAGTATTGGGCCCTCTTTTTAACATATTTATTAATGACCTTGTAGGGGGCATTCAGAGTAGAATTTTAATATTTGCAGATGACACTAAACTCTGCAGGGTAATCAATACAGAGGAGGACAATTTTATATTACAGGATGATTTATGTAAACTAGAAGCTTGGGCTGATAAATGGCAAATGAGCTTTAATGGGGATAAATGTAAGGTCATGCACTTGGGTAGAAGTAATAAGATGTATAATTATGTGCTTAATTCTAAAACTCTGGGCAAAACCGTCAATGAAAAAGACCTGGGTGTATGGGTGGATGACAAACTCATATTAAGTGGCCAGTGTCAGGCAGCTGCTACAAAGGCAAATAAAATAATGGGATGCATTAAAAGAGGCATAGATGCTCATGAGGAGAACATAATTTTACCTGTATACAAGTAACTATTTCGACCACACTTAGAATACTGTGCACAGTTCTGGTCTCCGGTGTATAAGAAAAACATAGCTGAACTGGAGCAGGTGCAGAGAAGAGCGACCAAGGTTATTAGAGGACTGGGGGAAGGGCATGCGCAAACCACAACGCCACCAATGGAAATATATGCAAGATCTGGGAGAAGAAACAGCGATGTCGCCACGCCCATATGACCTGACCAGCCTGATTGACAGGCGAAAACGGGGACTTTGGTAAGTTATTTCGGCAGCATAGGTGGGGAATCGGGGTACACAAAATACACTATAGTAACGCACAGCTCAGGCCCTGTTTAACAGTATTTTTATCTCGTACTGAAAAAACGGGGTGACAGGTTCCCTTTCAGAGGCATAGATGCTCATGAGGAGAACATAATTTTACCTCTATACAAGTCACTAGTTCGACCGCACTTAGAATACTGTATACAGTTCTGGTCTCCGGTGTATAAGAAAGACAAAGCTGAACTGGAGCGGGTGCAGAGAAGAGCGACCAAGGTTATTAGAGGACTAGGGGGTCTGCAATACCAAGATAGGTTATTACACTTGGGGCTATTTAGTTTGGAAAAACGAAGACTAAGGGGTGATCTTATTTTAATGTATAAATATATGAGGGGACAGTACAAAGTCCTTTCAGATGATCTTTTTAATCATAGACCTGAAACAGGTCTACGTTTGGAGGAAAAAAGGTTTAAGCATAATAACAGACGCTGATTCTTTACTGTAAGAGCAGTGAGACTATGGAACTCTCTGCCATAAGATGTTGTAATGAGTGATTCATTACTTAACTTTAAAAGGGGACTGGATACATTTCTGGAAAAGCATAATGTTACAGGGTATATACACTAGATTCCTTGATAGGGCGTTGATCCAGGGAACTAGTCTGCCGTATGTGGAGTCGGGAAGGAATTTTTTTCCCCAAGGTGGAGCTTACTCTTTGCCACATGGGTTTTTTTTGCCTTCCTCTGGATCAACATGTTAGGGCATGTTAGGTTAGGCTATGGGTTGAACTAGATGGACTTATAGTCTTCATTCAACCTTAATAACTATGTAACTATATTGTCCAGCCACGTAGTATATTGCATAGTGACGTAGTATATTGCCCAGCCACGTAGTATATTGCCCAGTTACGTAGTATATTGCCTAGTGACGTAGTATAATGCGCAGCCACGTAGTATATTGCACAGCGACGTAGTATATTGCACAGCGACGTAGTATACAGCACAGAGCCACGTAGTATATTGCCCAGACACGTAGTGTATTGCCCAGTTACGTAGTATATTGCCCAGTGACGTACTATACAGCACAGAGCCACGTAGTATATTGCATAGCGAAGTAGTATATAGCACAGAGCCACGTAGTATATTGGCCAGTCACATAGTATATTGCCCAGCTACGTAGTATATTGCCCAGCCAGGTTTGTCACAGGTTAAAGAATAAAAAACATATACTCTCCTTTCCGAGGGCCCCTTGTAGTTCACGGCAGCTTCCGGTCCCAGGGTTGGTATGAGCGCAGGACCTGTGATTACAGCGCGGTCACATGACTATGACGTCATGGCAGGTCCTTCTCGCGCAGGGCCTGTGATGATGTCGCGGTCACATGACCGTGACATCATGGCAGGTCCTTCTGCCATACCATCTTTGCCACCGGAACCTGCAACGGAAGATGTCGGCCAGCGCGAGCGACTACGGAGGGTGAGTATAGCAGGTTTTTTTTTATTATTATTTTTAACATTACATTTTTTACTATTGATGCCGCATAGGCAGCGTCAATAGTAAAAAGTTGGGGACACACAGGGTTAATTGCAGCGGTAACGGAGTGCGTTACCCATGGCATAACGTGGTCCGTTACCGCCGGCATTAACCCTGTGTTAGCGGTGACCAGAGGGGAGTATGCGGGCGACAGGCACTGACTGCGGGGAGTAAGGAGCGACCATTTTCTAGTCATGACATGCAGCTGGACAGACCAATCAGCAAATGAATAACCGTGACAGAAGGACAGACAGAAAGACGGAAGTGACCCTTAGACAATTATATAGTAGATTAGTGTGGAAATATACGGAGGAGAAAGGTTATGGATGGCTTTGTAGGTCAGTGTTAGTAATTTAAACTGGATTCGCTGGGAAATTGGGAGCCAGTGAAGGGATTTGCAAAGAGTTGAAGCAGGAGTGTAGTGAGGAGAGAGATTAGTCGGGCAGCAGAGTTAAGGATGGACTGGAGGGGTGCGAGACTGTTAGAAGGTAGGCCACAGAGGAGTATGTTTCAGTAGTCGAGGCGGGAGATGATTAGGGCATGCACAAGCATTTTGGTAGAGTGTGGGTTGAGGAAAGGACGGATTCTGGAAATATTTTTGAGCTGGAGGCGACAGGAGGTGGCGAGAGCTTGGATGTACGGTTTGAAGGACAGGGCAGAGTCAAGGGTTACTCCGAGGCAGCGGATTTTGGGGAAAGTGTGTCACGATTGGACTGGCGAGTAAACTGGGACCAGGGGCACCTTTCCTGGTCCTAGCTCTAGGGGGCACCCTAACTCGCCATGTTCCCCGTGACACCTGAGATGGCGAGGATGCCGGGGCCTCCACCCTCGCCCTGTCTCCTGACTGCTGCTCTGCGTCTGTCCCCCTCCCCCACCCGAGGAAGAGAGGCGCTACAGTGTACAACAGTACACCAACCTGACAAACGGGAACAAAGACAAGGGTAAAAAGAAAACTCCACTCACACAAAATATGCTCTCACAAATAACAAAGGTATCCAACAGGGTGTGTAGGATGGGGAGGGTAAATAAAGCAGGTAAGGATGAGGAATATTCCAAGCGTACAAACCATACAACTGTCGCACAATAAATTCCTCCAGCTCTCCAAACACCAGCTCCTCACTACTCCAGGTCTATCAAGCAAGTGTTATTTCAGACAAGGATCTGATCAGAAAGCCTAGCTTTTATAGGAGAAAGGAGTGGCTAACTGAGCACAGCTGAAAGCAGGAATTTCCACATGGCCTATTAACCCCTGTCCTGCTGAAAGAAAACAAAACACCTTTAAAGGGACACTGTCACCTGAATTTGGAGGGAACAATCTTCAGCCATGGAGGCGGGGTTTTTGTGTTTTTGATTCACCCTTTCCATACCCGCTGGCTACATGCTGGCTGCAATATTGGATTGAAGTTCATTCTCTGTCCTCCGTAGTACATGCCTGCACAAGGTGCAATCTTACCTCGCGCAGGCGTGTACTATGGAGGACAGAGAATGAACTTCAATCCAATATTGCAGCCAGCGTTTAAGGAAAGGGTGAATCAAACACACAAAAACCCCGCCTCCATGGCTGAAGATTATTCCCTCCAAATTCAGGTGACAGTGTCCCTTTAATACACAGGAGAAGTGCTTCTTCTCAGCGATGAAGCAGAAGCCGTCAGACACCGTGGTCTTCTGGTATTGCTCTGTCGTGGTAACTCCGTGACAGTGTGATTTCAGTTATTTTGATAGATCAGGTAGTGAAGATATGCGTGATGGAGGAAAGATAATGAGTTCTGATTTGTCCACATTGAGCTTGCGGAAGCGAGAGGTGAAGAAGGAAGATATGGCCGATAGACACTCTGGGATTCTGGAGCGCAGAGAGGTGACATCTGGGCCAGAGAGGTAGATCTGAGTGTCATCGGCATATAGATGGTACTGGAAGCCATAGGACGTTATGAGTTGTCCCAGGCCGAGTGTATAGATTGAGAAGAGTAAAGGTCCTAGGACAGAGCCTTGGGGGACTCCAACAGAGAGGGGGCGAGATGAGGAGGTAGTATCGGAGTAGGAAACGCTAAATGTGCGGTTGGCAAGGTATGAGGATATCCAAGATATGGCAACGTCTTTGACCCCAAAGGAAGAGAGGATCTGTAGTAGGAGGCAGTGGTCAACTGTGTCGAAGGCAGATGACAGGTCTAGGAGGAGGAGTATAGAGAATTGTCTGTTAGCTTTGGCTGTAAGTCGTTAGTAATTTTGGTCAGGGCAGTCTCAGTGGAATGGTGTTGACGGAAGCCAGATTGTAGGTTGTCGAAGAGAGAGTTAGATGCAAAGTGAGAGGAAAGTTCAGCATGGACATGCTGCTCAAGGAGTTTGGAAGCAAATGGGAGCAAAGATATGGGGCGATAGCTGGACATAGCGACTGGGTCAAGGGATGGCTTTTTGAGGATAGGTGTGATTGTGGCATGTTTGAAGGCAGAAGGGAAGGTACCAGAAGTTAGTGAAAGGTTGAAGAGATGGGTTAGGGATGGGATTAGTGTGGTGGTAAGGTTGGGGAGGAGATGGGATGGGGTCAAGTGCACAAGTGGTGAGGTGTGATTTTGAGAGAAGATGAGCAAGCTCCCCTTCAGAGATTTTAGAGAGTGAAGTTATGGGGTTTGGGCATTGGTCTGGCATACAAAGGGGTTGTGGTGGTTGGACAACAAAGACTTGCCTTGTTTGGTCTATCTTATTTTTGAAGTGCGTGGCAAAGTCCTCGGCAATGATTAGGGAACTCGGAGGGGGCAGTGGTGGGCGGAGGAGGGAGTTAAAAGTGTTGAACAACTGTTTGGGGTTGTGGGATAAGGAAGATACGAGGGTTGTGAAGTAGGTCTGTTTAGCAGAGGTGAGAGCTGATTTGAATGCCAGTGTTGCTTGTTTGAGTGCAGTGAAATCATCTTGTGAATGCATTTTCTTCCAACGCCGTTCTGCAATTCTGGATACTTGCCGAAGCTTTTTAATGATATTATTGTGCCAGAGATAAGGGAACAGAACCGAGCTTAATAAGTCTACTACATGGAACCAAGCCTGCTGCATAGAAACTGGAGCAGAACCGAGATTACGGCATACATACGGTACCATAATATAGATTACTACATTGATACAGTACTAGAACCAAGTTTACTGCTTAGATATGGTGACATAACAGAGCTCACTTACAAACATACATACAATACGGCTACACAGTGCCTACTACTGTCACCACTACACAGCGAATACATAATATAATATCACCATTACCTCTATATGAAACTACATTCTATACAAAGACCAATGATACCACCATACACCCTTTACTATGACTGAATTACATTTAGCTGCTACTAAATTTAAAAAAAAAATGTTACCTAAAAAGAGCAATATTACAACCTAACAGTAACAGTATATTGGTAGATACCAGTTCCGCAGAACAAGTTATTACAGTACAGTTATATATAGTAACTTGCACATGACGTTCTTTCTGATTCGGATCGTTCACATTTCTATCTGGCCCAGACCAACATGACAACTTCTCCAGCCAGGGGTCATCTGCACAGATTACAACAAAGGTACATTTGACTTCTCACATTTCTAACGCCGTCCCCATCTATTCCCAACCTACAAAAACTCCCCACTCTGTGTGCACCTGCAGTGTGGACCATTGACCCCAATATTTAATCAATTGTGTCATTACTAGGATTAGTCCCACCCCCCCCAAAATTAAAGTATCCCACAGAAAGTAGTAATGCCCCTACTGTGCAATGACATGTATGGGCCTTTGAAGGCTATAATATCCCAAGTGTCCCCTTCCAGCAACAAATACCCTTAAGTGCTCACTGAACCTCTTCCCGACCTTTGACGCCACGTAGGCGTCATGAAAGTCGGTGCCAACCCGACCTGTGATGCCATGTCATGGAAAGATCACGTCCCTGCAGATCGGGCGAAAGGGTTAACTCTAATTTCACCCGAACTGCAGGGACAGGGGGAGTGGTACTTCAGCCCAGGGGGGGTGGCTTCAACCCCCCCCCATGGCTACGATCGCTCTGATTGGCTGTTGAAAGTGAAACTGACAATCAGCGATTTGTAATATTTCACCTAAAAAACTGGTGAAATATTAAAATCCAGCCATGGCCGATGCTGCAATATCATTGGCCATGTCTGGAAACACTGATGTACCCACCGCCACCAATCACCTCCCCGGTCGTCCGTCCGCTGCTCCGCTCCCCTCTGTCGTCCTGTCTGCTCCCCCGTCCTGCCCGCTCCCCCGTGCTCCGATGCCACCCCCCGTCCTCCGATCCACCCCCCCATGCTCAGATCTCCCCCCCCCTCATACTTACCGGGCCTCCCGGTGTCCGTCCGTCTTCCTCTATGGGCGCCGCCATCTTCCAAAATGGTGGGCGCATGCGAAGTCCGCCCGCCGAATCTGCCGGCCGGCAGATTCGTTCCAGGTATATTTTGATCACTGTGATATAACCTATCACAGTGATCAAAATAAAAAAAATAGTAAATGACCCCCCCCCCCCTTACCACCCCCATAGGTAGGGAAAATAATAAAATAAAGAAAATATTTTTTTTTCTTTTTCCACTAGGGTTAGGGTTAGAACTAGGGCTAGGGTTAGAGTTAGGACTAGGGTTGGGGTATGTGCACATGGTGCGGATTTGGCTGCGGATCTGCAGCGGATTGGCCGCGGTTCCGCAGCGGATTGGCCGCTGCGAATTCGCAGCAGTTTTCCATCAGGTTTACAGTACCATGTAAACCTATGGAAAACCAAATCCGCTGTGCCCATGGTGCGGAAAATACCGTGCAGAAACGCTACGTTGTATTTTCCGCAGCATGTCAATTTTGTGCGGATTCCGCAGCGTTTTACACCTGTTCCTCAATAGGAATCCGCAGGTGAAATCCACACAAAAAAACACTGGAAATCCACAGGTAAAACGCAGTGCCTTTTACCTGTGGATTTTTCAAAAATCATGGGGAAAAATCTCACACGAATCCGCAACATGGGCACATAGCCTTAGGGTTAGGGTTGGAATTAGATTTAGGGTTGGAATTAGGGCTAGGGTTGGAAATAGGGTTAAGATTAGGCTTGTGGTTAGGGTTATGGATAGGGTTAGGGGTGTGTTGGGGTTAAAGTTGTGGTTAGGGTTGGGATTAGGGTTAGGATTAGGGTTAGGGTTGGGATTAGGGTTACAGGTGTGTTGGGGTTAGGGTTATGGCTACAGTTGGGATAAGGGTTAGGAGTGTATGGGGGTTAGTGTTGAAGTTAGAATTGAGGGGTTTCCACTGTTTAGGCACATCAGCGGTCTCCAAACGCAACATGGCATCACCATTGATTCCAGCCAATCTTGCGTTCAAAAAGTCAAATGGTGCTCCCTCCCTTCCGAGCCCTGACGTGCACCCAAACAGTGGTTTACCCCCATATAGAGGGTACCAGCATACTCAGGACAAACTGAGCAACAACTATTGGGGTCCAATTTCTCCTGTTACCCTTGCGAAAATAAAAAATTGCTTGCTAAAACATAATTTTTGAGGAAAGAAAAATGATTTTTTATTTTCACAGCTCTGCATTGTAAACTTCTGTGAAGCACTTGGGGATCAAAGTGCTCACCACATATCTAGATAAGTTCCTTAGGGGGTCTAGTTTCCAAAATAGTGTCACTTGTGGGGGGTTTCTACTGTTTAGGCACATCAGGGGCTCTGCAATTGTAACAAGATGCCCGCAGACCATTCAATCAAAGTCTGCATTCCAAAATGTCACTATTTCCTTTCCGAGCCCCGACGTGTACCCAAACAGTGGTTCCACCCCACACAGGGCCGGCGTCAGCACCCGGCGTACCTGGGCAAGCGATGGGTCCCTGGCGAGACAGGGGTACCCATTCAGGGCCAACATTAGGGGCAGGCAGCTGCCAGTGCCTAGGGCCCCCGCTCCACCAGGGGCCACCAGCTAGTGGCACATCATGCAGCCGCTATGGGGCCCCTGTGAGGCAGGGGGGCCCACCTGCTGCCAGCGCCGACTCCCCTGCTGCATTTAACTATACCGGCATCTGCCGGTAAAGTTCAATGCAAATGATGGAGGAGAGAGCGTCACCTGACACTCCCTCTCCCATCATTCCCCGCTCTGCCTCTGACACTGCAGGTGCGCGATGACATCATCGTGCACTCGCAGTGTGTCAGGCAGTGCAGTGGCAGCAGCCAAGACCGGAGCAGGGAGTAGCGCGTGCACATTGAGAGGTGAGGAGTGTTTTTTTTTAACTATAACTATAACAGTGAGTGCTGGACTGGACTATGGGGCCATTCTTGGGGGAAGGGGGGCTGTGCTTTATACTACATGTCTGTGCTATATACTATATGGCTGTTCTATATACTATGTGGGCCGTGTTATATACTACGTGGGCTGTGCTATATATTACGTGGGCTGTGTTATATAATATGTGGTTGTGCTATATACTGTATGGGCTGTTATATGCTACGTGGGCTGTGCTATATACTACATGGCTGTTCTATATAATACGTGGGCCGCGTTATATACTATGTGGCTGTGCTATATACTATATGGGCTGTTATATGCTACGTGGGCTGTGCTATATACTACGTGGCTGTGTTATATGCTACGTGGGCTGTTATATACTACATGGCTGTGTTATATGCTACGTGGCTGTGGAATATGCTATGTGGCTGTGTTATATGCTACGTGGCTATGTTATATGCTACGTTGGCTGTGTTATATGCGATCATGAACCGTGGTATGTGTTAAAGGGGGGGCCCACTGAGGCTCTTTCGCCCGGGGCCCTCAAAAATCTGAAGCCGGCCCTGCCCCCACATATGGGGTATCAGCGTACTCAGGGCAAACTGGCCAACAACTTTTGGGGTCCAATTTCTCCTATTACTCTTGTGAAAATAAAAAATTTCGGGCTAAAAAATAGTTTTTGAGAAAAGAAAAATGATTTTTTATTTTCACGGCTCTGCCTTAGTTCCATGGGAGGTCTAGTTTCCAAAATGGGGTCACTTGTGGGGGAGCTCCAATGTTTAGGCACACAGGGGCTCTCCAAACGCGACATGGTGTCCGCTAACGACGAGCTAATTTTTCATTCAAAAAGTCAAATGGCGCTCCTTCCCTTCCGAGCCATGCCGTGTGCCCAAACAGTGGTTTACCCCCACATGTGAGGTATCAGTGTACTCAGGAGAAATTGCCCAACACATTTTAGGATCCATTTTATCCTGTTGCCTATGTGAAAATGAAAAAATTGAGGCTAAAATAATTTTTTTGTGAAAAAAAAGTACTTTTTCCTTGTTATGGATCAATTTGTGAAGCACCTGGGGGTTCAAAGTGCTCTCTATGCATCTAGATAAGTTCCTTTGGGGGTCTAGTTTCTAAAATGGGGTCACTTGTGGGGAGCTCCAATCTTTAGGTACACAGGGGCTCTCCAAACACGACATGGTGTCCGCTAACGATTGGAGCTAATTTTTCATTCAAAAGTCAAATGGCGCTCCTTCCCTTCCGAGCCTTGCCGTGTGCACAAAAAGTGGTTTGTGACCACATATGAGGTATCGGTGTACTCAGGAGAAATTGCCCAACACATTTTAGGATCCATTTTATCCTGTTGCCCATGTGAAAATGAAAAAATTGAGGCTAAAATAATTTTTTTGTGAAAAAAAAGTACTTTTTCATTTTTACGGATCAATTTGTGAAGCATTTGGGGGTTTAAAATGCTCACTATGCATCTAGATAAGCTCCTTGGGGGGCCTAGTTTCCAAAACGGGGTCACTTGTGGGGAAGCTCCAATGTTTAGGCACACAGGGGCTCTCCAAACGCGACATGGTGTCCACTAAAGATTGTAGCCAGTTTTTCATTGAAAAAGTCAAATGGCGCTTCCCTTCCGATCCCTGTTGTGCGCCCAAACAGTGGTTCCCCCCCACATATGGGGTATTGGAGTACTCAGGACAAATTGTACAATAACTTTTGGGGTCCAGTTTCTCTTTTTTCCTTTGGGAAAATAAAAAAATTGTTGCTAAAAGATCATTTTTGTGACTAAAAAGTTAAATGTTCATTTTTTCCTTCCATGTTGCTTCTGCTGCTGTGAAGCACCTGAGGGTTAATAATCTTCTTGAATGTGGTTTTGAGTACCTTGAGGGGTGCAGTTTTTAGAATGGTGTCACTTTTGGGTATTTTCAGCCATATAGACCCCTCAAACTGACTTCAAGTGTGAGGTGGTGCCTAAAAAAATGGTTTTGTAAATTTTGTTGTAAAAATGAGAAATCGCTGGTCAAATTTTAACCCTTATAACTTCCCAGCAAAAAAAGTTTGTTTCCAAAATTGTGCTGATGTAAAGTAGACATGTGGGTAATGTTATTTATTAACTATTTTGTTATTTATTAACTATTTTGTGTCACATAACTCTCTCGTTTAACAGAATAAAAATTCAAAATTTGAAATTTGCGTCATTTTCGCCAAATTTCCATTTTTTTCACAAATAAGCACAAAAATTATCGACCTAAATTTACCACTAACATGAAGCCCAATATGTCATGAAAAAACAATCTCAGAACTGCTCGGATCCGTTGAAGCGTTCCTGAGTTATTACCTCATAAAGGGACACTGGTCAGAATTGCAAAAAAGGTCATTAAGGTCAAAATAGGCTGGGTCATGAAGGGATTAAACATTCTGATCCAACCTGATCCCCAAGATCCGTTTATTGTGGATGTGTCGTAGTGGGGGCAGTTTTATCGCAGAGGCCCAAAACTCTGACAAACCTGCGCCCATTTCCTTTTATTCTAAAAAAAAATGTTGAAGGTAGAAAGAAATTATGATGTTGGTAATCGGGAGTTACTTGCTGTCAAATTGGCCTTTGAGAAATGGAGGCAAGTTTGGGAGGGGTAGTGCAGCTTAGTATACATTTTTTGCAAAAAACGTATCAACCAAATACCCTGTTTTTTACATCTTTTACTAGCACTTGCGGATTACTGCAACATTTTTTCAAACTGAGTGTTTTTGGTTTTACTATTCTCTTTTGTGTCTTCAAGTTTGGGAGAGGGCAGTTCATCCAGATACGGTGGACACTGATCTAAAGAATCTAGCTTACATTGAATCAGCTAAAAGTTTAAAGGTACCTTCACACTGAACAACTTAACAACGATAGCGATCCGTGACGTTGCAGTGTCCTGGATAGCGATATCGTTGTGTTTGACACACAGCAGCGATCAAGATCCTGCTGTGACATCGCTGGTCGGAGCTAGAAGGCCAGCACCTTATTTCGTCGCTGGATCACCCGCTGACATCGCTGAATCGGCGTGTGTGACGCCGATCCAGCGATGTCTTCACTTGTAACCAGGGTAAACATCGGGTTACTAAGCGCAGGGCCGCGCTTAGTAACCCGATGTTTACCCTGGTTACCATTGTAACAGTTAAAAAAAACAAACAGTACATACTTACATTCCGGTGTCTGTCCCCCGGCGTCAGCTTCCCTGCACTGTGTCAGCGCCGGCCGGCCGTAAAGCAGAGCACAGCGGTGACAGACACCGGAATGTAAGTATGTACTGTTTGGTTTTTTTAAACTTTTACAATTGTAACCAGGGTAAACATCGGGTTACTAAGCACGGCCCTGCGCTTAGTACCCGATGTTTACCCTTGTTACCCGGGGACTTCGGCATCGTTGGTCGCTGGAGAGCTGTCTGTGTGACAGCTCTCCAGCGACCACACAACGACCTAAACAGCGACGCTGCAGCGATCGGCATTGTTGTCTATATTGCTGCAGCGTCGCTAAATGTGACGGTACCTTAACTCCTAGACAGGACAGATAGTCTTTGTTTTCTCTAGATTTAATTTTTAGATTACATTCTGGTCAGGGTCTGAGAATGTGAAAGCTCACACATTATCTCGTAGTCTCGATTCAGTTTCTCCTCCATCCTCCATTATTCCTCAGGGTATTGTGGTTTCCATAGTATCCTTGGAATTGGAAGAGGAGATTTGTAAAGTCTAGTCATTTGCTCGTTCCGCTACTCCATGTCCTAAATTAGTTGTGCCAGTGTACCTAAGATTGCGGGTGTTACAGGAGTTACATAATTTCTTCTTGAGTGATCATCCTGGGGTTACTGCTACACGGAAAGCCATTGCAAGACTTTTTAGTGGCCGTCCAAGCATAATGATATTAAATATTTTGTATCTATTTGTGAAGTCTGCGCACGTGCTAAAGGAGGATATCGAGGATATTTGGATTGTCGCATTGATATGTCCATCCGCTTCGTCGAGTATTGTTTCCTGCTTGGTCTTATCTTTTATGTACTGTTTTGGGTATTATTATAGTCACCACTGTTAGGGGCTATTCTATGTTTTTGGGGATAATAGTGTTTTTTCTATATGTTTATGGACTATTATGGTGGGTTTGGGTGGGTTTATGTCTCGCCTGTATATGTTTGGTTATATGTATTGTTATGTATTGTTACATATTATGATTTGATTTTATTTTGTATATGTATATTTTTGTGTTTTATGTAATATTGTTTAGGTGTTATATACGGATATTAGGTTATCTGCCCTTATGTATTGTGTATTGTTATTTGTTATTATTTTTTGAATTTTGTATTATTTGTGTCTCTTTTTTTGTATATTTTGTTTTTTTTATTTTTCTTTTTCATATTTATCTTTATATCTCTTTTCTGTTTCCACGTTATTATCATGTATTCGGCTGTGAGGCGTTCTGCTACCAGCTGGTGTGTCATTAGGTGTTTGGTATTTAGATATTGGGCATATTTGTCCTTATTGATATTCTTCTATTAATATAGTTTTATCACACCTGATGAGACGCTCGCTGGGCGGTAATGCTTTATTTGACCGATGGATGTCATTATTACTGTTTCTTTCTATTTTTGTGCGTTATCTCCACCCCTTGTCTTTTGCCCTTTTCATGTATGGTGTCGGCGACCTAGCTTTGCGCAGGTGCCTGTTTGCGGTTTGTTATTTGCCCTTTCTCTTGCTTTCACTATGTATGGCGTCGGTGACTCATCTCTGCGCATGCACCCGCCTGCAGCTTGTCAATGCCGTCGTCCGTGTCATGTGGCGCCAGATCACGTGGGGCCTGGGTGTTTCCGGTTCCGGACGGCAGCGGTGCTCTGGCTGGCGGCACAGGTGGGCGGTGCGCTACACGTGTATGGTGAGTTCCGGTATAACCATATTTAAAAGATGCTGCGGCACCTGTCTGGCACACCCCCTAAGGAAGGAGCCCTGTTAGGCTCCGAAACGCACGTCGGGGTGGGCTCAGGTCCCCCACTGTTGAGTGCACATCAGGTAAATGCCTTCATAATATGTCGCACTATGGTAATTGGTTGTTACTTAGTGACTTCATACTACATGTGCACTTGCACCTTATTTTATATATTGTTGATCGGCCGTAGTAGAGTTACCAGTGTATGTGTATTTGCCTCATCCACTTTGTGTGGTTTATATTAATAATATATGATGTGCTGATACGGTGGGCAGTACCTTGTAGCCCTATGTGTATTTATGGTATTGCCGTACAGTTTTTTCACTAGCCCCACTTGTTCCGATGTATCTTTTCCCTTGTTTTTTAATAATATATATATTTAATAAAGCAATTTTTTATGGGACTTATGGACTGTGTTTCTCTGTGGAGTGTTAGGATTTCTGCTTGACAGTTGTCCCTATTTTTTGGTCCTAACATACACACATGGTACACTAATGTTAGTATTAGTGTTTACGTATTATAATCTGTGTGCTCCATGTGTGTAATATGTGTGTCACAACTCTATTTTTTTTAAATGAACAAGGCCTGGGTCTCGCAGGAATTTGCCACTCCTCTTCCAGATTAAATAATTGGTTGGCAACAGTATCCAGGTCTCCTGTTGTGTTCATGTTTCTACCACCTGAACTGTAATCCCGGGACTCCAACACCGCCAGTTACTGCTCAGATGTGCCGTCTGCACAGTCAACACATGACCCAGTGTTATTGGGTTTCATTAACGTCAGCTGTTCCTCTGCTGTGTGTGCAGCAATAACTAAAGTCTGCTCCTCCTGCTTTCCCTGGGCTTCAACATCGCCAGTTGTTGCCCGGAAGTGCTGTCTGCACAGTCAACAGTCGCTCCTCTGTTATTGGGGTTCAGTAACGTCAGCTGCTCCCCTGCTGTGTGTGCGGCAATAACTAAAGTCTGCTCCTCCTGCTTTTCCTGGGCTTCAACATCGCCAGTTGTTGCCCGGAAGTGCTGTCTGCACAGTCAACAGTCGCTCCTCTGTTATTGGGGTTCAGTAACGTCAGCTGCTCCCCTGCTGTGTGTGCAGCAATAACTAAAGTCTGCTCCTCCTGCTTTCCCTGGGCTTCAACATCGCCAGTTGTTGCCCGGAAGTGCTGTCTGCACAATCAACAGTCGCTCCTCTGTTATTGGGTTTCATTAATGTCAGCTGTTCCTCTGCTGTGTGTGTGGCAATAACTAAAGTCTGCTCCTCCTGCTTTCCCTGGGCTTCAACACCGCCAGTTGTTGCCCGGAAGTGCTGTCTGCACAGTCAACAGTCGCTCCTCTGTTATTGGAGTTCAGTAACGTCAGCTGTTCCCCTGCTGTGTGTGCGGCAATAACTAAAGTCTGCTCCTCCTGCTTTCCCTGGGCTTCAACACCGCCAGTTGTTGCCTGGAAGTGCTGTCTGCACAGTCAACAGTCGCTCCTCTGTTATTGGGGTTCAGTAACGTCAGCTGCTCCCCTACTGTGTGTGCGGCAAAGTGTCCTGCGACCGCCACGCTGGCACAACAACAGACATTAAACTGCCTTCCGTGCAGGCCTCGGCCTACACTCTGCTCCTCCTGAATTCCCTGGGCTCCAACACCGCCAGTTGCTGCTCAGAAGTGCTGTCTGCACAGTCAACACTAGCTGCCGTGTTATTGGGTTGCAGTAACATCAGCTGATCCCCAGCTGTGTATCCGGCAATGTGTCCTGCGACCGCCACGCTGACACAACAACAGATATTAAACTGCCTCGAGTGCAGGCTTCAGCCTACACTCTGCTCCTCCTGCTGTCCCTGGGCTCCAACACCGCCAGTTGCTGCCCGGAAGTGCCGTCTGCACAGTCAACACTAGCTGCCATGTTATTGGGTTTCAGTAACATCAGCTGATCCCCAACTGTGTATCCGGCAATGTGTCCTGCGAACGCCACGCTGACACAACAACAGATATTAAACTGCCATCAGTGCACGCCTCAGCTTACACTCTGCTCCTCCAGGATTCCCTGGGCACAAACACCGCCAGTTGGTGCCCGGAAGTGCTGGCTGCACAGAGAAAAACACGCTCATGTGTCAGTGGGGTTCAGTAACGCCAGCTGCTCCCCTGCTGTGTATCCGGCAACGTGTCCTGCGACCGCCACGCTGGCACAACAATAGACATTAAACTGCCTCCAGTGCAGGCCTCGGCCTACACTCTGCTCCTCCTGGATTCCCTGGGCACAAACACCGCCAGTTGGTGCCCGGATGTGCTGGCTGCACAGAGAAAAACATTCGCTCATGTGTCAGTGGGGTTCAGTAACGCCAGCTGCTCCCCTGCTGTGTATCCGGCAACGTGTCCTGCGACCGCCACGCTGGCACGACAATAGACATTAAAGGGAACCTGTCACCTGAATTTGGCGGGACTGGTTTTGGGTCATATGGGCGGAGTTTACAGGTGTTTGATTCACCCTTTCCTTACCTGCTGGCTGCATGCTGGCTGCAATATTGGATTGAAGTTCATTCTCTGTCCTCCATAGTACATGCCTGCGCAAAGCAAGATTGCCTTGCGCAGGCGTGTACTACGGAGGACAGAGAATGAACTTCAATCCAATATTGCAGCCAGCATGCAGCCAGCAGGTAAGGAAAGGGTGAATCAAACACCTGTAAACTCCGCCCATATGACCCAAAACCAGTCCCGCCAAATTCAGGTGACAGAGTCCCTTTAATCTGCCTCCAGTGCAGGCCTCAGTTCCTTGGCCACAAACACCGCCAGTTGGTGCCCGGAAGTGCTGGCTGCATAGAGAAAAACACTCGTTCATGTGTCAGTGGGGTACAGTAACGCCAGCTGCTCCCCTGCTGTGTATCCGGCAATGTGTCCTGCGACCGCCACACTGGGACAACAATAGACATTAAACTTCCTCCAGCGCAGGCTTCGGCCTACACTCTGCTCTTCCTGCTGTCCCTGGGCTCCAATACCGCCAGTTGCTGCCCGGAAGTGCCGTCTGCACAGTCAACACTAGCTGCCGTGTTATTGGGTTTGAGTAACGTCAGCTGATCCCCAGCTGTGTATCTGGCAATGTGTCCTGCCACTGCCATGCTGACACAACAACAGATATTAAACTGCCTCCAGTGCAGGCCTTAGCCTATACTCTGCTCCTCCTGGATTCCCTGGGCACAAACACCGCCAGTTGTTGCCCGGAAGTGCTGTCTGCACAGTCAACAGTCGCTCCTCTGTTATTGGGGTTCAGTAACGTCAGCTGCTCCCCTGCTGTGTGTGCGGCAAAGTGTCCTGCGACCGCCACGCTGGCACAACAGACATTAAACTGCCTTCCGTGCAGGCCTTGGCCTACACTCTGCTCCTCCTGGATTCCCTGGGCTCCAACACCGCCAGTTGCTGCTCAGAAGTGCTGTCTGCACAGTCAACACTAGCTGCCGTGTTATTGGGTTGCAGTAACATCAGCTGATCCCCAGCTGTGTATCCGGCAATGTGTCCTGCGACCGCCACGCTGACACAACAACAGATATTAAACTGCCTCGAGTGCAGGCTTCGGCCTACACTCTGCTCCTCCTGCTGTCCCTGGGCTCCAACACCGCCAGTTGCTGCCCGGAAGTGCCGTCTGCACAGTCAACACTAGCTGCCGTGTTATTGGGTTTCAGTAACATCAGCTGATCCCCAACTGTGTATCCGGCAATGTGTCCTGCGAACGCCACTCTGACACAACAACAGATATTAAACTGCCTTCAGTGCACGCCTCGGCTTACACTCTGCTCCTCCAGGATTCCCTGGGCACAAACACCGCCAGTTGGTGCCCGGAAGTGCTGGCTGCACAGAGAAAAACACTCGCTCATGTGTCAGTGGGGTTCAGTATCGCCAGCTGCTCTCCTGCTGAGTATCCAGCAACGTGTCCTGCGACCGCCACGCTGACACAACAATAGACATTAAATTGCCTCCAGTGCAGGCCTCGGCCTACACTCTGCTCCTCCTGGATTCCCTGGGCACAAACACCGCCAGTTGGTGCCCGGAAGTGCTGGCTGCACAGAGAAAAACACGCTCATGTGTCAGTGGGGTTCAGTAACGCCAGCTGCTCCCCTGCTGTGTATCCGGCAACGTGTCCTGCGACCGCCACGCTGGCACAACAATAGACATTAAACTGCCTCCAGTGCAGGCCTCGGCCTACACTCTGCTCCTCCTGGATTCCCTGGGCACAAACACCGCCAGTTGGTGCCTGGATGTGCTGGCTGCACAGAGAAAAACATTCGCTCATGTGTCAGTGGGGTTCAGTAACGCCAGCTGCTCCCCTGCTGTGTATCCGGCAACGTGTCCTGCGACCGCCATGCTGGCACGACAATAGACATTAATCTGCCTCCAGTGCAGGCCTCAGTTCCTTGGCCACAAACACCGCCAGTTGGTGCCCGGAAGTGCTGGCTGCATAGAGAAAAACACTCGTTCATGTGTCAGTGGGGTACAGTAACGCCAGATGCTCCCCTGCTGTGTATCCGGCAATGTGTCCTGCGACCGCCACACTGGGACAACAATAGACATTAAACTTCCTCCAGCGCAGGCTTCGGCCTACACTCTGCTCCTCCTGCTGTCCCTGGGCTCCAATACCGCCAGTTGCTGCCCGGAAGTGCCGTCTGCACAGTCAACACTAGCTGCCGTGTTATTGGGTTTCAGTAACGTCAGCTGATCCCCAGCTGTGTATCTGGCAATGTGTCCTGCCACTGCCATGCTGACACAACAACAGATATTAAACTGCCTCCATTGCAGGCCTTAGCCTATACTCTGCTCCTCCTGGATTCCCTGGGCACAAACACCGCCAGTTGGTGCCCGGAAGTGCTGGCTGCACAGAGAAAAACACACGCTCATGTGTCAGTGGGGTTCAGTAACGCCAGCTGCTCCCCTGCTGTGTATCGGCAACGTGTCCTGCGACCGCCACGCTGACACAACAATAGACATTAAATTGCCTCCAGTGCAGGCCTCGGCCTACACTCTGCTCCTCCTGGATTCCCTGGGCACAAACATCGCCAGTTGGTGCCCGGAAGTGCTGGCTGCACAGAGAAAAACACGCTCATGTGTCAGTGGGGTTCAGTAACGCCAGCTGCTCCCCTGCTGTGTATCCGGCAACGTGTCCTGCGACCGCCACGCTGGCACGACAATAGACATTAATCTGCCTCCAGTGCAGGCCTCAGTTCCTTGGCCACAAACACCGCCAGTTGGTGCCCGGAAGTGCTGGCTGCACAGAGAAAAACACTCGCTCATGTGTCAGTGGGGTTCAGTAACGCCAGCTGCTCCCCTGCTGTGTATCCGGCAATGTGTCTTGCGACTGCCACACTGGCACAACAATAGATATTAAACTTACTCCAGTGCAGGCTTCGGCCTACACTCTGCTCCTCCTGCTGTCCCTGGGCTCTAATACCGCCAGTTGCTGCTCGGAAGTGCTGCCTGCACAGTCAACACTAGCTGCCGTGTTATTGGGTTTCAGTAACGCCAGCTGCTCCCCTGCTGTGTATCCGGCAACGTGTCCTGCGACCGCCACGCTGGCACAACAATAGACATTAAACTGCCTCCAGTGCAGGCCTCGGCCCACACTCTGCTCCTCCTGGATTCCCTGGGCACAAACACCGCTAGTTGGTGCCCGGAAGTGCTAGCTACACAGAGAAAAACACTCGCTTATGTGTCAATGGCGTTCAGTAACGCCAGCTGCTCCCCTGCTGTGTATCCGGCTGTCATGATCCCAATGGCAGGGGATCACAAAAGGACAAGCACAAAAAACAAAACGAGCTCTAGGGTGATGGAAACTGAGTTGACCGCGATCCTGAACCTAATTCACACAACTAGCAGTAGCCGGGGAACGTGCCTACGATGATTCCTAGACGTCTCGCGCCAGCCGAAGGACTAACTTCCCCTATTAGAAGAAACACAGACCTCTCTTGCCTCCAGAGAAACACCCCACAGAAATAGCAGCCCCCCACATGTAATGACGGTGAAATGAGAGGAAAGCACATACGTAGTTATGAAAACAGATTCAGCAAAATGAGGCCCGCTAAAGCTAGATAGCAGAGGATACAAAAGTGAACTGCGCGGTCAGCGAAAAACCCTACAAAAAACCATCCTGAAATTACTTGAACTCATGTGCCAACTCATGGAACATGAGGAGTAATATCAGCCCACTAGAGCAACCAGCAACAAGGAATCACATATCTGCAAGCTGGACTAAAACAAAAATAAAGCAAAACGTGGAACAGGAAAATCAAAAACTTAGCTTGTCCTGAAGATTACAGAAGCGGAAAGCAGAGGTAATAAGACAGCTTAACACAGACATCGTTTTCCAGTCCAAGACTGGGTTATGAGTTTGTAACCATGGCAAACCAAGCACTAAGACATCATGTAAATTATACAGTACCAGGAAGCAAATCACCTCCTGATGAACGGGAGTCATACGCATGGTCACTTGTGTCCAGTACTGAGGTTTATTCATAGCCAAAGGTGTAGAGTCAATTCCTTTCAAAGGAATAGGGACTTCCAGAGGCTCCAGACTAAACCCACAGCGGTTGGCAAATGACCAATCCATAAGACTCAGGGCAGCGCCTGAATCCACATAGGCATCGACGGAAATGGCTGATAATGAACAAATCAGAGTCACAGACAGAATGAACTTAGACTGTAAAGTACTAATGGCAACAGACTTATCAACCTTTTTTGTGCGTTTAGAGCATGCTGATATAACATGAGCTGAATCACCACAATAAAAACAACCCATTTTTCCGCCTATAGTTTTGCCGTTCACTTCTGGACTGAATTCTATCACATTGCATTGTCTCAGGTGCCTGTTCAGAAGACACCGCCAAATGGTGCACAGGTTTGCGCTCCCGTAAACGCCGATCAATCTGAATAGCCATAGTCATAGACTCATTCAGACCTGTAGGCGCAGGGAACCCCACCATAACATCTTTAATGGCCTCAGAAAGGCCATCTCTGAATTTTGCAGCCAGAGCGCACTCATTCCACTGAGTAAGCACCGACCATTTCCGAAATTTCTGACAATATATTTCTGCTTCATCTTGCCCCTGAGAGAGAGCCAATAAAGCTTTTTCAGCCTGAATCTCTAGGTTAGGTTCCTCATAGAGCAAACCCAATGCCAGAAAAAACGCATCCACATTGAGCAACGCAGGATCCCCTGGTGCCAATGCAAATGCCCAATTCTGAGGGTCACCCCGCAGGAAAGATATAACAATCTTGACTTGCTGAGCAGGGTCTCCAGAGGAGCGAGATTTCAAAGAAAGAAACAACTTGCAATTGTTCCTAAAATTCAGAAAACTAGATCTATCTCCAGAAAAAAACTCTGGGATAGGAATTCTAGGTTCAGACATAGGAGCATGTACAACAAAATCTTGTATATTTTGAACCTTAGCAGCAAGATTATTCAGGCTGGAAGCCAAACTCTGGACGTCCATGATAAACAGCTGAGGTCAGAGCCATTCAAGGATTAAGAGGAGGTAAGACGAAGCCAGGCTGCAATTAAGGCTAGGCAGCAAACTCTGAGGGGAGAGAAAAAAAAAACTTCCTCAGACTACTTTTCCTCCTACTTCAGCCAATACGATTACCACTTTTTTGGCCGGCTATACTGTCATGATCCCAATGGCAGGGGATCACAAAAGGACAAGCACAAAAAACAAAACGAGCTCTAGGGTGATGGAAACTGAGTTGACCGCGATCCTGAACCTAATTCACACAACTAGCAGTAGCCGGGGAACGTGCCTATGATGATTCCTAGACGTCTCGCGCCAGCCGAAGGACTAACTTCCCCTATTAGAAGAAACACAGACCTCTCTTGCCTCCAGAGAAACACCCCACAGAAATAGCAGCCCCCCACATATAATGACGGTGAAATGAGAGGAAAGCACATACGTAGTTATGAAAACAGATTCAGCAAAATGAGGCCCGCTAAAGCTAGATAGCAGAGGATACAAAAGTGATCTGCGCGGTCAGCGAAAAACCCTACAAAAAACCATCCTGAAATTATTTGAACTCATGTGCCAACTCATGGAACATGAGGAGTAATATCAGCCCACTAGAGCAACCAGCAACAAGGAATCACATATCTGCAAGCTGGACTAAAACAAAAATAAAGCAAAACGTGGAACAGGAAAATCAAAAACTTAGCTTGTCCTGAAGATTACAGAAGCGGAAAGCAGAGGTAATAAGACACACTGATTACATTGATAGCCGGCGAGGAAATGACAAGAAAGCCAGGTTAAATAGGAAACTCCCATATCCTGATAGAACAGGTGGACAACAGAGACCGCAGAGAACACAAGTCACCCAGTACCATCTGTAACCAACAGAGGGAGCCCAAAAACAGAATCCACAACATCCGGCAACGTGTCCTGCGACCGCCACGCTGGCACAACAATAGACATTAAACTGCCTCCAGTGCATGCCTTGGCCTACATTCTGCTCCTCCTGGATTCCCTGGACACCAATACCGCCAGTTGGTGCCCGGAAGTGCTGGCTGCACAGAGATAAACACTCGCTCATGTGTCAGTGGGGTTCAGTAATGCCAGCTGCTCCCCTGCTGTGTATCCGCCAATGTGTCCTGTGACCGCCACGCTGACACAACAACAGATATTAAACTGCCTCGAGTGCAGGCTTCGGCCTATACTTTGCTCCTCCTGCTGTCCCTGCGCTCCAACACCACCAGTTGCTGCCTGGAATTCCCTTCTGCACAGTCAACACTAGCTGCCGTGTTATTGGGTTTCAGTAACGTCAGCTGATCCCCAGCTGTGTATCCGGCAATGTGTCCTACGACCGCCACGCTGACACAACAACAGATATTAAACTGCCTCGAGTGCAGGCTTCGGCCTACACTCTGCTCCTCCTGCTGTCCCTGCGCTTCAACACCACCAGTTGCTGCTTGGAAGTGCCGTCTGCACAGTCAACACTAGCTGCCGTGTTATTGGGTTTCAGTAACATCAGCTGATCTCCAGCTGTGTATCTGGCAATGTGTCCTGTGACCGCCACGCTGACACAACAGATATTAACCCCTTAGTGACAGAGCCAATTTGGTACTTAATGACCGAGCCAATTTTTGCAATTCTGACCACTGTCACTTTATGAGGTTATAACTCTGGAACGCTTCAACGGATCCCGCTGATTCTGAGATTGTTTTTTCGTGACATATTGTACTTCATGTTAGTAGTAACATTTCTTCGATATTACTTGCGATTATTTATGAAAAAAACGGAAATATGGCAAAAAAAATTAAAATTTTTCAATTTTCAAACTTTGTATTTTTATGCCCTTAAATCAGAGAGATATGTCACAAAAAATTGTTAATAAATAACATTTCCCACATGTCTACTTTACATCAGCACAATTTTGGAAACAAAATTTTTTTTTGTTAGGGAGTTATAAGGGTTAAAAGTTGACCAGCAATTTCTCATTTTTACAACACCTTTTTTTTTTTAGGGACCACATCACATTTGAAGTCATTTTGAGGGGTCTATATGATAGAAAATAACGAAGTGTGACACCATTCTGAAAACTACACCCCTCAAGGTTCTCAAAACCACATTCAGGAAGTTTATTAACCCTTTACGTGCTTCACAGGAACTGAAACAATGTGGAAGGAAAAAATGAACATTTAACTTTTTTTTGCAAACATTTTAATTCAGAACCATTTTTTTATTTTCACAAGTGTAAAAACAGAAATGTAACCATAAATTTTGTTATGCAATTACTCCTGAATACGCCAATACCCCATATGTGGGGGTAAACCACTGTTTGGGCGCACCGCAGAGCTTGGAAGTGAATGAGCGCCGTTTGATTTTTTCAATGCAGAATTGGCTGGAATTGAGATCGGACGCCATGTCACATTTAGAGAGCCCCTGATGTGCCTAAACAGTGGAAACCCCCCACAAGTGACACCATTTTGTAAACTAGACCCCTTAAGGAACTTATCTAGATGTGTGGTGAGCACTTTGAACCCCCAAGAGCTTCACAGAAGTTTATAACGTTGAGCCGTGAAAATAAAAAAATCACATTTTTTTCTACAAAAATGATCTTTTTGCCCCCAAATTTTTATTTTCACAAGGGTAACAGGAGAAATTAGACCACAAAAGTTGTAGTGCAATTTCTCCTGAGTACGTCGATACCCAATATGTGGGGGTAAACCACTGTTTGGGCGCACCGCAGAGCTTGGAAGAGAAGGAGTGCCGTTTTACTTTTTCAATGTAGAATTGTCTGGAATTGAGATTGGACGCCATGTCGCGTTTGGAGAGCCCCTGATGTGCCTAAACAGTGGAAACCCCCCACAAGTGACCCCATTTTGGAAACTAGACCCCTTAAGGAACTTATCTAGATGTGGTGAGAACTTTGAATGCCCAAGTGCTTCACAGAAGTTTAGAATGCAGAGTCGTGAAAATAAAAAATATTTTTTTTTCCACAAAAAAGATATTGTAGCCCCAAGTTTTTATTTTCACAAGGGTAACAGGAGAAATTGGACCACGATAGTTGTTGTCCAATTTATCCCGAGTACACTGATGTGCCATATGCGGGGGTAAACCACTGTTTGGGCGCACGGCAGAGCTCGGAAGGGAAGGAGCGCTGTTTTGGAATGCAGACTTTGATAGAATGGTCTGTGGGCTGTTATGATCTGGTGGTTAGGGCAAATAGTGGACCTGGTAGTTAGAGCACCAGGAAAGACCTGATAGTACATTAACATAGGACAAGCTCTGGGAAGTGGAACCTCTGCTGACCGCAATCCCTAATCCTATCACGCACACTAGAAATAGCCGTGGAGCGCTCCTATCATGACCTAGGCGCCTCGTCACAGCCTCAGAACTAGCTAGCCCTAGTGATAGGAAAAATAAGCCTATCTTGCCTCAGAGAAAATTCCCCAAAGGAAAAGGCAGCCCCCCACATATATTGACTGTGAGTAAGATGAAATCACAAACACAGAGATGAAATAGATTTAGCAAAGAGAGGCCTGACTTACTAAACAGACAGAAGATAGGAAAGGTCACTTTGCAGTCAGCACAAATCCCTACAAAAGCCACACAGAGAGTGCAGGGAAAAAAACCTTCCGCACCAACTAACGGAGCGGAGGCGCCCCTCTGCGTCCCAGAGCTTCCAGCAAGCAAGGCAAAATTCACATAAGCATGCTGGACAGAAAAAATAGCAAACAAGAAAAAAGCAAAGCGAAACTTAGCTTCTGCTGGAGGAAACAGGAAACCAGAAAGATCCAGGAGCGAACTAGACCAATGCTACAACATTGACAGCTGGCATGGGGCAAAGATCTAAGTGGAGTTAAATAGAGCAGCCCACTAACGAATTAGCCTCGTCACCTGTGGAAGGAAACTCAGAAACACCCACAGGCACCAGAGAAAGTCCATGGACAGAACCAGCCGAAGTACCTTTCATGACCACAGGAGGGAGCCCGAAAACAGAATTCACAACAGTGGGCGTTGTGTTGCGATTGCAGAGCCCCTGATGTACCTAAACAGTAGTAACCCCCCACAAGTGACCCCATTTTGGAAACTAGACCCCCCAAGGAACTTATCTAGATGTGTGGTGAGAACTTTGAATGCCCAAGTGCTTCACAGAAGTTTAGAATGTAGAGTCGTGAAAATAAAAAAAATATTTTTTTTTCCACAAAAAAGATTTTGTAGCCCCCAAGTTTTTATTTTCACAAGGGTAACAGGAAAAATTGGACCCCAAAAGTTGTCCAATTTATCCCCCATATGTGGGGGTAAACCACTGTTTGGGCGCACCGCAGAGCTCAGAAGGGAGGTAGCACCATTTGACTTTTTGAGCACAAAAATTGGCTGTCGTGTTTGGAGACCCCCTGATGTAACTAAACAGTGGAAACCCCCCAATTCTAGCTCCAACCCTAACCCCAACACACCCCTAACCCTAATCCCAACCCGATCCATAATCCTAATCACTAACCCTAACGATAATCACAACCCTTACCCCAAAACAACCCTAATGTCAACCCTAACCATAATCCTAATCAAAACCCTAAATCCAACATACCCCTAATCTTAATCTCAACCCTAACCTCAAACCTAACCCTAATCGCAATACACCCCTAATCACAACCCTAACCTTAACCCTAATCCCAAACCTAACCCTAATCCCAAGTGTAACCCTAATGCCAACCCTAACCCTAATACCAACCCTAATCCTAACCCTAATCCCAACTCTAACCCTAACTTTAGCCCCAACCCTAACCCTAGCCCTAAGGCTACTTTCACACTTGCGTCGTTTGGCATCCGTCGCAATCCGTCGTTTTGGAAAAAAAACGGATCCTCCAAATGTGCCCGCAGGATGCGTTTTTTTGCCCATAGACTTGTATTGCCGACGGATCGTGATGGATGGCCACACGTCGCGTCCGTCGTGCACTGGATCAGTTGTGTTTTGGCGGACCGTCGGCACAAAAAACGTTCAATGTAACGTTTTTTTGTACGTCGCGTCCGCCATTTCTGACCGCATGCGTGGCCGTAACTCCGCCCCCTCCTCCCCAGGACATAGATTGGGCAGCTGATGCGTTGAAAAACTACATCCGCTGCCCACGTTGTGCACAATTTTCACAACGTGCGTCGGGATGTCGGGCCGACGCATTGCGACGGCCCCGTACCGACGTAAGTGTGAAAGAACCCTAACCCTGAATTTAGCCCCAACCCTAACCCTAAATTTAGCCCCAACCCTAGCCCTAACCCTAACTCTAGCCTTAACCCTAGCCCTAACCCTAGCCCTAACCCTAGCTCTAACCCTAGCCCTAACCCTAATTTTAGCCCCAACTGCTCTTCTCCTGTCGGCCGGCAGATGGCGATAGATGGCGGGCGCACTGCGCATGCGCCCGCCATTTTCTTTTCCCCGGCAGCCAGGAGGAGCAGCAGGAGGATCCAGGGACACCGGTGAGTATGATAGGGTCCCCGAATCCCCCTATTTCTCTGTCCTCTGATGTGCGATCACATCAGAGGACAGAGAATTACACTTTGATTTTTTTTTTTTTGCGGTCGCCGGTAAACAGTTAATTACCGGCGATCGCAAAACAGGGGTCGGTAAAACCGATCATGTTCTTTGGGGTCTCGGCTACCCCCGGCAGCCGAGACCCCAAAGATTCTCCCGATGCTGGCCGGCGGGCGCACTGCGCATGCGTCCGCCATTTTGAAGATGGCGGCGCCCACCGGGAGCCACGAGGAGGACCGGGGAAGATAGGTGAGTATCGGGGGGCTATCTGGGACCCCTTTTTTCTGTCCTCTGATGTGCGATCACATTGGAGGACAGAGAAATTAAAAAGAGATCGCGTTTTTTGTTTTTTTTTGCGATCGCCGGTAAACGGTTAATTACCGGCGATCGCAAATGCGGGGTCGGTTAAAACCCCCCCGAATCATGTTCTCTAGGGTCTCGGCTACCCCCGGCAGCCGAGACCCCGGAGAAAATCCAACTCTGGGGGGCGCTATTCACTTTTTCCACAGCGCCGTTAATTAACGGCGCTGTGGTTTAAGTACCCTTAGCGGCCGCCGTTAAAAGGCGTATCGGCAGCCGCTAAGGGGTTAAACTGCCTCGAGTGCAGGCTTCGGCCTACACTCTGCTCCTCCTATGGCCCTGGGCTCCAACACTGCCAGTTGCTGCCCGGAAGTGCCTTCTGCACAGTCAACACTAGCTGCCATGTTATTGGGTTTCAGCAACGTCAGCTGATCCGCAGCTGTGTTTCTGGCAATGTGTCCTGCGACCGCCACGCTGACACAACAACAGGTATTAAACTGCCTCGAGTGCAGGCTTCGGCCTACACTCTGCTCCTCCTGCTGTCCCTGCGCTTCAACACCACCAGTTGCTGCCTGGAAGTGCCGTCTGCACAGTCAACACTAGCTGCCGTGTTATTGGGTTTCAGTAACGTCAGCTGATCTCCAGCTGTGTATCTGGCAATGTGTCCTGTGACCGCCACGCTGACACAACAGATATTAACCCCTTAGGGACAGAGCCAATTTGGTACTTAATGACCGAGCCAATTTTTGCAATTCTGACCACTGTCACTTTATGGGGTTTTAACTCTGGAACGCTTCAACGGATCCCGCTGATTCTGAGTTTGTTTTTTCGTGACATATTGTACTTCATGTTAGTAGTAACATTTCTTCGATATTACTTGCGATTATGAAAAAAACAGAAATATGGCAAAAAAATTTAAAATTTTGCAATTTTCAAACTTTGTATTTTTATGCCCTTAAATCAGAGAGATATGTCACCAAAAATAGTTAATAAATAACATTTCCCACATGTCTACTTTACATCAGCACAATTTTGGAAACAAAATTTTTTTTTGTTAGGGAGTTATAAGGGTTAAAAGTTGACTAGCAATTTCTCATTTTTACAACACCTTTTTTTTTAGGGACCACATCACATTTGAAGTCATTTTGAGGGGTCTATATGATAGAAAATAACGAAGTGTGACATCATTCTAAAAACTACACCCCTCAAGGTTCTCAAAACCACATTCAAGAAGTTTATTAACCCTTTACGTGCTTCACAGGAACTGAAACAATGTGGAAGGAAAAAATGAACATTTAACTTTTTTTTGCAAACATTTTAATTCAGAACCATTTTTTTATTTTCACAAGTGTAAAAACAGAAATGTAACCATAAATTTTGTTATGCAATTTCTCCTGAATACGCCAATACCCCATATGTGGGGGTAAACCACTGTTTGGACGCACCGCAGAGCTTGGAAGTGAATGAGCGCCGTTTGATTTTTTCAATGCAGAATTGGCTGGAATTGAGATCGGACGCCATGTCACGTTTAGAGAGCCCCTGATGTGCCTAAACAGTGGAAACCCCCCACAAGTGACACCATTTTGTAAACTAGACCCCTTAAGGAACTTATCTAGATGTGTGGTGAGCACTTTGAACCCCCAAGAGCTTCACAGAAGTTTATAACGTTGAGCCGTGAAAATAAAAAAATCACATTTTTTTCTACAAAAATGATCTTTTTGCCCCCAAATTTTTATTTTCACAAGGGTAACAGGAGAAATTAGACCACAAAAGTTGTAGTGCAATTTCTCCTGAGTACGTCGATACCCAATATGTGGGGGTAAACCACTGTGTTGGCGCACCGCAGAGCTTGGAAGAGAAGGAGTGCCGTTTTACTTTTTCAATGTAGAATTGTCTGGAATTGAGATTGGACGCCATGTCGCGTTTGGAGAGCCCCTGATGTGCCTAAACAGTGGAAACCCCCCACAAGTGACCCCATTTTGGAAACTAGACCCCTTAAGGAACTTATCTAGATGTGGTGAGAACTTTGAATGCCCAAGTGCTTCACAGAAGTTTAGAATGCAGAGTCGTGAAAATAAAAAATATTTTTTTTTCCACAAAAAAGATATTGTAGCCCCAAGTTTTTATTTTCACAAGGGTAACAGGAGAAATTGGACCACAATAGTTGTTGTCCAATTTATCCCGAGTACACTGATGTGCCATATGCGGGGGTAAACCACTGTTTGGGCGCACGGCAGAGCTCGGAAGGGAAGGAGCGCTGTTTTGGAATGCAGACTTTGATAGAATGGTCTGTGGGCTGTTATGATCTGGTGGTTAGGACAAATAGTGGACCTGGTAGTTAGAGCACCAGGAAAGACCTGATAGTACATTAACATAGGACAAGCTCTGGGAAGTGGAACCTCTGCTGACCGCAATCCCTAATCCTATCACGCACACTAGAAATAGCCGTGGAGCGCTCCTATCATGACCTAGGCGCCTCGTCACAGCCTCAGAATTAGCTAGCCCTAGCGATAGGAAAAATAAGCCTATCTTGCCTCAGAGAAAATTCCCCAAAGGAAAAGGCAGCCCCCCACATATATTGACTGTGAGTAAGATGAAATCACAAACACAGAGATGAAATAGATTTAGCATAGAGAGGCCCGACTTACTAAACAGACAGAAGATAGGAAAGGTCACTTTGCAGTCAGCACAAAACCCTACAAAAGCCACACAGAGAGTGCAGGGAAAAAACCTTCCGCACCAACTAACGGAGCGGAGGCGCCCCTCTGCGTCCCAGAGCTTCCAGCAAGCAAGGCAAAATTCACATAAGCATGCTGGACAGAAAAAATAGCAAACAAGAAAAAAGCAAAGCGAAACTTAGCTTCTGCTGGAGGAAACAGGAAACCAGAAAGATCCAGGAGCGAACTAGACCAATGCTACAACATTGACAGCTGGCATGGTGCAAAGATCTAAGTGGAGTTAAATAGAGCAGCCCACTAACGAATTAGCCTCGTCACCTGTGGAAGGAAACTCAGAAACACCCACAGGCACCAGAGAAAGTCCATGGACAGAACCAGCCGAAGTACCTTTCATGACCACAGGAGGGAGCCCGAAAACAGAATTCACAACAGTGGGCGTTGTGTTGCGATTGCAGAGCCCCTGATGTACCTAAACAGTAGTAACCCCCCACAAGTGACCCCATTTTGGAAACTAGACCCCCCAAGGAACTTATCTAGATGTGTGGTGAGAACTTTGAATGCCCAAGTGCTTCACAGAAGTTTAGAATGCAGAGTCGTGAAAATAAAAATATTTTTTTTTCCACAAAAAAGATTTTGTAGCCCCCAAATTTTTATTTTCACAAGGGTAACAGGAAAAATTGGACCCCAAAAGTTGTTGTCCAATTTATCCCGAGTATGATGATGCCCCATATGTGGGGGTAAACCACTGTTTGGGCGCACGGCAGAGCTCAGAAGGGAGGGAGCACCATTTGACTTTTTGAGCGCAAAATTGGCTGTCATGTTTGGAGACCCCCTGATGTAACTAAACAGTGGAAACCCCCCAATTCTAGCTCCAACCCTAACCCCAACACACCCCTAACCCTAATCCCAACCCGATCCATAATCCCAATCACTAACCCTAACGATAATCACAACCCTTACCCCAAAACAACCCTAATGTCAACCCTAGCCATAATCCTAATCAAAACCCTAAATCCAACACACCCCTAATCTTAATCTCAACCCTAACCTCAAACCTAACCCTAATCGCAATACACCCCTAATCACAACCCTAACCTTAACCCTAATCCCAAACCTAACCCTAATCCCAAGCGTAACCCTAATGCCAACCCTAACCCTAATACCAACCCTAATCCAAACCCTAACCCTAATCCCAACTCTAACCCTAACTTTAGCCCCAACCGTAGCCCTAACTTTAGCCCCAACCCTAACCCTAGCCCTAAGGCTACTTTCACACTTGCGTCGTTTGGCATCCGTTGCAATCCGTCGTTTTGGAAAAAAAATGGATCCTCCAAATGTGCCTGCAGGATGGTTTTTTTTGCCCATAGACTTGTATTGCCGACGGATCGTGATGGATGGCCACACGTCACGTCCGTCGTGCACTGGATCAGTTGTGTTTTGGCGGACCGTCGGCACAAAAAACGTTCAATGTAACGTTTTTTTGTACGTCGCGTCCGCCATTTCTGACCGCATGCGTGGCCGTAACTCCGCCCCCTCCTCCCCAGGACATAGATTATAGTAACATAGTAACATAGTTAGTAAGGCCGAAAAAAGACATTTGTCCATCCAGTTCAGCCTATATTCCATCATAATAACTCCCCAGATCTACGTCCTTCTACAGAACCTAATTGTATGATACAATATTGTTCTGCTCCAGGAAGACATCCAGGCCTCTCTTGAACCCCTCGACTGAGTTCGCCATCACCACCTCCTCAGGCAAGCAATTCCAGATTCTCACTGCCCTAACAGTAAAGAATCCTCTTCTATGTTGGTGGAAAACCTTCTCTCCTCCAGACGCAAAGAATGCCCCCTTGTGCCCGTCACCTTCCTTGGTATAAACAGATCCTCAGCGAGATATTTGTATTGTCCCCTTATATACTTATACATGGTTATTAGATCGCCCCTCAGTCGTCTTTTTTCTAGACTAAATAATCCTAATTTCGCTAATCTATCTGGGTATTGTAGTTCTCCCATCCCCTTTATTAATTTTGTTGCCCTCCTTTGTACTCTCTCTAGTTCCATTATATCCTTCCTGAGCACCGGTGCCCAAAACTGGACACAGTACTCCATGTGCGGTCTAACTAGGGATTTGTACAGAGGCAGTATAATGCTCTCATCATGTGTATCCAGACCTCTTTTAATGCACCCCATGATCCTGTTTGCCTTGGCAGCTGCTGCCTGGCACTGGCTGCTCCAGGTAAGTTTATCATTAACTAGGATCCCCAAGTCCTTCTCCCTGTCAGATTTACCCAGTGGTTTCCCATTCAGTGTGTAATGGTGACATTGATTCCTTCTTCCCATGTGTATAACCTTACATTTATCATTGTTAAACCTCATCTGCCACCTTTCAGCCCAAGTTTCCAACTTATCCAGATCCATCTGTAGCAGAATACTATCTTCTCTTGTATTAACTGCTTTACATAGTTTTGTATCATCTGCAAATATCGATATTTTACTGTGTAAACCTTCTACCAGATCATTAATGAATATGTTGAAGAGAACAGGTCCCAATACTGACCCCTGCGGTACCCCACTGGTCACAGCGACCCAGTTAGAGACTATACCATTTATAACCACCCTCTGCTTTCTATCACTAAGCCAGTTACTAACCCATTTACACACAATTTCCCCCAGACCAAGCATTCTCATTTTGTGTACCAACCTCTTGTGCGGCACGGTATCAAACGCTTTGGAAAAATCGAGATATACCACGTCCAATGACTCACCGTGGTCCAGCCTATAGCTTACCTCTTCATAAAAACTGATTAGATTGGTTTGACAGGAGCGATTTCTCATAAACCCATGCTGATATGGAGTTAAACAGCAGCTGATGGGCAGCTGATGCGTTGAAAAACTACATCCTCTGCCCACGTTGTGCACAATTTTCACAACGTGCGTCGGTATGTCGGGCTGACGCATTGCGACGGCCCCGTACCGACATAAGTGTGAAAGAACCCTAACCCTGAATTTAGCCCCAACCCTAACCCTAAATTTAGCCCCAACCCTAACCCTAACTCTAGTCTTAACCCTAGCCCTAACCCTAGCTCTAACCCTAGCCCTAACCCTAATTTTAGCCCCAACTGCTCTTCTCCTGTCGGCCGGCAGATGGCGATAGATGGCGGGCGCACTGCGCATGCGCCCGCCATTTTCTTTTCCCCGGCAGCCAGGAGGAGCAGCAGGAGGATCCAGGGACACCGGTGAGTATGATAGGGTCCCCGAATCCCCCTATTTCTCTGTCCTCTGATGTGCGATCACATCAGAGGACAGAGAATTACACTTTGATTTTTTTTTTTTTTGCGGTCGCCGGTAAACAGTTAATTACCGGCGATCGCAAAACAGGGGTCGGTAAAACCGATCATGTTCTTTGGGGTCTCGGCTACCCCCGGCAGCCGAGACCCCAAAGATTCTCCCGGTGCCGGCCGGCGGGCGCACTGCGCATGCGTCCGCCATTTTGAAGATGGCGGCGCCCACCGGGAGCCACAAGGAGCATTGGGGGAGATAGGTGAGTAACGGGGGGCTTTCTGGGACCCCTTTTTTCTGTCCTCTGTTGTGCGCTCACATTGGAGGACAGAGAAATTAAAAAGAGATCGCGTTTTTTATTTTTTTTTGCGATCGCCGGTAAATGGTTAATTACCGGCGATCGCAAATGCGGGGTCGGTTAAAACCCCCCCGAATCATGTTCTCTAGGGTCTCGGCTACCCCCGGCAGCCGAGACCCCGGAGAAAATCCAACTCTGGGGGGGCGCTATTCACTTTTTCCACAGCGCTGTTAATTAACGGCGCTGTGGTTTAAGTACCCTTAGCGGCCGCCGTTAAAAGGCGTATCGGCGGCCGCTAAGGGGTTAAACTGCCTCGAGTGCAGGCTTCAGCCTACACTCTGCTCCTCCTGCTGTCCCTGGGCTCCAGCACTGCCAGTTGCTGCCTGGAAGTGCCGTCTGCGCAGTCAACACTAGCTGCCGTGTTATTGGGTTTCAGTAACGTCAGCTGATCCCCAGCTGTGTATCCGGCAATGTGTCCTGCGACCGCCATGCTGACACAACAACAGATATTAAACTACCTCGAGTACAGGCTTCGGCCTACACTCTGCTCCTCCTGTGGCCCTGGGCTCCAACACTGCCAGTTGCTGCCCGGAAGTGCCTTCTGCACAGTCAACACTAGCTGCCGTGTTATTGGGTTTCAGCAACGTCAGCTGATCCGCAGCTGTGTTTCTGGCAATGTGTCCTGCGACCGCCACGCTGACACAACAACAGGTATTAAACTGCCTCGAGTGCAGGCTTCGGCCTACATTCTGCTGCTCCTGCTGTCCCTGGGCTCCAACACACCAGTTGCTGCTCAGAAGTGTCTTTGGCATGGATACTCCCTCCTGCCCAGCCCGGTTCTAGCATGCCAGCTGTTTCTGGGTAGTGTCAAGGTCACTTTGCCTCCAATACGTTGTACTGTCGTGTTGCGGTCTGGTTAGCCGACTCTATGGTGCCTGCAGTTTAGGTGCTTTCTATGTGGGCTGCGGGAACTGGCAATGAAGGCTGGTTATGTTGTGCCAATAGGACAAGCTCCCCCTGTAGCACTGTGGGTTTTCGGTAACTACAGCGGCTCGCAGCCTAGCAATTTTTTTTTCCTGTGGACCTTCTGCTGCCTATCTGAGTTGCAGCACTATTAGCAGGTTCTTAGGAACACAAGCTTGAATAGGTCCCCCTGGGTCCAGTACCGTCAGCTGGTCCTCGGTTGTTCCATTGGCTCTTGTACCTTCGGCTAGCCATCCGGGTTCCAGTACTGTCAGCTGGTTCTCGGCAGGGTCTTTTGCTCTTGTACCTTCTGCTCCCCATCCTGGTTCCAGTACCGTCAGCTGGTTCCGGGCAAAGCCTTTGGCTTAGGTGCCTCCTTCTGGGTATCCGAGTTCCACCAACGTCAGGTGGTCCTTGGTAGTGCTTTCTGGCACGGGTACCTCCTGCTTAGTAACCGGGTTCCAGTAACGTCAGCTGATCGTCGGTAGTTCCATTGGCTCTTGTACCTTCAGCTAGCCATCCGGGTTCCAGTACCGTCAGCTGGTTTTTGGCAGGGTCTTTTGCACTTGTACCTTCTGCTCCCCATCCTGGTTCCAGCACCGCCAGTTGGTGCCCGGAAGTGCTGGCTGCACAGAGAAAAACACGCTCATGTGTCAATGGGGTTCAGTAACGCCAGCTGCTCCCCTGCTGTGTATCCGGCATTGTGTCCTGCGACCGCCACGCTGGCACAACAATAGACATTAAACTGCCTCCAGTGCAGGCCTCGGCCTATACTCTGCTCCTTCTGGATTCCCTGGGCACAAACACCACCAGTTGGTGCCCGGATGTGCTGGCTGCACAGAGAAAAACATTCGCTCATGTGTCAGTGGGGTTCAGTAACGCCAGCTGCTCCCCTGCTGTGTATCCGGCAACGTGTCCTGCGACCGCCACGCTGGCACAACAATAGACATTAAACTGCCTCCAGTGCAGGCCTCAGTTCCTTGGCCACAAACACCGCCAGTTGGTGCCCGGAAGTGCTGGCTGCATAGAGAAAAACACTCGTTCATGTGTCAGTGGGGTACAGTAACGCCAGCTGCTCCCCTGCTGTGTATCCGGCAATGTGTCCTGCGACCGCCACTGTTATGAAAGGTAGTTCAGTACCACAATGGACATAGAGGTCAGCGCACATACAGTGACCTGGCAATAACCCAAAAAACAAGAACGAGCTCTGAGATGTGGGAACTCTGTTGACCGCAATCCCTAATCCACTCCAACCACACTAAAGGCAGCCGTGGATTGCGCCTAACGCTCCCTATGCAACTCGGCACGGCCTGAGAAACTAGCTAGCCTGAAGATAGAAAATAAGCCTACCTTGCCTCAGAGAAATACCCCAAAGGAAAAGGCAGCCCCCACATATAATGACTGTGAGTTAAGATGAAAAGACAAACGTAGAGATGAAATAGATTTAGCAAAGTGAGGCCCAACTTTCTGAACAGAGCGAGGATAGGAAAGGTAACTTTGCGGTCAACACAAAACCCTACAAAAACCACGCAAAGGGGGCAAAAAGACCCTCCGTACCGAACTAACGGTACGGAGGTACACCCTCTGCGTCCCAGAGCTTCCAGCAAGCAGAAAAAAACAAATTGACAAGCTGGACAGAAAAAAACAGCAAACAAATAGCAAAGAGGAACTTAGCTATGCAGAGCAGCAGGCCACAGGAACGATCCAGGAGGAAACAGGTCCAATACTAGAACATTGACTGGAGGCCAGGATCAAAGCACTAGGTGGAGTTAAATAGAGCAGCACCTAACGACTTCACCACATCACCTGAGGAAGGAAACTCAGAAGCCGCAGTACCACTTTCCTCCACCAACGGAAGCTCACAGAGAGAATCAGCCGAAGTACCACTTGTGACCACAGGAGGGAGCTCTGCCACAGAATTCACAACAGTACCCCCCCCCTTGAGGAGGGGTCACCGAACCCTCACCAGAGCTCCCAGGACGACCAGGATGAGCCATATGAAAGGCACGAACAAGATCGGGAGCATGGACATCAGAGGCAAAGACCCAGGAATTATCTTCCTGAGCATAACCCTTCCACTTAACCAGATACTGGAGTTTCCGCCTTGAAACACGAGAATCCAAAATCTTCTCCACAATATACTCCAACTCCCCCTCCACCACAACCGGGGCAGGAGGATCAACAGATGGAACCATAGGTGCCACGTATCTCCGCAACAATGACCTATGGAATACGTTATGTATGGAAAAAGAATCTGGAAGGGTCAGATGAAAAGACACAGGATTAAGAACCTCAGAAATCCTATACGGACCAATAAAACGAGGTTTAAACTTAGGAGAGGAAACCTTCATAGGAATATGACGAGAAGATAACCAAACCAAGTCCCCAACCTGAAGTCGGGGACCCACACAGCGTCTGCGATTAGCGAAACGTTGAGCCTTCTCCTGGGACAAAGTCAAATTGTCCACTACATGAGTCCAAATCTACTGCAACCTGTCCACCGCAGTATTCACACCAGGACAGTCCGAAGACTCAACCTGCCCTGAAGAGAAACGAGGATGGAACCCAGAGTTGCAGAAAAACGGTGAAACCAAGGTAGCTGAGCTGGCCCGATTATTAAGGGCGAACTCAGCCAAAGGCAAAAAGGACACCCAGTCATCCTGATCAGCAGAAACAAAGCATCTCAGATATGTTTCCAAGGTCTGATTGGTTCGTTCGGTCTGGCCATTAGTCTGAGGATGGAAAGCCGAGGAAAAAGACAAGTCAATGCCCATCCTACCACAAAAGGCTCGCCAAAACCTTGAAACAAACTGGGAACCTCTGTCAGAAACGATATTCTCTGGAATGCCATGTAAACGAACCACATGTTGGAAAAACAATGGCACCAAATCAGAGGAGGAAGGCAATTTAGACGAGGGTACCAAATGGACCATCTTAGAGAAGCGATCACAGACCACCCAAATGACTGACATCTTTTGAGAGACGGGAAGATCTGAAATAAAATCCATAGAGATGTGTGTCCAAGGCCTCTTCGGGACCGGCAAGGGCAAAAGCAACCCACTGGCACGAGAACAGCAGGGCTTAGCCCGAGCACAAATCCCACAGGACTGCACAAAAGTACGCACATCCCGCGACAGAGATGGCCACCAAAAGGATCTAGCCACTAACTCTCTGGTACCAAAGATTCCAGGATGACCAGCCAACACCGAACAATGAACCTCAGAGATAACTTTATTCGTCCACCTATCAGGGACAAACAGTTTCTCCGCTGGGCAACGATCAGGTTTATTAGCCTGAAATTTTTGCAGCACCCGCCGCAAATCAGGGGAGATGGCAGACACAATTACTCCCTCTTTGAGGATACCCGACGGCTCAGATACACCCCGAGAGTCGGGCACAAAACTCCTAGACAGAGCATCCGCCTTCACATTTTTAGAGCCCGGAAGGTATGAAATCACAAAGTCAAAACGGGCAAAAAACAACGACCAACGAGCTTGTCTAGGATTCAACCGCTTGGCGGACTCAAGATAAGTCAAGTTCTTATGATCAGTCAAGACCACCACGCGATGCTTAGCTCCTTCAAGCCAATGACGCCACTCCTTGAATGCCCACTTCATGGCCAGCAACTCTCGATTGCCCACATCATAATTTCGCTCAGCAGGCGAAAACTTCCTGGAAAAGAAGGCGCATGGTTTCATCACCGAGCAATCAGAACTTCTCTGCGACAAAACAGCCCCTGCTCCCATCTCAGAAGCATCAACCTCGACCTGGAACGGAAGCGAAACATCTGGTTGACACAACACAGGGGCAGAAGAAAAACGACGCTTCATCTCTTGAAAAGCTTCCACAGCAGCAGAAGACCAATTGACCACATCAGCACCTTTCTTGGTCAAATCGGTCAATGGTTTAGCAATACTAGAAAAATTGCAGATGAAGCGACGATAAAAATTAGCAAAGCCCAGGAACTTTTGCAGACTTTTCAGAGATGTCGGCTGAGTCCAATTATGGATGGCTTGGACCTTAACAGGGTCCATCTCGATAGTAGAAGTGGAAAAGATGAACCGCAAAAATGAAACCTTCTGAACACCAAAGAGACACTTTGATCCCTTCACAAACAAAGAATTAGCACGCAGGACCTGGAACACCGTTCTGACCTGCTTCACATGAGACTCCCAATCACCCGAGAAGATCAAAATGTCATCTAAGTACACAATCAGGAATTTATCCAGGTACTCTCGGAAGATGTCATGCATAAAGGACTGAAACACTGATGGAGCATTGGCAAGTCCGAATGGCATTACTAGATACTCAAAATGGCCCTCGGGCGTATTAAATGCAGTTTTCCACTCATCGCCTCGCTTAATACGCACAAGATTATACGCACCACGAAGATCTATCTTGGTGAACCAACTAGCCCCCTTAATCCGAGCAAACAAATCAGATAACTATGGCAAGGGGTACTGAAATTTAACCGTGATCTTATTTAGAAGGCGGTAATCTATACAAGGTCTCAGTGAACCATCCTTCTTGGCTACAAAAAAGAACCCTGCTCCTAATGGCGACGATGATGGGCGAATATGCCCCTTCTCCAAAGACTCCTTCACATAACTCCGCATAGCGGCGTGCTCAGGCACAGACAAATTAAACAGTCGACCTTTTGGGAATTTACTACCAGGAATCAAATCGATAGCACAATCACAATCCCTATGCGGCGGTAGGGTATCGGACTTGGGCTCATCAAATAAATCCCGGTAATCAGACAAGAACTCAGGAACCTCAGAAGGGGTGGATGACGAAATAGTCAGAAATGGGACATCACCATGTACCCCCTGACAACCCCAGCTGGACACAGACATGGATTTCCAATCTAATACTGGATTATGGACTTGTAGCCATGGCAACCCCAACACGACCACATCATGCAGATTATGCAACACCAGAAAGCGAATAACCTCCTGATGTGCAGGAGCCATGCACATGGTCAGCTGGGTCCAGTACTGAGGCTTATTCTTGGCCAAAGGCGTAGCATCAATTCCTCTCAATGGAATAGGACACTGCAAGGGCTCCAAGAAAAACCCACAACGCCTAGCATACTCCAAGTCCATCAAATTCAGAGCAGCGCCTGAGTCCACAAATGCCATGACAGAATACGATGACAAAGAGCAGATCAAGTTAACAGACAGAAGAAATTTTGACTGTACCGTACCAATGGTGGCAGACCTAGCGAACCACATAGTGCGCTTAGGACAATCAGAGATAGCATGAGTGGAATCACCACAGTAGAAACACAGCCCATTCAGACGTCTGTGTTCTTGCCGTTCAACTCTGGTCAAAGTCCTATCGCACTGCATAGGCTCAGGTTTAAGCTCAGGTAATGCCGCCAAATGGTGCACAGATTTACGCTCGCGCAAGCGTCGACCGATCTGAATGGCCAAAGACATAGACTCATTCAGACCAGCAGGCATAGGAAATCCCACCATGACATCCTTAAGGGCTTCAGAGAGACCTTTTCTGAAAATAGCTGCGAGCGCACCTTCATTCCACTGAGTGAGTACGGACCACTTTCTAAATTTCTGACAATATACCTCTATTTCATCCTGACCCTGACACAGAGCCAGCAAATTCTTCTCTGCCTGATCCACTGAATTAGGCTCATCGTACAGCAATCCGAGCGCCAGGAAAAACGCATCGATATTACTTAATGCAGGATCTCCTGACGCAAGAGAAAATGCCCAGTCCTGAGGGTCGCCACGCAAAAAAGAAATAACGATCCTAACTTGTTGAACTGGGTCACCAGAGGAGTGAGGTTTCAAAGCCAGAAATAGTTTACAATTATTTTTGAAACTCAGAAATTTAGTTCTATCTCCAAAAAACAAATCAGGAATAGGAATTCTCGGTTCTAACATAGAATTCTGAACCACAAAGTCTTGAATACTTTGTACTCTTGCCGTGAGCTGATCCACACATGAAGACAGACCATTAATGTCCATTGCTACACCTGTGTCCTGAACCACCCAAATGTCTAGGGGAAAAAAAAGGCAAAACACAGTGCAGAGAAAAAAAAATGGTCTCAGAACTTCTTTTTTCCCTCTATTGAGAATCATTAGTACTTTGGGCCTCCAGTACTGTTATGAAAGGTAATTCAGTACCACAATGGACATAGAGGTCAGCGCACATACAGTGACCTGGCAATAACCCAAAAAACAAGAACGAGCTCTGAGACGTGGGAACTCTGTTGACCGCAATCCCTAATCCTCTCCAACCACACTAAAGGCAGCCGTGGATTGCGCCTAACGCTCCCTATGCAACTCGGCACGGCCTGAGAAACTAGCTAGCCTGAAGATAGAAAATAAGCCTACCTTGCCTCAGAGAAATACCCCAAAGGAAAAGGCAGCCCCCACATATAATGACTGTGAGTTAAGATGAAAAGACAAACGTAGAGATGAAATAGATTTAGCAAAGTGAGGCCCAACTTTCTGAACAGAGCGAGGATAGGAAAGGAAACTTTGCGGTCAACACAAAACCCTACAAAAACCACGCAAAGGGGGCAAAAAGACCCTCCATACCGAACTAACGGCACGGAGGTACACCCTCTGCGTCCCAGAGCTTCCAGCAAGCAGAAAAAAACAAATTGACAAGCTGGACAGAAAAAAACAGCAAACAAATAGCAAAGAGGAACTTAGCTATGCAGAGCAGCAGGCCACAGGAACGATCCAGGAGGAAACAGGTCCAATACTAGAACATTGACTGGAGGCCAGGATCAAAGCACTAGGTGGAGTGAAATAGAGCAGCACCTAACGACTTCACCACATCACCTGAGGAAGGAAACTCAGAAGCCGCAGTACCACTTTCCTCCACCAACGGAAGCTCACAGAGAGAATCAGCCGAAGTACCTCTTGTGACCACAGGAGGGAGCTCTGCCACAGAATTCACAACACGCCACACTGGGACAACAATAGACATTAAACTTCCTCCAGCGCAGGCTTCGGCCTACACTCTGCTCCTCCTGCTGTCCCTGGGCTCCAATACCGCCAGTTGCTGCCCGGAAGTGCCGTCTGCACAGTCAACACTAGCTGCCGTGTTATTGGGTTTCAGTAACGTCAGCTGATCCCCAGCTGTGTATCTGGCAATGTGTCCTGCCACTGCCATGCTGACACAACAACAGATATTAAACTGCCTCCAGTGCAGGCCTTAGCCTATACTCTGCTCCTCCTGGATTCCCTGGGCACAAACACCGCCAGTTGGTGCCCGGAAGTGCTGGCTGCACAGAGAAAAACACACGCTCATGAGTCAGTGGGGTTCAGTAACGCCAGCTGCTCCCCTGCTGTGTATCGGCAACGTGTCCTGCGACCGCCACGCTGGCACAACAATAGACATTAAACTGCCTCCAGTGCAGGCCTTGATTCCCTGGTCACAAACACCACCAGTTGGTGCCCGGAAGTGCTGGCTGCACAGAGAAAAACACTCGCTCATGTGTCAGTGGGGTTCAGTAACGCCAGCTGCTCCCCTGCTGTGTATCCGGCAATGTGTCTTGCAACTGCCACACTGGCACAACAATAGATATTAAACTTCCTCCAGTGAAGGATTCGGCCTACACTCTGCTCCTCCTGCTGTCCCTGGGCTCCAATACCGCCAGTTGCTGCTCGGAAGTGCTGCCTGCACAGTCAACACTAGCTGCCGTGTTATTGGGTTTCAGTAACGCCAGCTGCTCCCCTGCTGTGTATCCGGCAACGTGTTCTGCGACCGCCACGCTGGCACAACAATAGACATTAAACTGCCTCCAGTGCAGGCCTCGGCCTACACTCTGCTCCTCCTGGATTCCCTGGGCACAAACACCGCTAGTTGGTGCCCGGAAGTGCTAGCTACACAGAGAAAAACACTCGCTTATGTGTCAATGGCGTTCAGTAACGCCAGCTGCTCCCCTGCTGTGTATCCGGCAACGTGTCCTCCGACCGCCACGCGCGCACAACAATAGACATTAAAGTGCCTCCAGTGCAGGCCTCGGCCTACACTCTGCTCCTCCTGGATTCCCTGGACACAAACACCACCAGTTGGTGCCCGGAAGTGCTGGCTGCACAGAGAAAAACACTGGCTCATGTGTCAGTGGGGTTCAGTAAGCCAGCTGCTCCACTGCTGTGTATCCGACAATGTGTCCTGCGACCGCCACGCAGGCACAACAACAGACATTAAACTGCCTCCCGTGCAGGCCTCGGCCTACAATCTGCTCCTTCTGGATTCCCTGGTCTCCAATACCGCCAGTTGGTGCCCGGAAGTGCTGGCTGCACAGAGAAAATCTCTCGCTCATGTGTCAGTGGGGTTCAGTAATGCCAGCTGCTCCTCTGCTGGGTATCCAGCAACATGTTCTGTGACCGCCACGCTGGCACAACAATAGACATTAAACTGCCTCCAGTGAAGGCCTTGGCCTACACTCTGCTCCTCCTGGATTCCCTGGGCACCAATACCGCCAGTTGGTGCCCGGAAGTGCTGGCTGCACAGAGAAAAACACTCGCTCATGTGTCAGTGGGGTTCAGTAATGCCAGCTGCTCCCCTGCTGTGTATCCGACAATGTGTCCTGTGACCGCCACGCTGACACAACAACAGATATTAAACTGCAAGCTTCGGCCTATACTTTGCTCCTCCTGCTGTCCCTGCGCTCCAACACCACCAGTTGCTGCCTGGAATTCCCTTCTGCACAGTCAACACTAGCTGCCGTGTTATTGGGTTTCAGTAACGTCAGCTGATCCCCAGCTGTGCATCCGGCAATGTGTCCTGCGACCGCCACGCTGACACAACAACAGATATTAAACTGCCTCAAGTGCAGGCTTCGGTCTACACTCTGCTCCTCCTGCTGTCCCTGCGCTTCTACACCACCAGTTGCTGCCTGGAAGTGCCGTCTGCACAGTCAACACTAGCTGCCGTGTTATTGGGTTTCAGTAACGTCAGCTGATCTCCAGCTGTGTATCTGGCAATGTGTCCTGTGACCGCCACGCTGACACAACAGATATTAACCCCTTAGGGACAGAGCCAATTTGGTACTTAACGACCGAGCCAATTTTTGCAATTCTGACCACTGTCACTTTATGGGGTTATAACTCTGGAACGCTTCAACGGATCCCGCTGATTCTGAGATTGTTTTTTCGTGACATATTGTACTTCATGTTAGTAGTAACATTTCTTCAATATTACTTGCGATTATGAAAAAAACGGAAATATGGCAAAAAAATTTAAAATTTTGCAATTTTCAAACTTTGTATTTTTATGCTTTTAAATCAGAGAGATATGTCACAAAAAATAGTTAATAAATAACATTTCCCACATGTCTACTTTACATCACCACAATTTTGGAAACAAAATTTTTTTTTGTTAGGGAGTTATAAGGGTTAAAAGTTGACTAGCAATTTCTCATTTTTACAACACCTTTTTTTTAGGGACCACATCACATTTGAAGTCATTTTGAGGGGTCTATATGATAGAAAATAACGAAGTGTGACACCATTCTAAAAACTACACCCCTCAAGGTTCTCAAAACCATATTCAAGAAGTTTATTAACCCTTTATGTGCTTCACAGGAACTGAAACAATGTGGAAGGAAAAAATGAACATTTAACTTTTTTTTGCAAACATTTTAATTCAGAACCATTTTTTTATTTTCACAAGTGTAAAAACAGAAATGTAACCATAAATTTTGTTATGCAATTTCTCCTGAATACGCCAATACCCCATATGTGGGGGTAAACCACTGTTTGGGCGCACTGCAGAGCTTGGAAGTGAATGAGCGTCGTTTGACTTTTTCAATGCAGAATTGGCTGGAATTGAGATCGGACGCCATGTCACGTTTAGAGAGCCCCTGATGTGCCTAAACAGTGGAAACCCCCACAAGTGACACCATTTTGTAAACTAGACCCCTTAAGGAACTTATCTAGATGTGTGGTGAGAACTTTGAATGCCCAAGTGCTTCACAGAAGTTTAGAATGCAGAGTCGTGAAAATAAAAAATATTTTTTTTTCCACAAAAAAGATATTGTAGCCCCAAGTTTTTATTTTCACAAGGGTAACAGGAGAAATTGGACCACAATAGTTGTTGTCCAATTTATCCCGAGTACACTGATGTGCCATATGTGGGGGTAAACCACTGTTTGGGCGCACGGCAGAGCTCGGAAGGGAAGGAGCGCTGTTTTGGAATGCAGACTTTGATAGAATGGTCTGTGGGCGTTATGTTGCGATTGCAGAGCCCCTGATGTACCTAAACAGTAGTAACCCCCCACATGTGACCCCATTTTGGAAACTAGACCCCCCAAGGAACGTATCTAGATGTGTGGTGAGAACTTTGAATGCCCAAGTGCTTCACAGAAGTATAGAATGCAGAGTTGTGAAAATAAAAAAATATTTTTTTTTCCACAAAAAAGATTTTGTAGCCCCCAAGTTTTTATTTTCACAAGGGTAACAGGAAAAATTGGACCCCAAAAGTTGTTGTCCAATTTATCCCGAGTATGATGATGCCCCATATGTGGGGGTAAACCACTGTTTGGGCGCACGGCAGAGCTCAGAAGGGAGGGAGCACCATTTGACTTTTTGAGCGCAAAATTGGCTGTCGTGTTTGGAGACCCCCTGATGTAACTAAACAGTGGAAACCCCCCAATTCTAGCTCCAACCCTAACCCCAACACACCCCTAACCCTAATCCCAACCCGATCCATAATCCTAATCACTAACCCTAACGATAATCACAACTCTTACCCCAAAACAACCCTAATGTCAACCCTAACCATAATCCTAATCAAAACCCTAAATCCAACACACCCCTAATCTTAATCTCAACCCTAACCTCAAACCTAACCCTAATCGCAATACACCCCTAATCACAACCCTAACCTTAACCCTAATCCCAAACCTAACCCTAATCCCAAGCGTAACCCTAATGCCAACCCTAACCCTAATACCAACCCTAATCCAAACCCTAACCCTAATCCCAACTCTAACCCTAACTTTAGCCCCAACCCTAACCCTAGCCCTAAGGCTACTTTCACACTTGCGTCGTTTGGCATCCGTCGCAATCCGTCGCTTTGGAAAAAAAAACGGATCCTCCAAATGTGCCCGCAGGATGCGTTTTTTTGCCCATAGACTTGTATTGCCGACGGATCATGATGGATGGCCACACGTCGCGTCCATCGTGCACTGGATCAGTTGTGTTTTGGCGGACCGTCGGCACAAAAAACGTTCAATGTAACGTTTTTTGTACGTCGCGTCCGCTATTTCTGACCGCATACGTGGCCGTAACTCCGCCCCCTCCTCCCCAGGACATAGATTGGGCAGCTGATGCGTTGAAAAACTACATCCGCTGCCCACGTTGTGCACAATTTTCACAACGTGCGTCGGTATGTCGGGCTGACGCATTGCGACGGCCCCGTACCGACGTAAGTGTGAAAGAACCCTAACCCTGAATTTAGCCCCAACCCTAACCCTAAATTTAGCCCCAACCCTAACCCTAACTCTAGCCTTAACCCTAGCCCTAACCCTAGCCCTAACCCTAGCCCTAACCCTAGCTCTAACCCTAGCCCTAACTCTAATTTTAGCCCCAACTGCTCTTCTCCTGTCGGCCGGCAGATGGCGATAGATGGCGGGCGCACTGCGCATGCGCCCGCCATTTTCTTTTCCCCGGCAGCCAGGAGGAGCAGCAGGAGGATCCAGGGACACCTGTGAGTATGATAGGGTCCCCGAATCCCCCTATTTCTCTGTCCTCTGATGTGCGATCACATCAGAGGACAGAGAATTACACTTTGATTTTTTTTTTTTTTGCGGTCGCCAGTAAACAGTTAATTACCGGCGATCGCAAAACAGGGGTCGGTAAAACCGATCATGTTCTTTGGGGTCTCGGCTACCCCCGGCAGCCGAGACCCCAAAGATTCTCCCGGTGCCGGCCGGCGGGCGCACTGCGCATGCGTCCGCCATTTTGAAGATGGCGGCGCCCACCGGGAGCCACGAGGAGCAGCGGGGGAGATAGGTGAGTATCGGGGGGCTATCTGGGACCCCTTTTTTCTGTCCTCTGATGTGCGATCACATTGGAGGACAGAGAAATTAAAAAGAGATCGCGTTTTTTTTTTTTTTTGCGATCGCCGTTAAACGGTTAATTACCGGCAATCGCAAATGCGGGGTCGGTTAAAACCCCCCCGAATCATGTTCTCTAGGGTCTTGGCTACCCCCGGCAGCCGAGACCCCGGAGAAAATCCAACTCTGGGGGGCGCTATTCACTTTTTCCACAGCGCCGTTAATTAACGGCGCTGTGGTTTAAGTACCCTTAGCGGCCGCCGTTAAAAGGCGTATCGGCGGCCGCTAAGGGGTTAAACTGCCTCGAGTGCAGGCTTCGGCCTACACTCTGCTCCTCCTGCTGTCCCTGGGCTCCAGCACCGCCAGTTGCTGCCTGGAAGTGCCGTCTGCGCAGTCAACACTAGCTGCCGTGTTATTGGGTTTCAGTAACGTCAGCTGATCCCCAGCTGTGTATCCGGCAATGTGTCCTGCGACCGCCACGCTGACACAACAACAGATATTAAACTGCCTCGAGTGCAGGCTTCGGCCTACACTCTGCTCCTCCTGTGGCCCTGGGCTCCAATACTGCCATTTGCTGCCCGGAAGTGCCTTCTGCACAGTCAACACTAGCTGCCGTGTTATTGGGTTTCAGCAACGTCAGCTGATCCCCAGCTGTGTTTCTGGCAATGTGTCCTGCGACCGCCACGCTGACACAACAACAGGTATTAAACTGCCTCGAGTGCAGGCTTCGGCCTACACTCTGCTGCTCCTGCTGTCCCTGGGCTCCAACACACCAGTTGCTGCTCAGAAGTGTCTTTGGCATAGATACTCCCTCCTGCCCAGCTCAGTTCTAGCATGCCAGCTGTTTCTGGGTAGTGTCAAGGTCACTTTGCCTCCAATACGTTGTACTGTCGTGTTGCGGTCTGGTTAGCCGACTCTATGGTGCCTGCAGTTTAGGTGCTTTCTATGTGGGCTGCGGGAACTGGCAATGAAGGCTGGTTATGTTGTGCCAATAGGACAAGCTCCCCCTGTAGCACTGTGGGTTTTCGGTAACTACGGCGGCTCGCGGCCTATCAATTTTTTCTTCCTGTGGACCTTCTGCTGCCTATCTGAGTTCCAGCACTATTAGCAGGTTCTTAGGAACACAAGCTTGAATAGGTCCCCCTGGGTCCAGTACCGTCAGCTGGTCCTCGGTTGTTCCATTGGCTCTTGTACCTTCGGCTAGCCATCCGGGTTCCAGTACCGTCAGCTGGTTCTCGGCAGGGTCTTTTGCTCTTGTACCTTCTGCTCCCCATCCTGGTTCCAGTACCGTCAGCTGGTTCCGGGCAGAGCCTTTGGCTTAGGTGCCTCCTTCTGGGTATCCGAGTTCCACCAACGTCAGGTGGTCCTTGGTAGTGCTTTCTGGCACGGGTACCTCCTGCTTAGTAACCGGGTTCCAGTAACGTCAGCTGATCCTCGGTAGTTCCATTGGCTCTTGTACCTTCAGTTAGCCATCCGGGTTCCAGTACCGTCAGCTGGTTTTTGGCAGGGTCTTTTGCTCTTGTACCTTCTGCTCCCCATCCTGGTTCCAGCACCGCCAGTTGGTGCCCGGAAGTGCTGGCTGCACAGAGAAAAACACGCTCATGTGTCAGTGGGGTTCAGTAACGCCAGCTGCTCCCCTGCTGTGTATCCGGCAACGTGTCCTGCGACCGCCACGCTGGCACAACAATAGACATTAAACTGCCTCCAGTGCAGGCCTCGGCCTACACTCTGCTCCTCCTGGATTCCCTGGGCACAAACACCGCCAGTTGGTGCCCGGATGTGCTGGCTGCACAGAGAAAAACATTCGCTCATGTGTCAGTGGGGTTCAGTAACGCTAGCTGCTCCCCTGCTGTGTATCCGGCAACGTGTCCTGCGACCGCCACGCTGGCACAACAATAGACATTAAACTGCCTCCAGTGCAGGCCTCAGTTCCTTGGCCACAAACACCGCCAGTTGGTGCCCGGAAGTGCTGGCTGCATAGAGAAAAACACTCGTTCATGTGTCAGTGGGGTACAGTAATGCCAGCTGCTCCCCTGCTGTGTATCCGGCAATGTGTCCTGCGACCGCCACTCTGGGACAACAATAGACATTAAACTTCCTCCAGCGCAGGCTTCGGCCTACACTCTGCTCCTCCTGCTGTCCCTGGGCTCCAATACTGCCAGTTGCTGCCCGGAAGTGCCGTCTGCACAGTCAACACTAGCTGCCGTGTTATTGGGTTTCAGTAACGTCAGCTGATCCCCAGCTGTGTATCTGGCAATGTGTCTTGCCACTGCCATGCTGACACAACAACAGATATTAAACTGCCTCAAGTGCAGGCTTCGGTCTACACTCTGCTCCTCCTGCTGTCCCTGCGCTTCAACACCACCAGTTGCTGCCTGGAAGTGCCGTCTGCACAGTCAACACTAGCTGCCGTGTTATTGGGTTTCAGTAACGTCAGCTGATCCCCAGCTGTGTATCCGGCAATGTGTCCTGCGACCGCCACGCTGACACAACAACAGATATTAAACTGCCTCGAGTGCAGGCTTCGGCCTACACTCTGCTCCTCCTGTGGCCCTGGGCTCCAATACTGCCATTTGCTGCCCGGAAGTGCCTTCTGCACAGTCAACACTAGCTGCCATGTTATTGGGTTTCAGCAACGTCAGCTGATCCCCAGCTGTGTTTCTGGCAATGTGTCCTGCGACCGCCACGCTGACACAACAACAGGTATTAAACTGCCTCGAGTGCAGGCTTCGGCCTACACTCTGCTGCTCCTGCTGTCCCTGGGCTCCAACACACCAGTTGCTGCTCAGAAGTGTCTTTGGCATAGATACTCCCTCCTGCCCAGCTCAGTTCTAGCATGCCAGCTGTTTCTGGGTAGTGTCAAGGTCACTTTGCCTCCAATACGTTGTACTGTCGTGTTGCGGTCTGGTTAGCCGACTCTATGGTGCCTGCAGTTTAGGTGCTTTCTATGTGGGCTGCGGGAACTGGCAATGAAGGCTGGTTATGTTGTGCCAATAGGACAAGCTCCCCCTGTAGCACTGTGGGTTTTCGGTAACTACGGCGGCTCGCGGCCTATCAATTTTTTCTTCCTGTGGACCTTCTGCTGCCTATCTGAGTTCCAGCACTATTAGCAGGTTCTTAGGAACACAAGCTTGAATAGGTCCCCCTGGGTCCAGTACCGTCAGCTGGTCCTCGGTTGTTCCATTGGCTCTTGTACCTTCGGCTAGCCATCCGGGTTCCAGTACCGTCAGCTGGTTCTCGGCAGGGTCTTTTGCTCTTGTACCTTCTGCTCCCCATCCTGGTTCCAGTACCGTCAGCTGGTTCCGGGCAGAGCCTTTGGCTTAGGTGCCTCCTTCTGGGTATCCGAGTTCCACCAACGTCAGGTGGTCCTTGGTAGTGCTTTCTGGCACGGGTACCTCCTGCTTAGTAACCGGGTTCCAGTAACGTCAGCTGATCCTCGGTAGTTCCATTGGCTCTTGTACCTTCAGCTAGCCATCCGGGTTCCAGTACCGTCAGCTGGTTTTTGGCAGGGTCTTTTGCTCTTGTACCTTCTGCTCCCCATCCTGGTTCCAGCACCGCCAGTTGGTGCCCGGAAGTGCTGGCTGCACAGAGAAAAACACGCTCATGTGTCAGTGGGGTTCAGTAACGCCAGCTGCTCCCCTGCTGTGTATCCGGCAACGTGTCCTGCGACCGCCACGCTGGCACAACAATAGACATTAAACTGCCTCCAGTGCAGGCCTCGGCCTACACTCTGCTCCTCCTGGATTCCCTGGGCACAAACACCGCCAGTTGGTGCCCGGATGTGCTGGCTGCACAGAGAAAAACATTCGCTCATGTGTCAGTGGGGTTCAGTAACGCCAGCTGCTCCCCTGCTGTGTATCCGGCAACGTGTCCTGCGACCGCCACGCTGGCACAACAATAGACATTAAACTGCCTCCAGTGCAGGCCTCAGTTCCTTGGCCACAAACACCGCCAGTTGGTGCCCGGAAGTGCTGGCTGCATAGAGAAAAACACTCGTTCATGTGTCAGTGGGGTACAGTAATGCCAGCTGCTCCCCTGCTGTGTATCCGGCAATGTGTCCTGCGACCGCCACTCTGGGACAACAATAGACATTAAACTTCCTCCAGCGCAGGCTTCGGCCTACACTCTGCTCCTCCTGCTGTCCCTGGGCTCCAATACTGCCAGTTGCTGCCCGGAAGTGCCGTCTGCACAGTCAACACTAGCTGCCGTGTTATTGGGTTTCAGTAACGTCAGCTGATCCCCAGCTGTGTATCTGGCAATGTGTCTTGCCACTGCCATGCTGACACAACAACAGATATTAAACTGCCTCCAGTGCAGGCCTTGCCTATACTCTGCTCCTCCTGGATTCCCTGGGCACAAACACCGCCAGTTGGTGCCCGTAAGTGCTGGCTGCACAGAGAAAAACACACGCTCATGTGTCAGTGGGGTTCAGTAACGCCAGCTGCTCCCCTGCTGTGTATCGGCAACGTGTCCTGCGACCGCCACGCTGGCACAACAATAGACATTAAACTGCCTCCAGTGCAGGCCTCGGCCTACACTCTGCTCCTCCTGGATTCCCTGGGCACGAGCACCGCCAGTTGGTGCCCGGAAGTGCTGGCTGCACAGAGAAAAACACTCGTTCATGTGTCAGTGGGGTTCAGTAACACCAGCTGCTCCCCTGCTGTGTATCCGGCAACGTGTCCTGCGACCGCCACGCTGGCACAACAATAGACATTAAACTGCCTCCAGTGCAGGCCTTGATTCCCTGGTCACAAACACCGCCAGTTGGTGCCCGGAAGTGCTGGCTGCACAGAGAAAAACACTCGCTCGTGTCAGTGGGGTTCAGTAACGCCAGCTGCTCCCCTGCTGTGTATCCGGCAATGTGTCTTGCGACTGCCACACTGGCACAACAATAGATATTAAACTTCCTCCAGTGCAGGCTTCGGCCTACACTCTGCTCCTCCTGCTGTCCCTGGGCTCCAATACCGCCAGTTGCTGCTCGGAAGTGCTGCCTGCACAGTCAACACTAGCTGCCGTGTTATTGGGTTTCAGTAACGCCAGCTGCTCCCCTGCTGTGTATCCGGCAACGTGTCCTCCGACCGCCACGCGCGCACAACAATAGACATTAAAGTGCCTCCAGTGCAGGCCTCGGCCTACACTCTGCTCCTCCTGGATTCCCTGGGCACAAACACCACCAGTTGGTGCCCGGAAGTGCTGGCTGCACAGAGAAAAACACTCGCTCATGTGTCAGTGGGGTTCAGTAAGCCAGCTGCTCCCCTGCTGTGTATCCGACAACGTGTCCTGCGACCGCCATGCAGGCACAGCAACAGACATTAAACGGCCTCCCGTGCAGGCCTCGGCCTACACTCTGCTCCTTCTGGATTCCCTGGTCTCCAATACCGCCAGTTGGTGCCCGGAAGTGCTGGCTGCACAGAGAAAAACTCTCGCTCATGTGTCAGTGGGGTTCAGTAATGCCAGCTGCTCCCCTGCTGGGTATCCGGCAAAATGTCCTGTGACCGCCACGCTGGCACAACAATAGACATTAAACTGCCTCCAGTGCTGGCCTTGGCCTACACTCTGCTCCTCCTGGATTCCCTGGGCACCAATACCGCCAGTTGGTGCCCGGAAGTGCTGGCTGCACAGAGAAAAACACTCGCTCATGTGTCAGTGGGGTTCAGTAATGCCAGCTGCTCCCCTGCTGTGTATCCGACAATGTGTCCTGTGACCGCCACGCTGACACAACAACAGATATTAAACTGCCTCGAGTGCAGGCTTCGGCCTATACTTTGCTCCTCCTGCTGTCCCTGCGCTCCAACACCACCAGTTGCTGCCTGGAAGTGCCGTCTGCACAGTCAACACTAGCTGCCGTGTTATTGGGTTTCAGTAACGTCAGCTGATCCCCAGCTGTGTATCCGGCAATGTGTCCTGCGACCGCCACGCTGACACAACAACAGATATTAAACTGCCTCGAGTGCAGGCTTCGGCCTACACTCTGCTCCTCCTGCTGTCCCTGCGCTTCAACACCACCAGTTGCTGCCTGGAAGTGCCGTCTGCACAGTCAACACTAGCTGCCGTGTTATTGGGTTTCAGTAACGTCAGCTGATCTCCAGCTGTGTATCTGGCAATGTGTCCTGCGACCGCCATGCTGACACAACAGATATTAACCCCTTAGTTACAGAGCCAATTTGGTACTTAATGACCGAGCCAATTTTTGCAATTCTGACCACTGTCACTTTATGAGGTTATAACTCTGGAACGCTTCAACGGATCCCGCTGATTCTGAGATTTTTTTTTCGTGACATATTGTACTTCATGTTAGTAGTAACATTTCTTCGATATTTCTTGCGATTATTTATGAAAAAAACGAAAATATGGCGAAAATTTTTAAAATTTTGCAATTTTCAAACTTTGTATTTTTATGCCCTTAAATCAGAGAGATATGTCACAAAAAATTGTTAATAAATAACATTTCCCACATGTCTACTTTACATCAGCACAATTTTGGAAACAAAATTTTTTTTTGTTAGGGAGTTATAAGGGTTAAAAGTTGACCAGCAATTTCTCATTTTTACAACACCTTTTTTTTTTAGGGACCACATCACATTTGAAGTCATTTTGAGGGGTCTATATGATAGAAAATAACGAAGTGTGACACCATTCTGAAAACTACACCCCTCAAGGTTCTCAAAACCACATTCAAGAAGTTTATTAACCCTTTACGTGCTTCACAGGAACTGAAACAATGTGGAAGGAAAAAATGAACATTTAACTTTTTTTTGCAAACATTTTAATTCAGAACCATTTTTTTATTTTCACAAGTGTAAAAACAGAAATATAACCATAAATTTTGTTATGCAATTTCTCCTGAATACACCAATACCCCATATGTGGGGGTAAACCACTGTTTGGGTGCACCGCAGAGCTTGGAAGTGAATGAGCGCCGTTTGACTTTTTCAATGCAGAATTGGCTGGAATTGAGATCGGACGCCATGTCACGTTTAGAGAGCCCCTGATGTGCCTAATCAGTGGAAACCCCCCACAAGTGACCCCATTTTGGAAACTAGACCCCTTAAGGAACTTATCTAGATGTGTGGTGAGAACTTTGAATGCCCAAGTGCTTCACAGAAGTTTAGAATGCAGAGTCGTGAAAATAAAAAATATTTTTTTTTCCACAAAAAAGATATTGTAGCCCCAAGTTTTTATTTTCACAAGGGTAACAGGAGAAATTGGACCACAATAGTTGTTGTCCAATTTATCCCGAGTATGATGATGCCCCATATGTGGGGGTAAACCACTGTTTGGGCGCACGGCAGAGCTCAGAAGGGAGGGAGCACCATTTGACTTTTTGAGCGCAAAATTGGCTGTCGTGTTTGGAGACCCCCTGATGTAACTAAACAGTGGAAACCCCCCAATTCTAGCTCCAACCCTAACCCCAACACACCCCTAACCCTAATCCCAACCCGATCCATAATCCTAATCACTAACCCTAACGATAATCACAACTCTTACCCCAAAACAACCCTAATGTCAACCCTAACCATAATCCTATTCAAAACCCTAAATCCAACACACCCCTAATCTTAATCTCAACCCTAACCTCAAACCTAACCCTAATCGCAATACACCCCTAACCTTAACCCTAATCCCAAACCTAACCCTAATCCCAAGCGTAACCCTAATGCCAACCCTAACCCTAATACCAACCCTAATCCAAACCCTAACCCTAATCCCAACTCTAACCCTAACTTTAGCCCCAACCGTAGCCCTAACTTTAGCCCCAACCCTAACCCTAGCCCTAAGGCTACTTTCACACTTGCGTCGTTTGGCATCCATCGCAATCCGTCGTTTTGGAAAAAAAACGGATCTTCCAAATGTGCCCGCAGGATGCGTTTTTTTGCCCATAGACTTGTATTGCCGACGGATCGTGATGGATGGCCACACGTCGCGTCCGTCGTGCACTGGATCAGTTGTGTTTTGGCGGACCGTCGGCACAAAAAACGTTCAATGTAACGTTTTTTGTACGTCGCGTCTGCCATTTCTGACCGCATGCGTGGCCGTAACTCCGCCCCCTCCTCCCCAGGACATAGATTGGGCAGCTGATGCGTTGAAAAACTACATCCGCTGCCCACGTTGTGCACAATTTTCACAACGTGCGTCGGTATGTCGGGCTGACGCATTGCGACGGCCCCGTACCGATGTAAGTGTGAAAGAACCCTAACACTGAATTTAGCCCCAACCCTAACCCTAAATTTAGCCCCAACCCTAACCCTAGCCCTAACCCTAACTCTAGCCTTAACCCTAGCCCTAACCCTAGCCCTAACCCTAGCCCTAACCCTAGCTCTAACCCTAGCCCTAACCCTAATTTTAGCCCCAACTGCTCTTCTCCTGTCGGCCGGCAGATGGCGATAGATGGCGGGCGCACTGCGCATGCGCCCGCCATTTTCTTTTCCCCGGCAGCCAGGAGGAGCAGCAGCAGGAGGATCCAGGGACACCGGTGAGTATGATAGGGTCCCCGAATCCCCCTATTTCTCTGTCCTCTGATGTGCGATCACATCAGAGGACAGAGAATTACACTTTGATTGTTTTTTTTGCGGTCGCCGGTAAACAGTTAATTACCGGCGATCGCAAAGCAGGGGTCGGTAAAACCGATCATGTTCTTTGGGGTCTCGGCTATCCCCGGCAGCCGAGACCCCAAAGATTGTTCCGGTGCCGGCCGGCAGGCGCAGTGCGCATGCGTCCGCCATTTTGAAGATGGCGGCGCCCACCGGGAGCCACGAGGAGCACCGGGGGAGATAGGTGAGTATCGGGGGGCTATCTGGGACCCCTTTTTTCTGTCCTCTGATGTGCGATCACATTGGAGGACAGAGAAATTAAAAAGAGATCGCGTTTTTTTTCTTTTGCGATCGCCGGTAAACGGTTAATTGCCGGCAATCGCAAATGCGGGGTCGGTTAAAACCCTCCCGAATCATGTTCTCTAGGGTCTCGGCTACCCCCGGCAGCTGAGACCCCGGAGAAAATCCAACTCTGGGGGGCGCTATTCACTTTTTCCACAGCGCCGTTAATTAACGGCGCTGTGGTTTAAGTACCCTTAGCGGCCGCCGTTAAAAGGCGTATCGGCGGCCGCTAAGGGGTTAAACTGCCTCGAGTGCAGGCTTCGGCCTACACTCTGCTCCTCCTGCTGTCCCTGGGCTCCAACACACCAGTTGCTGCTCAGAAGTGTCTTTGGCATGGATACTCCCTCCTGCCCAGCCTGGTTCTAGCCTGCCAGCTGTTTCTGGGTAGTGTCAAGGTCACTTTGCCTCCAATACGTTGTACTGTCGTGTTGCGGTCTGGTTAGCCGACTCTATGGTGCCTGCAGTTTAGGTGCTTTCTATGTGGGCTGCGGGAACTGGCAATGAAGGCTGGTTATGTTGTGCCAATAGGACAAGCTCCCCCTGTAGCACTGTGGGTTTTCGGTAACTACGGCGGCTCGCGGCCTAGCAATTTTTTTTTCCTGTGGACCTTCTGCTGCCTATCTGAGTTCCAGCACTATTAGCAGGTTCTTAGGAACACAAGCTTGAATAGGTCCCCCTGGGTCCAGTACCGTCAGCTGATCCTCGGTAGTTCCATTGGCTCTTGTACCTTCAGCTAGCCATCCGGGTTCCAGTACCGTCAGCTGGTTTTTGGCAGGGTCTTTTGCTCTTGTACCTTCTGCTCCCCATCCTAGTTCCAGTACCGTCAGCTGGTTCCGTCAGCTGGTACCGTCAGCCTTTGGCTTAGGTGCCTCCTTCTGGGTATCCGAGTTCCACCAACGTCAGGTGGTCCTTGGTAGTGCTTTCTGGCACGGGTACCTCCTGCTTAGTAACCGGGTTCCAGTAACGTCAGCTGATCCTCGGTAGTTCCATTGGCTCTTGTACCTTCTGCTCCCCATCCTGGTTCCAGTACCGTCAGCTGGTTCCGGGCAGAGCCTTTGGCTTTGGTGCCTCCTTCTGGGTATCCGAGTTCCACCAACGTCAGGTGGTCCTTGGTAGTGCTTTCTGGCACGGGTACCTCCTGCTTAGTAACCGGGTTCCAGTAACGACAGCTGGTCCTCGGTTGTTCCATTGGCTCTTGTACCTTCGGCTAGCCATCCGGTTTCCAGTACTGTCAGCTGATTCTCGGCAGGGTCTTTTGCTCTTGTACCTTCTGCTCCCCATCCTGGTTCCAGTACCGTCAGCTGGTTCCGGGCAGAGCCTTTGGCTTAGGTGCCTCCTTCTGGGTATCCGAGTTCCACCAACGTCAGGTGGTCCTTGGTAGTGCTTTCTGGCACGGGTACCTCCTGCTTAGTAACCGGGTTCCAGTAACATCAGCTGGTCCTCGGTAGTACCATTGGCTCTTGTACCTTCGGCTAGCCATCCGGGTTCCAGTACTGTCAGCTGATTCTCGGCAGGGTCTTTTGCTCTTGTACCTTCTGCTACATTTCCAAGTTCAAGACCCTAAAGATGACGACCCTGAAGACCGAGAAGCAGAAGAACAAGAAGCTGCAGAACAAAAAGCAGAAGAACATTAATCATAAGACTAAAAATCAGAGCAAAGGATATTATCTAAATTATAAGCAGAAGAAGACTGAGCAGTGTATGGTGGTGAGTCCGTTCCTCCTCGTGGTGCCCCTGGAAAAAAACTGCTGCTGCAGGCCAAACTGAACGTGGACAAATCCTGTTGTAAATCTTTCGTGACAGGCAGAATAGAAGGTGTAATCTTCAAACTTTTATAGATAACAACTAAAGGAAGGCCTGGCTGTCACAAATAAGAATATGATGAAGAAGAATAATATGAAGAAGATGAAGAAGTTGATTATGAAGAAGAATAATAGTTGAATAAAAAGAATATGAAGAATGTAAAAAAAAAAATAGGAAGAAGGTGAAGAAGATGAATAAGGTGAAGGAGAAGTTGATGGAAAAAGATGCTGCTGCTGAGGATGATGAAGAAGAAAGTGTGGGAGAAGTTAAAAAGAAGGTGAACAGCATGGAAGTAGTGAAACATAAAAATCTGACAAAATATAAAAAATCTTAACATAGTCAATATCTTTGTAAACCGAACGTCTTAAAAAAAAAAATTAATTCCTGCTATTCCATTTGATTGGGCTAAACCTCTATGCCTTTAATGTCTCCTCCACCTCCCCCAATACATCCTACATTATTCTTAGTTGTTTTCCTTCATGTAGAATTAACCTACAAGGAAAGAAAGGGTTTATTTTAATTCCAATATTTTTGTCCCATTGACTTGCATTGGTATCGGGTATCGGTATCGGTGATATCCGATATTTTTTTAATATCGGCCGATACAATCCGATACCGATACTTATGGCTATCGGAAGGTATCGCTCAGCACTAGTAAAGAAGTTTTTATCACTAGTCATGTGACTTGTTGCTTCTGAGTCAATAAACCAGCCTGATGATGACTTTAAATGTACCATTCCAGTGATATGCATATGGGTTAGAAATTGTGCTTTTTACTTTCTGTTTATTCTCCTTTTGGTGTAATTTCTGTTGTTCTGCTTACCATAAAATACAGTCTTTAAATGTTCCTTTTTCTTACATCTGAAACATTCTCTTGTCTCTGTATTATGGGGCTTCTTGTCTGTCGCTTTAAGAGCTTTTTCCACTATCTCTTTCAGTAGAATCGTTTGTTTGCTCTTTCCTTCTTTGATATTCATCTATAAGTTTGGTCTTTACAAGCTCTAGTGTAATGTCTGCTTCAGTGTATGAATCTGGTAAACTGCACAATAATATGGCTTTCTTTAATGTCTTCACCGACTGATCTCAGCTGTGTTACCAACTCCAGCATGGAATTTATATGCTCCTGTATGTCTTTTCTTGCACTTAATCTCATTTTGTAAAGTTTTCTTAGCAGGAATAGTTTGTAATTTAAGCTGGATCTTTCATGTAGCTTTCTCAATAATTCCCACATTCCTTTGCTGTATTCTCATTTCTTATGTGGATTAGCTGATCATCCTCCACTAATAAGCTCATAGTAGCTCTTGCTAGTCTGTTTTTCTTATCCCATGTTTGATTATTATCATTGGGTCTGTCTGTAGTGATTACCTCCCATAAATCATCTTTAGACAATAACATCTCCACTTTGAACTTTCAGAACTGATAGTTCTCATTGTTCAGCTTAGCTACTGTGAGTCTCAGCTCTGAACTGCTGCTCATCTTTAAAGGGGTTGTCCACTACTTTCATGTAACCCCCCAATGTATCCCCCCAGGGCCCCTATTGAATTGTGTAAATACCTTGCGTTGTCGTATTCGCCTGGGAGCGGCGCTATGGCTGCGGCTGGGTACGGGTCACGTGACCCCCAGGCTGCAGCCGCCGCTCATTTCCGCCGACGTCACGTCAATTTCCAGACTCTAGAAATTGACGTGACGTTAGCAGCAGGCGTGACCAGCCCCCACAGTCAGCGGTCACTTGGTGTGTGGACGCCTGACGCCGGGGTCTGGGTGCCGGCCCGTGCCGCCCGGCGCCGGGGTCTGCTGTGCCGCTCGGCGCCGGGGTCTCCTGTGCCGCTCGGCGCCGGGGTCTCCTGTGCCGCTCGGCGCCGGGGTCTGCTGTGCGGCTAGGTGCCGGGGTCTGCTGCGGGGGGTTGTCGTGTGTGTGGTCATGTGTGTGTGTGTGTGGTCGTGTGTGTGTGTGTATGTATGTGTGTGTGTGTGTGCAGGCATCGTCCGATGGGACTACAAGTCCCATCGGGCTCTGCCTGCTACACTGACAGTGAGTGACACATTAGCCAATGATGGGACAGTAGTAGTCCCTTCATCCGGCTAATGTGTTGAATGAAAAAAAATAAAAACACTCAGTACATACATACATACAACACACACCATGCGACATGTAACATGCGACGACATGCACCATGCAGCGACATGCACCATGCGACAACATGCACCATGCGACGGCATGCACCATGCGACGGCATGCGACATGCACCATGCGACGACATGCACCATGCGACGACATGCACCATGCGACGACATGCACCATGCGGCGACATGCACCATGCGACATGCTACATGCACCATGCGACGTCATGCGACATGCACCATGCGACGACATGCTACATGCACCATTCGACGACATGTACCATGCGACGACATGCACCATGCGGCGACATGCACCATGCGACATGCTACATGCACCATGCGACGACATGCACCATGCGACAACATGCACCATGCGACGGCATGCGACATGTACCATGCGACGGCATGCGACATGTACCATGCGACGACATGCGACATGTACCATGCGACGACATGCGACATGCACCATGCGACGACATGTACCATGCGACGACATGCGACATGCAAAGACATGTGACATACAGTACATACATACATACTACAGACATACAGTACATATAACATAGATTACATACTCACCATCACTTGTCACTTTGTTCCCCGAAGCCATTGTCACCTGTAAAAAATATTAAAATAATAAACAAACAATATACTCCCTGTCCGCAGAAATCCAATTAAAACGAGTGTCCCACGACGATCTCCCGTGGAGAGCAGGAGCATCAGTTGATGCGACCACTCTCCAGGGGCTCCAGGAACACAATGATGGAAGGTATCCTTCCATCATGTATTCCTCACAAGGTATTCCTACGCCCTGTGAGAAAATAGTCCCTAGGCTCACTATTGGCATTGCTGGGTGAGACATTTTCCCACGCAGCAATTGCCATAAAGTGAGACCAGTGAACTAGAGTAACCTCAGTGATGCACTGCAGGAGCCATTGTCTCCTGTCAGTGTGTCACTGAGGGTCCTATAGAGCAGTGACATCACCCGATGTCACTGTTCTATAGGTGAGATCGTCGTGGGACACTCGTTATTAATTGGACTATGGCGGAAAGGTAGTATACGGTTTATTATTTTACTTTTTTTTTGCAGGCGCTGAAGTATGGTAAGTATGGTTAAATGAAGAATATTACAATACTTTTTTCCAAATGTGTGTGTGTTTTATTAACCCTTTCTTACTATTGGATTAGTGATGGATAGGCGTCTTATTGATGCCTCTCCGTTATTAACCCGGCTTAATGTCACCTTACAATAGCAAGGTGACATTAACCCCTTATTACCCCATATCCCACCGCTACTCGGGAGTGGGAAGAGAGGGGCTAAGTGCCGGAATTGGCGCATCTTACAGATGCGCCATTTCTGGGGCGGCTGCGGACTGGTATTTGTAGCCGGGGGGGGGGGGGGGGCAATATCCATGGCCCCTCTCTAGGCTATGAATATCAGCCTGCAGCTGCCTGCGTAGCCTTTCTGGCTATAAAATATAGGGGGACCCCACATCATTTTTTCTGCTACGCAGACAGCTGCGGGCTGGTATTCATAGCAGGCTACAGATATTGGCCCCGGCCGTCGGCTTTCCCCCTCTGGCGCAGAAAATTGCGCGGGAGCACACGCCGGTTTTTTTTCGCTTTATTTTGTTTTTTTTTAAATTCAACGCTCATTAAGGCATCTTTCACTCTTGCGTCGGTACGGGTCCATCGCTATGTGTCGGGCCGACGTACCGATGCACGTTGTGAAATTTGTGCACGACGTGGGCAGCGGATGCAGTTTTTCAATGCATCCGCTGCCCATTCCGAATTGCGGGGAGGGGGGGGCGGAGTTTCTGCCGCACATGCGCGGTAGAAAATGGCGGGCGAGACAGCCAAAAAAATTTTCTATTGAACGTTTTTTCGTGCCTATGGTCCGCCAAAACACGACGGATCCGTAGCACGACGGAGGCGATGTCTGGCCAGCTGTCACGATCCGTCGCTAATACAAGTCTATGGGTAAAACGCATCCTGCAAGCACATTTGCAGGATCCGTTTATTTGCACCGGATCGTTTTTTTTCCGCCAGATCGGTTTTTTTTCAACCGAATCCGTTTTTTTCCGCCGGATCCATTTTATTCCACCGGATGTTTTTTTTTCCGCCAGATCTGTTTTTTCTCATAGAGTTGTATTAGCGCCGGATTGCGCCTGGTGGCCACACGTTTAATCCATTTTTGCAGGATCCGTCAAAATAGCTGTTTCCACCGGACGGAAAACACATACAGAGGAACGAAAAAATGCACAGCGACTGATCTAGCAAAAAACGGATGAAACGTGTGGCCATCAGACGCACTCCGGCGCTAATACAACTCTATGAGAAAAAAACGGATCTGGCGGAAAAAAACGATCAGGTGGTAAAAAACGGATACGGCGGAAAAAAAATATCCCGCAGGAAAAAAAATATCCGGCGAAAAACAACGGATCCTGCAAATGTGCTCGCAGGATGCGTTTTGTACCCATAGACTTGTATTAGCAACGGATCCGTCGTGTTTTGGCGGACGCAACGCACAAAAAAAAGTTCAGTGTAACTTTTTTTGTGCGACGTCTGCCATTTCCAACGGCGCATGCGTGGCTGGAACTCCGCCCCCTCCTCCACGCTCATCACAATGAGCAGCGGATGCGTTGTAAAACTGCATCCGCTGCCCATGTTGTGCTAAATTTAGCATAACGTCCGTCGGTACGTCTGGCCGAAGGTTTGCGACGGCCCCTTACCGACGCAAGTGTGAAAGTAGCCTTACATCTGAATTTGCTGAGTATAATGCAGCCACCCCAGAGTATAATGTAACCCCCCAAATAATATAATGCAGCCCCCCATAGAGTATGATGCAATCACCCCTCATAGAATATAAATATAATACAGCCCCCCATAGAATATAATGTAGCCCCGAATAGAATGCAGCCCACCTCCCCATAGAATATAATGCAGCCCCATCAATTAGTATGATGCAATCATCCCTCATAAAATCTAATACAGCCCCCCATAGAATATAATGCAGCCCACCTCCCCATAATATATAATTTAGCCCCCATTGAATATAATGCAGCCCCCCATAGTATATAAGACAGCCTCCCCATAGAATATAATATACCCCACATAGTATATAAGACAGCCTCCCCATAGAATAGAATATACCCCCGCAATAGTATATAACACTGCCACATAGTATATAACACGGCCTCCCCCATAGAATATAATATACCTCCCATAGTATATATCAAAGCCCGCATATAATATAGCACAACTTGCATAGTATATAGCACAGCCTACATAATATAGCACAGCCCGCGTAGTAGTATACAGCACAGCCCGTGTAGTAGTATACAGCACAGCCCTGACAGATGTCAAGAAGGCCATCATTGACACCCTCAAGCAAGAGGGTAAGACCCAGAAAGAAATTTCTCAACAAATAGGCTGTTCCCAGAGTGCTGTATCAAGGCACCTCAATGGTAAGTCTGTTGGAAGGAAACAATGTGGCAGAAAACGCTGTACAACGAGAAGAGGAGACCGGACCCTGAGGAAGATTGTGGAGAAGGACCGATTCCAGACCTTGGGGAACCTGAGGAAGCAGTGGACTGAGTCTGGTGTGGAAACATCCAGAGCCACCGTGCACAGGCGTGTGCAGGAAATGGGCTACAGGTGCCGCATTCCCCAGGTAAAGCCACTTTTGAACCATAAACAGCGGCAGAGGCGCCTGACCTGGGCTACAGAGAAGCAGCACTGGACTGTTGCTAAGTGGTCCCAAGTACTTTTTTCTGATGAAAGCAAATTTTGCATGTCATTCGGAAATCAAGGTGCCAGAGTCTGGAGGAAGACTGGGGAGAAGGAAATGCCAAAATGCCTGAAGTCCAGTGTCAAGTACCCACAGTCAGTGATGGTGTGGGGTGCCATGTCAGCTGCTGGTGTTGGTCCACTGTGTTTCATCAAGGGCAGGGTCAATGCAGCTAGCTATCAGGAGATTTTGGAGCACTTCATGCTTCCATCGGCTGAAATGCTTTATGGAGATGAAGATTTCATTTTTCAGCACGACCTGGCACCTGCTCACAGTGCCAAAACCACTGGTAAATGGTTTACTGACCATGGTATTACTGTGCTCAATTGGCCTGCCAACTCTCCTGACCTGAACCCCATAGAGAATCTGTGGGATATTGTGAAGAGAAAGTTGAGAGACGCAAGACCCAACACTCTGGATGAGCTTAAGGCCGCTATTGAAGCATCCTGGGCCTCCATAACATCTCAGCAGTGTCACAGGCTGATTGCCTCCATGCCACGCCGCATTGAAGCAGTCATTTCTGCCAAAGGATTCCCGACCAAGTATTGAGTGCATAACTGAACATTATTATTTGATGGTTTTTTTGTTTGTTATTAAAAAACACTTTTATTTGATTGGATGGGTGAAATATGCTAATTTATTGAGACAGGTTTTTTGGGTTATCAGGAGTTGTATGCCAAAATCATCAGTATTAAAACAATAAAAGACCTGACAAATTTCAGTTGGTGGATAATGAATCTATAATATATGAAAGTTTAATTGTAATCATTACATTATGGTAAATAATGAAATTTAACACTATATGCTAATTTTTTGAGAAGGACCTGTATACACAGCACAGCCCACACAGTGGTATATACACAGCACAGCCCACACAATGGTATATACACAGCACAGCCCACACAGTGGTATATACACAGCACAGCCCACATCTCATCCCCCCGATAATGGCTCCACACTCTCCTTACCTTTCCTCTTGCCCGCGCTGCTCCTGTCTCGGCGGCTGCAGTCTGCCCGGGACACAGCAGGTCTGTGATGATATGACGTCATCGCGCACCCGCAGTGTCAGAGGCAGAGCGGGGAATGATGGGAGAGGGAGCGTCAGCGGACGCTCTCTCCTCCATCATTGCATTGAACTATACCGGCGTCATAGACGCCGGTACAGTTGAATGCGGCGGCGGCACTGGCGGGAGTAGGGGGGAAAGAGTGCAGCGGCCCACTACTGGCACCGGCCCTTCTGGCATTTGCCAGAAGTGCCCGATGGCCAGTCCGGCCCTGGTCACCGCCCACACACTTCCCTCCTCCTGAACTGCAGCGTTTCTCGGACCCACATCCGCAGCAAAACTGCAGATATGTTTTACATCTCAATGAAAGTCTAAGGCCGGAGTCACACTACAGCGAGATATGGCCGAGTCTCGCAGGTTAAATACAAGCTCTGGCACCGGTACTCTGGAGCGGAGCGTGCGGCTCCATGTATTGCTATGCGGCCGCACGCTGCGCTCCAGAGTGCCGGTGCCAGAGCTTGTATTTAACCTGCGAGACACGGCCGTATCTCACTGTAGTGTGATCCCGGCCTAAGGGTGCAGAAATGCTGCAGTTCGGCACAAAAGAAGTGACATGCTGCGGAGAAAAAAAAAAGCTGTGTTTCGGTGCGGCCTTTTCCGCAGCATGTGCACAACAAGTCTGCGTCTCCCATAGACTTACATTAGTTGTGCACTACACTGCGGATTTAATGCAATTCCGTACTGCAAAAAATGCTGCGGATCTGCAATCAAATCCGCAACGTGTGCACACAGTCTTAGCATTTAGTGAACCTAGCAAAAAGGCAAGCAAAAAACAAGTGTGGGATTGCACTTTTTTTGCAATTTCATCGCACTTTGAATTTTTTTCACATTTTCTGTTACACGACGACATGGTAAAACCAATGGTGTCGTTCAAAAGTAGAACTTGTCCCGCAAAAGATAAGCCCTCACATGGCCATACTGACGGAAACATTATGGCTCTGGAAAGAAGGGGAGCGATAAACGAAAAAAGCTCCAGGGGTGAAGGGGTTTAGAAACATGGATATGGACATATCTATGGAAATAGATATATCTGTACCTATCTATCTATCTATCGATCTATCTATCCCACATCTATCTATTTATCTATCTCATATCTATCTATCTATCTAGTATCTATCTATTTATCTATCTAATATCTATCTAGTATCTATCTATCTATCTATGTAATATCTATATATGTAATATCTATGTAATATCTATCTATGTAATATCTACAGTTAGGTCCATATATATTTGGACAGAGATGACATTTTTCTAATTTTGGGTATAGAAATTACCACAATGAATTTTTAAACAAAATAATTCAGATACAGTTGAAGTTCAGACTTTCAGCTTTCATTTGAGGGTATCCACATTAAAATTGGATGAAGGGTTTAGGAATTTCAGCTCCTTAACATGTGCCACCCTGTTTTTAAAGGGACCAAAAGTAATTGGACAATTGACTCCAAGGCTATTTCATGGACAGGTGTGGGCAATCCCTTTGTTATGTCATTCTCATTTAAGCAGATAAAAGGCCTGAAGTTGATTTGAGGTGTGGTGCTTGCATTTGGAAGGTTTTGCTGTCAAGTAAACATGCGGTCATAGGAGCTCTCCATGCAGATGAAACAAGCCATCCTTAAGCTGCAAAAACAGAAAAAACCCATCCGAGAAATTGCTACAATATTAGGAGTGGCAAAATCTACAGTTTGGTACATCCTGAGAAAGAAAGAAAGCACTGGTGAACTCATCAATCCAAAAAGACCTGGGCACCCACGGAAGACAACAGTGGTGGATGATCGCAGAATAATCTCCATGATGAAGAGAAACCCCTTCACAACAGCCAACCAAGTGAACAACACTCTCCAGGAGGTAGGCGTATCAATATCCAAATCTACCATAAAGCGAAGACTGCATGAAAGTAAATACGGAGGGTTCACTGCATGGTGCAAGCCACTCATAAGCATCAAGAATAAAAAGGCTAGACTGGACTTTGCTAAAAACATCTAAAAAAGCCAGCACCGTTCTGGAAGAACATTCTTTGGACAGATGAAACCAAGATCAACCTCTACCAGAATGATGGAAAGAGAAAAGTATGGTGAAGGCGTGGTACAGCTCATGATCCAAAGCATACCACATCATCTGTAAAACACGGCGGAGGCAGTGTGATGGCCTGGGCATGCATGGCTGCCAGTGGCACTGGGTCACTAGTGTTTATTGATGATGTGACACAGGACAGAAGCAGCTGAATGAATTCTGAGGTATTCAGAGCCATACTGTGCGCTCAGATCCAGCCAAATGCAGCAAAACTGATTGGTCGTCGTTTCATACTACAGATGGACAATGACCCAAAACATAAAGCCAAAGCAACCCAGGAGTTTATTAAAGCAAAGAAGTGGAATATTCTTGAATGGCCAAGTCAGTCACCTGATCTCAACCCAACTGAGCATGCATTTCACTTGTTAAAGACTAAACTTCAGACAGAAAGGCCACAAACAAACAGCAACTGAAAACCACCGCAGTGAAGGCCTGGCAGAGCATCAAAAAGGAGGAAACACAGCGTCTGGTGATGTCCATGAGTTCAAGACTTCAGGCAGTCATTGCCAACAAAGGGTTTTCAACCAAGTACTAAAAATAAACCTTTTATTTAAAATTATTGAATCTGTCCAATTACTTTTGGTCCCTTTAAAAACAGGGTGGCACATGTTAAGGAGCTGAAACTCCTAAACCCTTCATCCAGTTTTAATGTGGATACCCTCAAATGAAAGCTGAAAGTCTGAAATTCAATTGCATCTGAATTGTTTTGTTTAAAATTCATTGTGGTAGTGTCTATAACCAAAATTAGAAAAATGTTGTCTCTGTCCAAATATATATGGACCTAACTGTATCTATGTAATATCTATCTATTTATCTATCTAATATCTATCTATCTATTTAATATCTATCTATCTATTTATCTATCTAGTATCTATCTATCTATCTATCTAATATCTATCTATGTAATATCTATCTATGTAATATCTATCTATGTAATATCTATCTATCTATCTATCTCTGTATGTAATGGAGTGTGGGTTGGACAAATGTAAAAGAGGAGTTGGACAGAAATGACACCACAAATCTTTTTGAAGAGAGAGGTGATCGCGTTGCTGTGAGGGTCTCTTACTTCTCCTCCCTGCAGCAGGCCCGGATCCAAAATGGCCACGGCATCCGAGTCCTGCAGGGAGGGAGGTGGCTTACCAAGTGCCTGCTCAGAGCAGGCGCTTGGTATGCCTGCAGTGCTGTAAGTCAGATCGCTGTGCAAACTGTCAGATCAGCGATTTGTGATGCCCCCCCGGGACAAAGTAAAAAAGTAAAAAAAAAAATTTCCACACGTGTAAAAAAAAAACCTAAATAAAGAAAAAAAAAATATTCCCATAAATACATTTCTTTATTTAAATTTAAAAAAAAACAAACAATAAAAGTACACATATTTAGTATCGCCGCATCCGTAACGACCCAACCTATAAAACTATAAATTTGTCCAACTAGTTAACCCCTTCAGTAAACACCGTAAGAAAAAAAAAAAGAGGCAAAAAACAACGCTTGATTATCATACCGCCGAACAAAAAGTGGAATAACACGCGATCAAAAAGACAGATATAAATAACCATGGTACCGCTGAAAACGTCATCTTGTCCCGTAAAAAAGAGCCACCATACAGGCTACAGTTAGGGTTGGGGCTAAAGTTAGGGTTAGGGTTGGGGCTAAAGTTAGGGTTTGGATTGCATTTACGGTTGGGAATAGGGTTGGGATTAGGGTTAGGGGTGTGTCTGGGTTAGAGGTGTGGTTAGGGTTACCGTTGGGATTAGGGTTAGGGGTGTGTTTGGATTAGGGTTTCAGTTATAATTGGGGGTTTCCACTGTTTAGGCACATCAGGGGCTCTCCAAACGCGACATGGCGTCCGATCTCAATTCCAGCCAATTCTGAGTTGAAAAAGTAAAACAGTGCTCCTTCCCTTCCGAGCTCTCCCGTGTGCCCAAACAGGGGTTTACCCCAACATATGGGGAATCAGCGTACTCAGGACAAATTGGACAATAACTTTTGGGGTCCAATTTCTCCTGTTACCCTTGGGAAAATACAAAACTAGGGGCTAAAAAATAATTTTTGTGAGAACAAAAAAGATTTTCTATTTTCACGGCTCTGCGTTATAAACTATAGTGAAACACTTGGGGGTACAAAGCTCTCACAACACATCTAGATGAGTTCCTTAGGGGGTATGCTTTCCAAAATGGTGTCACTTGTGGGGGGTTTCTACTGTTTAGGTACATTAGGGGCTCTGCAAATGCAATGTGACACCTGCAGACCATTCCATCTAAGTCTGCATTCCAAATGGCGCTCCTTCCCTTCCGAGCCCTCCCATGCACCCAAACGGTTGTTCCCCCCACATATGGGGTATCAGCGTACTCAGGACAAATTGGACAACAACTTTTGGGGTCCAATTTCTCCTGTTACCCTTGGGAAAATACAAAACTGGGGGCTAAAATATAATTTTTGTGGGAAAAAATTTCTCTTTTATTTTTACGGCTCTGCATTATAAATTTCTGTGAAGCCCTTGGTGGGTCAAAGTGCTCACCACACATCCAGATAAGTTCCTTAGGGGGTCTACTTTCTAAAATGGTGTCACTTGTGGGAGGTTTCAATGTTTAGGCACATCAGTGGCTCTCCAAACGCAACATGGGGTCCCATCTCAATTCCTGTCAATTTTGCATTGAAAAGTCAAACTGCGCTCCTTCCCTTCTGAGCTCTCCCATGCACCCAAACAGTGGTTTACCCCCACATATGGGGTATCAGCGTACTCAGGACAAATTGTACAACAACTTTTGTGGTCCAAGTTCTTCTCTTACCCTTGGGAAAATAAAAAATTGGGGGCGAAAAGTAATTTTTGTGAAAAAATATGATTTTTTATTTTTACGGTTCTGCATTATAAACTTCTGTGAAGCACTTGGTGGGTCAAAGTGCTCACCACACCTCTAGATAAGTTCCTTAGGGGGTCTACTTTCCAAAGTGGTGTCACTTGTGGGGGGTTTCAATGTTTAGGCACATCAGTGGCTCTCCAAACGTGACATAGTGTCCACTAATGATTGGAGCTAATTTTCCATTTAAAAAGCCAGATCTCAATTCCTGTCAATTTTGCATTGAAAAGTCAAATTGCCCTCCTTCGCTTCCGAGCTCTGTCATGCGCCCAAACAGTGGTTTACCCCCACATATGGGGTATCGGCGTACTAAGGACAAATTGTACAACTTTTGGTATCCATTTTCTCCTGTTACCCTTGGTAAAATAAAACAAATTGGATCTGAAGTAAATTTTTTGTGAAAAAAGTTAAATGAAGGGTTAATAAACTTATTGAATGTGGTTTTGAGCACCTTGAGGGGTGCAGTTTATAGAATGGTGTCACACTTGGGTATTTTCTATCAAAATGACTTCAAATGTGATGTTGTCCCTAAAAAAAATGGTGTTGTAAAAATGAGAAATTGCTGGTCAATTTTTAACCCTTATAACTCCCTAACAAAAAAAAATGTTGGTTCCAAAATTGTGCTGATGTAAAGTAGACATGTGGGAAATGTTACTTATTAAGTATTTTGTGTGACATATCTCTGTGATTTAATTGCATAAAAATTCAAAGTTGGAAAATTGCGAAATTTTCAAAAGTTTTGCCAAATTTCTGTTTTTTTCACAAATAAACGCAGGTAATATCAAAGAAATGTTACCACTATCATGAAGTACAATATGTCATGAGAAAACAATGTCAGAATCACTGGGATCCGTTAAAGCTTTCCAGAGTTATAACCTCATAAAGGGACAGTGGTCAGAATTGTAAAAATTGGCCTGGCCTTTGATGTGCAAACCACCCTTGGGGGTAAAGGGGTTAACTTATTTGTCTTAGGCTACTTTCACACTTCTGTCTTTTCAGATCTGTCACAATCCGTCGATTTTTGAGAAAAAATTTGCCGGATCCTGCTTTTTCCCATAGACTTGTATTAGCGACGGATTGTGACGGATGGCCATGGATCCGTCGTAAAATAGCGGTCCGTCGTGCACAGAAAACGTTCATTGTAATGTTTTTTGTTCATGTCGGAAAATCGTTCAGTGACACATCCTGCGCTGCCCGTCGTCGGCGACCTTCACACACTGGAATCCAGCGACGGATCCAGTTTTTTCCTGCTGAGCATGCGCTGAAGGATTTTCTAGTTCGGGAAAAATCTCTCTCTCGTCCCCGGACATTAAATTCCCGGAATTTCTGTATGACAGATCCGTCATTACACTGGATCCATCGCACACGTTTTTACCTATTTTCATGACGTCCGTCGATACGTCATTTTGCTGCACCACGACGGACCCCAGAAAACGGAAGTGTTAAAGTAGCCTTACTTGTTTGGAGAGAATTGCTCTGAAGCATTCTTTTGCATTCACCAAGTCCTTTTTGTCTTCTATGCTGGGCCCATAACCTGTTGCATAGTTTGGTCGCAGAGGAATCTTGTGAGAGTAGGTTATATGGGGTAATTCAAGTTTTATCTACACAGAACATGAGATACATGCATCAGCTTCTTAATATAGCCTAACAGGAAGTCTGAGAGACCTTTTACTAGCGAGAAAGTGAAACCAAAGTATGACAAGTACATGCATTACATTCAACGAAGCATATAACAGTAACAACATCGCCACCTACTGTCAGAAAAGTGTAAACTCCTCCTGCACACAACTAAGTCTGTATCTGTTGCATACACATGTCCTGTTTGCCAGGAGCAATGTGCTACCAAGAACCATGATTTTTAAGCCAGCTAAAAATTGATGCACATGACTAAGAATCATTTCCTCTTACATCAGAGTATTACTGAGCTATTTAAATGAGCCAATAGTCAGTATGGTTTGCTCTTACGAATACACATTTCACGATTATTGGCTCATCTACAGATTCCCATAATACAATGGCTCTTTGCTATGCAGGTCCGCAGCACAAACCATTTTCATTGTATGATGCTGATCTGTAGTTAGACTAAAGAGCAAGATTACAGAATTTACAAGAAGCGAGCCTGTGTTCTTGAAAATGCCAGGGCTGAATTTCAGTCCCATTCCAGTCTCACCTGGCATGGACCTATATTTGCTGCCAACTGTATCCTAATTTTGAAGGCAGCTCACAGCAGGTAAATTCAGCAATTATAAACGGTAGATTAGAATTATCTGAATATATAATTTTTTGCAGGTGAGATCAAACAGAAATAACAATTGAAGCTAAAACATGGTGTCCAATTTTTTCCCACAAAAAACCCCGCAAACATTTGGCAAACCAGCGTAAACACTGTAGCGATTTCACTCACTCAGCTGCGACGGCTGACACTCAGGAGACGTGTTCCTTTAAAGTTCACTGGGTTTATTGCTTCATAAACCATGTGGCAAAACAACAGAAAGCAAAATAGCCTTTAGTTCAGGCAAAGGAAAACAAGGGTCCAGTTCATCCGGCTCAGTCCTGAAGCCGAACCCACTCAGGAGGGTTTCACCTCCACACATATCTGCTGTGTAAAGGATTAGCCTGTCTTATATAGGACTAACCACACCCAGTAATCTATCACATGATTAGCCATGTGGTCTGACATCACCACAGGTCCTGAAACACAAATATATGGTTATATAAAACAACGCAATATTCCGGGCTACATTACAGCAACAAGGCACTTATGTGGCACATACCTCCCGTCGACTACACACCCTTTAGCCATGCTACATACCTCCCCCCTCTGCCTAAAGCCGTGGGGCTTGGCACTTTCTCCCACTAAACAAGGGATTCTTGATAGGGCATCCGCATTACCGTGCAGCTTTCCGGCCCGATGTTCCACATGGAAACTGAAGTCCTGCAGGGATAAGAACCAACGGGTGACCCTAGCATTTCTACCCTTCGTTTCCCTCATCCACCTAAGTGGGGCATGGTCGGATATCAGTCTAAATTTACGTCCCAGCAGATAGTACCGTAATGTGTCCACTGCCCATTTTATGGCCAAGCACTCCTTCTCAACGACTGAGTAGTTCTTTTCAGATGAGGACAGCTTCCTACTCAGATAGAGAACAGGATGCTCCTCCCCATGTAGTTCTTGGGAAAGGACTGCTCCCACCCCAACATCTGAGGCATCTGTCTGAAGAATAAACTCTTTCTTGAAGTTTGGGGCCATCAGAACGGGTTGCTTACACAAAGCGTTTTTCATTTCTTGGAAGGCTGACTCTGTTTCTTCGGACCACTTAACCATTACTGGTTTTTTCCCTTTTAGCAGGTCAGTCAGAGGCGCAGCCATCGTGGCGAAGTTTGGGATGAACCTCCTGTAATATCCCACGATTCCCAGGAAGGCTTTAACTTGCTTTTTGGAAACTGGTTTTGGCCACGTTTGAATTGCCTCCACTTTACTGATTTGGGGTTTTATTTCTCCGTGACCCACTATGTATCCAAGGTACTTAGCTTCTTCTTTACCCAAGGCACACTTCTTCGGGTTTATAGTAAACCCGGCCTCTCTTATAGCATCCAACACCGCTTGGACTTTCTCCAGATGACTCTCCCAGTCCGGGCTAAAGATGACGATATCATCTAGGTACGCAGCAGCGTAGGCCTTATGGGGTGCAAGGACTCTATCCATAGCCCTCTGGAAGGTCGCCGGAGCTCCCTGTAGGCCAAACGGCATCCGGGCATACTGGAAGCATCCATCAGATGTCGAAAAGGCTGTCTTCTCCTTGGCTTCCTGCGCCATGGGGATCTGCCAATACCCCTTTGTCAGATCCAAGGTGGATATATATCTGGCGTGCCCAAGCCTTTCGATGAGCTCATCAACACGGGGCATGGGATAAGCGTCGAACTTGGAGACCTCATTCAACTTCCGATAGTCGTTGCAAAACCTCCACTCTCCATCAGGTTTTGGGACCAGGACAATTGGGCTTGACCAACCGCTCTTGGATTCCTCAATGACTCCAAGCCTCAACATACGCTCCACTTCCTTGGAGATAACTTCTCGACGAGCCTCAGGAATACGATAAGGTTTCACATTCACCCGCACATGGGGCTCTGTTAGGACCTCGTGCTCTATGACCTTCGTGTATCCTGGCAATTCTGAAAACAGGTCCCTGTTTTTCTGGAGTAACTCCCGGCACTGCTGTTTCTGGGTTTTCGATAGCGTCTCTGCTATAGTAACCGCTCCAACCTCACCTTCTGGGTTGCTTAAAGGGACTCTGTCACCTGAATTTGGCGGGACTGGTTTTGGGTCATATGGGCGGAGGTTTTGGGTGTTTGATTCACCCTTTCCTTACCCGCTGACTGCATGCTGGCTGCAATATTGGATTGAAGTTCATTCTCTGTCCTCCATAGTACACGCCTGCGCAAAGCAATCTTGCCTTGTGCAGGTGTGTACTATGGAGGACAGAGAATGACCTTCAATCCAATATTGCAGCCAGCATGCAGCCAGCAGGTAAGGAAAGGGTGAATCAAACACCCGAAAACTCCGCCCATATGACCCAAAACCAGTCCCGCCAAATTCAGATGACAGGTTCCCTTTAATAATGACGGAGTTACTGTCGGCTCTCTATCTTGCCATGGCTTGATGAGGTTGACATGGTAAACTTGGAATGGTTTCCGTCTTCCTGGTTGGTGAATTTTATAATTTACCTCACCAAGTTTCTCGACAACCTCATATGGCCCTTGCCATTTGGCCAAGAACTTGCTTTCCACCGTTGGAACTAACACCAGAACTCGGTCTCCCGGATTGAACTGCCTCACTCTTGCAGACCGGTTGTAGACCCTGGCTTGAGCTTCTTGTGCTTGGAGAAGGTGTTCTTTCACGATAGGCATCACCTTTGCAATCCTCTGCTGCATCAGGGCCACATGCTCAATGACGCTTCTGTGGGGCGTGACTTCGGCTTCCCAGGTTTCCTTGGCTATATCCAGGAGTCCTCGTGGATGTCGGCCATATAGAAGCTCAAACGGTGAGAACCCTGTGGAGGCCTGTGGAACTTCACGAATGGAAAACATCAGATAGGGTAAGAGACAATCCCAGTCTCTACCGTCTTTCTCTATAGCTTTTCTCAGCATGCTCTTTAGGGTCTTGTTAAACCTCTCAACAAGACCATCTGACTGGGGATGGTACACCGAGGTCCTCAACTGGGAGATCTTCAGGGCTTTGCATAACTCCCTCATCACCTTGCTCATGAAAGGTGTACCCTGGTCAGTCAGGATCTCCTTTGGCAGACCTGTCCGGGAAAAGACATGGACCAACTCGCGGGCTATGCTCTTTGAGGAAGAATTCCTCAAGGGAATTGCCTCAGGATAGCGTATGGCATAGTCCAGGATGACTAATATATACTGATGGCCCCGAGCTGATTTAACTAAGGGACCGACCAAGTCCATGGCAATTCTCTCGAACGGTACCTCAATAATGGGCAGTGGCACAAGGGGGTTCCGGAAATGAGGAGTAGGAGCAGTTAGCTGACATGTAGGGCAGGACCTGCAATAGTTCACTATTTCCCGGTGACACCCAGGCCAATAGAACCTCTGCACAACCCTTTCCTGCGTTTTTTCCACCCCTAGGTGTCCACCCAAGATGTGTGAATGGGCCATGTCCAACACTTTCCGTCTATACGGACCCGGCACTATCAACTGCTCTACCAACTCCTCCCTTATTTTCGTGACCCGGTACAACAATTCCCCCCTCAACAGAAAATGGGGAAATCTTTTGTCTGCCCCCGGCTCCTGTACCACCCCATCAATAACTGTGACATTATTAAAGGCTTCCCTCAGAGTGGGGTCCCTATGTTGGGCAGTCCCAAAATTTTCACCGGTAACCTCTAACTCCAGAATGTCAGATGTAGGGGATACTTCCTCCTCATCCCCAACCAGAACACAAAAAGGAAAGCTGTCTGCCTCTGGGTGTGGCGATACCGTTCCAGGGTTCACTGGTTCCCTGCCAGGGAGCTCAGAACCCTTTCCCCACAAATCCCAAAACAAACAGAAATCCCGGCCAATAATTATAGGGTGCAACAAGTCCTGAACTACGCCGACCATGTGGGATTCAGTGCCACATGCCGTTTCAATGTCCACCCTGGCCATAGGGTAGTCCTTTGCGTCACCATGTATGCACCGCACTCCGACCTTCTTTCCTGGGAGCAGGTGAAGAGGAAAAGTGGCCCTCACCAGGGTCACTAGGCTCCCCGAGTCTAACAGTGCCATTACTGCTTGACCGTTCACCTTTCAGGACACGCTTGAGGTCCCTCGTTGGATGGAGAGTTCACACTACAGACTGGATACGCATAGTATGAACAACGGCGTCCCATGCTGCAGTCCATCTGCTCAGTGGCTTGGGAACAACGGGCAGCTATATGTCCTGGCTTGTGGCACCTCCAACAAATAACATCACCCGTGGGGACCTTGGGCACCACCTCCCCCGCCCTTTGTGACCTTGGACGCACCACCCCTTTTTGGGACTCAGCTGCCCTCTGGGACCCCCAGTACGGCATGGGCTGCCTCCCGAAGGAGCCTTCCAACCCTTGGTATCTCTCAACCAGTCCGATCAGCTCGTCGGCATTCTGGGGATCACCCTGGGCAACCCAAGACTGTATAGGCCTCGGGAGGGAATGGACAAACCGATCCATCATCACCCGTTCTACCATCTGTGCAGGCGCAGAGGTCTCTGGCTGCAGCCATTTCTGGACCAGGTGCAACAGATCAAACATTTGGGAACGAGGTGGTTTGTCCCGGTGATAGCCCCAGGAGTGAACTCGCTGTGCCCTGACAGTCAGTGTCACCCCCAGACGTGCGAGAATCTCGGCTTTCAATTTATGATACTCTTTGGCATCCTGCAAGGTCAAATCATAGTACGCCTTCTGGGGTTCTCCCGTCAGGTATGGCGCAAGTACCTCTGCCCACTGCTCTGGCGGAAGTTTTTCCCTCTCAGCGACCCTCTCAAACACCGTCAGGAAGGCCTCAACATCATCCCCGGGAGTCATTTTCTGCAATGCGCGTCTTACCGTCTTCCGGACGTGGGTGTCATCAGCCAAACCTGGGGTTGGGGCGCTCGCCTTGCCCTGGATGGCGGTTGCCAGAAGCTGCATCTGCTGCTGATGCTCCTGCTGGCTCTGTTGTAACTGCTGCCGTTGCTCCTGCTGGCTTTGCTGCATCTGCTGCCATTGCTCCTGCTGGTTCTGTTGTATCTGCTGCTGGCTCTGTTGTATCTGCTGCATCAACAGCCTGTTGGTCTCTTGCTGCCTTTGCTCCTGCTGGACCAAGTGTTTCAGCAGGTCCTCCATTTTCTCCGGCAATGCTTGCTGGCTTGCAACAGCCTTGACCCAGGACATTCAAAAATAAACTCACGTCTCCGCTGGGAACGCTGCTCGCAGGTCTCCACCAATTGTAGCGATTTCACTCACTCAGCTGCGACGGCTGACACTCAGGAGACGTGTTCCTTTAAAGTTCACTGGGTTTATTGCTTCATAAACCATGTGGCAAAACAACAGAAAGCAAAATAGCCTTTAGTTCAGGCAAAGGAAAACAAGGGTCCAGTTCATCCGGCTCAGTCCTGAAGCCGAACCCACTCAGGAGGGTTTCACCTCCACACATATCTGCTGTGTAAAGGATTAGCCTGTCTTATATAGGACTAACCACACCCAGTAATCTATCACATGATTAGCCATGTGGTCTGACATCACCACAGGTCCTGAAACACAAATATATGGTTATATAAAACAACGCAATATTCCGGGCTACATTACAGCAACAAGGCACTTATGTGGCACATACCTCCCGTCGACTACACACCCTTTAGCCATGCTACAACACATACAAATAAAACGCATGCTAGCAGTGATCTTAAAATACACGCTATACATGTAATTTGCATACATCATCCTTTACCTACACTACATACATTTTATATAATCTCTTACATTTAACTTTCCAGTGGGTGTAGTGAAAAGACGATGGAGGAGTTGCCAGGACCAGTTCTGCTGCAAGCGACAACAGCGTAGCAAGATTGGTGGTGTGGCCCTAAGAAAAAGGCCATACCTATATTATGACCAGCTCAAGTTTTTGGCCCCAGCCCTACATGTTCAGCCGTAAGTGGCTACCTTTTTTACTTTGTTTGTTGTAAGGTGCAGATTATGATTTTGCATACTAAAAATGTTTTTTACTCTCTGATCTCTGACCTTACATATCTGACCCCACTAAAAAGGGAAATATATCCAGCTCGGAGGTGCTGGTGTCCGGAGAAGAATCTGACATAGAGGCCAGAGCTGGGGGTCAGGAAGAAGAGGAGCCTACAGAGTGCACCACAACACCACAGCCCCTCGACACCTCCACCCATGCACCAATAAGCCAGTGACGCTACCGCCGTAGGTGGGCCCCCACCATCACAGGCGGTCGTGACGCTGGCCTAGCTATGAGTGATGATGGGGAAGAGGATTTTGGTCTGAGCCTGACCCATTATTTCAGGCATGTTTCCTTTTCTTTGAGGCTGTGGACCAGGGACGCTCACCAAATTGCTTTGACTGCTGCCACGCCACTAAATTCACCAATGGACATTTTTTAATTCATCGAAAGGAGGCAGCTTTCTGAGGCAAACAAAAAAATTGCCATTGGACCCACAAGAAAGGTACTCAGCAGACACACCATCTCAGCAGCCACCATCCCCAGGGCCAGCATCACAGCAGCAACTACCACCACCTCCAGTGCCAGCATTACAACAGCCACCGCAACCACCTCCAGTGCCAGCATCACGGCAGCCACCACCACTTCTTCCAGCGTGAGCATCTTGGTAGCTAACACCACCTCCTCCAGCGACATCATCTTGGCAGCCACCTCCAGCACCAGCATCACAGCAGCCAACAAACCCCTCACCACCATGTCTCCCGCCATAATCACCCTTGATTTGTTGGCATGGTGGCCAAAACACAGAAGATAAAGCCAGATGAAGATCTGGGACTCAGGATTTGTGCGCAGAAATGCCATCACATCCACTGAATAAATGTGAACCACAGTAGGAGGTTGGTATCTTTTGCCTGGACCAGCCATACCAACCCAACCTCCGGGACCTTCCCTCACTTACGCCCTATGTCTCCAGTCCTGTTGCATCTCCCCCACCTTTTTCAACCCCCAGTCCTGGTCCTGATTACAGTTCCGCACCGTCTTATAATTTGCAATGTTTGTTTTGTTTCCCTTTTTTGTTTATTCTTTTTTTGTTTCTTGAATTAATGTGTGTTTTTGTTTTTCATGTTTTGGTATATGACAGAAATGTACCTTTATGGACCGTAGGAAATACAAATTTGGTTTGTTCAAACCTGCTTGTTTTTTTCTTTGCCACCTTATAGAAAAAGGTAATTAAATGTATTGTTCAAAAATATCTGAATTTCACATTAATCTTGGGGTAATTAAAATTATTAGATTTGAAGAAAGGGGGACTTTAAATACATAATTATGTCTATAGGATGATCGACTTGGACCAGGACTTGGGACCTTATATTGACTTTTCATGTGTGGTTTAGTCTACCACTTTTGGCATTGTTTTACATAGTTAAACATGTTCTATAGAAAAAAATTGCATAGGATCTTCTTTTTTTCTTAACAAGTTGAGAGAAAGCAGACAGCTGGGGGCTGGTGTTATTATTCTGGGAAGGGGCCACTATCAATGGATCTTCCCAGCTCCTTAACAACTGCTCACAGCTGTCTGCATAGCCTTTACTAGTTATTAAAAAGGGGGGACCCCCCAACAAATGACGTGGGGGTCACATTAATTTTAATAAACAGCAAAGGCTAAACAGACAGCTGAGGGCTGATCTTAATAGGCTGGGTAGGGGCCAGGGATATTGATCCCTCCCAGACTAATAACATTAACCCTCAACCACACAAGAAATGGCGCATCCTTTAGATTCAATTCTGGCGCTTACCCTTGGCTTTTTCTGTGGTGCTCTGGCAAGTGGGGTAATGTTTTTGGGGTTAATGTCAGCTGTTTTATGTTTGCTGACATTGAGCCTAGGGGTTAGTAATGGAGAGACATCAATAGGACACCAACATTGCTAGCCTCGTAAGTTTAAGTTGCAAATCATATACCACAAAGTCTTTTATTTGAACAAAACACTCTCTGATGTAGTGCTGATGTGCCTACATGCTGCCCCCTTCCAATGGCAGGGACACCGACTCACCACCGCTGCCCCTGTCCTGCTCTTCCTACTCTTTCCTTGACTGCTGCTGCCCAAAGTGCGCGCACGGCACGTAGGTCCCCGGGCACTGTACTTAGGGTGCAAGCATGCTCACTCCTTCTTAAAGAGGCCATGCACACCATCCTAAAGCGTGCCCAGCCAATGCCTGGAAGACCCTTATTATTTAAGGCACCTCCACCTGCGTGGAGGTGTCTGTGCAACATTGCGAGTCTGTTCCCAAACACGCTTGCTAGTTCTCAGGTCCTAGTCTGATAGCTTCTGCTAGTGTCTGTTCATCCCTAACCTCCTTACCCATACTTGCCTTGTCAGTCTGTATATGACCCGCACGTGCTGTGCCAAACTGTATATCAGCCGAACCTGCCAGCACATGCCGTGCTAGTCTGTATATTAGCTGAACCCACCTGCACCTGCCATGCCAATCTGTACATCAGCCGGACCTGAATGTACCTGCCATGCCAGTCTGTGCATCAGCCAGATCCGCCAGAACTTGCCGTGCCGACCTGTGTATCAGCCATACGAGTCTGCTCCTTCCTGCATCAGCTGTCCTCACCTTCCAGGTTGTTGCTGCTACTAGTCCCTTGGGTGTCAGCTGCCGTGCGTCCGTGGTCTGTCATGGAGTAGCACCTGGTGTTCATCGGGAGCCAAGCCTAACCCCACCATCATGGGTTCTAGTGAAAAGTCAAGTGCTCACCTAGTCACACCCCCGGGCTCTCCTTAAACCACAGCACAGTGGTTCCACCACTCCCATTACACATAACCCTCTTTTACCCATTTATTAAAAGCTAAATAAAAATAAAAAAACAAAGTAATCATCACCTGTCTGTAAATAATCCATGCAAATTATGTCCTCCAACGATCCGCAGCTCTGCTACATCCAGATGGTTTGCTAAGCTGTGGCGTGATGCCACTGCTCAGCATGCCAGCCGCAACTCACTGACAGTAGCATGAGTAGTGGTAGCATCAATGTAACTGGCTGGGTGGTGGAACCACTGTGCCGAAACTCAAGGAAGATCTGGAGGGGCGTGACTAGGAGCCTCACCTAATATGACCCCGGATACGCACTGGCTAATGACAACGAGATCTGAGGAGAGGTGCTACTCCAGGACTGACCTTGGGTAGATGGCAGTTGACCCCTAGGAACAGGTAGCTGGGGCGGCCCAAGGGAATGTCCAGCAGATGCAGGCAGGCAGAGAAGATGACAGGAACCACAGGTGCAGACAGGACAGGCTGATAGAGAGATGAGCACTGGCAAGTGCGGCAGGCTCGGCTGCTGTTGAGGTGAGCACTGGCGGGTGCATATGGACTGGCTGCCATTTGGGTGAGCACTGGCGAGGGCAATTGGACTGGCTACCATTGAGCTGAGTGCTGGAGGGTGCAGCAGACTCAGCTGCCATTGAGAAAAGTAGAGGCGGGTGCAGCAGGCTGAGATACAAGCACTGGGACCTGAAAACTGACAAGAGTGTTGGGAACAAACTCACAACATTGCACAGGCAACTCCATATTGGAGGCGGTGCTTTAAATAGTAAGTCTCCTCCAGCTATTGGCTGGACACACTTTAGAAGAATGTGCGCTGCCCCTTTAAGAAAGAGGAAGTGCACGCGCACATACTAAGCACAGTGCCCAGGGACCTGCATGCGGTGCATGCATCCCAGGCAGCATCTGGACTGGGGCTGTGGTGGTGAGTATGCTGACGTCTCCTCAGGGAGAGAGGAACTGCAGGCAGAGATGCGGGCACTAATGTCAAGAAGATGAGAGGAGTTAATCGCCGATCAACTGAGGTAACCTTACTGACGTCACCACTCATAGCGTGAGAAAAGGTTTTTTTCTCAGTTGGTTTGCACCTTGTGCATATAAAGTTGTGGCCTGCCTTTTCTTTGAGCTTGACATTATATTCATGTGGTTCCCCATAGCTGTGTGTCTGCTAGCCTGTTCAGTCCTTCTCAGTCCTTATCCACATGCATGTCACTTGACAAATGGTAAGGTTTTAATATTTGAGGTTAGGCCTGTCCCGATTAAGGACACCATGAAGTGGTGGGATGTCTATTGCATTTTTTAATCAAAATTATGCTAAAGGGACTCTGTCACCTGAATTTGGAGGGAACAATCTTCAGCCATAGGGGCGGGGGTTTTGGGTGTGTGATTCACCCTTTCCTTACCCACTGGCTGCATGCTGGCTGCAATATTAGATTGTAGTTCATTCTCTGTCCTCCGTAGTACACGCCTGCGCAAGGCAATCTTGCCTTGCGCAGGCGTGTACTATGGAGGACAGAGAATGATCTTCAATCCAATATTGCAGCCAGCATGCAGCAAGCGGGTAAGGAAAGGGTGAATCAAACACCCGAAAACCCCGCCCCTATGGCTGAAGATTGTTCCCTCCAAATTCAGGTGACAGAGTCCCTTTAACTAAGCAGCACATATTATTTTCATGCACTATTACTGTTTATTTACTGCAGGGTGTTTTCTTATGATATTTCTATCTTGTGTTTTCACCATATGAAAGAGCAGAAGCGGCAGTGGTGTCCGACTGCTGTATCCCGGTGTTAGTAAGAGACAGAAGGTTAAGGGAATTTGAAAAGAAAAAATCATGGATGTAGGAGAGCTTGTTACACGCTGACCGTGCGTTCCAGAGGGCAAAATTCAAAGAGACAGAAGGCATGCAAGGAATATTAATCAGATTAGCAGGGTTTCTGAGTGTAGCAGTGAAGGCGTTGGTATTATTATTACAAGAAGGGCCGGGATTAAGAGCGATATCTCCTGCGACTAGGAGAAGGGGAATAGGGAGAGTGAGCAGATGGTTGAGTGATTTGTAAAAGCGTTTCTTGAGTTGTATGGTGGGTGTGAACCGATCTGTGTAGCTTAACATTGTGAAGAGAGCATGAGAGCTGTACAAAGGAGAATAGAGGAAAGGGGTTGATATGGAGGGAGCGTACAAAGTTTGTGACAGAACAGTAGATGTGAATGATTGCAGCAGCCAGAACTTAAATATTAGACTTCCCACTCTTACTGTGGTTCTTACCAATTCTACCCGTTGGATGGTTTTGAAATTGTCATTGTGGGACATGGCATCTAAGAACAAATTATGCTCTCTGCTATTCTATCAACAGTTTATTTATGTTCCAAACCATGAAAATATATTGTAAAAGCATCCGACCTTAAAAAAGTTTTTTTCAGGGGAAATGACCTAGAAAAATAATTTAAAAAAATAATAAATATTTTTCTTGTGCTTGAGTGCTATATTCAAGAAAAACAGAAATTTACTGATAAAACAGGCAATTGGAGCTATCCCACTGGAGGAAAAGGGAATAATTTTCTCTTCATACAAACCATAACCTCTTTGTTCTTCAATGTATGGTACCAATTGTATAAGGGCAAGGTTAAAAATCTCACAACCTGTGGCTCCTATCCAATTGGCCTCACAAAGTCCTTGGATAATTAACATAATTTGAGAAGGTTATCTTGTAGACTTCCTAATTATTCCCCTTTCCTGATTTGTTGTCACAAAAACTTAAAAAATGTTCTACTTTACTGTTAAGTAATGTTCTAGATGTAATTAATCTGGGTGCTGTATGTCCTGTCCCAATAGAAGAGTTTTTTATTTCAGCCAGGTAAAAAACAAGACAAATGGGAAGTTTTGCATGATAATAAACCTGAAACCCCCTAAACAAATTTGTAAGGTACAGGAAGTTCAAAATGAAAACTATCAATTCTGTGTTGAGATGAATGGGAAAGGAATTCATGATGTCAGTAATATACTTGAAGGACACCTATTATCATCTTCCTAATTGTCCACAGTCTCAACAAATTCTCTGTTTTGCTCTTCAGATCAATGGTCAAAATTACCAATACCAGTTCAGTTGTCCATCCTTTGGATTTTCACCAAAGTTGTTGCAGTAGTAGCTGCCAAGCTAAGGGAAATCTCTATAACTATTATTCCCTACTTGAACAACATCCTCATTGTCACCCAATCCAAAGACAAGATGTTAGAAAATATATAAGCAATATTTGCTCTTAAGTCTATCAGCTGAATAATCAACTGGAAGGTGTTGGATCTGTCTCAAGACTCTTGGAAAGTGTTTTTGGAAGTCCTGTTAAGGTACCTTTACACTAAATGACTTACCAACGATCACGACCAGCGATGCGACCTGGCCGTGATCGTTGGTAAGTCGTTGTGTGGTTGCTGGGGAGCAGTCACACAGACACCTCTCTCCAGCGACCAACGATCAGGGGAACGACTTTGGCATCGTTGAAACTGTCTTCAACGATGCCGAAGTCTCCCTGCAGCACCCGGGTAACCAGGGTAAATATCGGGTTACTAAGTGCAGGGCCGCGCTTAGTAACCCGATATTTACCCTGGTTACCATTGTAAAAGTAAAAAAAAAAAAAACACTACATACTCACATTCTGACGTCTGTCAGTCCCCTGCTGGCATCCACAGGGTTAAAACTGCTTTCGGCAGGAGCGCTGCTAATGCACGCGCTGCTGCCGAGAGTTTCCCTGCACTGACTGCGGTGACGTCACCGCTGTGCTCTGCTTTACGGCCGGAGCTGACACAGTGGACGCCGGGGGATGTGATAGACATCAGAATGTGAGTATGTATTTGGTTTTTTTTTTTACTTTTACAATGGTAACCAGGGTAAATATCGGGCTACTAAGTGCGGCCCTGCGCTTAGTAACCCGATATTTACCCTGGTTACAAGTGAACACATCGCTAGATCGGCGTCACACACGCCGATCCAGCGATGACAGCGGGTGATCAGCAACCAAAAAATGGTCCTGATCATTCCCCAACGACCAACGATCTCCCAGCAGGGGCCTGATCGTTGGTCGCTGTCACACATAACGAGATCGTTAGCGGGATCGTTGCTAAGTCACGAAAAGCGTGACGTTGCAACTATATCGTTAACGATATCGTTATGTGTGACGGTACCTTTAGACTCCCAAAGTCAGACCTTTTTTTTTCCCAGGAACCACAATATTGACCCTGCAGCATCAAAACAGAAATTTTCTTTTTCTTTGTTCCTCATCAATTAGGAATGCAGGAATACTTTGGATTGGACAAATAAATATTATGTTTTTAACATTGCATTTGTTATTTTTTTTAAGCCATAAAATTTTAAAAAAATTATTGAAAATAAGAAGTGTCCCAGAAAATGTGATCTAGCAGACTCATGGAAATTTGTCCGTTTTTTTCCATTATGAGAAACAAACGGATGTCTTAATGAGCCCTTCATGTTGATACTTGGTTCTTGATCTTAGCCTCCATTTGAGTATCCATCAGATGTGGCTATGATGCTGATGTATACTGTATGTCTTTTAATTTCAAATCAGTTATTAAGTACGAAACCTTAGCATGAATTGCAGTATAAGTGGAAACACAATTATCCAGCCTAGCTATTTAGTAAGGAGTAATTGTGTGTCTTGCATACCTATCTGTAATTGGAAGGGTAAAGTGGACTTGGCTGTGAAAACGAGCTATTGCACTACAGTTCAATAGATAAATACTTCTAAATGATTTTCGGGTCTTGATTTAAGTGTTCATTGCTAAACTAGCATGGAGTACTCATTATACTAATAGATGTCCTCTATTTGAAATATAAAATAATTTAGATTTTCTGCTTATTAGTAGATTTGAGCTTCATATTGGTGGCCTCCGGTCACAAAAAAATGCTGATTTGATTAAAGCAAATATAATAATACACTGACCTTAGCATACATTAAAAAAATCTTTTTATATGAACAATTTGCTTGTAATAGAAATAGTATTCCTATCATGATGGCTAAAGCTGTTGATAGATGTCACTTCAGTTGCTAGTGTAAGGATACAATATATGGAATGAAGTGGTAGTTCCAGCTCCTTAAAATTCAAAGTCTTTATTTTCCAAGTTAAAACTTCATAGTAATCAATGATGAAGAAGACCTGTGTAGTCTCGAAAGCTTGCAATTTGTTACCATCTTTTCAGTTAGCCATTAAAAGGTATCAACCACTGAGGACTCTCAATTCTACATAGTAATCAAAGAATCCTTGTACATCATGGATGCATAGGCAGCGAAAAAGAAAGGTATAAGCATCACAGCTGTGATAAAGATCTTAGTTGATCGAAACGCGTTGCTTATACCTTTCTTTTTCGCTGCCTATGCATCCATGATGTACAAGGATTCTTTGATGACTATGAAGTTTTAACTTGGAAAATAAAGACTTTGAATTTTAAGGAGCTGGAACTACCACTTCATTCCATATATTGTATCCACTGCCTGTCGGGTCAGGACGAGTTCTGCGCACCTGTGGTATCGGTGAGCTGGCAGAGGCTTTGCCTCTTTTTCTTTTGTTTTACTATACCGTGCATCTGGCTAGGGTAAGGAACCTGGCAAATGGGGCCAAACTGACCCAATGTTGAATCATGCATTTCTGGAATTGTGTGGAGCCTGTCATGCCGTTCTGTCTGTTTCTGGTTTTCGGCATGACCCTTTACTCTTTTCCCCCTAATTTTAGCTGGGATACTGTTGGCTGTTACCTGGATTGAGCCTTCTCAGTTCCCTGCTCTGCTGCGCAGTCGTTCATGGGCATTTAGGTATTTGCCCTGCTGCATACCTTCCTCATGTGCATTCCCTGGTTGCTACTGTGAAGCTGTCCGCGGGTTGTGAGGTCATTTGTGGCTGCTGCATGACTTTCCACGTGGCTCAGTGCATGCAGTTTCAGTCAGGTGCCCTGAGCCTCAGATCCTGCACTGATGGTGCTGTAATGGTTTCTGTGTGTGCTTAGGGCGTGCGCGGCCACACCTCCCCTGCTTTTATCAGGGTTAGGGTGTGTACTTCAAATGCTGTCCCCAGCCAATTGCTGAGGGGCAGCTCATATGTAAAGCTCCCCTGCCCTATGGGCGGGGCCTGAGCTACACTCACAAAGCTCTTGAACTTTGCTATGTGTGTTTGTGTTCCTGGACCTCTCCTGTCTATGTTTTGGTACCAAAGTCCTTACCTTGATTCCTGTTTTGTCCTATTTTGGCGCCTGTCCTGGAGGCGGTATATCCAGGCCCGAATCCTTGATCCAGTACCTGTCCTGTGCCTGATTTCCTGGGCTGCCACGCCAGTGTCCCAGCTGATAAAATACAAGTGACTAGCACACTCCAAAAGTGTTGTGATGCAAAGTGGGGTTTTTTATTTACATACAGTATACACAAACGTTTCGGTCGTTACTGGACCTTCATCAGTGTGCTGAAGGGAAATATATACAGAGAAAGTAACATCCAATGTATTAAAAAAGAAACAAAATATGAAAATAAACATAAACAAAAAAACAGAAAAAACAAAAGTATATACATCACGTGGGAGAATACAGTCATGATTGGGAGTAATCAAACACAACTCCAATAGCGAGACATCAAACAAGATAGCCGAGATATAACAGCTGCACAAATTGAACGTATGCGTATAAAGGTAAGGTAGTGTATCACGGAAACAAATACGGGGTTATGGTGGAAGGGGGTGGTAGGATGGGAAAACATGAGAAAGATAAACCTACCTAGTATACTAGTATGCTTAGAGAAGCCCCGATTACTCGATTACTTGCATAGCAAGATCCTTGATTATTTGCCTTAAACAATTGGAGGAACAGATAAAAAGTAAAGGTACCTTCACACATAACGATATTGTTAACGATATCGTTGCTATTTGTGACGTAGCAACGATATCGTTAATGAAATCGTTATGTGTGACAGCGACCAACGATCAGGCCCCTGCTGGGAGATTGTTGGTCACTGAATAAAGTCCAGAACTTTATTTCGTCGCTGGACTCCTGCTGACATCGCTGGATCGGCGTGTGTGACACCGATCCAGCGATGTCTTCACTGGTAACCAGGGTAAACATCGGGTAACTAAGCGCAGGGCCGCGCTTAGTAACCCGATGTTTACCCTGGTTACCATGCTAAAAGTAAAAAAAAACAAACACTAGATACTTACCTACAGCTGTCTGTCCTCCAGCGCTGTGCTCTGCACTCCTCCTGTACTGGCTGTGAGCCGGAAAGCAGAGCGGTGACGTCACCGCTCTTCTTTCCGGCTCACAGCCAGTACAGGAGGAGAGCAGAGAAGCAGAGCGCAGCGCTGGAGGACAGACAGCTGTAGGTAAGTATCTAGTGTTTGTTTTTTTATACTTTTAGCATGGTAACCAGGGTAAACATCGGGTTACTAAGCGCGGCCCTGCGCTTAGTTACCCGATGTTTACCCTGGTTACCGGGGACCTCGGGATAGTTGGTCGCTGGAGAGCTGTCTGTGTGACAGCTCTCCAGCGACCAAACAGCGACGCTGCAGCGATCCGGATCGTTGTCGGTATCGCTGCAGCGTCGCTTAATATGAAGGGGCCTTAACACTGCTAGAGAAAATATAATGTCATCTCGATGATCCATACAGCAACAGATTTTCTACTTTGGCAGACACAGTATCTCTGACCGCAAGGTCTACCGGACTATGGTTAAAATTTTGGGCTGTGGATATTCAATCTAAGTCTATATTGTGCTCCGTACATTGCAAGGGGGAGTTCCTCTTTGGTCCTGCTTTGGATGGCTTCCTAGAGAAGGCAGGGGAGAGGACGAAAGGATTTCCTACTCTATTTTTGTCAACTTTTATTAAACCCTTTACAGGCAAAAAGGAGGTATGGCCAGAGGGAACTTCCAAAAGATAAGGGTAGGTGTGAGGACCCTATGAGGAAGAACAAAGGCTTTATGCTCGGGATCCTTCTTCCAAAACCAGGAAACCCAAGCCACATTGACGCAATAGACCAGGTACGAGGAAGTTTAAAGAACTTTGTTCCTGCCTAGACAAAAATATAAGCACACTCCTGGATCCTCAGTACAATAAGAATAGGCCTAAAGCTAGAGTTTCTCTCTACCTCACTTCCAAAATTCATGCTTACTAGAAGTCAGGGTTGCCGCATGGTACAATCACTGTTAGAAGAGGAAGTCTTAAAACTGGTAAAGTGTATTGTTGTTGGTTCCAGCACAGGTTACTATTCTCGTCACTGTCTAAGAATGAAAACCAGATGGCTCTTACCACATCATTATAAATCTATGCAGATTCCTAAAGTTCAAGTTTAACCCCTATCTGACCTCGGACGGGATAGTACGTCCGAGGTCAGATCCCCTGCTTTGATGCAGGGCTCCGCGGTGAGCCCGCATCAAAGCCGGGACATGTCAGCTGTTTTGAACAGCTGACATGTGCCCGTAATAGGCGTGGGCAGAATCGCGATCTGCCCGCACCTATTAACTAGTTAAATGCCGCTGTCAAACGCAGACAGCGGCATTTAACTACCGCTTCCGGCCGGGCGGACGGAAATGATGTCATCGCCGACCCCCGTCACATGATCGGGGGTCGGCGATGCGTCAGGATGGTAACCATAGAGGTCCTAGAGACCTCTATGGTTACTGATCACCGGTGGCTGTGAGCGCCACCCTGTGGTCGGCGCTCACAGCACACCTGCAATCCTGCACCTGCATAGCAGATCGCTGCTATGTAGCAGAGGTGATCGGGTTGTGCCTGCTTCTAGCCTCCCATGGAGGCTATTGAAGCATGGCAAAAGTAAAAAAAAAAAGTTGAAAAAAATAAAAAAAAATATAAAAGTTTAAATCACCCCCCTTTCACCCCAATCAAAATAAATCAATAAAAAAAAATCAAATCTACACATATTTGGTATCGCCGCGCTCAGAATCGCCCGATCTATCAACTAAAAAAAAGCATTAACCTGATCGCTAAACGGCGTAGCGAGAAAAAAATTCGAAACGCCAGAATTATGTTTTTTTAGGTCGCCGTGACATTGCATTAAAATGCAATAACGGGCGATCAAAAGAACGTATCTGCACCAAAATGCTATCAGTAAAGACGCCAGCTCGGCACGCAAAAAATAAGCCCTCAACCGACCCCAGATCACGAAAAATGGAGACGCTACGAGTATCGGAAAATGGCGCAATTTTTTTTTTTTTTTTTTTTTTTTTAGCAAAGTTTGGAATTTTTTTTCACCACTTAGATAAAAAAAAAAAACCTAGTCATGTTAGGTGTCTATGAACTCGTACTGACCTGGAGAATCATAATGGCAGGTCAGTTTTAGCATTTAGTGAACCTAGCAAAAAAGCCAAACAAAAAACAAGTGTGGGATTGCACTTTTTTTGCAATTTCACCGCACTTGGAATTTTTTTCCCGTTTTCTAGTACACGACATGCTAAAACCAATGATGTCGTTCAAAAGTACAACTCGTCGCGCAAAAAATAAGCCCTCACATGGCCAAATTGACTGAAAAATAAAAAAGTTATGGCTCTAGGAAGGAGGGGAGTGAAAAACGAACACGGAAAAATGAAAAATCCCAAGGTCATGAAGGGGTTAAAGTTAAAAAATTTCTGAAGGTGGCAGATCCAATAGGAAGGAAATTCTGTAATTATCAATTTCAAGCACTTCCCTTTGGATTTTCCATTATACCTCGAGTATCCACAAAAATACTTTCTAAGATGTCTGCTCATGTGTGGGAAAACCAATTTATTTTTTATATAATTCCTAGACAGCTTTCTGGGAGTAGGCAAGTCCAGCTATCTATGACAGAAAAAGTTCAACATGGTCACGTCCATATTAATAAGGCTGGGGTGGATAATAATCCTGGAGAAGTCAAAACTAATTCCAAGGAAGATGCAAACCCATTTAGGAATCACTTTCTATTCTAGCTGTCAGAAAAGATTTTGCCCCCAAACAAATAGTGAAAATGGTTTCTCGTTTTCAGATCTAATGGAAGATCTGCTAAAATTCCTGAGAAAGTCCATGTGAGTACCCTAATCACCTGTATTCCAGATTTGCCCATAGGGACAGGGAGCTGCAGTGGGAATGGAAACCCTTTCAGGATTCTAAAGGGTCACCTGGAAAAGTAGGTAATCCTATTTACTTCAACTTTTCAGTGTCTCCTATGGTGGTTACAGGAAGAAAGTTTGTCCAAGTGAATCTCCTTGAAGAGCCCTGATTCAGCAGTTATAATGATGGAAGCATATCTGCAGGGATGGGAGGCTTACATGAGAGACGTTTTTATCCAGAGGGCTTGGAGTGACCCGGAACAGCCAGGTTCATCAAGCGAAAAAGAATATTCAGATATAGAGTCGTCATTATGGGAAATGCTCTCTTTAGTCAAAAAACATCCGAAAACAGGAAAGCGATTTCCTACATAAATTGCCAAGGTGGGGGGAGCAAAATCCAGATCAATTCATGTGGCAAGCAAAAATAATTCTCTGTTGGAGAAAGCAAATTTACTGTTTCTGTTGTCTCTTTACATTAAGGAAACAGAGATACAAAAGTGGACTTTTTAAGTCACTCTCAATTGAAACATGAGGAATAGACATGGAATCAATATATCTTCAACCGAATTGTAAATTTATGGGGGCTCTTAGAGATACATCCAGGGCCGGACTGGCCATCTGGCAATTCTGGCAAATGCCAGGAGGGCCTGTCTGGTCATGGGCCTCTTTGTCTGCTACGTTATTAACAGAATCGGTGTTCTTAGGACACCCATACTGTTATGAGTTGTGACAAAGGTATCATTAGAAATAGTGGTCTTGTAGTAAATCTTACTTTCCTCCATGCACGGTAATATCAGTAATATATCCCATCTGGTGCTGGTAGATGGGGACAGCATGGGCCTGTGTTATTTCAAATGCCAGGGCTGAATTTCAGTCCCAGTCTGTACCTGGATACATCTGTTTGAAAACAGAAAGGTAGAAAAATTTTACTCCCTCTATCAGAGGCAGTACTCCATCCTACTAGAATGGGATTTAAGTCTGGCCTACATGATTCCTCAAATAGCACTGATTCAAGGAGGATGAAGCCCCTATAAGTTTTGTAATCCTTTTCTGCTTCTGGCCAAAGAGAGCCTGATCCTCCTAGTTAAGAATTCTATTGATCACCGATTTGGGGGGGGGGTATTTACGAACATACCAGATCTATTATCTCAAGGGCAAATGGTTCACACTTAAAACCCAAATCTACATTTAGCAGCTTGGAATTTGAAAGGGAACTACTAACTAGTGAAGGGTTTTCAGGCAATCTGATCTCCTCACTGCAGAAAAGTAGGAAGCCAATTACCACAAAGGTTTACGACAAAATCTGTAGGAATTTCTTGAAGTTCTCGGGTCTGGATCACAGGGAGAAGGGAGACATACCCTTTAAAGTCATTTTAGATTATCTTCAAATGGGGCTTGAGAAGGGCCTGCTTCTGACACTCTTATGGTACAAGTGTCCACATTAGGTGCCCTGTATAATTGTAATTTGACAGGGAACTCCTGGGTATCGAAAGGTCATGCTCGAGAGTTAGACCAATTCTGAAACCTAAGGTTCCTCTTTGCGACCTAAACTTGCAAAGCACTTACCTGGGCTCTCTTTGAGCCCTTAGACTCGGTTTCCATTAGGTCCATTACCCTTAACCCCTTACCCCACAAGGGTGGTTTGCATGTTAATGACTGGGCCAATTTTTACAATTCTAACCACTGTCCCTTTATGAGGTTATAACTTTGGAACGCTTGCATGGATCCCGGTGATTCTGACATTGTTTTCTCATGACATATTGTACTTCATGTTGGTGGTAAAATTTCATTGACATTATATTTGTGAAATAAAAATGGAAATTTGGCGAAAATTTTGAAAATTTTTGCAGTTTTCCAACTTTGAATTTTCATGCTCTTAACCCCTTTCTGACATTGGACGTACTATCCCGTCGAGGTGGGGTGGGCCCCCATGACCACGGACGGGATAGTACGTCCAGCGCGATTGGCGGCGCTCACGGGGGGAGCGCGGCCGATCGCGGCCGGGTGTCAGCTGCCTATCGCAGCTGACATCCGGCACTATGTGCCAGGAGCGGTCACGGACCGCCCCGGCACATTAACCCCTGGCACACCGCGATCAAAGATGATCGCGATGTGCCGGCGGTGCAGGGAAGCATCGTGCAGGGAGGGGGCTCCCTGCGGGCTTCCCTGAGCCCCCCGAAGCAACGCGATGTGATCGCGTTGCTGCGAGGCTCTTACCTCCCTCCCTGCTTGTTCCAGGCCCGGATCCAAGATGGCCGCGGATCCGGGTCCTGCAGGGAGGGAGGTGGCTTCACAGAGCCTGCTCAGAGCAGGCACTGTGAAGCAGCCTGCACTCCTATCAGATCGGTGATCTGACAGAGTGCTGTGAAAACTGTCAGATCACTGATCTGTGATGTCCCCCCTGGGACAAAGTAAAAAAGTAAAAAAAAAATTTTCCAAATGTGTAAAAAAAAATAAAAAAAAATATTCCTAAATAATGAAAAAAAAAAAAATATTATTCACATAAATAAATTTCTTTATGTAAATAAATACAAAAAAACAATAAAAGTACATATATTTAGTATCGCCGCATCCGTTATAGTCCTGAGAATAAAGCGATGCCAAAATAATTATTTTTTCTATAAAATAGTTTTTATCGTATAAAAGCGCCAAAACATAAAAAAATGATATAAATGAGGTGTCGCTGTAATCGTACTGACCCGAAGAATAAAACTGCTTTATCAATTTTACCAAACGCGGAACGGTATAAACGCCTCCCCCAAAAGAAATTCATGAATAGCTGGTTTTTGGACATTCTGTCTCACAAAAATCGGAATAAAAAGCGATCAAAAAATGTCACGTGCCCGAAAATGTTACCAATAAAAACGTCAACTCGTCCCGCAAAGAACAAGACCTCACATGACTCTGTGGACCAAAATATGGAAAAATTATAGCTCTCAAAATGTGGTAACGCAAAAAATATTTTTTGCAATAAAAAGCGTCTTGCGTGTGTGACGGCTGCCAATCATAAAAATCCGCTAAAAAACCCACTATAAAAGTAAATCAAACCCCCCTTCATCACCCCCTTAGTTAGGGAAAAATTAAAAAAATGTATTTATTTCCATTTTCCCATTAGGGCTAGGGTTAGGGCTAGGGTTAGGGTTAGGGCTAGGGTTAGGGCTAGGGTTAGGGCTAGGGTTAGGGCTAGGGTTAGGGCTAGGGCTACAGTTTGGGTTGGGGCTAAAGTTACAGTTAGGGTTTAGATTACATTTACAGTTGGGAATAGGGTTGGGATTAGGGTTAGGGGTGTGTCAGGGTTAGAGGTGTGGTTAGGGTTACCGTTGGAATTAGGGTTAGGGGAGTGTTTGGATTAGGGTTTCAGTTATAATTGGGGGGTTTCCACTGTTTAGGCACATCAGGGGCTCTCCAAAAGCGACATGGCGTCCGATCTCAATTCCAGCCAATTCTGCGTTGAAAAAGTAAAACAGTGCTTCTTCCCTTCCGAGCTCGCCCGTGTGCCCAAACAGGGGTTTACCCCAACATATGGGGTATCAGCGTACTCAGGACAAATAGGACAACAACTGTTGGGGTTCAATTTCTCCTATTAACCTTGGGAAAATACAAAACTGGGGGCTAAAAAATAATTTTTGTGGGAAAAAAAAGATTTTTTTATTTTTACGGCTCTGTGTTATAAACTGTAGTGAAACACTTGGGGGTTCAAAGTTCTCACAACACATCTAGATAAGTTCCCTGGGGGGTCTAGTTTCCAATATGGGGTCACTTGTGGGGGGTTTCTACTGTTTAGGTACATTAGGGGTTCTGCAAACGCAATGTGACGCCTGCAGACCATTCCATCTAAGTCTGCATTCCAAATGGAGCTCCTTCCCTTCCGAGCCCTCCCATGCGCCCAAACGGTGGTTCCCCCCAACATATGGGGTATCGGCGTACTCAGGACAAATTGGACAACAACTTTTGGGGTCGAATTTCTCCTCTTACCCTCGGGAAAATACAAAACTGGGGGCTAAAAAGTAATTGTGGGGGGAAAGATTTTTTTTTTTAATTTTCACGGCTCTGCGTTACAAACTGTAGTGAAACACTTGGGGGTTCAAAGCTCTCACAACACATCTAGATGAGTTCCTTAGGGGGTCTAGTTTCCAAAATGGTGTCACTTGTGGGGGGTTTCTACTGTTTAGGTACATTAGGGGCTCTGCAAATGCAATGTGACACCTGCAGACCATTCCATCTAAGTCTGCATTTCAAATGGAGCTCCTTCCTTTCCGAGCCCTCCCATGCGCCCAAACAGTGGTTCCCCCCCACATATGGGGTATCAGCGCACTCAGGACAAATTGGACAACAAATTTTGGGGTCCAATTTCTCCTGTTACCCTCGGGAAAATACAAAACTGGGGGCTAAAAAATAATTTTTATTTGGAAAAAATTTTTGTTTTATTTTTACGGCTCTCCATTATAAACTTCTGTGAAGCCCTTGGTGGGTCAAAGCGCTCACCACACATCTAGATAAGTTCCTTAGGGGGTCTACTTTCCAAAATGGTGTCACTTGTGAGGGGTTTCTACTATTTAGGTACATTAGGGGCTCTGCAAACGTAACATGGCGTCTCATCTCAATTCCTGTCAATTTTGCATTGAAAAGTCAAACGGCGCTCCTTCCTTTCCGAGCTCTCCCATCCGCCCAAACAGTGGTTTACCCCAACATATGGGGTATCAGCGTACTCAGGACAAATTGTACAACTTTTGGGGTCCAATTTCTTCTCTTACCCTTGGAAAAATAAAAAATTGGGGGTGAAAAGATATATTTTGTGAAAAAATATGATTTTTTATTTTTACGGTTCTGCATTATAAACTTCTGTGAAGCACTGGGTGGGTCAAAGTGCTCACCACACCTCTAGATAAGTTCCTTAGGGGGTCTACTTTCCAAAATGGTGTCACTTGTGGGGGGTTTCAATGTATAGGCACATCAGTGGCTCTCCAAACGCAACATGGCGTCCCATCTCAATTCCTGTCAATTTTGCATTGAAAAGTCAAACGGCGCTCCTTCCCTTCCGAGCTCTCCCATCCGCCCAAACAGTGGTTTACCCCCACATATGGGGTATCAGCGTACTCAGGACAAATTGTACAACAACTTTTGGGGTCCAATTTCTTCTCTTACCCTTGGAAAAATAAAAAATTGGGGGCGAAAAGATAACTTTTGTGAAAAAATATGATTTTTTATTTTTACGGTTCTGCATTATAAACTTCTGTGAAGCACTTGCTGGGTCGAAGAGCTCACCACACCTCTAGATAAGTTCCTTAGGGGGTCTACTTTCCAAAATGGTGTCACTTGTGGGGGGTTTCAATGTTTAGGCACATTAGGGGCTCTCCAAACGAAACATGGCGTCCCATCTCAATTCCAGTCAATTTAGCATTGAAAAGTCAAATGGCGCTCCTTCGCTTCCGAGCTGTGCCATGCGCCCAAACAGTGGTTTACCCCCACATGTGGGGTATTGGCGTACTCAGGACAAATTGTACAACAATGTTTGGGGTCCACTTTCTCCTGTTACCCTTGGTAAAATAAAACAAATTGGAGCTGAATTAAATTTTTTGTGAAAAAAAGTTAAATGTTTATTTTTATTTAAACATTCAAAAAATTCCTGTGAAGCACCACAAGGGTTAATAAACTTCTTGAATGTGGTTTTGAGCACCTTGAGGGGTGTAGTTTTTAGAATGGTGTCACACTTGGGTATTTTCTATCATATAGACCCCTCAAAATGACTTCAAATGAGATGTGGTCCCTAAAAAAAATGGTGTTGTAGAAATGAGAAATTGCTGGTCAATTTTTCACCCTTATAACTCCCTAACAAAAAAAAATTTTGGTTCCAAAATTGTGCTGATGTAAAGAAGACATGTGGGAAATGTTACTTATTAAGTATTTTGTGTGACATATCTCTGTGATTTAATTGCATAAAAATTCAAAGTTGGAAAATTGCGAAATTTTCATAATTTTCGCCAAATTTCCGTTTTTTCACAAATAAGCGCAGGTACAATCAAAGAATTTTTACCATTGTCATGAAGTACAATATGTCACGAGAAAACAATGTCAGATTCACTGGGATCCGTTGAAGCGTTCCAGAGTTATAACCTCATAAAGGGACAGTGGTCAGAATTGTAAAAATTGGCCCGGTAATTAACGTGCAAACCACCCTTGGGGGTAAAGGGGTTAAATCACAGAGATATGTCACACAAAAGACTTAATAAGTAATATTTCCCACATGTCTACTTTACATCAGCACAATTTTGGAACCAATTTTTTTTGTTTCGGGAGTTATAAGGGTTAAAATTTGACCAGCAATTTCTCATTTTTACAGCACCATTTTTTTTAGGGACCACATCACTTTTGAAGTCACTTTGAGGGGTCTATATGATAGAAAATACCCAAGTGTGACACCATTCTAAAAACTGCTCCCCTCAAGGTGCTCAAAACCACATTCAAGAAGTCTATTAACCCTTCAGGTGCTTCACAGGAATTTTTGGAATGTTTAAAAAAAATTTACATTTAACTTTTTTTCACAAAAAACTTACTTCAGATACAATTTGTTTTATTTTACCAAGGGTAACAGGAGAAATTTGACCCCAAAAGTTGTTGTACAATTTGTCCTGAGTATGCAGATACCCCATATGTGGGGGTGAACCACTATTTGGGTGTATGGCAGAGCTCGGAAGTGAAGGAGTGTCGTTTGACTTTTCAATGCATAATTGACTGGAATTGAGATAGGACGACATGTCACATTTGGAGAGCCCCTGATGTGCCTAAACAGTAGAAACCCCTCACAAGTGACCCAATATTGGTAACTAGACCCCCCAAGGAACTTATCTAGATGTGTTATGAGAACCCCCAAGTGTTTCACTACAGTTTATAACGTAGAGCCGTGAAAATAAAAAATCTTTTTTTTCCACAAAAGTTATTATTTAGTCCCCAGTTTTATATTTTCCCAAGGGTAACATGAGAAATTGGACCCCAAAAGTTGTTGTCCAATTTGTCCTGAGTACGCTGATACCCCATATGTGGGGGTAAACCACTGATTGGGCGCATGGCAGAGCTCGGAAGGGAAGGAGCACCGTTTTATTTTTTCAAAGCAGAATTGGATGGAATGGAGATCGGACATCATGTTGCGTTTGCAGAGCCCCTAATGTGCCTAAACAGTGGAAGCCCCCCAATTCTAACTCCAACCCTAACCCCAACACACCCCTAACTCTAATCCCAGCCCTAACCATAACCCCAACACACCCCTAACCCTAATCCTAACCCTAACCATAACCCTATCCACACCCCTAACCCTGACACACCCCTAACCCAGCAGTAAACGTAAACCAAACCCTAACACCAACTCTAGCACCAACCCTAACCCTAACCTTAGCCCCAACCCTAACCCTAAATTAGCCCCAACCCTAACTTTAGCCCTAACCCTAACTTTAGCCCCAACCCTAACCCTCTCCCTAATGGGAAAATGGAAATAAACCCTTCATTACCCCATATCCCACCGCTACACGGGAGTAGGAAGAGAGTGGCCAAGTGCCAGAATAGGCGCATCTTCCAGATGTGCCTTTTCTGGGGTGGCTGGGGGCAGATGTTTTTAGCCAGGGGGGGCCAATAACCATGGACCCTCTCTAGGCTATTAATATATGCCCTCAGTCACTGGCTTTACTACTCTGGCGGAGAAAATTGCGTGGGAGCCCACGCCAATTTTTTCCGCCATTTAACCCTTTCATTTAATAGTTAGACAGCCCAAATTTTGCACATACACACTACTAACATTATATATTAGGAGAAAAACTGGAGTAACCAATAAATAAGTAAGAAAGTACAAAATTTATTTCAAAAAATCAAAGAAAAACATATAATAAAATTGTCAATCAGGACAAGATACGGAAGTACATACAGTAGTGAGGTGCACATGGGAGTTCAGAGGTAGTACATCTATCTGATTTACATTTGAATGCTTGTCCATGTGCTAGGTAAGTAGAGCCAAAAATAAGGCACAATAAATAAAGCCCAAGTATTGTATAACAATGCGGAGATCCACAGCAGCAGTGGGAGCTCTATAGCAAGGTTTAAAGCCAAATGTAAGGCAAAAAAAAAAAAAAAGTCAGAGTAAATCAACATAGATCAAGCCCAGCTGGAGATCCGCAGAGTAAAGGGACTGTATCATAAATGAAGGGCAAAACTTACCAGGCCCAGTGCACAACACTACTCAGATGGTAATGAGCCCCAAATGATGGCGGGTGATCCCAAGCATTCAAATGTAAATCAGATAGATGTACTACCTCTGAACTCCCATGTGCATAGTTTTTCTCCTATTTATATACATTACGGAGTCAATAAAATATTGTGAATGTGGGTTGATACTACTTAGTATCCCCACTTTTGGCATGTTAAATATGCAATGGGGTTTTTTTCTTCTGTGTCTATTTACCTATTCTGTATTTTTTACAGTTTACCCCAGTCCATACATGGATTTCATGGCGCGCGATAATACCTGGCGTACCCAGATAAATGATGCCTTTCAGGACAGCGTTGGCACGGGTACCAATGGGTGTAATAAGGATTTAGAAGAGAGCATATATCAGTTTAAAGATTTACTTAAAAAGAGAACTCGTATCTGGTGGAATCATGCTTTCCTAGACAAATATATTCAGAAGTAGCTGATTCCCCATGGATTGCGTATTCAGGTTTTCCCAGCCTTTCCCATACAAGATGACGTCTTTAAAGACAAATGGGAGGAACTGGCAAATACCTGCTGTAAAGGATTTTTAGATCTCCTTAAGAATATGAATCAATGCTCATTAGACTCATTAGAAGTGGAAATTGAAGCCCTCCAGACTGCACTCCAAAAGGATATCACAGGTGACGCTTTGAAAAAACTTAACGAGGAGGTTGATGCTGAACTGCAGAAATTAGCTAATGAAATTCACACAACGAAAACAAAAAAATTCAAGAGAGATGTTCAAGATAAAATATCATGTAAAGTATATAGGTGGCGTAATCCGAACGATCGCTCTCGCCAACAACAAAGGAACTACTCGCGGTCCAGATCAAGGTCAGCCTCAACTAAGTCAAATTTTTCATATGACGAGGAAATTCCACCTCAAACCTCTCAACCAAACAATTCTTTTCACAAAAGAAAAAAAAAAGAGCATGAACCGCACATCCCAAAATCATACGTTGATCTAAAGCCGCTAGGCAAAAATTAATATAACTGAATATGAGGTTTTCAGTTTAACATTCTGATCAGACTGTATGAAGCCCACTGCCCCTTCACGGCAAACCTCGTAGTGGGTCCTATCGCCCTAACGGAGCGGAGCCGTGCGGCGCCCACCGCCACAGCGGCCATGCACCAGCAGGGCGGACGGCCTGTTGCCCCACAGCACCCATGCTGCAAGACTGAGTCCCCAAGACTCCAGACCGTGCCGCCCCACCAGCACAAAGCCACAGCAACAATGGCCGCCACACAGCACCAACACCAAAATGAAAGGAGCACTTAAACTCACCTTCCTCCAGCTCTTCAGTGAGAGCCAAAATGGGCTAGACCCCTTACTTTGCAGTCTCCTGCTAATTAAAATCACCTGAGCCAAATGGGAGGAGTGCTGGTCCAAGAAGAAGACTAGAACATGCTTTGCACAAAAGAAAAAAAAAGAGCATGAACCGCACATCCCAAAATCATACGTTGATCTAAAGCCGCTAGGCAAAAATTAATATAACTGAATATGAGGTTTTCAGTTTAACATTCTGATCAGACTGTATGAAGCCCACTGCCCCTTCACGGCAAACCTCGTAGTGGGTCCTATCGCCCTAACGGAGCGGAGTCGTGCGGCGCCCACCGCCACAGCGGCCATGCACCAGCAGGGCGGACGGCCTGTTGCCCCACAGCACCCATGCTGCAAGACTGAGTCCCCAAGACTCCAGACCGTGCCGCCCCACCAGCACAAAGCCACAGCAACAATGGCCGCCACACAGCACCAACACCAAAATGAAAGGAGCACTTAAACTCACCTTCCTCCAGCTCTTCAGTGAGAGCCAAAATGGGCTAGACCCCTTACTTTGCCATTGTTGCTGTGGCTTTGGCTCAGGTGATTTTAATTAGCAGGAGACTGCAAAGTAAGGGGTCTAGCCCATTTTGGCTCTCACTGAAGAGCTGGAGGAAGGTGAGTTTAAGTGCTCCTTTCATTTTGGTGTTGGTGCTGTGTGGCGGCCATTGTTGCTGTGGCTTTGTGCTGGTGGGGCGGCGCGGTCTGGAGTCTTGGGGACTCAGTCTTGCAGCATGGGTGCTGTGGGGCAACAGGCCGTCCGCCCTGCTGGTGCATGGCCGCTGTGGCGGTGGGCGCCACATGGCTCCACTCCGTTAGAGCGATAGGACCCACTACGAGGTTTGCCGTGAAGGGGCAGTGGGCTTCATACAGTCTGATCAGAATGTTAAACTGAAAACCTCATATTCAGTTATATTAATTTTTGCCTAGCGGCTTTAGATCAACGTATGATTTTGGGATGTGCGGTTCATGCTCTTTTTTTTTTTTTTTCTTTTTTGCAAAGCATGTTCTAGTCTTCTTCTTGGACCAGCACTCCTCCCATTTGGCTCAGGTGATTTTAATTAGCAGGAGACTGCAAAGTAAGGGGTCTAGCCCATTTTGGCTCTCACTGAAGAGCTGGAGGAAGGTGAGTTTAAGTGCTCCTTTCATTTTGGTGTTGGTGCTGTGTGGCGGCCATTGTTGCTGTGGCTTTGTGCTGGTGGGGCGGCGCGGTCTGGAGTCTTGGGGACTCAGTCTTGCAGCATGGGTGCTGTGGGGCAACAGGCCGTCCGCCCTGCTGGTGCATGGCCGCTGTGGCGGTGGGCGCCACATGGCTCCACTCCGTTAGAGCGATAGGACCCACTACGAGGTTTGCCGTGAAGGGGCAGTGGGCTTCATACAGTCTGATCAGAATGTTAAACTGAAAACCTCATATTCAGTTATATTAATTTTTGCCTAGCGGCTTTAGATCAACGTATGATTTTGGGATGTGCGGTTCATGCTCTTTTTTTTTTTTTTCTTTTTTGCAAAGCATGTTCTAGTCTTCTTCTTGGACCAGCACTCCTCCCATTTGGCTAAAGTGATTTTAATTAGCAGGAGACTGCAAAGTAAGGGGTCTAGCCCATTTTGGCTCTCACTGAAGAGCTGGAGGAAGGTGAGTTTAAGTGCTCCTTTCATTTTGGTGTTGGTGCTGTGTGGCGGCCATTGTTGCTGTGGCTTTGTGCTGGTGGGGCGGCGCGGTCTGGAGTCTTGGGGACTCAGTCTTGCAGCATGGGTGCTGTGGGGCAACAGGCCGTCCGCCCTGCTGGTGCATGGCCGCTGTGGCGGTGGGCGCCACATGGCTCCACTCCGTTAGAGCGATAGGACCCACTACGAGGTTTGCCGTGAAGGGGCAGTGGGCTTCATACAGTCTGATCAGAATGTTAAACTGAAAACCTCATATTCAGTTATATTAATTTTTGCCTAGCGGCTTTAGATCAACGTATGATTTTGGGATGTGCGGTTCATGCTCTTTTTTTTTCTTTTTTGCAAAGCATGTTCTAGTCTTCTTCTTGGACCAGCACTCCTCCCATTTGGCTCAGGTGATTTTAATTAGCAGGAGACTGCAAAGTAAGGGGTCTAGCCCATTTTGGCTCTCACTGAAGAGCTGGAGGAAGGTGAGTTTAAGTGCTCCTTTCATTTTGGTGTTGGTGCTGTGTGGCGGCCATTGTTGCTGTGGCTTTGTGCTGGTGGGGCGGCGCGGTCTGGAGTCTTGGGGACTCAGTCTTGCAGCATGGGTGCTGTGGGGCAACAGGCCGTCCGCCCTGCTGGTGCATGGCCGCTGTGGCGGTGGGCGCCACATGGCTCCACTCCGTTAGAGCGATAGGACCCTCTACGAGGTTTGCCGTGAAGGGGCAGTGGGCTTCATACAGTCTGATCAGAATGTTAAACTGAAAACCTCATATTCAGTTATATTAATTTTTGCCTAGCGGCTTTAGATCAACGTATGATTTTGGGATGTGCGGTTCATGCTCTTTTTTTTCTTTTTTTTCTTTTTTGCAAACAATTCTTTTCCTCCTGACCTGTCAAATAAGAGGATAATCACACGACAATCTACTAAAAATAAGAACAAAGGCATCGGCGGGGGGTCTGCCGCTGGCGGCACCCGGGGAGGACTTCAGGTACTTAATTTGTCAACACACGTTCTTTCTGACATACAACTGCAGGTTTTGGAAAAGGGTCTGACGTTTTCCCCACTAACTCCTTTGATTATTTTTCAGCCTTAAGAGATCTTCATTTATTTTCCCGTAAGCTCCTACTAAGAAAACTTCACAACAAAAATTAATCACCTGAACCGTTGGATGACACCGAGAGGGAGGTACTTCACAATCTAGAGAGTCTCCTTGACGAACAGGCCTCTTCGTGTCAAGGTAGGTTTCCACGTGCTATTCTACCCAGATCGACAAGGTTCCCTCCCTTGTCCATTAGCCCAGCTATTGAAATTTTCACTAAACTTGTTACTGAGGATTTCAAGAAATTGTCTACAAGACGCAGATTTGATAATTTAACAGCTGTACAGCGTCGGGCTATTGCCGAATTACAATCATTATCTGATGTGGTATTCAAACGGGCGGACAAGGGAGGGAACATTGTCGTCTGGCCTACCACTCTATATGGACGTGAGGCCTTTCGCCAATTGAGAGATCCTCTCACATCTTCAAAATTATCTTATAACCCTGTTGCCTCCTTCTCGTGTGAACTCCAACGTATATTAATTTCTGCCTTAGAAACCGACGTAATTACAAAGGAAGTTCTTGAGGGTTTAACAGTCAGATCACCAAAAATACCTACCTTCTATCTTTTGCCGAAAGTCCACATGGACGCCCTCGGCCCACCCGGACGTCCCATTGTGTCCGGAATAGAGGGCCTCTGTGATCCAATCTGTAAGTTTATTGACTTCTACCTGAAACCATTAGTTGAGTCCTTACCATCATATATCCGTGACACAACGGACGTCCTGGCACGGGTTGACGGCGTCCTTGTGGACGATAATGTTCTTCTAGTCACTGCAGACGTCGAGTCCTTGTACACCTGTATTGATCACAAGCACGGTCTGGATGCGGTCCGCCTTTTCCTCGGGACCTCCGACCTGGACGGCCCGATGTGCAACTTGATCCTCGAGCTGATGCACTTTGTACTTACCCACAATTTCTTCGTATTTAAGGACAACTACTATCAACAGAGGCGTGGCACAGCCATGGGTGCGGCCTGTGCGACTTCGTATGCTAATCTCTTCCTGGGAGCCTGGGAAAGATCTTTATTTGGCGGCGAAGGCGCGCAGGCCGCCTCCCATGTGCTGTGCTGGCTACGATTCATAGATGATGTACTGTTGTTGTGGGACGGGACGGTGGATCAGCTCGAGGAATACATCTTTGAACAACAATACACTTAATATTAAATTAAGTTATAAATATAGTTCGGCTACTATTGACTTTCTGGACATCTCTCTACTGATCGATACCAATCGATTGGTTCAGACAGATGTCTACAGAAAGCCAACATCAGTAAACTCTCTTATACATGCCGACTCATCACATAACCCTGCTACTATTCGGGCTGTCCCGGTCGGACCGTTTCTGAGGATGAGGCGGATCTGCTCCACCAATGACCGATTTGAGAAACAAGCCCTCGACTTGAAAACTCGCTTTCAAGATAGAGGGTACAGTAACAGGTGTATAAAGAAAGGATACGACAGAGCAAGGAAGACCCCCCGTGGTGATTTGTTATATCCACGTAAAAAGGAAACATTAACTGGCAGTGACTGTCAGAAAATTCGTTTTATCTCTACATTTAACCACGAATGGTATAAAATGAGAGACATTCTAGCCAAACATTGGGCTGTTCTTGGTGCTGAGTCCTCCCTGGGTCCCGCCATTGGCGACTTCCCAGATCAAGGAGATCTAAAAATTTGAAAGATCTCCTCGTTAATAGCCATTATGTACCTAAAATGGCTAATCCTTTTGGTACTAAGGGCCCTATTCCGGGCTGCTTTCCCTGTGGTCACTGTCTTGCCTGCGCAAATATCCTGCGCTGCTCTTCTTTTCAATCTTCAGATGGGTCACAACCATTTCAGATAAGACAACGAATATACTGCAGTAGCAGTAATGTTATATGCTACGCTACTTGCGGATGTTCTAAAATATATATAGGTTTGACCTCCAGAGAATTACGCATCCGCGTACGTGAGCACGTGCGGGACATTTGCGCGGCCAAGACAGTAGTCGACCCCCTCCAATTAAAAACTATCCCCCGCCACTTTAGGGCATATCACAATTGTGATGCCAAAACGTTGAAAATCAGGGGGATAGACATTATTCATCTAGGTATTAGAGGGGGTAATTACAAGAAAATCCTGGCCCAAAGAGAGGCAAAGTGGATTGTTAAGCTGGATACTGGTGCCCCCAAGGGCCTTAATGAGTCTTTGAGCTTTGCTTCATTTCTATGAATAATTAGTCTCTCTTCTTTTCCTGATTTATGCTCATATATTCACCCATTGATGGTTCTTTTGTGTGTGGTTTTATTTTTATTGTTTTAACTCTTTCTATGTATTCTCTTTATTTTTAGTTATATTTTTATGTGGTTATTCGTCTATTTTTTGGACCCTATTATGAACATTCTGCCGTGCAACCCATCACTGAAAAACAAGCGGAGAAATATATTGTGCCATCATTTTATTATATTTATATAGTATACTGTTCTCTCTTTATATCAAAATTTGTATACCACCTTATTATATTGATAATATGTATGGATTTTATGTGTACCAACATGATTTGATATTCTGGCACATTTTGTAAGTTCAGATACCTCCGGTTGTTTTTATGCGGCCATGCGCGTGTGCGCTGTTGTCCCCCACTTCCGGCATTCAGTCGGGCGTCTTTACCTGACGCTCTGTCTGGATGCTAGGACCTGCGGGGACACACTGCACACGCGCCGACAGCGCCGCTTCTCATAGGGTGATCACAACCATGTGATACACCCTGTGACCCATTGTCATGGCAATATAAGGTCCTTCTATTCACACTTACATCACTTTTGTGAATTCCGCTCTTGGGCTCCCTCCGGTGGTTGTAAGTGGCACTTTTGTGAGTTCTGCTCTTGGGCTCCCTCTTGTGGTTTCTAGTGGTATGGCTGCTCCTTGGAGTTAGCTGTCATCAGCTGCCTCCACTTATCGTCTCTTCTGCTCGGCTATTTAAGTCTGGCTCTATCTTCAGCCAGTGCCACTTGTAAATGGTTCCTGGTTGGATTCACATCTCTTTGGATTTCCCTGTTGTCCTGACCAGTTCAGCTAAGCTAAGTTTTTGCTTGCCCTTTTCTGTCCATGGATTGTGGACTTGTCCATCCTGTGCTTTCTATGTTTGTCCAGCTTATCAGTGTGAATTAATTCTGTCTTGCTGGAAGCTCTGGGAGGCAGATTTGCCCTCCACACCTTTAGTCAGGTGTGGAGATTGTTTGTAAACTCTGCGTGGATTTTTGTAGTGTTTTATACTGACTGCACAGTATTCCATCCTGTCCTATCTATTTAGTTAGACTGGCCTCCTGTGCTCATCCTGGTTTCATTCTGTGTATGTCTTTTCCCTCTCCACTCACAGTCATTATTTGTGGGGGGCTAATCTATCCTTTGGGGATTTTCTCTGAGGCAAGATAGCTTTCCTGCTTCTATCTTTAGGGGTAGTTAGCTCTTAGGCTGTGACGAGATGCCTAGGGAGAGTTAGGAGCATTCCACGGCTACTTCTAGTGTTGTGTTGAGCTTAGGGACTGCGGTCAGTACAGTTACCACTTCCTTCAGAGCTCGTTCCATGTTGCTCCTAGACCACCGTATCATAACACATCACACCCCCTGAGGAAGTGTCTGGTATAGACACGAAACGTGCGTCAAGGGGTCACCCGCCATCATTTGGGGCTCATTACCATCTGAGTAGTGTTGTGCACTGCGCCTGGTAAGTTTTGCCCTTGATTTATGATACAGTCCCTTTACTCTGCGGATCTCCAGCTGGGCTTGATCTATGTTGATTTACCCTGACTTTTTTTTTTGCCTTACATTTGGCTTTAAACCTTGCTATAGAGCTCCCACTGCTGCTGTGGATCCCCGCATTGTTATACAATACTTGGGCTTTATTTATTGTGCCTTATTTTTTGGCTCTACTTACCTAGCACATGGACAAGCATTCAAATGTAAATCAGATAGATGTACTACCTCTGAACTCCCATGTGCACCTCACTACTGTATGTACTTCCGTGTCCTTGTCCTGATTGACAATTTTATTATATGTATTTTTCTTTGATTTTTTTAAATAAATTTTGTACTTTCTTACTTATTTATTGGTTACTCCAGTTTTTCTCCTATTTATATAGTTACATTACGGAGTCAATAAAATATTGTGAATGTGGGTTGATACTACTTAGTATCCCCACTTTTGGCATATTAAATATGCAATGGGGTTTTTTTCTTCTGTGTCTACACTACTAACATTAGTAGTGTGGATTATGCAAAAAAAATGGGGATATGACATGGTTTACTGTATGTAAACCATGTCTCATATCATGTCGGGTTTAGGAAGGAGATAGCAAAAGGCGGCAATTGAATTACCGGCTTTTAAGCTATCTCGCGCTGGATGAAATATTAATATATATATATATATATACGTATATATACGTATATATATACGTGTGTCTCACTGACATATATATATATATATACATATATATATATATATATATATATATACACCACACTTCTTACCCCGAGACATAAAAAAGCCAGGCTGGAGTTTGCCAAAACATACCTGAAAAAGCCTAAAACGTTTTGGAAGAATGTTCTCTGGTCAGATGAGACAAAAGTAGAGCTTTTTGGGCAAAGGCATCAACATAGAGTTTACAGGAGAAAAAAAGAGGCATTCAAAGAAAAGAACACGGTCCCTACAGTCAAACATGGCAGAGGTTCTCTGATGTTTTGGGGTTGCTTTGCTGCCTCTGGCACTGGACTGCTTGACCGTGTGCATGGCATTATGAAGTCTGAAGACTACCAACAAATTTTGCAGCATAATGTAGGGCCCAGTGTGAGAAAGCTGGGTCTCCCTCAGAGGTCATGGGTCTTCCAGCAGGACAATGACCCAAAACACACTTCAAAAAGCACTAGAAAATGGTTTGACAGAAAGCACTGGAGACTTCTAAGGTGGCCAGCAATGAGTTCAGACCTGAATCCCATAGAACACCTGTGGAGAGATCTAAAAATGGCAGTTTGGAGAAGGCACCCTTCAAATATCAGGGACCTGGAGCAGTTTGCCAAAGAAGAATGGTCTAAAATTCCAGCAGAGCATTGTAAGAAACTTATTGATGGTTACCGGAAGCAGTTGGTCGCAGTTATTTTGGCTAAAGGTTGTGCAACCAAGTATTAGGCTGAGGGTGCCAATACTTTTGTCTGGCCCATTTTTGGAGTTTTGTGTGAAATGATCAATGTTTTGCTTTTTGCTTCATTCTCTTTTGCGTTTTTTCATTTACGACAAATTAAATGAAGCTAATAATACCAAAGAATTTATGATTGCAATCATTTTCAGGAAGAAACTGAGTTTTATCTGACAGAATTGCAGGGGTGTTAATACTTTTGGCCATGACTGTATATATATGTTTATATATAGACAGTACATATGTTTTTATGTTTTTTGGAGCACATGGATCCATTGTATGTCCGTATGTCGGTTTTGCAAGCCTGCGAGAAAATCTCGCAGTACGGATGCCATACGGATTACATACGGAGGATGCCATGCGCAAAATACCCTGACACACCCTGCCTACGGACCACTATTTTGGGGACTTTTCTGCGTATTACGGCCGTAAATTATGGACCTTATTTTTATACGCTGAGTGTGACGCCGGCCTTAGTGCGATTACAGCGATACCTCATTTATTTTTTTTAATGCTTTGTCGCTTTTATACAATAAAAACTATTTTATATAAAAAATAATTATTTTTGAACCACTTTAACCACTTTATTTTTTCACTGATGACGCTGTATAGCGGCTCGTTTTTTTGCGGGACAAGACGACATTTTCATTGGTACTGTGTTTATTTATATCCGTCTTTTGATCTTGTGTTATTCTACTTTTTGTTCGGCAGTATGATAAAGCATTGTTTTTTGCATTTTTTTTTACGGTGTTCACTGAAGGGGTTAACTTGTGGGACAGTTTTATAGGTTGGGTCGTTACGGACGCGGCGATACTAAATATGTGTACTTTTATTTGTTTTTATTATTTACATAAAGTATGTATTTATAGGAACAATATTTTTTTTTCTTTATTTAGGAATTAAAAAAAAAATATTTTTACACAGTGTAATTTTTTTTTTTAAACCTTTTTAGTGTCCCACGGTGGGACATCCCTATGCAGTGTCAGATCGCTGATCTGACACTTTGCAGAACACTGTGTCAGATCAGCGATCTGACAGGCAGTGCTAGAGGCTTGCCGGCGCCTGCTCTTAGCAGGCACTGACAAGCCGCCTCCCTGCAGGACCCGGAAGGACCCCCGTTGCAATCTTGGATCTAGAGCCTGCAGGGAGGAGAACGGAGGAGACCCTCGGAACAACGCAATGACATCTTTGTACAGGAGGAGTGCATGTGCAGTTTTAATGTGACCGCCGCAATCTGTCTGCACAAAGATGGCGGCGGTCTGATTTACTGTGCCTGCGCGAATTCCGTGCAGGTGCAGTGAATCATTCGGCTGATTCCGGCAGCACATGCGCGATGTGTCTACAGGCAGAGGAAGCTGGTCACATTAAAGGGGTTTTCAAACGAACGAAAGTTAATTTTAAAAATTGTCTGTGTCTGACCGTGTATGGAGCATACCAGGGCAGGGGAGGAAGCAAAAGACAATAATGACATTTCAGCAGGGGATCACAGAGGATTTATTTTGTCAGATAAATTATTTCACTGACTGTTTTCAAACAATATTTTACCTCACAAAATGTATCCTCTGCAATCTCCTGCTGTAATGTCAGTATTGTCTTTTTCTTCCTCCCCTGCGCAGGAGCTGTGGTATGTTCTGTACACGATCAGACACAGACAATTTTTAAAATGAACTTTCCTCGTGGGAAAACCCCTTTAAAAAGCAAATATCAATGCCAACATGGCTCCTCCTAAAAAGTACACCAATGACAATGAAAGGAAAGTAGCAAAGGCACAACGTCGAAGACAACAACGGGCAAATGAGACTCTTGAAGAGCAACAGCATCGCTGGGACAAAAACAATGCATATGGGGGAGAGATTCTCAACGCTGCGCAGCCTGCCCCCATCATGACATTACCGCCCTCCTGATGCGATAGCATCGGGCCTCCATCTAGTGTTAAATAATTGTAAAAATAAATATTTTTTAAATAAAAAATAATAACAAAAAATCAAAAGACATTGTATCTATAAATAAATATTTGTATGAAAAAAAAAAAATAAAAGTGCACATATTTGGTATCGCCATGTCCACAACGACCCGGTCTATAAAAGTTAACCCCTTTAGTGAACACCATAAAAAAAATAAAAAACAATGCTTTATCAGCATCCCACCGAACAAAAAGTGGAATAAAACGAGATAAAAAAGATGGATATAAATAAACACGGTGCCGCTGAAAACGTCATCTTGTCCCGCAAAAAAAATAAGCTGCCCTACAGCTCCATTAGCGGAAAAATAAAAAAGTTATAGCTCTCAGAATAATGTGAAGCAAAAATAATTATTTTTTCTATAAAATAGTTTTTATTGTGTAAAAGCACCAAAACATAAAAAATAAATGAGGTATCGCTGTAATCGTACTGACCCGAAGGATAAAACTGTCTTATCAATTTTACCACACATAGCACAGCATAAATTCCCACTCAAAAAATAAATTCCTGAATTGCTGATTTTTGTTCATTATGCCTCCCAAAAATCGCATTTGAAAGCGATCAAAAAATGTCATGTGCCTGAAAATGGTACTAATAAAAATGTCAACTGGTCCCACAAAAAACAAGCCCTCCCATGACTCTGTGGGTCAAAATGTGTAAAAATAAAAACCCGATATAAATGTGATATCGCTATGATCGCATCAACCCAAGAATAAAGTCGCCTAACCACTTAATCAAAAAAATAAATAAAACCAATTCTTCACCCACTGTTCATTTTTTAATTCTGTCTCCCAAAGATCACAATAAGGCTAGGCACACATTTATCCTGTGCTCTAAGTTGAGCGTTTACACCGGGGTTTCCGTGTAAATCTCTGAAATTCGTGACTCAGATGAACCCATGGGTGGAAGATTCCCTATAATGAGGCAGATGGAGGCACTGTGAATGCCGTCTGACCTGTATGTCTGTCTTTTTAGGATTGCATAAAAGTACTGTCAACATCAGTTTTGTGCACTTCTGAAAAGAAGGACATCGCTGAACAGAGGCGATATGGCGTCCAGAATAACTCTGCTGCCTCATTATAGTGAATGGATCCCTAGGGGGTTTCATCTGAACCACGTCACTCAGATATTTAGATGGAAACCCCAAAGTAAGTTCTCAGCTAAGAGCACCAGATAAATGTAATCCCAAACGTTATGTAAAATGTTCCCAATAAAAGCTTCAACTCAATTCACAAAAAAAGGAAGTCCGCACTCAGGTCTGTCATCTGTTAATGGAACAATAGGGGGCTTTCACGTTACTGGTAGCACAAAAGCTCTGAAAAAGCGAAATGGCTCCATAACCCTCAAAAAGAAATTCATAAAATTCTGTGCTCCCAAATCTAAATGCCCCCTCCCTTCTGAGACCCACAGTGTACCTAAACCACATATAGCATCCACGTTTGGCATTTCTGAAGCGATGGGAGCCCATCTAACTTACGGGTGCATGTCTCCAGAAGCATGGTCTGGGCATAACGTACTGGTGACTGCAGCTTACTGGTCACTAGAGTGTACTAGTTATTACAGCATCAGTTTGCAATTTTCACCGAGCAACATTCAATGCTGCTTGTTTCTGGAAAATACCCATGGAATCAAAATGATCAATACAACTGTAGATACATTTCCAAAGGGGTATGATTTCCAAAATGGGGTCACTAGAGGAGGGAATCTGCTCTTCTAGTAATTAGGGGCTCTGTATATGGAGTCCGCAAAATGTAATAGGAAAATCTGCGCTCCAGGAGGCAAATAGCGCAACGTTCCTCCTGAGTGTCTCCGTATGGCTAAGCAGTACTGTACAGCCAAGTTTGAGGTATTCCTGCGTTCAGTAGAAATTGTGGGACAAATTTTGGTGCAATTTTTACCCATTTCTCATGTAAAAATGTAAAATCTGGGGCTAAAACTAAATTTTGATGGTAAAAATGTAGTTATTTTTTCTGCTCAATGGTATAAAATTCTGTGACACCTGTGGTGTTAATATGATCACTGCACCCCTAGATTAATTCATTGAGAGGTGTAGTTTGTAAAATATGATCACTTATGGGGGGTTCTGCTGTTCTGGCACCTCATGGACTCTCCCAGAGGGTCATGGTACCTACAAACCATAACAGCAAAATCTGCCACTACATGCCTTCTGAGCTTTGTACTGTGCCTGAAGAATGTTTTCCAATTACATGTAGGAAAAAAACAACAACACAAAATTGAGCTTAAATTGAGTTGGTACACATGCAGAGGTTAAACGCATGTTCACATTGGCCACAAAACATTGAAACCTACAAGAGAAAAAAGTAAACGAAAACCCTGATGTAACTAATTAAAAAAGCAAAAGTGCATTTAAATAACACAGAGTTTTTAGTAATACTGTTTTTTGATCAAAAAATAGCACAAAAGCCATCCCACCTCGTCACGGTAACTCTGATCGGGACAGTTCTTCACTGTCTAATATTAAAACCTTACAATGTGTCAATGTTGACCTCAGTGTGAATAAGGGCAGACAAAAGGACTGGGCCCAACCAGTGAAACACTAGACTGGGGAAGCCTTATATAGTCTCTAGCTCAGAAACAGGGAGGCCACACCCCGGCTTGCACAGAATGCAACAATACAGAAAAAAAAAACAACAACACAAAATTGAGCTTAAATTGAGTTGGTACACATGCAGAGGTTAAACGCATGTTCACATTGGCCACAAAACATTGAAACCTACAAGAGAAAAAAGTAAACGAAAACCCTGATGTAACTAAGTGAAAAAGCAAAAGTGCATTTAAATAACACAGAGTTTTTAATAATACTGTTTTTTGATCAAAAAATAGCACAAAAGCCATCCCACCTCGTCACGGTAACTCTGATCGGGACAGTCCTACACTGTCTAATATTAAAACCTTACATTGTGTCAATGTTGACCTCAGTGTGAATAAGGGCAAACAAAAGGATGTCATGTAGGGTATTGGCGCACTCAGGAAAAAATGGACCACAATTTGTTGTAAAAAAATTCTTATTAGCTTTCAGAAAAATTAAAATCTTGGGGCTAAAACAACACTTTTGTGAGGAAAATGTGATTTTATTATTTTCACGGGTCAACGTTATAAACATCTGTGAAGCACCTGGGGGTTCAAGGTGCTTAACATGCATCTAAATACATTACTTGAGGGGTCTATTTTCCAAAATGGGGTCACTTGTAGGTGGTTTCCACTGTTTAGGCACTTTAGGGGCTCTCCAAATGGGACATGACCTCCACTAATGATTCCAGGAAATTTTACATTCAAAAAGTCAAATGACGCTCCTTCCCTTCCAAGCCCTGGTTTTCTCCCTCATATGGGGCATTAGGGCACTCATGAGAAATTGCCCAACAAATTGTATGATGCTATTTCTCCTGTTACCCTTATGAAAATGCAATATTTTGTGCTGAAAACATACCGTATATACTCGAGTATAAGACGACTAGAGTATAAGCCGAGACCCCTAATTTTGCCACAAAAAACTGGGAAAACATATTGACTCGAGTATAAGCCTAGGGTGGCCTCTCTGACCTTTCCTGGCGCCTGTGCACTGCAGTACTTTGCTCTGCCCTCAACAGGGCAGAGAAAGTACACCTGCGCCGGGGCCGCAACCTGAAGACAAGAAGAGGACGTCATCTGATGAAGATAGGAGGCGCCGACCCGGACCAGCAATGGGAACGCCCCTGGGTGAGTATTATATAACCTCTTTTTCTCATCTTTTAGGATACTTTGGGGGCTTATCTACAGCATTACAGAATGCTGTAGATAAGCGCCTGATGTCGGTGGGCTTAGCTCACCGTTGATTTTGGGGGTGACAGATTCCCTTTAATTGAGACATTAGTAGGTTAAGTGTTTTTGAATATCCATATTGAATCAGGAGCCCTATATAATGCTCCATAAAGTTCATGATGGGCCCCATAAGATGCTTCATATTAAAATATGCCCCTAATAATGCTGCACAAAGGTTAATGATGGCCCCATGAGATGCTCCATAGAATATTATGCCCCATATGATGCTGCACAAAGGTTGATGGCCCCATAAGATGCTCCATAGAATATTATGCCCCATATCATGCTGCACAAAGGTTGATGGCCCCATAACATAGTAACATAGTAACATAGTTATTAAGGTTGAAGGAAGACTTTAAGTCCATCTAGTTCAACCCATAGCCTAACCTAACATGCCCTAACATGTTGATCCAGGGGAAGGCAAAAAAAAAACCATGTGGCAAAGAGTAAGCTCCACATTGGGGAAAAAAATTCCTTCCCGACTCCACATACGGCAATCAGACTAAGATGCTCCATAGAATATTATGCCCCATATAATGCTGCACAAAAAATTGACTTCAGATCCATTTTTTTATTTTCACAAGGGTAACAAGAAAAAATGGACCCCAAAATTTGTTGTGTCATTTCTCCTGAGCATGCGGATTCCCCATATGAGGGAGAAAATCACTGTTTGGGTGCACGGCAGAACTCGGAAGGGATGGAGTGCCATTTGACTTCTTGAATGCAAAATTTGCTGGAACAATTGGAGGATGCCTTGTTGCATTTGGAGAGCCTCTGATGTGCCTAAACAGTGAAAATCTTCCAAAAGTGACATCATTTTGGAAATCAGACCCCTCAGAGAACTGATTTAGATGTGTGGTGAGCACATTGAACCCTCAGGTGCTTCACAGAAGTTTATAACGTTGAGCCGTAAAAATAAAAAAAAAACATAAAATTTTCTCCACAAATACTGTATATACTCGAGTATAAGCTGAGATTTTCAGCCCATTATTTTAGGCTAAAAGTGACCCTCTCGGCTTTTACTCGAGTCATTATCCCAGGGGGCGGGAGGGGGAGCGGCAGGAGTGGCAGCTGTCACATCATACTCCTCTGCTCTCGGCGCGGTCTCTGCACTTCCCTGCTTCTCAGATGGTCTCTGGAGCCCACAGCTCTTCCTGTGTTCAGCGGTCACGTGGTACCGCTCATTAAAGTAATGAATATGGACTCGACTCCACTCCCATATGTGTGGAGCGCATATTCATTACTTTAATGAGCGGTACCTTGTGACCACTGAACACAGGAACAAGATGCCGGTGGAGAAGCAGGGACATACAGAGAGACTGCGCCAGGAGGGGATGAGTATGACGGGGGATGGTGAGCCATGCGATATTCACCTGTCCCCGTTCCACCACCGGGCTGTGTCTTCCACATCCTCTAGCTGTGATGTTCAGGTCAGAGGGCGCGATGACATGTTTAGAGCGCACCCTCTGCCTGAACAGTCATAGCAGAGACCCGGAAGGCACAGCTGCGTGCGGCGGTGGAACGGGGACAGGTGAATATCACAAGTACTGGGGGCCTGAGCCAGCGGCAACACCGGCACCTGGCCACGATAGCGCACCGGTGTCCCCGCCTGCTCAGTACACCGGCACCTGGCTCCCAGCGACGAAAGGTGAGTATGTCATTTTTTTAATAGCAGCAGCAGCATATGGGGTTATATTATTCTGTGGAGCATCTTTTGGGGCCATCAACTTTTATGGAGCAGCATATGGGGTTATATTATTCTATGGAGCATCTTATGGGGCCATCAACTTTTATGAAGCAGCATATGGGGCATATTATTCTTTGGAGCATCTTATAGGGCCATCAACCTTTACGGAGCAGCATATGGGGCATATTATTCTATGGAGCATCTTATGGGGCCATCAACTTTTATGGAGCATTATATGGGGCATATTATTCTATGGAGCATCTTATGGGGGCCATCATTAACCTTTTATGCAGCATTATATGGGGCATATTGTAATATGGAGCATTTTATGGGGCCATTATTAACCTTTGTGCAGCATTATATGGGGTATATTTTAATATGGAGCATCTTATGGGGCCCATTATGACCTTTATGGAGCATTATATGGGGCGAATTTGTATGGAGCATCTCATCGGGCCCAGCATGAACAGTATGGAGCATTATATGGGGCTCCTGATTCAATATGGATATTCAAAAGCACTTAACCTACTGATGTCTCAATTAATTTGACTTTTATTGGTATTTATTTTTGAAATTTACCAGTAGCTGCTGCATTTCCCACCCTAGCCTTATACTCGAGTCAATACGTTTTCTCAGTTTTTTGTGGCAAAATTAGGGGTCTTAGCCTTATACTCGAGTATAAACGGTAAATATTATTTTTCAAAATATTCCTGTGAAGCACATGAAGGGTTAATAAACTTCTTGAATGTGGTTTTGAGCACCTTGAAAGATGCAGTTTTATATTGGTGTCACTTTTTGGTATCTTCTATCAGATATACCCCTCAAAGTGACTTCAAATGAAAAATTGCAGGTCAACTTTTAACCCTTATAACTTCCTAATAAAAAAAAATTGGGTTCCAAAATTGTGGTGATGTAAAGTAGACATGTGGGAAATGTTTGAAGTTTGAAAATTGGGAAATTTTCCAAATTTTCGACAAATTTGTTTTTTTCATAAATAAACGCAAGTCATACCAAAGAAATGTTATCACTATCATGAAGTACAATATGTCATGAAAATAATCACCGGGATTTGTTAAAGCGTTCCAAACGTATAACCTCATAAAGTGACTGTGGTCAGAATTGTAAAAATTAGCCAAGTCATTAATGTGTAAATCACCCTGGAGGGTAAAGGGGTTAATGTCAGCCCATAGGGTTAGTGATCTTCAGGCATTGTCAACATCTCTTCTTTTTACCAATTTGTTTGAGTATTGAGTAGTTCTAAAACCAGATTCTGCCAACCTTCTGAAGGTAACCTCCAAATTCCACAGAACTCAGGAGATAAATATCTCTTAGGTTTGTACAAATACCCAAGAGAAGTGGCTTTCTACACTTTAGATGTAAATTGATGCTTTACACATTACATTTCATCCACTAGGGCCTTTATTAAATGTTTTTGTCTCTTTTCATGGTCCCAGTAAAGGTTGTAAAGTGTGTAAAGCCACATTAGCCAGATGGTTTAGGCTACTTTCACACTTGCGTCGGCCCGACGTACCGACGCAGGTTGTGAAAAAAATGAACAATGGGGGCAGCGGATGCAGTTTTTCAACGCATACGCTGCCCCATTGTAATGTCCGGGGAGGAGGGGGCGGAGTTCCGGCAGCGCATATGCGGTCGTAAATGGCGGACTCGACGCACAAAAAAAGTTACATGTAACTTTTTTTGTGCTGAGTGTCCGCCAAAGCACGACGCAACCGTCACACAACGGATGCGTTGTGGGGCCATACGTCGCAATGCGTCGGCTAATGCAGGTCTATGGAGAAAAAACACATCCTGCGGGCAACTTTGCAGGATGCGTTTTTTCTCCAAAAAAACACATTGCGACGTACGTTACACAACGCAAGTGTGAAAGTAGCCTAAAGGTACCGTCACAGATAACGATATCGTTAACGATATAGTTGCTTTTTGTGACGTAGCAACGATATCGTTAACGAAATCGTTATGTGTGACAGCGACCAACGATCAGGCCCCTGCTGGGAGATCGTTGGTCGCTGGGGAAAGTCCAGCACTTTATTTTGTCGCTGGATCTCCCGCTGACATCGCTGAATCGGCGTGTGTGACGCCGATTCAGCGATGTCTTCTCTGGTAACCAGGGTAAACATCGGGTTACTAAGCGCAGGGCCGCGCTTAGTAACCCGATGTTTACCCTGGTTACAGTTGTAAATGTAAAAAAAAAACCACTACATACTTACATTCCCGGTGTCTGGTCAGGTCCCCCGCCGTCAGCTTCCCGCACTGACTGGTGAGCGCCGGCCAGCCGTAAAGTACAGCACAGCGGTGATGTCACCACTGTACTTTACGGTCGGCGCTCAGTCAGTGTGGGGAGCTGAAGGCGAGGGACATGACCAGACACCGGAAATGTAAGTATGTAGTGGTTTTTTTTTTACATTTACAACGGTAACCAGGGTAAACATCGGGTCACTAAGCGCGGCCCTGCACTTAGTAACCTGATGTTTACCCTGGTTACCCGGGGACTTCGGGATCGTTGGTCGCTGGAGAGCTGTCTGTGTGACAGCTCTCCAGCGACTAAACAGCGACGCTGCAGCGATCGGCATTGTTGTCGGTATCGCTGCAGTGTCGCTTAGTGTGACGGTACCTTTAGACTAGCTATTTCTCTACCATATTTCTCTAATGATGGTGCTGCACAGCTGGAATCCAGTGGCTGGAGGTGCATGAGTAAGGTACAGCAAGCCATAATAGAAGCAAAGGAGTTGTTGAAAACAATGCAGTCTGGGTAAGGCAACTTTCACACTAGTGTTTCTCTACAGGCGTCGAAATGCGTCATTTTGTGAAAAAACGGATGCGTCAAAAATAGTGAAAAACGGATGCAATGCATACAGCATTTCAAAGGATCCGTCGCAAATCCGCTAAACGGTTCGAAATACTGTATGCGTTGCATCAGTTGCATCAGTTTTTACCATCCGTTGCATCCGTTTTTATGACGGATCTGTTTTTAAAATGGGAGTCTCCCAAATGTGATTGTCTACTGGAAAATATGGAAAACTACATACTGACTGTATTTACAGCCCACCTTTGAAAGGGTTAAGAGAAAGTGGCAGAGATGGAAGGAGTACTTGGGAGGATTGTGAGTGTGGTTACTGATGTTATTTTTGAGACAAATCGGCTAGATATTATAGTGCGGGAGAAGGAGGAAGCAGCAAGACGGAGGATTCTTCTGCAGCAACGTCGACGACTATGGATACATCCTATAAATTAACTGCGGATGACCCGGGGCGTCCAGTCAACCCTCTACCTGGAGTTGCGGCAGAACCCAGACAAATTTTTCAATTATGTTCGGATGAGGCAGGAGCATTTTGATTATTTGCTGGAACAAGTTGGGGATGTCATCCAAAGGCAGGACACACGGATGAGGCTTGCCATGACACCGGCAGAGCGGCTGATGGTGACACTGCGGTAAGCCTCTTTTTTGTTATGTCATTGCTCATATTTAATGTCATGTAACATGCTGCAGAAAGTACTGCTCTGAAACATTGCGTTGCATTTTCTGCAGCATGTAATTTTTTTTATTGTTTGTGGCCATTCCACTGTTTTACACCTGTTCAATGCAGTTTTTATTGTGCGTCCAGTCAGAACAAAACTTTCCACAGTGCCATTTATTGAAACTTTACCATAAAAAAAAAAAATTTATGTTGTTGGTCTGTGCAATTTATTCTAACATATTTATTTGTTTTTCACAGCTTCCTTGCTACTGGTGAATCCCTGACTTCACTCCATTACTAATTCCGGCTTGGAATTTCTACAATTTTCAGAATAGTGAAAGAGACCTGTCGGGCGATCTGGGATACTTTGCAGCAGGAGTACACCCCCCAACCAACAACAGACATCTGGCTGACAAGTGCAGAACTGTTTGAGAAAATTTGCCATTTCCCAAATTGTGTTGGTGCCGTCGATGGGAAACACATACGGATTGCTAAACCGTCAGGATCTGGCTCTGAGTACTACAACTATAAGAAGTACTTTTCTATAGTACTCATGGCTATTGCAGATGCCAACTGCAGATTCCTGGCTGTGGACATAGGAGCCTATGGCCGGTCCAACGACTCCCAAGTTTTCAAAAACTCTCCGATGGGCCGTTGCTTGTATGGAGATACATATGATTTCCCGCCAGCCAGACCACTCCTGGGAACAACTGGACCACCCATGCCATATCTATGTGTTGGTGATGAAGCTTTCCAGTTATCGCCACACCTACTTAAACCATATGGTAGCCGAGACTTAACCAGAGCAAAAAGGGTATTTAATTACCGCCTTACTCGAGCCAGACGAGTGGTCGAGTGTGCATTTGGAATATTAACTGCAAAGTGGCGAGTTCTGCTAACTGCCATCAAACTGCACACCCAAACAGTAGACGAGTTTGTGAAGGCCTGTGTGGTGCTCCATAACTTTGTACTTTCAAAGGAGCCTGTTTCTGTTGATGATGAAGAATTGGAGACAACCTTGTGGGATTACTGCAGCAGCTCTGTTCGCTCCGCTGGTTCTGTTACCAGAATGAGGGACCACTTTACGGAGTATTTTGTGTCACCTGTCGTCCAGGTTCCATAGCAAGGCACCATTGTCTGACATCTTTATGTCATGTTTCATGGATTTATGTTTCTGTACAAATTGTGTTTTCCTCCCTAAAAAAAATCAGTTTCAAAAAGTGTGGTTTTCTTGGTAATAAACCCAATATGTTATACCTTTTAACGTATGGTGTTTAATTTTTTTTTACCTTTTTTTATTTACCATAGCAGCTTACCTAAATGAAGGTACAGACACAAAGAGTAGAGTTTAAATCCAAAATAATTTTATATAAATTCTCCTTTTTGTTTAGAGTAAAAACATTATTATCCTCTTTGTAGAAAATAAACTTTTTTTTCCGGATGATAAAGACTTTTTAGAAACATATTTACATTTGTCCAAAACAACACATTACAGGTCTTCAAAGTGTGGGGTGGAGATACTAGCGGAGGGGCTGGAAAGTTGGACCACGTCAATAGGTGGGGAAAGCCTACTGGGTTGGGGTGCAGTGGAAGGGGGGGGGGAAGCAGGAAGCTGACCAGAGGGGGTGGTGTTGGGGTAGGTGGCATACTTAATGGGGAAGGAAAGCTGGGCAAGGAAGAAAACAGTGGGGAAGGCCATTTGGTTTGGGGGCCGGAATGGGTATTGGGACTGGCTTGGGTATTGGGACTGGGGAGGATATTGGGACTGGGTTTGGTAATGGGGGGACTGGGGTGGAAATGGGGACTGGGATGGGGCCTGGTGTTGAAATCGGGCCTGGGATGGAACCTGGTGTGGAAATGGGGCCTGGGATGGGGCATGGTGTGGAAATGGGGCCTGGGGTGGAAATGTACTAGTGGCGGTGTGGGGAGGTGTGGGGGTAGTTTGGGGTTCGGACAGGACCTTAAGTAGAGCATCATGGCAGCTATTCATTACCCGCATCTGCTGCTCAAAAGAAAGCTTTTCCATGCTCCTGAGCATGGATTGAAAAAAAAAAGTTGCATGGAGATTGACTTACATCTGAATGCAGCCTATCCAAGCGACTGCTGTGTTCACTCATGCGTATTTGCATCATGTTGAACCCAGCAGTCACTTGCTCTCCCAAAATTTTGAAAGAGCCTTGGAAGGATGCATTCAGATGTAAGAACTCAGGAGCATAGCTCCTTTCCTGACCCCTCTGTCGCTGCCGCGACGAACCTAATGGTGGTCTAGAGGTGGCAGGATCAGAGGGGTGGGGTAAAGGGAACGCTAACTGTTGAGCATCAGATGCAAGTAAGGAAGGCTGCAATGATGCTCCAGTGCTTGGGGCGGTGGAAGTGGATGGGACAGAGGGGTCAGACAAGGGGTCAGAGGTGAGAGATCGCTCCAGAGGGCGCCGAGGTCGATGCAGGTGCCCGATGGCTGCAGACGGTGCTGTGAAAGAAAAAACAAAAACAATTAATATATTGATAGGAAAAAGCCCTGACTGAAACCAAACAATGCTAGACAGGTTAACATGGTTATTTAATGGGCTGTTGAATACTTACACTCGACTCAGCATGGTTTCCCTGAGGAAGGACAGGGCAGGGCCGTGTTTATAGCAACTCCTTTTCCGCCCTGCTGAGCCACTCGGGGCCTGCATCTCCTCGTTAAACTACCTCTTGAAGCGAACCCTGAGTGACCGCTTCCTAACCCTTTGACCTGTGAAGACAAGAATGAAAGAAAAAAAAATTGTTAATGACAATATATTACATTCAGCTCATAACATCACTGAAAAGTGAATACTTACATTCTTTAATCTGCTGCCTTGGATGAAGGTCCTCCCACCTCGGAAACAGATTTTGGCACACTTCCTCCCAGAGCCGACGGATCACATGGGTATCAGCATGCCTGCAGTCAGCCATGTTCCACAGCGGCTCCCGCTCGCGGACCTCCTCAATGAGGCTGTCCACATTGATTCCTTCCTCCTCATCTGTGTCGGGAGCACGCTGTGAAGACTGAAAATAAAAAAATTTAGTACACTGAAACACAAAACTACCAATAGAAGAAAAAAAAAATTACAACTCACTGCTGGCCGACCGCGGCGGCGATTACGCCGACTCTGGGAGCGGCTGGGAGGACCTTCACGGCATTTAGAATGTGCAGCAGCAGACTGAAAAAAAAGGAAAATAATAATCTTTAATGTAGGCATATGTTTTATGTGTACAGTGATGTATGAAGATCAGTTTTGTGTTGGGTGCACTGTGATGTGTGAAGCAACTTTTTCGCCACAACTTACACTCGGTTCCTCCGCTACTTGCATCTCTCCACCCGTCTCGTCCCCTTCTGACAGGCCTTTGGCTGCTTCAGCTTCCTGTTTAAACATAATTAATGCATGTAGTGATTAACATAAATGTAAAGTATAAAAACAAAAACATTTTAAAATTTTTGGTAACTTACCGATACACGCTGTTGCTCTGGAGGAGAGCTGTCAGAAGAGGACATTGTGGCTGTGGTCCCTGGTGGCTCTGTAAGTAAAAAGACACTTGTAATATGCTATACACATTGAATTGGCAGATTTAGGGTCTTCAAAACTTACTTAAGGAAAAATTCCAGATGTGTGCACGTCTGGGTGGTCCCTGTGGGATGGCAGAGGTGGCTGTGGTCCCTGGTCCTGTGGGATGGCAGAGGTGGCTGTGGTCCCTGGTCGCTCTGTAAGTAAAAAGACACTTGTAGTCTTCTATACACATTGATTTGGCAGATTTAGGGTCTTCAATACTTAAGGAAAAATTCCAGATGTGTGGACGTCTGGGTGGTCCCTGTGGGATGGCAGAGGTGGCTGTGGTCCCTGGTCCTGTGGGATGGCAGAGGTCCTGGTGGCTCTGTAAGTAAAAAGACACTTGTAATCTGCTATACACATTGATTTGGCAGATTTAGGGTCTTCAAAACTTACTTAAGGAAAAATTCCAGATGTGTGCACGTCTGGGTGGTCCCTGTGGGATGGCTTTGGTACCTGGTGAATCTGTAGGTATAAAGAATTTATAGTTAGACCCACCACCCGAACTAGGTAATGTTAACGATAACCACCCTGCTTAAATGATGTGAGCAATGTTCATGCAGGCCAACACCCAAACCCAAAAACAAATACACCCGATGTACCTTACCATTTCCACCCACCCCCCCCAAAAAAAAAAAAATTGAAATTGAAATGTCAACCCACCATGTAAAAGGTATTTACCACATATTTGATTTTCAAATATCCCTTGAAAAATTCCCCCCACCCAAAAAAAACCTTTAAAAAATTACCTTTATTAAAAAATAAACCCTCAACCAACTCTGTATTGCATGTGTGGCCATTTGTACATACACCAGTTTTAAATGTACCTTTCTGAAATGATACAACGGACATTTTTTTTTTAACAGTTTATTAATTTCTTTTTTATTTTATTTTTTTTTAGCATCACAATTAGGAGCTAAAATGCTCTTTATTTTAAATACAAGTACATCAACTGGGAATGGTTTCAACAGTAAAAAAAACAACAATTTTAAAGAGAAAACAAAAAACACACACACGCAAGACACGCTCACACATTGAAAACACATGTCGCACAGACAACTATACTTGGTAAATACATCAGATAAAAAAAAAAAAAAAAACAACAATTTTAACCCCTTAGTGACAGAGCCAATTTGGTACTTAATGACCAGGCCAATTTTTGCAATTCTGACCACTGTCACTTTATGAGGTTATAACTCTGAAATGCTTCAACGGATCCCGCTGATTCTGAGATTGTTTTTTCGTGACATATTGTACTTCATGTTACTGGTAACATTTCTTCGATATTACTTGCGATTATTTATGAAAAAAACGGAAATATGGCGAAAATTTTTAAAATTTTGCAATTTTCAAACTTTATATTTTTATGCCCTTAAATCAGAGAGATATGTCACGAAAAATAGTTAATAAATAACATTTCCCACATGTCTACTTTACATCAGCACAATTTTGGAAACAAAATTTTTTTTTGTTAGGGAGTTATAAGGGTTAAAAGTTGACCAGCAATTTCTCATTTTTACAACACCATTTTTTTTTAGGGACCACATCACATTTGAAGTCATTTTGAGGGGTCTATATGATAGAAAATAATGAAGTGTGACACCATTCTAAACACTACACCCCTCAAGGTTCTCAAAACCACATTCAAGAAGTTTATTAACCCTTTACGTGCTTCACAGGAACTGAAACAATGTGGAAGGAAAAAATGAACATTTAACTTTTTTTTGCAAACCTCTTAATTCAGAACCATTTTTTTTATTTTCACAAGTGTAAAAACAAAAATGTAACCATAAATTTTGTTACGCAATTTCTCCTGAATGCGCCAATACCCCATATGTGGGGGTAAACCACTTTATGGGCGCACAGCAGAACTTAGAAGTGAAGGAGCGCCGTTTGACTTTTTCAATACAGAATTGGCTGGAATTGAGATCGGACGCCATGTCACGTTTAGAGAGCCCCTGATGTGCCTAAACAGTGGAAACTCCCCACAAGTGACACCATTTTGGAAACTAGACCCCTTAAGGAACTTATCTAGATGTGTGGCGAGCACTTTGAACCCCCATGTGCTTCACAGAAGTTTATAACGTAGAGCCGTGAAAAAAAAAATTGCATTTTTTCTACAAAAATTATCTTTTTGCCCACAAATTTTTATTTTCACAAGGGTAACAGGAGAAATTAGACCACTAAAGTTGTTGTGCAATTTCTCCTGAGTACGTCAATACCCAATATGTGGGGGTAAACCACTGTTTGGGCGCACCGCAGAGCTTGGAAGAGAAAGAGTGCCGTTTTACTTTTTCAATGTAGAATTGGCTGGAATTGAGATCGGACGCCATGTCGCGTTTGGAGAGCCGCTGATGTGCCTAAACAGTAGAAATCCCCCACAAGTGACCCCATTTTGGAAACTAGACCCCCCATGGAACTTATCTAGATGTGTTGTGAGAACCTTGAATGCCCAAGTGCTTCACAGAAGTTTATAATGCAGAGCCGTGAAAATAAAAAATATTTTCTTTTCCACAAAAAAGATATTGTAGCCCCCAAGTTTTTATTTTCACAAGGGTAACAAGAGAAATTGGACCACAAAAGTTGTTGTCCAATTTGTCCTGAGTATGCTGGTACCCCATATGTGGGGGTAAACCACTGTTTGGGCGCACGGCAGAGCTCGGAAGGAAGGAGCGCCGTTTTGGAATGCAGACTTTGATAGAATGGTCTGCGGGTATTATGTTGCGTTTGCAGAGCCCCTGATGTACCTAACCAGTAGAAACCCTCCACAAGTGACCCCATTTTGGAAACTAGACCCCCCAAGGAACTTATCTAGATGTGTGGTGAGAACTTTGAATGCCCAAGTGCTTCACAGAAGTTTAGAATGCAGAGTCGTGAAAATAAAAAATATTTTTTTTTCCAGAAAAAAGATATTGTAGCCCCCAAGTTTTTATTTTCACAAGGGTAACAGGAGAAATTGGACTGCAATAGTTGTTGTCCAATTTATCCCGAGTACGCTGATGCACCATATGTGGGGGTAAACCACTGTTTGGGCGCACGGCAGAGCTCGGAAGGGAAGGAGCGCCTTTTTGGAATGCAGACTTTGATAGAATGGTCTGTGGGCATTATGTTGCGATTGCAGAGCCCCTGATATACCTAAGCTGTAGTAACCCCCCACAAGTGACCCCATTTTGTAAACTAGACCCCCCAAGGAACTTATCTAGATGTGTGGTGAGAACTTTGAATGCCCAAGTGCTTCACAGAAGTTTAGAATGCAGAGTCGTCAAAATAAAAAATATTTTTTTTTCACAAAAAAGATATTGTAGCCCCCAAGTTTTTATTTTCACAAGGGTAACAAGAGAAATTGGACCCCAGAAGTTGTTGTCCAATTTATCCCGAGTACGCTGATGCCCCATATGTGGGGGTAACCCACTGTTTGGGCGCACGGCAGAGCTCAGAAGGGAGGGAGCACCCTTTGACTTTTTGAGCGCAAAATTGGCTGTCGTGTTTGGAGACCCCCTGATGTACCTAAACAGTGGAAACCCCCCCATTCTAGCTCCAACCCCAACCCCAACACACCCCTAACCCTAATCCCAACCTGATCCATAATCCTAATCACTAACCCTAACCATAATCACAACCCTTACCCCAAAACAACCCTAATGTCAACCCTAACCATAACCCTAATCAAAACCCTAAATCCAACACACCCCTAATCCTAATCTCAACCCTAACCTCAAACCTAACCCTAATCCCAATACACCCCTAATCACAACCCTAACCTTAACCCTAATCCCAAACCTAACCCTAATCCCAAGCGTAACCCTAATGCCAACCCTAACCCTAATACCAACCCTAATCCAAACCCTAACCCTAATCCCAGCTCTAACCCTAACTTTAGCCCCAACCCTAGCCCTAACTTTAGCCCCAACCCTAACCCTAGCCCTAAGGCTACTTTCACACTTGCGTCGTTTGGCATTCCGTCGCAATCCGTCGTTTTGGACAAGAAACGGATCCTGCAAATGTGCCCGCAGGATGCGTTTTTTGCCCATAGACTTGTATTGCCGACGGATCGTGACGGATGGCCACATGTCGCGTCCGTCGTGCACTGGATCAGTTGTGTTTTGGCGGAGCGTCGGCACAAAAAAACGTTCAATGAAACGTTTTTTTGTACGTCGCATCCGCCATTTCTGACCGCGCATGCGTGGCCGTAACTCCGCCCCCTCCTCCCCAGGACATAGATTGGGCAGCGGATTCGTTGAAAAACTACAGCTGCTGCCCACGTTGTGCACAATTTTCACAACGTGCATCGGGATGTCGGGCCGACGCATTGCGACGGCCCCGTACCGACGTAAGTGTGAAAGAAGCCTAACCCTAAATTTAGCCCCAACCCTAACCCTAAATTTAGCCCCAACCCTAACCCTATATTTAGCCCCAACCCTAGCCCTAACCCTAGCCCTAATCCTACCCCTACCCCTAACCTAACCCTACCCCTAACCCTACCCCTAACCCTACCCCTAACCCTAACCTAACCCTACCCCTAACCCTACCCCTAACCTAACCCTACCCCTAACCCTACCCCTAACCCTACCCCTAACCCTAACCCTAACCCTACCCCTAACCCTACCCCTAACCCTAACCCTACCCCTAACCCTAACCCTAACCCTACCCCTAACCCTAACCCTACCCCTAACCCTACCCCTAACCCTAACCCTACCCCTAACCCTAATTTTAGCCCCAACTGCTGTTCTCCTGCCGGCCGGCAGATGGAGACAGATGGCGGGCGCACTGGGCATGCGTCCGCCATGTTCTTCTGCCGGCGGCCAGGAGGAGCAGCAAGAGGATCCAGGGACACAGGTGAGTATTGTAGGGTCCCCGAATCCCCCTATTTCTCTGTCCTCTGATGTGCGATCACATCAGAGGACAGAGAATTACACTTTACTTTTTTTTTTGCGGTCGCCGGTAAACAGTTAATTACCGGCGATCGCAAAACAGGGGTCGGTAAAACCGACCCCGATCATGCTCTTTGGGGTCTCGGCTACCCCCGGCAGCCGAGACCCCAAAGATTCTCCCAGTGCCGGCCGGCGGGCGCACTGCGCATGCGCCCGCCATTTTGAAGATGGCGGCGCCCATCGGGAGACACGAGGAGCATCGGGGGAGCTAGGTGAGTATTGGGGGGCCACCTGGGACCCCTTTTCTCTGTCCTCCGATGTGCGATCACATCGGAGGACAGAGAAATTAAAAAGAGATTGCTTTTTTTTTTTTTTTTGCGATCGACGGTTAATTACCGGCGATCGCAAATACGGGGTGGGTTAAAACCCCCCGAATCATGTTCTCTGGGGTCTCGGCTACCCCCGGCAGCCGAGACCCCAGAGAAAATCGGCCTGTGGGGGGCGCTATTGACTTTTTCCACAGCGCCGTTAATTAACGGCGCTGTGGTTTAAGTACCCTTAGCGGCCGCCGTTATAAGGCGTATCGGCGGTCGCTAAGGGGTTAAAGAGAAAAAAAAAACACATACGCAACACACACGCAACACACACGCTCACACATTGAAACCACATGCTGCACAAACCACTATACTTGGTAAATACATCAGATAAAGGGAATTAACCAAAAGGCATGGACGCATGCACATGCAATCAATAAGACGCACACACACGCCTGAAAGCACACAGGTGCATGCACACGCACAAAAGCACAGAGGCGCAGGCATAACACAAGCATAACACAGGCACAAGGTGCAGGCATACATACAAAAGCACACAGCCGTACGCAAATACACAGATGCACACACACAAAAGCACACAGGCTTATGCAAACACACACAGATGCACAAAAGCACACAGGCAGACCCAAACACAAGACACATACAGACACGCACACATACACACGTAAAAAAGGCACGAATCACACTGTCTGGGAAGCTGGCAGGCCTCCGGCTGGAGATGGATATCTTCACAGTGGCAGGCCTCAGGGTGGATCTGGACTCTGGCAGGACACTGTCTGTTGCAGGACGATGGCAGGCCTCTGGCTATATTCAGGTTTTTAGCTCTTGCTGTAGTCAGTGCGTCATACATACACAAATGCACACGCACACATAGACATGCAGACACATGCACACAAACGCACACAAAAAGGGCAATACTCACACTGGCTCTATGGTGGCTGGAGTCTGGGTGTGGCAGGAGTCTTGCTGGCAGCAGCTGGAGTCTTGGTGGCAGGCCGGAGTCTTGCTGACAGGCCGGAGTCTTGCTGGCAAGCCGGAGTCTTGCTGGCAGGCCGGAGTCTTGCTGGAAGGCCAGAGTCTTGCTGGAAGGCTGAGTCTTGCTGGAAGGCTGAGTCTTGCTGGAAAGCTGAGTCTTGCTGGAGGCTTCTTCTATGTAGGCTTCTTGCTGGCATATGTGGGGTTGAAGGCCCAGGCCAGGTTTATATAGATTTGGGGATGTCTGGTGAATTTGCTACAAAATCCTAAATCTGAGCATGCTCAGTGTAAAAAAAACGTATTGCAGCGCTGCATTGCGTCGTCCGATGTGTCTCGACGGATCCTGCGTCCATAGGCTTCCATTGTAGCCAACGACGCATGCCACAGGATGCGTCGCGACACGTTTTTTAGGCGGAGACAAAAAACGTTAAATCAAAGTTTTTCCAGACGACATGCCGCCAAATTTCCACGCATCCGTCGTACGACGTACACGACGTATGACAATCCGTCGCAATGTGTCACCAATACAAGTCTATGGAAAAAAAACGCATCCTGCGGGAGATTTTGCAGGATGCGGTTTTTTCACAAAACGACACATTTCAACGTCTGCAGAAAAACGCTAGTGTGAAAGTAGCCTAAGACAGTTGAGGAGTTGGAGATTGGAACTAGACTAAGGCTTCTTTCACACTTCCATCGGTACGGGTCCGTCGCAATGCGTCGGGCCGACGTACCGACGGACGTTGTGAAAGTTTTGCACGACGTGGGCAGCGGATGCAGTTTTTCGACGCATCTGCTACCCATTCTGCAGTCCGGGAGGAGGGGGCGAAGTTGCGCCCGTGCATGCGCTGTCGAAAATGGCGGACGCGACGTACAAAAAAACGTTACATTGAACATTTGTTTGTGACGACGGTCCGCCAAAACATGACGGATCTGTTACATGATGGACGCGACGTGTGGCAATCCGTCGCTAATACAAGTTTATGGGCAAAAAACGCATACTGCAAGCACATTTGCAGGATCCGTTTTTTGCCCAAAACGATGGAATGCGATGGATTGCAAAAAACGGAAGTGTGAAAGAGGCCTAACAGCTAGACACAATACTCAAGAAATAAGTGAGAGATCCATGTGGCTTTATGTAGACCCAAACAGGAAGCAAAATGGATTCCACAGGTTCAGAATCTTCCACCTTAGTAAAGGGCAATTGCAGGACACAACAGCAGCCTCCAGTGGTAAGGAGTAGAATTGCAACACAATTTATCAAGGTGAATAAAGCATTGCATTCTGGGTGTGTGTTTATTTTCAATATAGCTATAGGATTAGTAATGGAGAGGCGTCTTATAGATGCCTCTTCATTACTAAGCCGGGGGCTTGATGGACAATACAAAGGTGACTTTAACCCCACAAATATGAACTCCTCTTGCCACCACCACAGGACAAGTGAGAAGAGCCGGACAAAGCATCAGAATTTGTACATCTAATAGATGCACCTTTTCTGGGTGGCTGCAAGCTGCTATTTTTAGACTGGGAGGGGGGCAATATCCATGGCCATTTACAAGCCTTAGAATACTAGCCCCCAGCTTTGACAACTTGGCTGGTTGTCAAAAATAGGGGGTACCCCAAGCCGTTTTTTTAAATTATTTAAATTATTTAAAAGAATGGCATGGGGAGCCCTCTCTTATTGATAACCAAACTTGCTAAAGTTGACAGCTGCAGTCCCCAGCTGTCAATTTTGCCTGGCTGGTTATCAAAAATATAGGGGAACTCTGTTTATTAAATGCATAGTAGTACATACAGGCAATGATATCCAACACATACCATGAATTTCACACTTAAAGGGAACCTGTCACCCCCAAAATTAAAGGTGAGCTAAGCCCACCGGCATCAGTGGCTTATCTACAGCATTCTGGAATGCTGAAGATAAGCCCCCGATGTATCCTGAAAGATGAGAAAAAGAGGTTAGATTATACTCACCCAGGGGCGGTCCCGCTGTGGTCCAGTTCGATGGGCTTCGCGGTCTGTTTCAGCGCCTCCCATCTTCTTATGATGACGTCCTCTTCTTGTCTTCATGCTGTGGCTCCGGCTCCAGCATACTTTGTCTGCCCTGTTGAGGGCAGAGCAAAGTACTGCAGTGCGCAGGCGCCAGGAAGGATCAGAGAGGCCCAGCGCCTGCGCACTACAGTACTTTGCTCTGCCCTCAACAGGGCAGACAAAGTGAGCCGGAGCCGCAGCGTGAAGACAAGAAGAGGACGTCATTGTAAGAAGATGGGAGGCCTCGTACGGACCACCAGCCCAGGTGAGTATAGTCTAAACTCTTTTTCTCATCTTTCAGGATACATCGGGGGCTTATCTATAGCATTACAGAATGCTGTACATAAGCCCCTGACGACGGTGGGCTTAGCTCATCTTCGATTTTGGGGGTGACAGGTTCCCTTTAACCCCCAAAAAAGGAAAAAACAATCCATCCCTCCCATCCCCCCCGTGTGCGAACTGAACTCTCACATAACGTCAATGACTATGGTATTGGAACCCGATTATGAAGTGTCTTAAGTAAGTACTATGAGGTATGTTTGAATTGTTTCCTCAATCTATCTCTAGTGTTGTCTGTGGGAATGAACGATGTCCATCTTTCAAAGAATTTACCGGTCATTTTTTCTTTGTTTGTCAGTGTGTCCAGCCAATCCATTTTAAACAAAAACATAATTTTGGATTCAATAAGTGTTAGTGGTGGTGGCACTGGGTTTAACCAATGATGGAGGATACTCTTCTTCGTAGCCGAGGCCCAAATAATTAGTGATGATCTAAGCTGTCTCAATATATTTTGTTGACTATATGCCAGGATGTGGTGTTAATGGAAAAGTAATGCAATATGTATTTTGTATATATGAATAAATGTTTTTCCATAATTTCTGGATATGCATGCATCCCCACAAGTGATGGAGTATATCAGTATTTTATCTGAACCACATTTGGAGCATGAATAGGTAGTCCCAGGAGACATCTTTGCTGGTATGTAAGGGGTTATATATGCCCTGTAGAATATCAGCAAAGCCATGTCAGTGTAGCTATTATAAGGGATTGTTTTCTTTTGAGTCATTGTGGCTTTTAGAAAGTCTTCTGTTTCAAACCCTGGTATATCCTCTCTCCATTTGCCTGGACCCTTCAATTTCCCTTCCCAAGACCCTTGCATCCTTATTATTGATTAGATTTTGTTTATGGATGAAATTTGGGATAAAGTTCCTTTCATAAAGGTGTCTAGATGCCTACCTAATTTGGGTTCTGAACTCTTCGTGCTATCCACCTGCGCCAGGCTACGCACCTGTAGAAAGATAAAGTAATGTAAGGATTCCGGATTTTCCTTGTGCCTGTTCGCCCTGATCCAACTTCCTTTCTGTCCTGATTATTTAAGTCCGGGTCATGTGTTCTCCTGTTCCTGAGTATTTTGTGCTGCTGGCTCCTGAGCTTCTGCCTGTTTGCTGGTGAACTCCCTGCTTTTGCTGCTCCCTACTCGGTGGTCTGCCCCACCCCATTCAGCTGCCTCTTGCCTATGGAAATGCTGCCATGGGCAGCATACCAGTGGAAGGATCTCCTTTGTTTGCAAAACTTTTCCCAGTGTTGTGCCTCTTTGCACAACCACACCAGGTGAGCAAGATTCAAGTTGTACTTTTCTCACCAAGAAAAATTTACTCATCTACTATGCTTAGATAGCGCTCTCCCTCTTTTTCCCCTCGTCCTCTCTTTCCCAGGAGTTAATTCACACAACGCACCATCTGCGAATTATTGGACTCCCACTAACAAGTACTGATCAAGTTTTGCTGGATTTCCTCACTTAAGTACTGTGTGCATTCGCACTAATAACCTTATTGGATTTCCTCGTTTAAGTGTCTTCTTCGCTTCCACGTCATTTCCTTGCTGGTTCGTATTAGCTGTCACGCCCCGCTATTCAGTTTGCTGTAATTTACTATATTGTGCTGAGCACTTTTTTTTACTATTGCAGGAATATCTGTATTATGTTCTGTATGCTATCCTGTTTGCTATTATTTACTATATAGAGCTGAGGACCTCATAACAATTGAAGAAATATCTGTTAGTTCTGTTTACAAATCTGTTTTGATTAAATATATCTTTTGCTGCAACTTTGCTCTTAGACTGGCTTTATCCCACGCTATCAGATTCCATAGTACCCATATATTTATTACAAGGGTTTACCCACAAGTGCTGGAAACCTTTGTGAGTCTGACGCCCTGTCGAAAGTGAGCAGTGAAAAGTCGTCATTCAATAAAATTACCACCTTAGTACAACCCTGTGTCTCTAGTACTTTGTATGTCAAAGAAGATTTCCCTCCCAGAAATTGAGGATGACCAACAAATGGCTGAAATGGGGAAGAGTAGATATCAAGCCTACATAGTTTTCGAACCCTACGTCAAGTAAGAATTGTGGACCAGAGTGTTGGGTGTTCCTTAACATCATTTGGAATTTCTTCGTTATGTAGCTGTAAGCTGTATTAGGGCAGCTAATGAAATATGATGACAAAGTTGTTGCTGTACCTGAACATTAGCAAAGTGTGACTTCCCCCTTATCCAGTCAATTTCATAATGAAAGTTTGCCGCTAGATTATATTTGTAAAGATCTGGGAAGTTAATTCCCCCTGCCTCTTTGGGTAACTGAAGATGATTTAGGCTTATTCTTGAGCGCTTTTTATTGTTCCAGACAAATCCCCTAAATGTAGTATTGAGTAGCTTAGCGTCCGATTTATGAAATAACAAGGGGAGCGTCTGGATCAAATACATTAGTTTGTGGACAATGACCATTTTAATTAGATGACATCTGCCCGAGAATGTTAAAGTAAAATGTTTCCACAAATGAAGAATCTGAATTATGGATGTAATTAGGGGTTTGTAATTAATCCTGTAGAGTGGTATTGGGTTAGCTGGGAGGTGTACTCCTAAATATTTAATGAAATCAGTTCTACAGTGAAATGGGAATGACTCTAGTCCAGTTTTTCCCACCCTGAATAATGCTAGGGCTTCTGATTTGTTTATTCTAAACCCTGATATTTCCCCAAAGCTGTTTAGTGTCTCCATTATAACCGAGATTGCTTGGGATGGATTAGCGATAAAAGGACCCCCAGTTGTCTAACTGGGGGTCCTTATGTGGGGGAAACAGGGCAAAAACTTAGAACAAGAATGAATTCTCATCGCTACACAATAAGAGAAAAAAGAATGGACCTACCAGTAGCAAAACATTTTTGTATCCCCGGTCATAGCATCATGGACATGAAATTATTTGTTTTGAAAGGTAATTTCAAATCTCAGAAAGACAGAAGAGTCTGTGAGTTTTAACTCATGAGGACCCTTGACACACTCAGTGCAGAAATTAATGTTTCACATGGATTTATGTCTTTTTACATCAATTAAGGAATTTGTTCTTCAGACCTTCTGTGGTCCATTCAGAGGACCATAAAACATTAAGACTTCCTTATCTATGAACTGTTCCAATATTTATGGCTATCCCTCTCACATAATGATAATTCTGCTTCACGTCACTTGTTTTATCTATTGCCTTCTTTCTCTCTGTGCTGTGTTATATATAAGTATGTGATTCTTCAGAATTTGCTTTAGTTTTTGCCTGATGAAGGGACCTGCGTAGTCTCGAAAGCTTGCAATTTGTTACCATCTTTTCAGTTAGTCATTAAAAAGGTGTCAACCACTGAGGACTCTCACGTCTAAATAATCTTCTATCTACTAGCTAACACGGTACAAAGATATATCTTTCTTGTATTGAAAGGTAACTTCAAATCTCAGAGAGACAGGAGAATCTGGGAGTATAAACTTATGACAACCTTTGACACACTTAGTGCAGGACTGAATGTGTCGCATGGATTTATGTCTTTTTACATCAATTAAGGAATTTGCACTTCAGACCTTATGGGGCATCATAACACAGAACCAGACCCCAATCAGAAGACAATAAAACATTCACTCTTTATCTATGAACTGTTCCAAAATGTATGGACACAACTGTTTATCACTTTCCCATAATGACAGTTCTGTACTGTGTTGTGTATAAATATGTGATTCTTTAGATGTTGTATTAGTCTATGCCTGATGAAGAGGTCTGAGTAGTCTCGAAAGCTTGCAATTTGTTACCATCTTTTCAGTTAGCCATTAAAGGTATCAACCATTGAGGACTCTCACATCTAAATAATTTTTTATAAAAAGTAGGATGTCATCTGCAAATGCTAAAATTTTAACTATTGCTGGTCCTATCCCTAGTCCCTGATATATTGTCACATTTTGCAGCGTTCTCAAGGGATCCAAGGCTATGTTGAAAAGGAGAGATGACAAGGGACATCCCTGTCCCTGTCTCGTGCCTCTCTGAGGGTGTTATTGATCAACATTCTAGAAAGATTGTTCTTGTATAACATTTTGACAGCATCCCGGAACCAAGGACCGAATTGTCTAGTCTCTAGTATACCATGCAGATATTCCCATGATACCCGATCAAATGCTTTATCAGTGTCTAAACTTACTATTATGTGTTTCATACAAGTGTGTAGTTTGCTGTTTGATATTGCTCCCATAGCCGATCTTAAATTGTATGTAATGGATTTCCTGTGCATGATACCAGTTTGCTGTGGTAAAATCAGACTTGGTATGATTTGTTGTAGTCTATCTGCAAGGATTTTTGTGCGAACCTTAAAATATGAGTTTAGTAGGGATACTGGCCTATACTCCTCTACCTGCAAGGGATCTGTACTCGGTTTAGGGAGTACTATGATATTTGCCTCATTAAACCCCTCGTATACTTTCTCTCTGATAGGGTCATTAAACATTGTGCAAAGGTGAGTTCCTATTAACGGCCCCAATATCTTATAATACTCATTACTAAACTTGTCTGGTCCCCGGGTCCTTAGTTATTTTTAATGAATTGATAGTCTGGATCACCTCCGTAGGAATAATGGGGTTGTTAAGCATGTTTCTCTGTTCCTCAGTGAGGATTGTGGTAATCTCCTGTTTCAGAAATTCAGAATTCCCCAGGTTCCCATTTGATTCTGCTTTGTAAAGAGAACCAAAGAAAGAGCTAAATTCCTCTCTTATTTCCTCATTTTTTGTTGTGATCATGCCACCTCTTTTTTTGAGTTTGAGGATGTCATATATTTTGGAGAAGGTCAGCAAAGGCAGTAATGACGCCCGTAACAACCAATAATCCAGCCTTGCTTTTGTGATCCGTGTACATGTGAATAATCTGTAAAGTCCTTATCTACCGGATGTGGCAGCCGCCACACGTCAACTAAGTCTAATTGATCTAGTAAGGACTGTATACAGCCTCTCGGTATTTGCTTTGATGTCGTCTGAGACTGCATTCTATCCATGATGGGGTCATGGGCTTCATTAAAATCCCCCCACCACCAAATTCCTTGTATCCCAAGTTGCGATATTTTCCACTAACCATGTCCCAAATTGTACATTCGACCCGTTAGGAGCCTACAAACTGTAGACAACACCCTTTATGTTTGCCTTGACTAGTAAATATCTCCCCTGAGGGTCCTCCAGTAACACTTTGCATTTAATATCTCTATTAATCATAATGGCCACCTCTCTTTGTTTTCTGAAAATGAGACTTCCGCACACATAGCATATTTCCTATCTTGGAAAGCTGGACTTTGACCCTTAATCCAGAGTGTTTCCTCTCAGCACGGAGATCTCTGCTACAGGAGTACACGAGCAGGGCTTTCCACCCAGCAGTCTCTATGTAGAGCTCTGCAGTCTCCCACAGTGTGACTTCTCCAGCGGCCCACATGTGGCCTGGGTCTTCCAGCTTATCAGGAGAGCTGGATCTGATGATCTGGATCACTTGTCCTGGTCTTATCCGGTTTTGGTTGCCATCCCTGGTACCGGTATGTCGGTATATAGTGTCCAAAGGTGCAACTTTCAGGAGCTCTGCTTAAAATGCAGCCAAGCTCCGCCTCCTGGAAGTCATGCCGTTTAAAAAAAAAATTATTTAGAGAGCAGGCACGGGCTGATGAATACTCCCATCAGCCGCCACCTGCTCTCACTGTAGTTCCATCAGCCGATGCCAGTGCCCAGAGGCAAACTTTTTACCTCTGATCACAGCCGAGGGCTCATGCTGACATTTGACACCAGTGGTAAGGATTTTACCGATCAGAGGCATTGTTTGCTGCGCTTTCATGCACATGACAGCATGAGAAACACCTATTGTTCAGAGCGCTGAACCCTAACAGTAACACGGACTTCCTGGTAAAGTCCGTGTTCACTGTCCGTGCCCAAACAGTAGGTGATCGGTACGGACGCCGAAATTTACTGTCCGGGTTCGCCCATCTCTAAAGGTGAACAATAGCAGCCACTAGTGGTCAAACTGTAGAAGGAAAACAGAAATACTGACATTACTCTCCCTTTTTTAGCAGCAGCTTCTGGACAATGCTTGACTTGGTTTAGGGGGGTATTTTTTGTGAAACGCTTTAAAGAGTCAAGGAGCATTGATATTTTCTAAAGGTTCCAAGGAATTATCTTTGGTGTCGTACCCATGCCACTTTTTTAAGTATTGCAACTTGTTTATGAATATTCGGGAGTCCAGGACATTTTAACCTGTGTTATGTTCTTGTCCATCCACTTCAATAGAATCAGGAAGAGGTAGATGATGCCCTAGAAAAGGATTTGGAATAAATGGCTTTAGTAAGGATACATGGAACACTGGATGTATCTTCATTGTCCTGGGAGTTTGAAGACAAAAAGCTACGGAGCTCTCTTGTCCAATAATTTTGAAAGAACCTCTACATTTTTGGCCAAGTTTTTGGTGAGTGTATTTGAAGTTTCAAATTCTTGGTGGAAAGCCATACTTCATCACCCACTTGAAAGCTTGGGGGAAGGTCTGCAACCTTTATTTGCTGCTTTTTTATATTTCTCCTGGGCAATTCTTAAAGTGTCTTCTCTGGGAAAATTAGGAAGAAAACTTGGATGGTAGCCCAAATTTGTGAAGAACGGTGTTTTTGAATTGTTGTATGAAAAGTCTGCCATAGGAAGCAAATCAACCCAGTCATCCCAAAGATGGCAAATGAAGCATCTGAGATATTGCTCTAAAGTTGGGTTTGTGTGTTCAGTCTGACCATTAGATTGGGAATGGAATGCACCAGATAAGCTAACATCAATGTCCAAAGCTGCACATAATATGCAAATTGCATCTTCTGAGAAAAAGAGGACTTAAACTCTATAGCGCCACCTGTTGGAAGTAGCGATCCTACAAGTCACAATCAAAAACTCTTCCAGAATCTATGTGTTCCACAATCAGAGACGATTTCGTCTGGCACCCCATGAAGATTAAACACATTTTGAGTTACAAGACAAGCAGTCTCTTTAGCAGAAAGCAAACCAGTGCAGGGGACAAAATGTGCTGCTTTGGTGTGTCTGTCAACCACTGCTAGGATCAGAGGCATAGGTAGGGTTTTGGTTCAGGGGTGCGAAACTTCTGAGTGGGCCCCTAACCAGGTAACCTTGATTACAACTCGGTGATGCACCCTAATAGCGGAGGAGAACCTCAGCAGATGACCGTGCTATTACTGAAGATAATCTCTATTTCAAGACCAACATAGATATTACCGCCATATGGTCAGTGGTAGATACCAGCCCTACAAAACATGGAGATCACAGCACAGTTACAGATAATGACTTACCACTGACATCCTTTCTGATGGAATCGTTCACTTTTCTCGTCTTTTCCATCTAGCCGAGACCGACATAACTTCTTCCAGCAACGACTCACCTGCAGAGAATACAACAAAGACACATGTCACATCTCATATTCCAGCCCCATCACCATCTATTCCCAACCTGCACAAACTCCTCATCCTGCTGATACCCCAATACTGAGCCGCTGCTGCCCTATGTGACCCTATTACTGCACCGGATACCCCAATACAGAGCTGCTGCCGTATGTGTTCTTGTTACTGCACCTGATACCCCAATACTGAGCCGCTGCTGCCCTATGTGACCCTATTACTGCACCTGATACCCCAATACTGAGCTGCTGCTGCTGCCGTATGTGTCCCTATTACTGCACCTGATACCCCAATGCTGAGCCACTGGTGCTGTATGTGTCCCTATTACTGCACCTGCTGTGTGGTTCTCTGTGCCTTCTAAATTCTAAAGCACTTCTCTATAATATAGTAATGCCGGGTGCAAGTGCCCAAGAAAACAGTGCCCACATTTTGCCCCCTAGAAAGTAATATTGCCCTGTGTGCCCCTTTAATAGTCACAGTAACCTAAGTTCCCCTATAACAATAAGTACCCACTTCACTTTGAATAATGTCCCGAGTCTGCCCCCTGTTCAGCTTCCCTATACACAGTATGTTGCTCTCTTATACATACCATGATGCCTCCTCGCTGTAATGCACCCCCACACAGTATACTGACCCCTTAGTAGCCACCAAACTGTTTGATGGCTCCAGCACTGTATGATGGCCCCCTCACTGCAATCCCCACACTGTACGACGGCCCATTAGATGGCCTCCATATAGCATAATGCACCAGATAGTCCTCAATATAGTATAATGCACTCCCCACAGGCAGACTCTATAGCACAAGGCAGCACCTATAGGTAGACTCTATAGCACAAGAAAGCACCCCCATAGGCAGACCCTGTAGTATAAGACAGCACCCCATAGGCAGACTCTAGTATAAGGCAGCACCCCATAGGCAGATTCTAGTATAAGGCAGCAACTCATAGTATAAGACACCCCTATAGGCAAACCCTGTAGTATAAGGCAGCACCCTCATAGGCAGACCCTGTAGTATAAGGCAGCACCCCATAGGCAGACCCTGTAGTATAAGGCAGCACCCCATAGGCAGATCCTGTAGTATAAGGCAGCACCCCATAGGCAGATCCTGTAGTATAAGGCAGCACCCCCATAGGCAAATCCTGTAGTATAAGGCAGCACCCCATAGGCAGATCCTGTAGTATAAGACAGTACCTTATAGGCAGATCCTGTAGTATAAGACGTACCCCTATAGGCAGACCCTGTAGTATAAGACAGTACCCCCATAGGCAGATCCTGTAGTATAAATATAATATATAATAAAGTACAATAATAATATAATAAAGTATAATAAAGTACATAGATATAGAGCCCCAAGGAAGTGATCAAATTTTCAGATGCTGATATAATCCCATTGGTGATGTGCGGGGATTAATATACATGGCCCAAGTGCTACAGGAAGACACATATTCTTTAATATCTTTTAGACAATTGGGCCATTAAAAGAAGAGAAACAAATGCTTTTGTTTTTAAATTCCTTTGTGCCCTCCTAACTTGGAGTCATGCATCAGTTTCAGTACCTTTAGTCTCATAATTTCTGGAACACAGATGCAATGATTATGAGTCCATACTTTATTCTGAAAGGTAATACAAATATCATTTGGTTTATCCAGAAGAATTGAGTCTGTCTTGTATGTTCCCATATATCTTCCAGCAAGACTTTGTTATGTATCACCCCCAGGAAGCTGGACTCAGGCAGAAAAGTTGTTTGTGGTGCTGCTGTAGAAGAATCTTTGGAGAACATCCTAGATAAAGCATCCAGGAAGATGGCCGCCCCCACCGATGACAGGGGTAATAGCGCAGATTGCGCGCTGTTTCTTCACGTGCGCGCAGTGGATTCGTAACTTGGACATGCGCACACCACTATGCCACCAACGGAAAGCTGGGGAAGAAAAGAGTGATGTCGCCACGCCACCTGACCTGACCAGCCTGATTGACAGGCGAAAACGGCGACTTTGGTAATGTATATCGCAGCATAGGTGGGGAATCAGGGTACACTACATACACTATTGTAACGCACAGCGCAGGCCCTATTTAACAGTATTTTTATCTCAATCTGAAAAAACAGGGTGACAGGTTCCCTTTAAGGTACCGTCACACTCAGCGACGCTGCAGCGATATAGACAACGAGCCGACCTAAACCAGATCGCTGGAGCGTCGCTGTTTAGGTCGCTGTAGAGATGTCAAACACAGCAACTCCAGAACGATGCAGGAGCGATCCAGTGACGTAACGGCGACTCACTTCTCGTTCTCGCTGGTTGTTAGCTCCATGTCAAACAGCCGGAGTGTACCGATCCGACACATATCTAGGGGCCCTATGCTCGTTGCTGGCGTCGTTTCTTTTGATGTCAAACATGACGATACACGCCGACCTGGCGACGAAATAAAGTTCTGGACTTCTAGCTCCGACCAGCGATGGCACAGCGGGATCCAGATCACTGCTGCGTGTCAAACACAACGAGATCGCTATCCAGGACGCTGCAACGTCACGGATTGTTGTCATTCTCTTTGCAAAGTTGCTGAGTGTGACGGTACCTTTACCATTACAGGAGCCATGTCTGTAAGAGATAACAAAGTTGAAACAGTTAAGAAAATGACTTCATCGAGCTTGGTGGGGCAACAAGCATTTGGCAGACCTGATAAATTAAAGGTTACCATGGTCAGTAAGAACAACAATTTGTTGAGCTGCTCCTTCTAGATGATGTCTCCAGTCTGTGAAAGCAGCAATGATAGTGTCACGCCAGCTATGGGGACCAGCCATGCAGGGATCAGCCTTGTGATACATAGGTCACATACCAGTTTTCTGTATATTCCTGGTTTATTCGAGGAGGTTAATACATACTTGTACATTATCTTTTTGGGCAAAAAAAAGAGATAAGATACAAAAACTTGGTTGTATTAACATCTTACTACTGATTGGTTATAATTTTACCTTCTACGTAATTGAATATTCATTTTTAGCAAACGTGTTATAGGCTACATTTTAATCTTCCGATTAACATTGTGTGGGCATAATGCCATGAATGTCAGTGTGATTATTCTAAAATAAATGCCACCATTACAATAGCTAAGTTCTCTTTGTTCCCCCACATCATAATTCTTTTCTGACACGGTCAAACTTCGGAAGAAATAGACTCAAGGATGTAGCAATTTTTTTCGTCCTGTTCTTTGTGATAAAATGGCATTTTCAGGATTGGGATGTGAAGTTCTTCTTGAGGCGAGAAAAAACATCTTGTGCTTGAAACCAAAGAAACAATATGCTTTTCTTTGTTAATTCAGTGATACCTAACTATTAACTAAAGCAATTGTTACCATCCACCTCTCGTGTCTCCCCTTTTCCTCATAGTTTGTAAGCTTGCGAGCAGGGCCCTCATTCCTCTTGGTATCTATTTTGAACTGTGATCTCTGTTATGCTGTAATGTCTATTGTCTGTACAAGTCCCCTCTATAATTTGTAAAGCGCTGCGGAATATGTTGGCGCTATATAAATAAAAATTATTATTATTATTATTATTATTATTATTATACCTGAAAAATTCTTAATGAAAAGTCTGTATAAAGAAAAAAAAAAGGCAAACTCTACAAACTGTTGGACGCTTTCATGTTTTTGTCATTGGTCACGAAATGATGGCTTGAATCTTTCTAGAGTCCATTTGTAATCCTTAAGTAGATATTTTATAGGCCAAGAACTGGATTTCTGTTTAGTGCAACTCACAATCCTCCAGCCTAATATGGAGATGATGGGTTCTTAGATGCTCTAGAACTCTAGTGCCACCTATTGGAAGTAGCAATCCTAACAGTCAATGTCGACCCTTTAACGAGCCTTGCCACATGACTTAGGATAATAGCCAAACCAGAATCTCAATTTGCAGACACTGTATTTCGTGGTACTGCCCCTCGTCAGTGCAAAGTGGAGATCTGGTTTGGCTGATTGAGAGGCGTCTGACCGGGATCCAAGAAGTATCATTTCTCCTCTGGGAAATATGCAAATGCTTATCATGTCATGTGACAAGGCTCGTTAAAGGGTCTACATTGACTGTTAGGATTGCTACTTCCAATAGGTGGCACTAGAGTTCTAGTCCTCTTCCTCTCTGAAGAGACATATTGCATATTTCCCAGAGGAGCATTGCGGCTTTAAGTCTCCTCACCTCGACATGCTTATCATGTCACTCTCCACAAGGAGAAATGATAGATGCTCTAGCACAGTTTTTACAGAATTCTGATGCTCTTCTGCAGAATTAGAAAAGATTAGTATATTATCCAGGTGAATGACTACAAATTGATCAAGCAAGTCTCTGAAAATGTAATATACAAAATGCTGAAACATTGCAAGAGCTTTCCAAAGGCCAAATGACATGACTAAGTACTCATAGTATCCATATGTTACGAGCACGCCGCTAGGTTAAGTTAAGTGGTGGGACAGGTCTCATGAATTCTTTGGAACTCTGGGGGAACCATTACTCAGGGTGACCATGTACTGCAGCTTCCTCAGGCACAAGATGGATCCACTTTCTCACACAAATACAATTAATAGAGTCCTCATGAACATGAACAGTGTAGTTTAATGTCACTGCACATTAAGTACAATTCAAGTCTCTTAAGCACAGGCTTTTTAAACAGTACAGCCGCTTCTTAGAGGCACATTGACTAAGTCTCTTTTGATAGCACAGTTCAGCTCAGATCAAGACTCTTTACAAGGGCACAGTAGTGCACAACATTCCTTCTAGCACAGTGTAATGGAGGAGGGGGGAGGGTTTGCTGAGGGAGATTATCCCTGTAACACAACTTCTTCCAGTCCTTATCTTCCTGCTCCTGATAGACTTTCTCAACTAGCAGTATATGGGGTAGCCCAGCTCCACTCTGTAATGAAATCCTGTGTCCCTATGGTTCTCTAGCCTGAATGTTTTTGTGACAGATCACTGACACACAACACTAAACCCTTTGGCTGCTGCGAGAACAGTAAACAAGTTTCCCACAATCTCCCTGGGGATATGCTAACCACTCCCTGTCTCTTGTGTCTTTGGTAACCCCTCTAGTTGCTGGTTGCTTTTGAAGCAACAGCAGTTAACACTACTTCTGCATGTCACACATAGCGTGATCTAAATGCCATATTCCATTAATCACCTGGTCTAACAAAAACCAAGTTATGTGCCCCTCAAAGATCTAGCTTCATGAATAAGTTTGCATGAAAAACTCTGTCCAGCAATTCAAGGATCAAAGGCAGATGGTAACGATTCTTTACAGTAATTTTATTCAATTCTCTGTAATCAATTCAGGGCCTCAAGGAACTGCCTTTTTTCTTTTACAAAAAATGTATGTTCGCACCTGCTGGTGCTGAAGATGGGAGAATAAACCGTTTACCTAAATTTTCATAGATTTGTCCCCTAAGTGTTTTTAATTCCTGATCTGCCAGTGGGTAAATGGTTCCCATGGGCATTGCTGCTCCAGGCAATAGATCAATTGGACAATCATATGGCAGATGAGGAAGAAGTATTTTAATTTATTTTATCAGATAAGAAAAGGACTAGAACTCTAGTGCCTCCTATAGGAAGTTGCAATCCTAAAAGTCAATATTGACCGTTTACGAAGCATCTGACCGGGATCCAAGGGGTATTATTTCTCCTTGCGGAAAGTGACATGTCAAGCCTGACATGCCAAGGTGATGAGACTTTTAAGCCACAATGGTTTTGGATTTTATCCTAAGTCATGTGACAAGGCTTGTTAAAGGGTCGATATTCACTTTTAGGATTGCTACTTCCTATATGTGACATTAGAGTTCTAGATCTCTTCCTCTCTGAAAAGACAATTTCATATTTCCCAGAAGAACATTGCGGCCTGAAAGTCTCCTCACATCGGCATGTCAGGCTTGACATGTCGCTCTCTGCAAGGAGAAGTGTTACCTTTAATTTGTCACATACATCAGCAAATTTCTTATATATACAGGGGGAAAGGAGTACTTGATCCCTTTCTGATTTTGTAAGTTTTCCCCTTAATTTTAGGGGTAGGTTAATTTTATCATTGAGAGATAGAATATCAAAAATAAAATCCAGAAAATCACATTGTATAATTATATAACTTTATTTGCAGTTTGCAGTGAGAAATAAGTATTTGATCCCTCTGGCAAACAAGACTTAATACTTGGTGGCAAAACCCTTGTTGGCAAACACAACAGTCAGATATTTTTTTGTAGTTGATGATGAGGTTTGCGCCCAAGTCAGGAGGAATGGAACTTTGGTCCACTCCTCTTTGCAGATCATCTCTAAATCATTAAGATTTTGAGGCTGTCGCTTTGCAACTCAGAGATTCAACTCCATAATTTTTCTATGGGATTAACGTCTGGAGACTGTATAGGCCACTCCATAACCTTAATATGCTTCTTTTTGAGCCACTCCTTTGTTGCCTTGGCTTTATGTTTCGGGTCATTATCTTACTGGAAGACCCAGCCATGACCCATTTTTAATGTCCTGGCGGAGGGAAGCAGGTTGTCACTCAGGATTTTATGGTACATGGCTCCATCCATTCTCCCATTGATGCGGTGAAATAGTCCTGTGCCCTTAGCAGAAAAACACCCCAAAACATAATGTTTCCACCTCCATGCTTGACAGTGGGGACAGTATTCTTTTTGTCTCCTCTCACCACAGCACATTCTCCCAATCACTCACAGAAACATCCAGGTGTTCATTGGCAAACTTCAGAAGGACAATAGAAAAAACTGAAGTCTGGCTCAGCAGGACTGGATTTTCCTTTTCTTTTTATTTTTCAAAAGAAAATATGGTGATACATAATGTAGTCATGAGTAAGACTGACTAGTGCAATCTAAACTCGTCAACTGGGTCATGTCGACCATGAGAATTTTTCTTTTGTATGCACCATATTTTCTTTTGAAAAAGAAAAAGAAAAGGAAAATCCAATCCTGTTGAGTCGGACTCCAATTTATATCCTTGATGTGAGGCCACGGCAAGGCCGGTGTCTGACCCCCAGGTGGATGAGCATAGAGCAACTGGGTGAGCTGGAATCTAGTTTCTAAATTTCAAAAGGGCCTGCACATGTGCCTTCTTGAGGAGGGGGACCTTGTGGGCACTGCAGGATTTTAACCGCTTAAAAACCGCCAATACGTCTTTTAACTGACCTGAGATATAAGAGAATAGACTCCACATACAGGTGACAATCCAGCAGCTGTAGGCTGTACACTATAGCTGACAACTTGCTACATCAGCCACGATCAGTGTTTGCACCGTCCAAATCTGTTTAGCCCCTTAGATGCTACTGTCAAGAGTGACTACATCATTTAAATGGTTAACAGAGTGTGGGGGCTTCCTCTTTATCCCAGTTGGTGCCCTCAGATCATGATTGTGTGGTCCTGATGTTTGCAATGGCAATTCATGACCAAATAGCGGCCTCAGAGTCTGACAGCTTTCGTTACCTGTTCAGAAGTTAGCGGCATTTAGGTGATAAATATACACATTTTCATTTCTGTCATGCCACTTTGTATTAATTCCTGAAAGTCACCTGAGGGGTTAATAAACTACCTGACTGCAGTTTTCAATATGTTAGGGGGTGCTTTTTTTTAAATGGTATCACTTTTGGGGGTTTCCCAATATATGGGACCCCTAAAGTCACTTCAAACCTGGGTAGGTCCCTAAAAAAATAAATTTTCTAAAATTTCCTTGAAAAAATGAAAAATTACTGCTACATTTTTAAACCTCCTAAAATGCTAACAAAATAAAATAACATTTTGCAAATGGTGCTGATGTAAAGCAGATATGTGGGAAATATTATTTATTAATGTTTTGCTGTGGTATGACTATATGGATTAAAGGGATAATCATTCAAAATTTATGATATTTTTTATAAATAAATACGAAACATATTGACCTAAATTTACCATTATCATACAGTATAATGTATCACGAAAATCAATCTCAAAATCACTGGGATTTGTTGAAGCGTTCCAGAGCTATTACCACATAAAGTGACACTAGTCTGATTTTAAAAATTTGGTTCCGTGACTAAGGTGTTATACCTTTATGGCGTAATGTGTTACAAATCGTTTTCTTAGTGACTGTGGTCCCAGCTGCTTTGAGATCATTAAAAAGTTCCCCCTGTTTATTTTTAGGCTGATCTCTCATCTTCCTCATGATCAAGGATACCAAAAGAGGTGAGATTTTGCATGGTGCCCCAGATCAATGTCAATTGACAGTAATTTTGCATTTCTTCCATTTGTTTCCTATTGCACCAACAGTTGTTTCCTTCTCATCCAGCGTCCAGCTTTATGGTTTTGTAGCCCATTCCAGCTTTGTGTAGGTCTATGTGTACGTTCACATTAGCGTTTTGCGTGTTTGCGTCGGGCGACGCAGCGCTGACGCATGCGTCATGCGCCCCTATATTTAACATGGGGGACGCATGGACATGCGTTGTGCTGCGTTGTGCGATGCATGCGGGTTTTTTGCCGCAAGCGTCGGGCGCAGAAAACGCAACAAGTTGCATTTTTCTCAAATTTCGGCAAAAAATGATGCATGCGTCGCAAAACGCAGCGTTTTTTGCGTGCGTTTTGGTGCGTTTTTATTTGCGTTGTGCGTTGCGTTGCCGACGCAGCGGTGCACAATGCAAATGTGAACGTAGCCTAAGATCTTGTCCCTGACATCCTTATAAAGCTCTTTGGTCTTGCCCATGTTGTAGAGCTTAGAGTCTGACTGATTAATTGAGTCTGTGGACAGGAGTCTTTTATAAAGGTGACTATTATGTAAGACAGCTGTCTTTAATGCAGGGAACAAGTTGATTAGGAGCGTCTAACTGGTCTGTAGGAGTCAGAACTCTTAATGGTTGGTAGGGGATCAAACACTTATTTCTCACTGCAAAATGCAAATAAATGTATGTAATTTATACAATGTGATTTTCTGGATTTTATTTTTGATATTCTATCTCTCAATGTTAAAATTAACCTTCCTTTAAAATTATAGACTGTTCATGTCTTTGTCAGTGGGCAAACTTACAAAATCAGCAAGGGACTTATTTCCCCCCACTGTAGATGGTAATTTAGAAGACTGTTCAGGATCTCTACAACCTCATTATATGGCAAAGCCTGTGAGGAGCGGACAGCAGGCGGAAAATACAATTCTTTGGTTTCCCAATTGATTGTGGCAACCGTAGGATTATTGGAAAATGTGGAGATGAAATTGTTAAGAAGGAATACTTCATGGTGATTAGGTTACATAATTATCTCTAAGAGTTTATTCTTTTGATTCACTGGTCCTGAATGTAGTGGATATCCATCATCCATCAAGAGTTTCCATAAAAGGCAACTCGTTACCTGCATTAAAGACAGCTGTCTTACATAGTCACCTTTATAAAAGACTCCTGTCCACAGACTCAATTAATCAGTCAAACTCTAACCTGTTTTGAATTTTTACCCTGTGTTCTTTTGCAAAAGGAATGTCCATAAAATTTCCGTTTGCTCCTGAATCAATCATGTCAGATTCAGGAGCAATATTGAGAATCAACTTGAAACTTAATAGAAATGTAGCAGTGAGAGTCCTTGTTTTCTTTGGGTGCAATAGCGGGAATTGAATGGATGACGGCATTCACTGGAGGCGCTGGTTCAGAGAAGATTGATTGTTCATCAGAATAGTTAAGATCTGCTACCACTGCCAGTGTTTTACGTAGTTGAGCAGGACGATTTATGAGAAAATGGTCAGACTTGCCATAATAAAAACACTGATTTTTCCTAGGTCTCCATTCTTTTCTCTCAGCACTTTCATGTTTTAAAAGGTTGACAAACTGCATGGGTTCAGTTTTAGATATGTGAGGACTCTTTATTTCAAAGTCTCTGGGACTAGTGGTTAAAGCAGGTGGATAATGGTTTTTGTTACTGGACCACTTTGAATTCACCTTTCCAATCTTCTCTGATAATCGGGTCTTTTGCTCGAATACAATGGTGAATTGTCATCAAAATTTGTGGGAGCATTGGCCCAGGCTAGTTCATCTTTGAGTTTCCTGCAGACTGTGTTCTTAAACGATAATTTTGCAGCATTATTCCATTCAGTATCAATCACCATCTGAATTCTGTGGCGTACTCTGCAACAGCGCATTTACCCTGACTTAAAGCCATTAGAGTTGCTGTATCATGCTGTGACAGTCTTATGTAAGGGAGAAGGGCTTCAAACTGTCTCTGGAACTGGGACCCTTACTATCCCTGTCCCGGAGGTACTCTTGAAGGTAGAGAGGCCCGGGGCTGCACAGCGTGCCGATACAGTTACATTCTGCGGCAGAGCAGGGAGAATCGATCTCCCTGCTGTGCTGCACTGCCGCTATGGGGCCCCTGAGCAGGCAGGGGGCCGATGCCAGCAGTGGGCTCCCCACCTGTCATTGCAGGGTCAGCTGTATCGGCATCTAACCAATGCAGCTGACCGCATTGATGAGGGAAGGAGAGCTACGCTCCTTCTTCCATCATCCCCTTGTCAGCATCTGATGTCACCAAAGCTGACACTGACAGGGGGTGCGATGACATCACTGCCTGGCGCCCACGGTCCAGAGATGAGCTGGAGCAGGGAGCAGCGCAGGAACCAGGAAGAAGAGAGGTGAGTATTTATTTATTGTTTTTCTTTATGAGGGCTGCCTTATACTACAGAGTCTGCCTGTGGGGGGTGCTGCCTTATACTACAGGGTCTGCCTATGGGGTGCTGCCTTATACTACAGGGTCTGCCTATGGGGTGCTGCCTTATACTAAAGGGTCTGCCTATGGGGTACTGCCTTATACTACAGGGTCTGCCTATGGGGTGCTGTCTTATACTACGGAGTCTGCCTATGGGGTGCTGCCTTATACTACAGGGTCTGCCTATGGGGTGCTGTCTTACACTACAGGGTCTGCCTCTGGGGTGCTGTCTTACACTACAGGGTCTGCCTCTGGGGTGCTGCCTTATACTACAGAGTCTGCCTATGGGGTGCTGCCTTATACTACAGGGTCTGCCTATGGGGTGCTGCCTTATACTACAGGGTATGCCTATGGGGTGCTGCCTTATACTACAGGGTCTGCCTATGGGGTGCTGTCTTATACTACAGGGTCTGCCTCTAGGGTGCTGCCTTATACTACAGAGTCTGCCTATGGGGGCTGCATTATACTACAGAGTTTGCCTGTGGGGTGATGCCTTATACTACAGGGTCTGCCTATGGGGGGGCTGTCTTATACTACATAGTCTGCTAATGGGGGTGCTGCCTTATACTACAGGGTCTGCCTTTGGGGTGATGCCTTATACTACAGGGTCTGCCTATGGGGTGCTGTTTTATACTGCAGGGTCTGCCTCTGGGGTGATGCCTTATACTACAGAGTCTGCCCATGGGGTGCTGTATTATACTGCAGGGTCTGCCTCTAGGGTGCTGCCTTATACTACAGAGTCTGCCTATGGGGGCTGCATTATACTACAGAGTTTGCCTGTGGGGTGCTGCCTTATACTACAGGGTCTGCCTATGGGGGGGCTGTCTTATACTACATAGTCTGCTAATGGGGGTGCTGCCTTATACTACAGGGTCTGCCTTTGGGGTGATGCCTTATACTACAGGGTCTGCCTAGGGGGTGCTGTTTTATACTGCAGGGTCTGCCTCTGGGGTGCTGCTTTATACTACAGAGTCTGCCCATGGGGTGCTGTATTATACTGCAGGGTCTGCCTCTAGGGTGCTGCCTTATACTACAGAGTCTGCCTATGTGGTGCTGCGTTATACTAGAGGGTCTGCCTATGGGGTGCTGCCTTATACTATAGAGTCTGCCTATGGGGGCTGCATTATGCTACAGAGTTTTCCTATGGGGTGCTGCCTTATACTACAGGGTCTGCCTATAGGGGGCTGCCTTATACTACAGAATCTGCCTATGGGGGCTGCCTTATGCTATAGAGTCTGCCTATGGGGGTGCATTATACAATATAAAGTAGGCCTATGGGGAGTGCATTATACTATATGGAGTCCTATGGTGGGTGCATTATTCTATATTGAGGACTATCTGGTGCATTATACTATATGGAGGTTGTCTAGGGGCCATCATACAGTGTGGAGATTACAGTGAGGGGTCTTCTTACAGTGTTGAAGCCATAAAACAGTTTGGGTGCTACCAAGGGGCCAGTATACTGTGCGGGTGGTACTATACATTGAGGGGGCATTATACTGTGTATAAAAGAGCATCATACTGTGTATAGGGGAGCTGTAAGGGGGGAGACTCGGGACATTATTCAATGTTAAGTGGGCACTTATTGTTATAGGGGAACTCAGGTTACTGTGACTATGAAAGGGGCACACAGGGCAATATTACTTTCTAGGGGGGCAAATTGTGGGCATTGTTTTCTAGGGCACTTGCACCCGGCATTACTATATTATAGAGGGTTGCTTTAGAATTTAGAAGGCACATAGTACCACACAGCAGGTGCAGTAATAGGGACACATACGGCCATAGCGGCTCAGCATTGGGGTATCAGCAGGATGAGGAGTTTGTGCAGGTTGGGAATAGATGGTAATGGCTGAAAATAAGGGCTGTGAAACGTGTCTTTGTTGTTTTCTCTGCAGCCGAGTCATGGCTGGAAGGCGTTTTCGTGTCGGTCTGGGCCAGATGGAAAAGAAGTGAAAAGTGACGACTCCATCAATAAGAACGTCAGCAGTAAGTCATTATCTATAACTGTGCTGTGATCTCTTATATGTTCTGTAGGACTGGTATTTACCACTTACCATATGGCGGTAATATCAATATTGGTCTTTATATAGAGATTATTTTCAGTAATATCACTGCCATCTGCTGAGGTCCTCCTCCACTATTCGGGTGCGTCACCCAGTTGTAATCAAGGGTACCTGGTTAGGGACCTACTCAGAAGCTTCACCCCCCTGAACCAAAACCCTAGCTACGCCTCTGCTGAAAGGTGGGAGTGAAAGGTTGGAGGGTCGGAGCTATATGTTAATTTTGTAACTGAAGGATCTTCTCAGACTGTTGTGCAATTTTATTGCTTAGATATTGTATAATATTCTGTAGATCCTGTGTAGCTTGTCCAAAAATTTGAATGTTATGGGATGTCTGAGTTTCAGATGCCTTGTATTTTGTTTTTTTATTGTTTGCATGTCTGCATAAATGTTGGTAAGCAATTAGTTCATCTTAGTTTCACAAACCTCCAATTTTGCTCCCTCGTCACCTTCCATGATGATGCATGAGCTTGAGTATCCTGTTACGATACTGGTGTTGCACTGCTGGGATACAAGTGGCTGGAGGAGCATGAGCAATGTACAACAAGCGATAATGGAAGTCCTTGGAGATAGCAAAGGAGTAGTTGGGAACAATCCGGAGATAAGAGAGAGCAGTCTTTGTAAGACCGTTCAGGAGCTGGAGACTGGAACTAGACTAACTGCTAGACACAATACTCAAGTAATGACTGAGGCATCCATGTGGCTTTAAGTAGGCCCAAACATAATAATCTGCCATTTTAGTAAAGAGCAAATGCAAACACAGCAACAGCCACCAGGGGTGAGGAATGAAATTGTAGCACAATTTATCAAGGTGAATAATAGTAGTCACTTGGGGCCAAACTGTAGTAGGATAACAGGAATCTTGACAAATGGACAGAGTTCCCAAGTAGGCTTAAATGCTCATTCTAATAGGGCTATTGCCTCTTCTTGGATTGAAAAGGCCAATATCTCCATGGAGCATGTTTGCTAGGCTGCCACCTGGTCTTCCCCATCCATTTTCTATGAATACTATCGGTTAAACTTGGGTTCTTGTCCTATGGATCTTGCCTTTGTTAATAAAAAGTCTTACAGCCAGTGGTTCTTCCCTAGTGATTGCTATTCCCCTCTCTTTCTCTCTAACTCACTGAGATACTGTCATGAGTAAAAGGAAAAGATGATAATTACGCTTAACTGTAATTGGATTTTTCAGAACCCATTACAGCACCCTCACATTCGCTCCCTCTTGGTATGTTGGAGTGTTAGGGCTTACACCTAATTATTTCATAACTGCACAAGATAGTTTAAGCAAAGCAAAAAACTGAATTGTAGTTGGTCACCAATAGCGGTAATATAAGTTGTTGATGCCTAATTTCAGAAGGGTATACATACACTATGCTTCAGCACACTGCCATTAATGAATACATGATCTCCACTATTGCTGTAGATGTTAAAACATAAGGTACTTATTTAGCTTTTTTTTTAATCAAAGAGTGCAACAGCCATCCAGCCATGTCAAGGTGTACCTAAATTTTGATGGTTGATACCACTATTGTCCTACCTGTCCATGCATCAAACCAGTCCTCATCTGGATGGGGAGGTGAAAAAAAAACAGGAGTAGCTTGCAATTAAAACTTTGTCTGGGAAGAATGTGTAGATAACGATGTTGAATCCTTAAAGAAGTACCTAATAGCACCCCCTTTTGATAGTATCACAGCTTGTAAACACTTTTTGTAACCAGACAAGAGGCTTTCAATTCTTGTTTGAGGGGTTTTCATCCATTATTCCTTGGAAAATTCTTCCAGTTCTGTGAGATCTCTGCGTCATCTTGCTTGCACTGCTATTTTGAGGTCTAGCTACAGATTTTCAATGATGTCCAGATCAGGGGACAGAGAGCCATTGTAAAACCTTCAGCTTGCCCCTTTTGAGGCAGTCTATTGTGGATTGTCTATTGTGCTTAGGATCATTATGAATTTGTAGAAACCTTACTCTTTTCAACGTCAGCTTTTTTTTTTACAGATGGTGTTATGTATGAAACAAGAATGTGTTGAAATTTCATTGAATCCATTCTTCTCTCTACCCGTGAAATGCTACCCATGCCATTGGCTGCAACACAACCCCAAAATTGAATTGATCCACCCCCATGCTAAATGGTTGGTAATATGTTCTTTTCCTGAAATTCTGTGCCCTTTTTTCTCCGCACATACTTTTGATCGTTGTGGTCAAAGGGTTCTACTTTAACTTCATGGGTCCACAGAACTTGTTTCCAAAATGCATCAAGCTTTTTTAGATGTTCTTTTGCATACTTTTGATGCTGAATTTTATGATGAGGACACAGGAGAGGTTTTCTTCTGATGACTCTTCAATGAAGGCCATATTTGTGCAGCGGGGGTTCTGATTTGCTTCTCTTGCAATCCTATGAGCAGCTCTGACTGAAATTTTGCTTCCTCTTCCAAACCTTATCTTGACCTCCACTGTTTCTTTTAACTGCCATTTCTTAATAACATTTCAAACTGAGGAAATTTAAACTTGAACATGCTTTGCTATCCGCTTATAACCTTCTCCTGCTTTGTTGGCTTCCACCATTTTCAGAGTGCTAGGCAGCTGATTAGAAGAACCCCTGGCTGCTGTTGTTTTGGTAAGAAAATGTACACAGTAAAGGACTGACCCACCAGAAATTATTACTTCATTCACACAAATAATAAGATAATAAAAGTGGGTGGGATTACTGATACACAATAGTTGAGTGGCAAACCACTCGGAGTACCATCAAGAAAAAACAACAAACAAATCGGAATAAGGAGTAAATAATGATAAAATATATAATATACAAAGAAGGCCAAAGAAATATATAATTAAAATAGCTTGGAGAAATATAAAATGTAATTAAAACATAATAAATACCAGGACGGACAACAGTATATACAAATTGATGTAGGACTTGGGATAAAGAGCACAATATACCCACAAACAGAGAATAAGTGTAAGAATAAATATATACGAGTGTACAATATACCCACAGACAAAGAATAAATAGAAAAATAAATATATGTATGTAGCAATATCTCATAAATAGTGTTGAGCGATACCTTCCGATATCGGAAAGTATCGGTATCGGATTGGATCGGCCGATATTCAAAAAATATCGGATATCGCCGATACCGATACCCGATCCCAATGCAAGTCAATGGGACCAAAATATCGGAATTAAAATGAACCCTTTCTTTCCTTGTAGGTTCATTCTACATGAAGGAAAACAACTAAGAATAATGCCGGATGTATTTGGGGAGGTGGCGGAGACATTAAAGTCATAGAGGTTTATCCCAATCAAATAGAATAGCATGTTTTTTGTTTTTTTTTAAGACGTTCGGAGTGACAAAGATATTGACTATGTAAATTTTTTTTTATTTTGTCAGATATTGATGTTTCACTATTCCACGCCCTTCCCCTTCTTTTTTTTCTTTTTTTTTTTTTCTTTTCCCACACTTTCATCTTCATCATCATCAGCATCTTTGACATCAACTTCTTCTTCACCTTATTCATCTTCTTCTTCATCCTTTACCTTTTTTTTTTTTTTGATTACATTCTTCATATTCATTTTATTCAACTATTATTATTCTTCCTATTCTACATATTCTTTTTATTCCACTGTTATTATTCTTCCTATTCTACTTCTTCATCATATTCTCATTTGTGACAGGCATTCCCGTAGTTGTTATCTATAAAAGTTGGAAGATTACACCTTCCGTTCTGCCAGTCACAAAAGTTACATTTGTCCGCGTTCAGTTTGGCCTGCAGCATCAGGCTTTATCCAGGGGCACCACGAGGAGGAACGGACTCACCCCCATACACTGCTTAGTCTTCTTCTGCATATAATTTAGATAATATCTTTTGCTCTGATATTAAGTCTTATGCTTAATGTTCTTCTGCTCTTTGTTCTGCAGCCTCTTGTTCTTCTGCTTCTCGGTCTTCCATGTCGTCGTCTCCAGGGTCGTCGTCTCCAGTGTCGTCATCTCCGCCGTCGTCGTCTCAGCCGTCATCGTCTCCGCCGTCGTCGTCTCCGCCGTCGTCTCCGCCGTCGTCGTCATCGGGGTGGTCTTCCGGGTCGTCGTCGTCGGCATCGGGGTGGTCTTCCGGGTCGTCGACTTTAGGGTCTTCAACTTGGAAATGTAGCAGAAGGTACAAGAAGGCTGAGAAAATGCCAAGAACCAGCTGATGGAACTGGAACTCGGATGGCTACCCGAAGGTTCAAGAGCCTATGGAACTACCGAGGACCAGCTGACGTTACTGGAACCCGGTTACTAAGCAGGAGGTACCCGTGCTAAAAAGCACTACCAAGGACCGCCTGACGTTGGCGGAACTCGGATACCCAGAAGGAGGCACCTAAGCCAAAGGCTCTGCCCGGAACCAGCTGACAGTACTGGAACCAGGATGGGGAGCAGAAGGTACAAGAGCAAAAGACACTGCCGAGAACCAGCTGACGGTACTGGAACCCGGATGGGTAGCCGAAGGTCTAAGAGCCAATGGAACTACCGAGGACCAGCTGACGTTACTGGAACACGGTTACTAAGCAGGAAGTACCCGTGCCTGAAAGCACTACCAAGGGCCACCTGACGTTGGTGGAACTTGGATACCCAGAACGAGGCACCTAAGCCAAAGGCTCTGCCCGGAACCAGCTGACGGTACTGGAACCAGGATGGGGAGCAGAAGGTACAAGAGCAAAAGACACTGCCGAGAACCAGCTGACGGTGCTGGAACCAGGTGGTGGACCTGAAGGCCCACAGGAGAGGAGAGAACAGCTAGGCCGCGAGGCAGCCGCAGTTACCGAACCCCAACAGTCCTACAGGGGGAGCTGGGCCTACTGGCACTACAGAACCAGCCTTGACTACCAGTTCACGCAGCCCACATAGGAAGCTCCTAAACTGGAGGCACCCTGGAGTTGGCTAACCCGACCGCACCACGACGGGGCAAGCATAGGCGTCTCAGTGAGCTTGACACAACCCGGAAACAGCTGACGGTGCTGAAACCAGGCTTGGCACGAGGGAGTACCTGTGTCAAGAACACTGCCGAGAACCAGCTGGCGGTGCTGGAACCCAGATGCGTTGCCCCAGTGTGCAAGAGCCAATGGCACGACCGAGGACCAGCTGGCGGTGCTGGAACCCGGTTACTAAGCTGTAGGTGCCCGCGCTTAAAAGCACTACCAAGGACCGCCTGACGTTGGCGGAACTCGGATACCCAGGAGGAGGCACCTAAGCCAAAGGCTCGGCCTGGAACCAGCTGACGGTGCTGGAACCAGGAGGTGGACCCGAAGGCTCACAGGAGAGGAGAGAACAGCTAGGCCGCGAGGCAGCCGCAGTTACCGAACCCAACAGTCCTACAGGGGGAGCTGGGCCTACTGGCACTACAGAACCAGCCTTGACTACCAGTTCACGCAGCCCACATAGGAAGCTCCTAAACTGGAGGCACCCTGGAGTTGGCTAACCCGACCACACCACGACGGGGCAAGCATAGGCGTCTCAGTGAACTTGACACAACCCGGAAACAGCTGACGGTGCTGAAACCAGGCTTGGCACGAGGGAGTACCTGTGTCAAAAACACTGCCGAGAACCAGCTGGCGTTGCTGGAACCCAGATGCGTTGCCCCAGTGTGCAAGAGCCAATGGCACGACCGAGGACCAGCTGACGGTGCTGGAACCCGGTTACTAAGCTGTAGGTGCCCGCGCTTAAAAGCACTACCAAGGACCGCCTGACGTTGGCGGAACTCGGATACCCAGGAGGAGGCACCTAAGCCAAAGGCTCGGCCTGGAACCAGCTGACGGTGCTGGAACCAGGAGGTGGACCCGAAGGCCCACAGGAGAGGAGAGAACAGCTAGGCCGCGAGGCAGCCGCAGTTACCGAACCCCAACAGTCCTACAGGGGGAGCTGGGCCTACTGGCACTACAGAACCAGCCTTGACTACCAGTTCACGCAGCCCACATAGGAAGCTCCTAAACTGGAGGCACCCTGGAGTTGGCTAACCCGACCGCACCACGACGGGGCAAGCATAGGCGTCTCAGTGAGCTTGACACAACCCGGAAACAGCTGACGGTGCTGAAACCAGGCTTGGCACGAGGGAGTACCTGTGTCAAGAACACTGCCGAGAACCAGCTGGCGGTGCTGGAACCCAGATGCGTTGCCTATTAAAGATTGTCTTCCTAGAGCCCCAACTAGCGGTGCTGGAGCAAAGGGTAAGCAGGGGGAGCAGAGTGTAGGCTGAAGCCTGCACTGGAGGCAGCTTTGTGTCAGCGTTGCGTTTGCAGGACACTTTGCCGGCTACACAGTGTGGGAACAGCTGGCGTTGCTGAACCCCACTAACACAATGGCGGGTGTTTTTCTCTGTGCAGCTAGCACTTGCGGGCAAAAACTAGCGATGTTAGAGCCCGTGGTGAAGCAGGAGGAGGAGGAGGAGAGGAGCAGAGTGTAGGCCGAAGCCTAGTTGAACCAATTTCAAAGGAAACCTTTAACCCCCCCTCAGGTGTTACAAAGTACAAGAGACATACCTTGTGCAGTATTAATGCTGCACAAGTGAAAGGTTGCTCTATTAATTTGTCTACTTGCACACGCTGAATGAAAGACGTACACAATTTTGCCCATTCTACAGTCAAACTGTAGTGGATGCGTGACTTGGCTTTTTAAGGAGACGCAGCACAGGTGTCCCAAATAACGCCTTGGTGCTTGGTGCAGCTTCCTGAGCGTTGTTATTTGCTGTACAGGAGTCAGCACTCTTGTGTTATCCCTTGGCAATGCCCTGTTAGAGCTGCCCGTCTTATGACCTCATTTCATGTTGGCCGGTGCGGTTAACGATGGCCATAAATCCCAGACCCACAGTGCCCTTTCCTAAAGTCACACTGCGGTGCTGGGATTCGTGGCCTTGTGCAGTAAATATGTTCGCCGCTCACACATGTCCTTACACCTGCTTCAGACTGGGCGGCCTCAGCTGATCCCTTATCGCATGCCGCGGCCATGAGGCCGCACAGTCAGAAGAAGGCGGAAGGAGGGGAGTGAAGACAGGGGAACATATGCACTGCTCGTGCCCATCAATCACACCCTCGCAGTCAAAACATATGAGACAACGAGGGGCGTTGTGTCGGGCAGGGCGGACGCACAGGCACAGCCAGCCAACCAATGATGTCAGAAGACGGGCAGCGCTAACAATGGGGGTGCTGCGTGTCATTAGAAAGGAAAGTCACACCTCAGGGACAGTGGAATGGTCTCTAATGAGACACATTTTGTACGTGTTGAGTTCCACGTGGGCAAGGAGAAAAAAGTCAGCCACCTTGCACAAATGCAGCAGTACTGCTGTACAAGGTGGCTGTTATACATAGAAACACCTGGGGGTGGGGGGCAGGCTCCCTTCAATTTCAGTTCATGTGCCTGCGTGGCGTTTGCAGGACACATTGCCGGCTACACAGCAGGGGAACAGCTGGCGGTGCTGAACCCCACTAACACATTGGCTGGTGTTTTTCTCTGTGCAGCTAGCACTTCCGGGCAGAAACTGGAGGTGTTTGAGCCCAGGGTCAGCAGGAGGAGGAGAGGAGCAGAGTGTAGGCCGAAGCCTGCACTGGTGGCAGCTTTTGGTCAGTTGTGCCAGCGTGGCTTGTGCTGGACACGATGCCGACTACACAGCAGGGGAACAGCTAGCGGTGCTGAACCCCACTAACACATTGACTGGTGTTTTTCTCTGTGCAGCTAGCAGTTCCGGGCAAAAACTAGCGGTATTTGAGCCCAGGGTCAGCAGGAGGAGGAGAGGAGCAGAGTGTAGGCCGAAGCCTGCACTGGTGGCAGCTTTTGGTCGGTTGTGCCAGCGTGGCTTGTGCTGGACACGATGCCGGCTACACAGCAGGGGAACAGCTGGCGGTGCTGAACCCCACTAACACATTGGCTGGTGTTTTTCTCTGTGCAGCTAGCACTTCCAGGCTACAACTGGCGGTGTTATAGCCCTGGGTCAGCAGGAGGAGGAGAGGAGCAGAGTGTAGGCCGAAGCCTAGTTGAACCAATTTCAAAGGTAACCTTTAACCCCCTCTCAGGTGTTGCAAGGTACAAGAGCCACACCTTGAACTGCATTAATGATGCACAAGTCAAAGGTTGCTCTCTTAATTTTGCTCCTTGCACACGCTGAATAAAACACGTACACTATTTAGCCCATTATACTGTCAAACAGTAGTGGAGGCGTGACTTGTCTTTTTAAGGAGACGCAGCACAGGTGTACAAATTTACACCTAGGTGCTGGGCGCAGATTCCTTACCGTTGTTATTTGCAGTACAGGAAACTGCGCTCTTGTGTTATCCCTTGGCAATACCCTGTTAGTGCAGGCCGTCTCATGACCTCATTTCATGTTGGCCGGTGCGGTTAACGATGGCCATAAATCCCAGACCCACAGTGCCTTTTCCTAAAGTCACACTGCGGTGCTGGGATTCGTGGCCTTGTGCAGTAAATATGTTCGCCGCTCACACATGTCCTTACACCTGCTTCAGACTGGGCGGCCTCAGCTGATCCCTTATCGCATGCCGCGGCCATGAGGCCGCACAGTCAGAAGAAGGCGGAAGGAGGGGAGTGAAGACAGGGGAACATATGCACTGCTCGTGCCCATCAATCACACCCTCGCAGTCAAAATATATGAGACAACGAGGGGCGTTGTGTCGGGCAGGGCGGACGCACAGGCACAGCCAGCCAACCAATGATGTCAGAAGACGGGCAGCGCTAACAATGGGGGTGCTGCGTGTCATTAGAAAGGAAAGTCACACCTCAGGGACAGTGGAATGGTCTCTAATGAGACACATTTTGTACGTGTTGAGTTCCACGTGGGCAAGGAGAAAAAAGTCAGCCACCTTGTACAAATGCAGCAGTACTGCTGTACAAGGTGGCTGTTATACATAGAAACACCTGGGGGTGGGGGGCAGGCTCCCTTCAATTTCAGTTCATGTGCCTGCGTGGCGTTTGCAGGACACGTTGCCGGCTACACAGCAGGGGAACAGCTGGCGGTGCTGAACCCCACTAACACATTGGCTGGTGTTTTTCTCTGTGCAGCTAGCAGTTCCGGGCAAAAACTAGCGGTGTTTGAGCCCAGGGTCAGCAGGAAGAGGAGAGGAGCAGAGTGTAGGCCGAAGCCTGCACTGGTGGCAGCTTTTGGTCGGTTGTGCCAGCGTGGCTTGTGCTGGACACGATGCCGGCTACACAGCAGGGGAACAGCTGGCGGTGCTGAACCCCACTAACACATTGGCTGGTGTTTTTCTCTGTGCAGCTAGCACTTCCGGGCAGAAACTGGAGGTGTTTGAGCCCAGGGTCAGCAGGAGGAGGAGAGGAGCAGAGTGTAGGCCGAAGCCTGCACTGGTGGCAGCTTTTGGTCAGTTGTGCCAGCGTGGCTTGTGCTGGACACGATGCCGGCTACACAGCGGGGGAACAGCTGGCGGTGCTGAACCCCACTAACACATTGACTGGTGTTTTTCTCTGTGCAGCTAGCAGTTCCGGGCAAAAACTAGCGGTGTTTGAGCCCAGGGTCAGCAGGAGAGGAGCAGAGTGTAGGCCGAAGCCTAGTTGAACCAATTTCAAAGGTTACCTTTAACCCCCCCTCAGGTGTTGCAAGGTACAAAAGCCACACCTTGTGCAGCATTAATTCTGCACAAGTAAAAGGTTGCTCTATTTAATTTGCTCCTTGCACACGCTGAATAAAACACGTACACTATTTAGCCCACTATACTGTCAAACAGTAGTGGAGGCGTGACTTGTCTTTTTAAGGAGATGCAGCACAGGTGTCAAAATTTACACCTAGCTGCTGGGCGCAGATTCCTGAGCGTTGTTATTTGCTGTACAGGAGTCTGCGCTATTGTGATCCCTTGGCCATGCGCTGTGAGCGCTTCCTGTCTTCTGACCTCATTTCATGTCGGCCGTTGCGGTTAGCGATGGACATGAATCCCAGACCCACAGTGTGTTTTCAAAAAATCACACTGCGTGGCTGGGATTCGTGGCCTTGTGCAGTAAATAGGTTTGCCGCTCACACATGTCCTTACACCTGCTTCAGACTGGGCGGCCTCAGCTGATCCCTTATCGCCTACCACGGCCAGGAGGCCGCACAGTCTGAAGAAGGCGGAAGGAGATGAGTTAAGACAGGCGAACATATGCACTGCTCGTGCCCATAAACCACACTCTCGCTGACAAAATAAATATGACAACGAGGGGCGTTGTTTATAGCAGGGCGGATGCACAGGCGCAGCCAGCTAACCATGATGACAAAAGACGGGAAACGCTACCAAGGGGGGTGCTGCGTATCATTAGAAAGGAAAGTCACACCTCAGGGACAGTGGAATGGTCTCAATGAAACACATTTTGTACGTGTTGAGTTCAACGTGGGCAAGGAGAAAAAGTCAGCCACCTTGTACAAATGCAGCAGTACTGCTGTACTAGGTGGCTGTTATACATAGAAACACCTAGGGGGGTGGGGCCAGGTTCCCTTTAATTTCAGTTCATGTGCCTGCGTGGCGTTTGCAGGTCACGTTGCCGGCTACACAGCAGGGGAACAGCTGGCGTTGCTGAACCCCACTAACACATTGGCTGGTGTTTTTCTCTGTGCAGCTAGCACTTCCGGGCAAAAACTAGCGGTGTTTGAGCCCAGGGTCAGCAGGAGGAGGAGAGGAGCAGAGTGTAGGCCGAAGCCTGCACTGGTGGCAGCTTTTGTTCTGTTGTGCCAGCGTGGCTTGTGCTGGACACATTGCTGACTACACAGCAGGGGAACAGCTGGCGGTGCTGAACCCCACTGACACATCACCTAGTGTTTTTTCTGTGTAGACAACACTTCCAGGTGGCAACTGACAGTGGTGAAAGCCAGGGAATCAAAGAGGAGCAGAGTGTAGGCCGAAGCCTGCAGTGGAGCAAGTTGAAAGGGAACCTTTAACCCCCCCCCCCAGGCATTTGTTGCTGAAAGAGCCATCTTGTACAGCAGTAATACTGCACATGAAAAATGGTGGCTCCGAAAATTATGCTCCTTGCAAACGCTGAAGTACACACTCATATAATGTGTCCCCTCACACCGTCAAACCATCCCGGAAGTGGGACTTTCCTTTGTAATGTGACACAGCACAGCCGTCATTCCAACCCCCTTGGTGCCGGGCGCCACCTCCTCAACGTTGTTTGGTTCTGTCACGGAGCCCGCGCTGTAATGTTATCCCTTGGCCATGCACAGTTAGCGGTGGCCGTCTTCTGACATCATGTAGGTGTCAGGCTGGCAGTGCCTGTGCGTCCAAGCTGCCCGAGATCAAACCTTGCAGTGTCATCTAATGTAGTCCCACTGCGGGCCAGGGATCCATGGGCATGCGCAGTGCATATCATCGCCTCTCACTCACCTCCTTCCTGCTTCTTCAGACTGTGCGGCGTCACGGCCGTGGCATGCTATTAGGGATCAGCTGACGCCGCCTAGTCTGAAGAAGCGTGAAGAAGGGGAGTGAGAGGCTAGTAGATGCACTGTGCATGGCCATGGATACCAGGCCCACTGTGGGATCACATTAGACGACACTGCGAGGTGTGATTTCGGGCAGCGTGGACGCACAGGCGCAGCCAGGACGACAACAAATGATGTCAGAGGACGGGCAGCGCAAACTGTGCATGGCCAAGGGATAACATAATAGCGCAGGGTCCATGACGGAATCAAACAACGCTAAGGAGGCAGCGCACGGTGCCAAGGGGGTAACAATGACGGCTGTGCTGCGTCACATTACAAAGGAAAGTCCCACCTCCGGGACGGTTGGACGGTGTGAGGGGACACATTACATGAGTGTGTAGTTCAGCGTTTGCAAGGAGCATAATTTCAAGAGCGACCTTTCCCTTGTGCAGAATTAGTGCTGCACATGGTGGCTCTTTCAGTAACAAACGCCTAGGGGGGGGGGACAGGTCCCCTTACATTTTAGTTGTGCCAGCGTGGCGGTCGCATGACACGTTGCCGGATACACAGCTGGGGATCAGCTGACGTTACTGAACCCCAATAACAGAGGAGCGACTGTTGACTGTGCACACAGCACTTCCAGGCACCAACTGGCGGTGTTAGAGCCCAGGGACAGCAGGAGGAGCAGATTGGAGGTATTGCCGCACACACAGCTGGGGATCAGCTGACGTTACTGAACCCCAAAAACAGAGGAGCGACTGTTGACTGTGCACACAGCACTTCCAGGCACCAACTGGCGGTGTTAGAGCCCAGGGACAGCAGGAGGAGCAGATTGGAGGTATTGCCGCACACACAGCTGGGGATCAGCTGACGTTACTGAACCCCAATAACAGAGGAGCGACTGTTGACTGTGCACACAGCACTTCCAGGCACCAACTGGCGGTGTTGGAGCCCAGGGACAGCAGGAGGAGCAGAGGAACAGAGTGTAGGCCGAAGCCTGATTGTAGCAAGTTGAAAGGGAACCTTTAACCCCCCCCCAAGATGTTTGTAGCTGAAAGAGCCATCTTGTGCATCACTAACGATGCAAAAGGAAAAGGTGGTTCTTTTAATTATGCTCCTTGCAAACACCGAAGTAAACACTAAAAATGTGTCCCCCTTATACCGTTAAACCGTCCCGGAGGTGCGAATTTCCTTCGTAATGGGACACAGCACAGCTGACATTCCTATCCCCTTGGTGCCGTGCGCTGCCTCCTCAGCGTTGTTTTAAGCTGTCACGGAGCCTGCGCTGTTCTGTTAGCCCTTGGCCATGCCCAATTAGCGCTGCCTGTCTTCTGACATAATTTGGTGTCAGGCTGTTACTGCCTGTGCGTCCACGCTGCTCCAGATCCCACCTCGCAGTCTCGTCCAACGTAATCCCACTGCGGGCCTTGGAACCATGGACATGCACAGTGCATATCCTCGACTCTCACTCCCCTCCTTCCCTCTTCTTCAGACTGTGCGGTGTCACGGCCGTGGCATGCTATTAGGGATCAGCTGACGGCGCACAGTCTAAAGAAGGCGGAGGGAAATGAGCGAGAGCCCGAGGGGAAGATATGCACTGCGCATGGCCATGGATCCCAGGCCCGCAGTGTGACTCAATCAGAAGACACAGCGAGGCGGGATCTCGGGCAGCGCGGCCGCACAGGCGCAGCCAGCCTGACACCAAATTATGTCAGAAGACAGGCAGCGCAAATAGGGCATGCCCAAGGGATAACAGAACAGCGCAGGCTCCGTGACAGCTTAAAACAACGCTGAGGAGGCAGCGCATGGCACCAAGGGGGTAGGAATGATGGCTGTGCTGCGTCACATTGCGAAGGAAAGTCCCAGCTCCGGGACAGTATAACGGTATCAGTGAACACATTTTATAAGTGTTAAGTTCTGCGTGTGCAAGGAGCTAAAATAAAAGAGCTACCTTTTCCTTGTGCAGCATGACTGCTGCACAAGATGGCTCTTTCAGTAACAAACGACGGGGGGGACAGGTTCCCTTACATTTAGGTTGTTGTGCCAGCGTGGCGGTCGCAGGACACATTGCCGGCTACACAGCTGGGGATCAGCTGACGTTACTGAAACCCAATAACACTGGGTCGTATGTTTTTACTGTGCAGCCTGCACTTCTGAGCCGCAACTGGCGGTGTTGGAGCCCAGGAATAGCAGTTCAGGTGGTAGAAAGATGAACACAGCAGGAGACCTGGATGACACCCAATTACTTAATCAGGCAGAGGAGTGGCAAATTCCTGCGAGATCCAGGCCTGGTTCATTTTCAGGAAAGTAAGCCGGTCAACGTTATCGGAGGATAGTCGCATGCGACAGTCTGTTAGTACACCACCTGCGGCACTAAAGACACGTTCCGATAAGACACTAGCCGCAGGGCAAGCCAGCACCTCCAATGCATACTGGCTTAGCTCTGGCCATGTATCCAGCTTAGAGACCCAAAACTTGAACGGGGAAGAGCCGTCTGGGAGTACAGTAAGAGGGCAAGCCATGTAGTCTGTCACCATCTGACGGAACCGTTGCCTCCTGCTGACTGGAGCCGCCGGTGATGGTGTAGACATTTGGGGCGGGCACACAAAAGTGTGCCAGAGTTGTGCCACACTGGGCTTGCCTTGGGCAGAGGCACTGCTTCTGCTCCCTCTTTGGGCAGAGCCTCCCCCACTGCCTCGACGCACTGAGCTGCTTTGTAAAGCACTAGCAGCACTCCTCTCAGTTGGACAGGAGAAGATGATGGAATTCACCAGTGTGTCGTGGTACTCCCGCAATTTACGCTCCCGGGTCAACGCAGGGATGAGGTTTTGGACGTTGTCCCGGTAGCGAGGATCGAGGAGGGTGAACACCCAATAATCAGGCATGTTGAGAATGTGGTCGATGCGGCGGTCGTTTCTCAGGCACTGCAGCATGAAATCCACCATGTGCTGCAGAGTGCCAACTGGCCCAGAAACGCTGTCCCCTGCTTGAGACATGATCTCTGCCCGCTCGTCATCACCCCACCCTCGCTGTACACACTGACCACTGGACAATTGTGTCGCTCCCTCCTCTGGACGGAGCTCTTCCTCCTCCATTGACTCCTCCTCATCCTCCTCACAAATTGGCCCCTGCGTACCCCTTTGTGAGGAACCACGTGGCGCTGACTCTCCAGAAGCTGATGGAAAAGGTGACTCCTCATCCTCCACCTCTTCCACAACATCATCCCTTAACCCTTGCAAAGTTTGCTGAAGCAGGCAGATAAGGGGGACAGTCATGCTGACTAGTGCATCATCTGCACTTGCCATCCGCGTGGAATAATCAAAAGGACGCAAAACCTGGCAGACGTCCTTCATAGTGGCCCACTCTGTGGTTGTGAAGTCTGATCGGCGCTGACTGCGACTTCTTTGCGCCTGATGCAGCTGGTACTCCATAACTGCTTGCTGCTGCTCACACAACCGCTCCAACATATGTAACGTGGAATTCCACCGGGTAGGTAGGTCACATATGATGCGGTGTTCCGGAAGGCGGAATCGGCGCTGCAGAGCAGCAATGCGGGATCTGGCCAAGCTGGAACGCCGCAAGTGAGCACACTCTAGGCGGACCTTGTGCAGCAGGGCATCAAGATCCGGATAGTCCCTCAGAAAACTCTGCACAACCAAATTGAGCACATGTGCCAGACATGGGATGTGAGTGAGGTTGCCAAGGGCCAAAGCTGCCACCAGATTTCCGCCATTGTCACACACTACCATGCCTGGCTGGAGATTCGCTGGCAGTAACCACACATCGCTCTCCTGCTTGATGGCATTCCAGAGCTCCTGCGCTGTGTGGCTTCGATGCCCCAATGAAACTAGTTTCAAGACGGCCTGCTGACGTTTGGCCACGGCTGTGCTCATGTCGGTCATAGGTAAACGTTCACGGGTCCATGTGGAGGTGGACTGTGACGGATCCTGCAGAGAGGAATCTGAGGAACTGGTGTAAGAGGAGGAGTCGATGCGTACAGACTGGATTCCTGCAATCCTTGGAGTGGGCAGGACACGTCCTGCGCCAATCGCACGATCTGTACCTGGCTCAACAACATTAACCCAATGGGCAGTGAGGGAAACATATCGCCCCTGTCCATGCTGACTGGTCCACGCATCGGTGGTGAGGTGGACCTTGCTACTGACGGCGTTCAGTAGCGCATGTTTTATGTTTGCCTCAACATGCCTGTGCAGGGCAGGGACAGCCTGCCTGCTGAAGTAAAAGCGGCTGGGCACCTTGTACTGTGGGACTGCCAATGCCATCAAGTCACGGAAGCTGTCAGTCTCCACCAGCCTGAACAAGAGCATTTCCAGGGACAACAGTTTGGCAATGCCTGCATTCAGAGCCTGTGCTCGGGGGTGGTTGGCCGAGAATGCCCGCCTTTTCTCCCATGCCTGTACTACCGATGGCTGTAGAGTAGACTGGGAGTGTGAGGATGACTGGGAAGGTGGTGCTGTGGGTGGAATTACACTAGGTCTCTGGACAACAGTGGAGGAAGAGGCAACACGAGATGAAGAGGTGGTAGCTGCCGCTGTTGGTTGGCCTACGTCTTCACTGTGTTTCTGGAACTCCACCGCGTGCCTGGTCCGCACATGTTTCCACATATTTGTGGTATTGAGGTTGCTGACACTTTTACCTCTTTTTACTTTCTGATGACACAGCTTGCATTTGACAAAACAAATGTCATCTGCAACTGTGTCAAAAAAGGACCAGGCACTGCAAGTCTTGGGAGCGCCCTTTTTGGCTTTGGAAAGAGACAGGCTCCTAACGGGTGCCAAAGTGGAGGCTACAGGCTCCGCAGTCTTCCCCCTCCCTCTCCCTCTTTGGCCCGTAAGGGGAAGCTCTTCCTCAGAGCTGCTCCCACCACCTTCCTGTTCCTCACGCCACGATGGGTCAAGGACCTCATCATCTCCACTACCCTCTGCCACCAACTGCTCCTCCTGGGTAGTCTCGGCAGCACAGTACGCATCAGAAAGCGGCACCTGAGTTTCATCATCAGATGCGTACTGCGCTGTGTTCACCGGAGGCACTGGCCCACCTTCCTCTTCAGAGTCAGAGAGAAAAAGCTGTTGGGCATCACTGCACACTGCCTCTTCTTCTATTGCTCCAATGCTGCTTGGCTGGCCCCCTGTTTCCAAGCCAAGAGATTCAGAGAACAGAAGTAGAGACGGCTCCTGTCCTGGGCTCTCTGACTGCCTGGCCAATTTGGCAGGTGGTGAAGAGACAGATGGCTGCTCTCCAGTGCTCTGTGCCTGAGAGGATGTGGCACTAACTGAAGTCGATGCCGAGGCGTTAGCTGCCATCCACCCGACAACGGCTTCAATTTGGTCTTCACGCAGCAGCGGTGCACGGCGCTCTCCGACAAAGCTGCGCATGAAGGACTGTTCCCTGCTGAAACTGAGTGACGACGAGTCACCGGCGCCCGCAGCAGGCACAGAATCACCACGTCCTCTCCCTGCTCCTCTCCCTGCTCCGCGCCCACACCCACGTGCCTTACTCCCTGCCCTCTTCATCTTGGTTGACAGATAAAGATAAGCAGAAAAGTACTAAGGCCTTAGCGTGCTTATTCCTGAAATGCTCCTCCTAACAGGTGTAAGAAACACTAATGTTGTAAAGTGTGGACTAAACTTTATTATTTTTCAAATGTGGCCTACACAAGTCTTAAGTTGTGTTTGGTGAACTTTACTTTTTTTTTTGTGCAGATCGGGCTACAGAGCTAGTTTAAATCACACGGAGACCGTGCAGACAGCCGTAAACGGCGCTGCAAGGCCAAAAAACCCTCCTCTAGGTTATCCTATGTAGTATTTTTCCACTATTTAGCTGGAGACGGGTGGAAAGACACTAATAGGATTTTTTTTTTTTAATTTTAAACAGGCTGCACTATTTGAAAAAAAAGGAAATTGTTTTTCAAGGTATGAGGCAGTAACACACCCTGAGCTGAATCCAACCGGCTAGAGCTGCACACAGACTACAGGGCGAGCTGCGCTCACACAGAGACCGTGCAGACAGCCGTAAACGGCGCTGCAAGGCCCAATAAACCCCCTCTAGGTTATCCTATGTAGTGTTTTTCCACTATTTAGCTGGAGACGGGTGGAAAAACACTAATAGGGAATTTTTTTTTAAATTTTTAAACAGGCTGCACTATTTGAAAAAAAGGAAAATTTTTCTCAAGGTATGAGCCAGTAACGAACCCTGAGCTGAATCCAACCGGCTATGGCTGCACACAGACTACAGGGCGAGCTGGGCTCACACGGAGACCGTGCAGACAGCCGTAAATGGCGCTGCAAGGCCCAAAAACCCCCCTCTAGGTTATCCTATGTAGTGTTTTTCAACAATTTAGCTGGAGACGGGTGGAAAAACACTAATAGGAAATTTGAGAAAAAATGTGCAGCAGGCTGCACTATGAGCAAAAAAGGACAACTGTGTGAGGCAGTGTGAACCCCCCCTGAGCTGAATACAACCGGGTATATGGCTGCACACAGACTACAGAGTGAGCTGCACACACACACACACACAGAGACCTTGCAGAACGCTGTTAAAACAGCACTGCAAGGCAAGAGCAAGGTGAACAGTGAAGAACACACAGCGTTTTGCTAAATTAGCCTTTGGAAAGGAAAATAAAGCAATTAGCTAGCTCAACTGGCCCTCAGTTAGAACACAGCGTCCTGTCCCTAACTGAAATCACAGCAGAGTGAGCGCAAAATGGCGGCAGCGTTTTTTATAGTGCAGAGTGACATCATTTCAGCAGCCAATCACAGCCTTGCCAGTACTTACATGCCCACCATGCTAAACAGGATGTGCCCACACTTCCAATCATTCCTCATTGGCTGCTGCGTGCAGTTTGAATTCTGGGAACTTCCGATTCCGGTATCCGATACGCGGGAAGTATCGGAATTCGGTATCGGAATTCCGATACCGCAAATATCGGCCGATACCCGATACTTGCGGTATCGGAATGCTCAACACTACTCATAAATACACAGCCATATGGGAGAAAGTGCAAGTGTGCAAATATGCAAAGGAGAAACAACAAATGCGTAATACCAACAATGTGTGCTAATATAAATATGTGCAAGGTGCTAATATAAATGCGTGGTATAAAAATAATAGTGGGGTAACCAGACAACCAGAGGCTGGAGGCTGAACATATATATATATATATATATATATATATATATACACATATCTATAATATAACGCTGGGAGCGTCACTCTGTCCGAAACCTTTATAGACTGCGCAAGCGCCGGCGCAGTCTGGCCCCCACAGAGTGACGCTCCCAGGAGATCGCGGTATGCGTAAACACTGAATGCACACCGCGATCTCCAACAGAGAACGCTGGGACCGCCAGGAGGGTAAGTATCGGCTATATTCACCTGTCCCCGTTCCAGCACCTGTTCACACTAAGTCTATGTTTGGATGTGCAGGTCAGGTTTTTGAAATGTATTCTCTAGCCTTCTGATCGTGCACTCCGCCTCCTAGCTTCAGGTGTTTTAATTACAGCAGGTCCAATACCCCTCCACAGAGAGAGAGAATTTTAGTCTAAGAAGAGGTTTCACATGTACCCATTCAGATGGAGATGTTTATTCTCAGCGAGGTAAGGCAAGCGTGCGTAGGACCTGGTATAAGAGAGATGCCGTAAAGAGGCTACCAGGTACACATAAAATTGGCCATTTTTATGCGCTAAAAGCTCTCATTTTTCATATTTCTAGTGCAGTAATGCAGTTCAAGTTTCGTGTTTTCAAGTTTGCATGTTTTAGCGCTGCAGTGTGCTGCCTTGTTTACTTAACTATATACGAGTTGACGACTCTAGGTTCAGCACCTGTTCACACTGAGTCTATGTTTGGATGTACAAGTCAGGTTTTTGAAATGTATTCTCTAGCCTTCTGATCGTGCACTCCGCCTCCTAGCTTCAGGTGTTTTAATTACAGCAGCTCCAATACCCCTCCACAGAGAGAGAGAATTTTAGTCTAAGAAGAGGTTTCACATGTACCCATTCAGATGGAGACGTTTATTCTCAGCGAGGTAAGGCAAGCGTAGGACCTGGTATAAGAGAGATGCCGAAAAGAGGCTACCAGGTACACATAAAATTGGCCATTTTTATGCGCTAAAAGCTCTCATTTTTCATATTTCTAGTGCAGTAATGCAGTTCAAGTTTCATGTTTTCAAGTTTGCATGTTTTAGCGCTGCAGTGTGCTGCCTTGTTTACTTAACTATATACGAGTTGGCGACTCTAGGTTCAGCACCTGTTCACACTGAGTCTATGTTTGGATGTGCAGGTCAGGTTTTTGAAATGTATTCTCTAGCCTTCTGATCGTGCACTCCGCCTCCTAGCTTCAGGTGTTTTAATTACAGCAGGTCCAATACCCCTCCACAGAGAGAGAGAATTTTAGTCTAAGAAGAGGTTTCACATGTACCCATTCAGATGGAGACGTTTATTCTCAGCGAGGTAAGGCAAGCGTAGGACCTGGTATAAGAGAGATGCCGTAAAGAGGCTACCAGGTACACATAAAATTGGCCATTTTTATGCGCTAAAAGCTCTAATTTTTCATATTTCTAGTGCAGTAATGCAGTTCAAGTTTCGTGTTTTCAAGTTTGCATGTTTTAGCGCTGCAGTGTGCTGCCTTGTTTACTTAACTGCGTGCGGCTCCGTCTCCGTGTCCCGGTCCTCGGCCCCTGACGTTCAGTTCAGAGGGCGCGATGACGCGCTTAATGCGCGCCGGCGCCGCCCTCTGACTGACCAGTCACAGCGCGCAGCGGTGGAACGGGGCCAGGTGAATATAGCAAGTGCTGGGGGGCCTGAGCTGGCGGCGATACTGGCACCTGACCCCCACAGCACACCGGTGTCCCCACCTGCTCAGGCCCCTCAGCACTCAGCACCCAGCGACGATAGGTGAGTATGGTATTTTTTTTAATACATTGCAGCAGCATACGGGGCATATCGTATGGAGCATCTTATGGGGCCATAAACCATAATGGAGCAGTGTACGGGGGCATATAGTATGGAGCATCTTATGGGGCAATAAACCATAATGGAGCAGTGTACGGGGGCATATAGTATGGAGCATCTTATGGGGGCCATAAACCATAATGGAGCAGTGTATGGGGGCATACAGTATGGAGCATCTTATGGGGGCCATAAACCATAATGGAGCAGTGTACGGGGGCCATAAACCATAATGGAGCAGTGTATGGGGGCATATACTATGGAGCATCTTATGGGGCCATAAACCATAATGGAGCAGTGTATGGGGGCATATACAATGGAGCATTTTATGGGGGCCATAAACCATAATGGAGCAGTGTACGGGGGCGTATACAATGGAGCATCTTATGGGGGCCATAAACCATAATGGAGCAGTGTACGGGGGCATATACTATGGAGCATCTTATGGGGCCATCAACCATAATGGAGCAGTGTACGGGGGCATATACCATGGAGCATCTTATGGGGCCTATAAACCTTTATGGAGCAGTGTACGGGGGCATATACCATGGAGCATCTTATGGGGGCCATAAACCTTTATGGAGCAGTGTACGGGGGGCATATACCATGGAGCATCTTATGGGGCCATAAACCATAATGGAGCAGTGTACGGGGGCATATACCATGGAGCATCTTATGGGGGCCATAAACCTTTATGGAACAGCGTACGGGGCATACACTATGGAGCATCTTATGGGGGCCATAAACCTTTATGGAGCAGTGTACGGGGGCATATACTATGGAGCATCTTATGGGGGCCATCAACCTTTATGGAGCAGTATACGGGGCATATACTATGGAGCATCTTATGGGGGCCATAAACCTTTATGGAGCAGCGTATGGGGCATATGGATGGGAGCAGCAAATTAAAGAATGGTGGCGCAGGATGGGAGCAGCACATGACAGAACGGGGGCGCAGGATGGGAGCAGCACATGACCGGATGGGGGCGCAGGATGGGAGCAGCACATGACAGGATGGGGGCACAGGATGGGCGCAGCACATGACAGGATGTGGGCACAGGATGGGAGCAGCACATGACAGAACGGTGGCGCAGGATGGGAGCAGCACATGACAACGGGGGCGCAGGATGGGAGCAGCACATGACAGAACAGGGGCGCAGGATGGGAGCAGCACATGACAGAACGGGGGCGCAGGATGGCAGTAGCACATGACAGAACGGGGGCGCAGGATGGCAGCAGCACATGACAGAACGGGGGCGCAGGATGGGAGCAGCACATGACAGGATGGGGGCGCAGGATGAGAGCAGCAAATGACAGAATGGAGGCGCAGGATGGGTGCAGCACATGTCAGAATGGAGGTGCAGGATGGGTGCAGCAGATGTCAGAAAGGAGGCGCAGGATGGGTGCAGCACATGTCAGAATGGAGGCGCAGGATGGGTGCAGCACATGTCAGAATGGAGGCGCAGGATGGGTGCAGCACATGTCAGAATGGGGGGCAGGATGGGAGTAGCACATGTCAGAATGGGGGCGCAGGATGGGAGCAGCCACTTGACAGGATGGGGACGCAGGATGGAGCAGCACATATCAGGATGGAGACCATATACCAATATAAATGCTCGCCACCCGGGCATAGAATGGGTTCGATAGCTAGTATATATATATATATATATATATATATATATATATAAAAGCAATTGATATTACCTTATTTACATATATAGTATATCTGGAGCAATATATAAAAAAAGAAGACAAAGTGGTATGTGAATGTATCATAAAGGTGAAAATAGGGCAATGTATACCAACAAGGGGTGTACAGTGGTATATTTGGGGCAAATGTGGGGAAGGTGTGAACGAGGGAATAATGAGAAAAGAGGCTGGGAGCAACCGATAATTATAATGTGCCACTGTCCTACAAATAAACTATACCAAGTGTGGGAGTAAATAAGCTGTTATATTATACCTGATAGAGTCTGTCCCTCCAAGTACAGAGCACCCGGACGCACGTTTCGGAATAAATCCTTCGTCAGGGAATGATGTACGTGTGGGATTGGAGGGTTTATATACCTGTAAGGTGGGCGCCGATGAGAAAAAGCTGGAGCGTTAGCGGCGCATGCGCAGTCAGGAGGACCCGGAAGCGAACAGTGCCTGCGTCACATTACCCGGCAGCAGAAAGAAGCTGCGGCCATGGCAACACAGACCCAGGATGACTGCTATCCGAGACCCAGACGGCGCATGTGCACCGCCACAGCATACTTCAAATAGGCGATCTAAAGTATAACTGTAATGGGATGACTATATGTGTAAGTGAACAGAATGCAAAGGAAAATATATAATTGTATGTAATGTAATACGCAGAGTGTATATAAGAGAAATGTGAGTGTGTGCAGCAAGAGAATTAAATGGAAAAGAAGAATAAATAATAAATAAATAAAGAATAATGAAGAAAATATTTTAAAAATATATAAAAATAATAAAATAAAAATAGAGCGGAAAAATAATGATGAATAAATAAAAATAAATATGAATGAAATAATAATTAAATAAAAAACAAAAAAATAAAATAAAGTAATATAAAAAATAAATTATTAATAAAGTATAGGGACAACCATTAGAGAGCCTATTGATTATAACAAAAAAAGATTAATGAAAAAAATAAATAAACAGAAAAAATGAATGAATAACTAAATAAAAAATAAATAAAAAATAATAATGCAATGAATAATCAAAAATAAATATATATGAATGCAATGTATGAACACCCAATAAGGGACATATTAATCTGAATAATAGTATGTCTATGACAAGCAAAGGAATATTGTTGCAGTTAATTCAACGCAGTTAATTCTTTTCTATAAGGTCCATACCCATTGGTCAATTCTTGCGTCTACGCAGGATTTGCTCTACCGATGAGGATTTTGAAAAACAGGCAGCAGACCTTAGGCAGAGATTCTTGGATAGAGGATATAGCTGCCGTTCCATCAAAAAGGCATACAATCGTGCCAGAAATACCACTAGGCACCAAGTATTATATTCTTCTAAGCCCACGACGCCCAATCAGCAGGTGAGATACATAGCACAATATAATGGACAGACCAACCTGATGCGCCATTTCCTGGAAAAATCCTGGCCTATCCTCCAAGCGGACCCCATTATTTCTCAGTACATTGGGGGGAAACCTAGTTTGACATTTAGAAGGTCAAGGAATTTGGGAGACCAACTGGTCAAGAGCCACTATATTGAAGAGATCAGACCATCGTTTCTGTCTGCCTCCAAGCGAACTGTTGGTTGCCGCCCCTGTGGCAAATGCGTGGCGTGCCCTAATCTTGAGAGAGCTCAGACCTTTACAAGTTTAAATGGCTTGAAGACTTTTAAAATCAATCAGTCTATAACCTGTACCATCAATCAGTCTATGCTACCTGTCCATGTTCCTTAATATACGTTGGTTTGACCACCCGCCAATTAAAGGTTCGAATTTGTGAACACATCTTGGGGATTCTGGCTGCAAAAGATACCAAGGATATACAGTATCCACACTCAAGACCCTTCCGAAACATTTTAAAATCTGCCATGACTCAGATGTGTCATTATTACGAGTCATTGGGATTGACACAATTAGATCCACTATTAGAGGTGGAGAGATCAGTATACCATTGGCAAGATTGGAATCTAAATGGATCTGAACCCTCAAAACAATCTCACCCCTAGGCTTAAATGAAAATGTTAGTTTTGTTTCTTTTTTGTGAACCCATTCTTTTACCAGTACCGGAATGGTTTTTAGTCTTTTTACTCTCTTCTTTTATTTTTTACACATAATTATTAGCGATTTTTTCTTTCACATAATATATGTGTTTTTAGTTCTGTAGATGTGCAGATTATTTTATAATTCTATATGTGCTTCATGTTTGCTCATATGATGTTATTTGTGTGTGATTCCAGCCTTTTAAATATGACTTTTTATCTCGTATACATACTTTACGTGTGTAATCTTCCAGTAGAATATTTTACGCACTGGCTCTTGTGTATGGTTACAAAATTGCTTTTTGATATTTTGCTGGATTTATATTATGTGTGCTCTCATATTAATTTTTTTATATCTATTTATTTTAGTTTATTTACCTTATTGGTTGCTTGGACTTTTTTCTTGTTCCCGCGATGCATGGGCTGGTGTGAGAAGACCCTTGATGGATGGATTCTGTTGGTGTTTCTTTTTTCACCATCCATTTTCTAGGACACCTTGAAGAAAAATGTCTCAATTATATTATATATTTTTTTTACTATTATATATCATGCGTTGAATATATACACTTCTGTGTATGATCTTTTTTGGTGCAGGACATTTCTCTGTATGGAATTGCTTTATTCGCCCACTATACAGTGGGGCAAAACAGTATTTAGTCAGTCAGCAATAGTGCAAGTTCCACCACTTAAAAAGATGAGAGGCGTCTGTAATTTACATCATAGGTAGGCCTCAACTATGGGAGACAAACTGAGAAAAAAAAATCCAGAAAATCACATTGTCTGTTTTTTTAACATTTTATTTGCATATTATGGTGGAAAATAAGTATTTGGTCAGAAACAAAATTTCATCTCAATACTTTGTAATATATCCTTTGTTGGCAATGACAGAGGTCAAACGTTTTCTGTAAGTCTTCACAAGGTTGCCACACACTGTTGTTGGTATGTTGGCCCATTCCTCCATGCAGATCTCCTCTAGAGCAGTGATGTTTTTGGCTTTTCGCTTGGCAACACGGACTTTCAACTCCCTCCAAAGGTTTTCTATAGGATTGAGATCTGGAGACTGGCTAGGCCACTCCAGGACCTTGAAATGCTTCTTACGAAGCCACTCCTTCGTTGCCCTGGCGGTGTGCTTTGGATCATTGTCATGTTGAAAGACCCAGCCACGTTTCATCTTCAATGCCCTTGCTGATGGAAGGAGGTTTGCACTCAAAATCTCACGATACATGGCTCCATTCATTCTTTCATGTACCCGGATCAGTCGTCCTGGCCCCTTTGCAGAGAAACAGCCCCAAAGCATGATGTTTCCACCACCATGCTTTACAGTAGGTAGCAGTGGGACACATCTGGCACGACAGGATCTGTGTCCATGGTGGCTGTTATGAAAGGTAATTCAGTACCACAATGGACATAGAGGTCAGCGCACATACAGTGACCTGGCAATAACCCAAAAAACAAGAACGAGCTCTGAGACGTGGGAACTCTGTTGACCGCAATCCCTAATCCTCTCCAACCACACTAAAGGCAGCCGTGGATTGCGCCTAACGCTCCCTATGCAACTCGGCACGGCCTGAGAAACTAGCTAGCCTGAAGATAGAAAATAAGCCTACCTTGCCTCAGAGAAATATCCCCAAAGGAAAAGGCAGCCCTCACATATAATGACTGTGAGTTAAGATGAAAAGACAAACGTAGAGATGAAATAGATTTAGCAAAGCGAGGCCCAACTTTCTGAACAGAGCGAGGATAGGAAAGGTAACTTTGCGGTCAACACAAAACCCTACAAAAACCACGCAAAGGGGGCAAAAAGACCCTCCGTACCGAACTAACGGCACGGAGGTACACCCTCTGCGTCCCAGAGCTTCCAGCAAGCAGGAAAAAACAAATAGACAAGCTGGACAGAAAAAACAGCAACAAATAGCAAAGAATAACTTAGCTATGCAGAGCAGCAGGCCACAGGAACGATCCAGGAGAAGACAGGTCCAATACTAGAACATTGACTGGAGGCCAGGATCAAAGCACTAGGTGGAGTTAAATAGAGCAGCACCTAACGACTTCACCATATCACCTGAGGAAGGAAACTCAGAAGCCGCAGTACCACTTTCCTCCACCAACGGAAGCTCACAGAGAGAATCAGCCGAAGTACCACTTGTGACCACAAGAGGGAGCTCTGCCACAGAATTCACAACAGTACCCCCCCTTGAGGAGGGGTCACCGAACCCTCACCAGAGCTCCCAGGACGACCAGGATGAGCCATATGAAAGGCACGAACAAGATCGGGAGCATGGACATCAGAGGCAAAGACCCAGGAATTATCTTCCTGAGCATAACCCTTCCACTTAACCAGATACTGGAGTTTCCGTCTAGAAACACGAGAATCCAAAATCGTCTCCACAATATACTCCAACTCCCCCTCCACCAAAACCGGGGCAGGAGGATCAACAGATGGAACCACGGGTGCCACGTATCTCCGCAACAATGACCTATGGAATACGTTATGTATGGAAAAAGAATCTGGAAGGGTCAGACGAAAAGACACAGGATTAAGAACCTCAGAAATCCTATACGGACCAATAAAACGAGGTTTAAACTTAGGAGAGGAAACCTTCATAGGAATATGACGAGAAGATAACCAAACCAAGTCCCCAACCCGAAGTCGGGGACCCACACAGCGTCTGCGATTAGCGAAACGTTGGGCCTTCTCCTGGGACAAGGTCAAATTGTCCACTACATGAGTCCAAATCTGCTGCAACCTGTCCACCACAGTATCCACACCAGGACAGTCCGAAGACTCAACCTGCCCTGAAGAGAAACGAGGATGGAACCCAGAGTTGCAGAAAAACGGTGAAACCAAGGTAGCCGAGCTGGCCCGATTATTAAGGGCGAACTCAGCCAAAGGCAAAAAGGACACCCAGTCATCCTGATCGGCAGAAACAAAGCATCTCAGATATGTTTCCAAGGTCTGATTGGTTCGTTCGGTCTGGCCATTAGTCTGAGGATGGAAAGCCGAGGAAAAAGACAAGTCCTACCACAAAAGGCTCGCCAAAACCTCGAAACAAACTGGGAACCTCTGTCAGAAACGATATTCTCTGGAATGCCATGTAAACGAACCACATGCTGGAAAAACAATGGCACCAAATCAGAGGAGGAAGGCAATTTAGACAAGGGTACCAAATGGACCATCTTAGAGAAGCGATCACAGACCACCCAAATGACTGACATCTTTTGAGAGACGGGAAGATCTGAAATAAAATCCATAGAGATATGTGTCCAAGGTCTCTTCGGGACCGGCAAGGGCAAAAGCAACCCACTGGCACGAGAACAGCAGGGCTTAGCCCGAGCACAAATCCCACAGGACTGCACAAAAGTACGCACATCCCGCGACAGAGATGGCCACCAAAAGGATCTAGCCACTAACTCTCTGGTACCAAAGATTCCAGGATGACCAGCCAACACCGAACAATGAACCTCAGAGATAACTTTATTCGTCCACCTATCAGGGACAAACAGTTTCTCCGCTGGGCAACGATCAGGTTTATCAGCCTGAAATTTTTGCAGCACCCGCCGCAAATCAGGGGAGATGGCAGACACAATCACTCCCTCTTTGAGGATACCCGCCGGCTCAGATACACCCGGAGAGTCGGGCACAAAACTCCTAGACAGAGCATCCGCCTTCACATTTTTAGAGCCCGGAAGATATGAAATCACAAAGTCAAAACGGGCAAAAAACAACGACCAACGAGCTTGTCTAGGATTCAACCGCTTGGCGGACTCGAGATAAGTCAAGTTCTTATGATCAGTCAAGACCACCACGCGATGCTTAGCTCCTTCAAGCCAATGACGCCACTCCTCGAATGCCCACTTCATGGCCAGCAACTCTCGATTGCCCACATCGTAATTTCGCTCAGCAGGCGAAAACTTCCTGGAAAAGAAGGCGCATGGTTTCATCACTGAGCAATCAGAACTTCTCTGCGACAAAACAGCCCCTGCTCCAATCTCAGAAGCATCAACCTCGACCTGGAACGGAAGCGAAACATCTGGTTGACACAACACGGGGCAGAAGAAAAACGACGCTTCAACTCTTGAAAAGCTTCCACAGCAGCAGAAGACCAATTGACCACATCAGCACCTTTCTTGGTCAAATCGGTCAATGGTTTAGCAATACTAGAAAAATTGCAGATGAAGCGACGATAAAAATTAGCAAAGCCCAGGAACTTTTGCAGACTTTTCAGAGATGTCGGCTGAGTCCAATTATGGATGGCTTGGACCTTAACAGGGTCCATCTCGATAGTAGAAGGGGAAAAGATGAACCCCAAAAATGAAACCTTCTGGACACCAAAGAGACACTTTGATCCCTTCACAAACAAAGAATTAGCACGCAGGACCTGAAACACCGTTCTGACCTGCTTCACATGAGACTCCCAATCATCCGAGAAGATCAAAATGTCATCTAAGTACACAATCAGGAATTTATCCAGGTACTCTCGGAAGATGTCATGCATAAAGGACTGAAACACTGATGGAGCATTGGCAAGTCCAAATGGCATTACTAGATACTCAAAATGGCCCTCGGGCGTATTAAATGCAGTTTTCCATTCATCGCCTCGCTTAATACGCACAAGATTATACGCACCACGAAGATCTATCTTGGTGAACCAACTAGCCCCCTGTGATGCAGTGACCCCTGTAACAAGTAGGGGGCGCTGCATGGTCTCCCCAGTATGCGCACGGAGGCGTATTGAGGCCGTGCGTGGCAATTGTGTGCATGGATGTGATGGTGAGACAGTGTCTGGAATTGTGGTTAATGGGAGGTATGTGTCACAGGGATGGATGCTCCCTGCGATGCAACCCGGAGTATCTTGTCTTTAGAGCGCGTGAGCACTGAAGATGTTATTTAGTGCACCTGGGTCCGGGTTGCGGGTACCTATGAGAGATGGGAGGGTCTGGCTACCCACATACCTCACTCTGAGTGGGGGTGCTCACTGTATCTTTTTCCCTGCAGGTGTTTGAGGACCTGCAGTGATGTCATGATCATGTGACCAGTGCATGTGATGTTACCTCACCTGTGGGTGTGGTTAGAGGCTACCTAAAGGAGGTGTGTTAGCACATGGTAGTGAGTGTTTGGGAGTCTGCAAGTCTGGGCAGACTTCCATGTGTCCTGGCTGGACACTGCAGATGGGCCCTGTGTATGAGTGACCTGTGGAAGCCTGTGTTGCTTCCTCGAAAACACATGCTAGTGTGGGAGGTCCTGGGAGTAGGACTGGATCCCTGAGCAGAAGAGTGGAACTTGGGGAAGCTACAGTCCTCGGTGGGTCTGGACTGACTGAGATATGCCGCAAAGGCAAGTTGGTGATCCCCGTTTGGCAGCTTCTCCAGAAGAGTGGAACTTGGGGAAGCTACAGTCCTCGGTGGGTCTGGACTGACTGAGATATGCCGCAAAGGCAAGTTGGTGATCCCCGTTTGGCAGCTTCTCCAGAAGAGAGGACTGACAAGGAGTCAGCTGGTGGAGCAGGAGCTCCCGTAAGGTACCTTCATAGACTGTTGGTCCTTATTGTGTTCTGTGAACTGTGTGGTAACCCACGGCAACTGGTCAGGAGGACCATCGTGTTTAGTTGCTGCAACCTGTGTTCTATGAACTGTGTAGTAACCCACGGCAACTGGTCAGAGGAGGACCAGCGTGATTAGTTGCTGCAACCTGTGTGATATGAACTGTGTGGTAACCCACGGCAACTGGTCAGGAGGACCAGCGTGTTTAGTTACCACAGACTAAGGTTCTGAAACTTAATGTGAAGATAATGTGTTAACGAATGGACTACATGTAAGACAGTGATATGCAACTTGGCTTACGATGCGGTTTATGCTGTACAAAATAAACCGTATGGACTGTTTTTGTTATTAAAAAAATCGTGCCCGAGTACGTCAATCCCGTGCCAAGCGAGTAATCCCCTACCCGTTAGTAAGAGCAATCCTACATATGGCGTTCGAATGCGGGCATCATTCCAGGTGGCACGTACAGAGTTAATTGCTGTGGCTCGGCGTGGCCACGAAGATGGCGTCTAGCCTGTAACTCGGCGGGGTTACGAAGGTGACAAGCATCTGGCTGTGGATCGGCGGGTCCACAAAGGTGACAAGCGGCTTGCTGTGTATCGGCGGGTCCACGAAGTTTGCGGTGGAGCCGTGCAGAGCCTTGTGGAGCATAGCTGCAATTGCAGCAAGAGGTTTCGCAGCAGCCGGAGCTGCAGTAGCTGTGGTGTGTCGTCGGCAGCCGGAGGTGCCGGTTATATGTGTCTGCAGCGGGAGCTGTGGCATACCAGCAGGATCTGGTGAAGTGACATATAAAAAAAGAAAAAAAAAATTTTTTTTTTCCTCCCCTTTCCCAGATCGTGCAGACTCTTAAAGGGTCAGTACAAGCCCAGAGACATAGTGGTGTACTGTGCGAACTGGGGCCTGAGTGCCGTGGGGAAGTCCACGGGGTGTACCCCAGGGAAGGGGGTGTCCCTAAAAGGGGGCGGAGTCCCAAAAAGGGGCGGTAACCCGAACAGGGGTAGTAGCCCAAAAAGGGGTGGAATCCCAAAAGGGGCCTGTAACCCAAACAGGGGTGGTGTCAAAAAGCGGAGCACTTGCCCAAAAGGGGGCAGGGCCAAAAAAAGGGGCGGTAACCCGAAGTGGGGTAGAAGCCCAAAAAGAGGTGGAATCTGGGGAAATGGTGGTTTCCAAAAAGAGGGAGGAGCCTCCCAAAGAGGTACCGCAGACAAATGGGTACCCAGGGCGTATAAGTTATGTGTGTCCGGTATGCGGTGTGAACTATCCCCCTGGTGAAACTTTACGGGGGTGTGCCGTGCGGATGCATGAGATAGAGATGTACGGACTGGTCGATTCTGGGGGCCCTGTGACTCTAGTGAGGGTTGCACCTGACGGATTTGAAATGCCTGATAGGAGAGTCAGTGTAACCTGCATCCATGGGTACACCAAGGGCTGTCCAGTGGCCAGGGTGGTCCTCGAGACGGCCAAGGACAGTGCAATCCATGATGTGGCCGTAGTCTTAACCTTACCCTGCCCAGTGATAATTGGCCGGGACTCTAGGTTGTTCACAGAATTGTGGGAGAAGGGAGCTTCTTTACAACAAGAGAATGGAAGGCTCTCAGCTGGTGGGGTTGCATACCTTAAAGCATTTATTTCTCCCAAAGTAGTTGGGGCCGACGACGGGTTGACCAGTGGGGAAGGTGAGTCTGCCCAACTTACGGACATGTCACCTGAAGTGTACCCCAGGAAGACTGATGGGTCAGGTATAAGGGTGACCAGAGGAAAAGGTGCGTCTGCCGTACTTACTGACCTGACGTCACCTGGCAGGTGCAACAATGTGACTGGTAATGATCTGGTAGATAAGCATGTGGTGCTAAAACAGAGTGGAGCTGACACCCGGTTAGAAAGCAACTGGAAGGTTCACCCTGTTGGGGGGTGTGACACAGACTCCAAGGGTGACTGTGACATGACATGGCCAGTAACAAGCGCTACAACTGAGTATGATGTACCGGTATCAGAAATACTGACACAGGGGAACGACAGGGCTCCACAGGGTGAAGACAGGATGGCAGTGACAGCCATGCCAGAAATTGTGACCTGTTTAAGTGGGGACTGTCGGTTCCAGGAAGACCAATTGGGTGGTGGTGACTTCCATTCAGATGATGACACCAGTGGAAAAGAGTGCAGTAAGGCTGACTCAGGTACCGCTGGCAAGTCTTCCTCCCGTCGCCGGAGACGTAGGAAAGGCAAAGGGGCTGAACCAGTTGCACCTTGTGAAGATGTGACGGAAGAGGGTGAAGGCTCCAGAAAATCTGGTGCTGAGGACTTGAAGTGTCTGGAGTACTTTAAAGTCCCAGGGGAACGGGACGAACCTAAGGATGTCACCGCTGAGACCCAAAAGAGGGCTGACGCTGACAGTGCAACGTCTGAAGGTGCAGATGTGAAGGAGGCCACCAAAGAAGTGGTGCCTGAAGTAGATACCTCCTTAAGTGACGCCTGCTCCACCAATCCGGAGGATGGGAGAAGCGAGATGGAGCTGCTCAAAGAGTCTCTCGAACAAGAAAGAGTTCTGAGACAAGCGGTTGTGCACAGAGTGGACGAGCTGGAGAGGGAGGTCTTTGAGCTCAGACGTCACCTGTCGGCATGTCAAACCATGAATAGGACCATATTGGATAATATGGAGGTGCTCAAAATGGCCCAAGAAAAGCATCAGCAGGAACTGCTCCAGAGAGGGAAGGAGCGTCGCTGCCTGGCAGAGGAGTTGCCAATGCCCATCTTGGCGAAGGCTCAAGCAGAAGAAAAGACGGAGGAAGAGTTCGTGCTAAAAACGGAACAAGACAGTCACCCGGTTGTGGCAGGTGTCCGTGAAGATGAGACCCCGCTTTTCAAGAGCATTATAGAAGTACCCGGAGACATGCGAGAAGGGTGCGCCAGGAAGGGTGTGCATGAGGCCTTTAGAAAGGCAGTAGAGGCGTGTAGTGTGCACTGGGCGCCTGAGACGCAGCAATTGGTCATACTGTCGACTAAGGAAGTCACAGTGAAGCGGGTGGCTGTCCTGAGGGATATGCACCTACACTGCCTCCGTACAAAACAGAGAATCATTTTGAAGAATGATGAAGCCGTTCGACGTTTGGAGCGTGAGAGGAATGCTCTTAGTCGGCTCGGCTTAGTGGAAGACACAGTCCAAGTACCCAAAGTTCTGGTGGCGAAAGTCATTGGGAAACATGGGAGAGTGATGCAGGAGATGGTGGATAAATCCGGTCTGAAGAGACTGAGGATACCGGCTGATGACGAGGTCCAGGTCATGGGTGAAGATGGGATGGTTCATTTCCTGGTTGTCGGTTCCAGAGAGAGTCTTAGGAACATCCGCATGCTCCTGGAATATCGCATGGCATACCTAAGGGAGGTAGAGCAGCTGAGACTTGAGAGACTGCAAGTCAATAAGCAGCTGCCAGAAAGGTGAAGAAGATGGCGGCCACTTTCGACCCGAAATGTGGACAAACAAAGGGGTGGGAGTACCCAGTTGTGTGAAAGATGCAGTGTCTCCTCAGATAGCACAGGGCTGAGTGACTTAGAGGGAAGACCTGGTAGCGGACGTGTTGACAAAGAGTCAGTCCAGACAGGTCATATGGGTGCAAGGCGATTGCGACGCCAGATTGACCATGATGCCCAAACCCGACTGAGAGGGCTCTCTCGACTAGTAGGCCAAGGTGACTTGGGTACCCGGTCTCAAGGCCCCTGGGTTAAGACAAATGTTCAACCCCACAAGTTTGAACAGAGGGAGGGGGTATGTGATGCAGTGACCCCTGTAACAGGTAGGGGGTGCTGCATGGTCTCCCCAGTATGCGCACGGAGGCGTATTGAGGCCGTGCGTGGCAATTGTGTGCATGGATGTGATGGTGAGACAGTGTCTGGAATTGTGGTTAATGGGAGGTATGTGTCACAGGGATGGATGCTCCCTGCGATGCAACCCGGAGTATCTTGTCTTTAGAGCGCATGAGCACTGAAGATGTTATTTAGTGCACCTGGGTCCAGGTTGCGGGTAGCTATGAGAGATGGGAGGGTCTGGCTACCCACATACCTCACTCTGAGTGGGGGTGCTCACTGTATCTTTTTCCCTGCAGGTGTTTGAGGACCTGCAGTGATGTCATGATCATGTGACCAGTGCATGTGATGTTACCTCACCTGTGGGTGTGGTTAGAGGCTACCTAAAGGAGGTGTGTTAGCACATGGTAGTGAGTGTTTGGGAGTCTGCAAGTCTGGGCAGACTTCCATGTGTCCTGGCTGGACACTGCAAATGGGCCCTGTGTATGAGTGACCTGTGGAAGCCTGTGTTGCTTCCTCGAAAACACATGCTAGCGTGGGAGGTCCTGGGAGTAGGACTGGATCCCTGAGCAGAAGAGTGGAACTTGGGGAAGCTACAGTCCTCGGTGGGTCTGGACTGACTAAGATATGCCGCAAAGGCAAGTTGGTGATCCCCGTTTGGCAGCTTCTCCAGAAGAGAGGACTGACAAGGAGTCAGCTGGTGGAGCAGGAGCTCCCGTAAGGTACCTTCATAGACTGTTGGTCCTTATTGTGTTCTGTGAACTGTGGTAAGCCACGGCAACTGGTCAGGAGGACCATCATGTTTAGTTGCTGCAACCTGTGTTCTATGAACTGTGTGGTAACCCACGGCAACTGGTCAGAGGAGGACCAGCGTGATTAGTTGCTGCAACCTGTGTGATATGAACTGTGTGGTAACCCATGGCAACTGGTCAGGAGGACCAGCGTGTTTAGTTACCACAGACTAAGGTTCTGAAACTTAATGTGAAGATAATGTGTTAACGAATGGACTACATGTAAGACAGTGATATGCAACTTGGCTTATGATGCGGTTTATGCTGTACAAAATAAACCGTATGGACTGTTTTTGTTATTAAAAAAATCGTGCCCGAGTACGTCAATCCCGTGCCAAGCGAGTAATCCCCTACCCGTTAGTAAGAGCAATCCTACACCCCTTAATTCGAGCAAACAAATCAGATAATAATGGCAAAGGGTACTGAAATTTAACCGTGATCTTATTTAGAAGGCGGTAATCTATACAAGGTCTCAGTGAACCATCCTTCTTGGCTACAAAAAAGAACCCTGCTCCTAATGGCGACGATGACGGGCGAATATGCCCCTTCTCCAAAGACTCCTTCACATAACTCCGCATAGCGGCGTGCTCAGGCACAGATAAATTAAACAGTCGACCTTTTGGGAATTTACTACCAGGAATCAAATCGATAGCACAATCACAATCCCTATGCGGAGGTAGGGTATCGGACTTGGGCTCATCAAATACATCCCGGTAATCAGACAAGAACTCTGGGACCTCAGAAGGGGTGGATGACGAAATAGACAGAAATGGGACATCACCATGTACCCCCTGACAACCCCAGCTGGACACAGACATGGATTTCCAATCTAATACTGGATTATGGACTTGTAGCCATGGCAACCCCAACACGACCACATCATGCAGATTATGCAACACCAGAAAGCGAATAACCTCCTGATGTGCAGGAGCCATGCACAGGGTCAGCTGGGTCCAGTACTGAGGCTTATTCTTGGCCAAAGGCGTAGCATCAATTCCTCTCAATGGAATAGGACACTGCAAGGGCTCCAAGAAAAACCCACAACGCCTAGCATACTCCAAGTCCATCAAATTCAGAGCAGCGCCTGAGTCCACAAATGCCATGACAGAATACGATGACAAAGAGCAGATCAAGGTAACGGACAGAAGAAATTTTGACTGTACCGTACCAATGGTGGCAGACCTAGCGAACCGCTTAGTGCGCTTAGGACAATCAGAGATAGCATGAGTGGAATCACCACAGTAGAAACACAGCCCATTCAGACGTCTGTGTTCTTGCCGTTCAACTCTGGTCAAAGTCCTATCGCACTGCATAGGCTCAGGTTTAAGCTCAGGTAATACCGCCAAATGGTGCACAGATTTACGCTCGCGCAAGCGTCGACCGATCTGAATGGCCAAAGACATAGACTCATTCAGACCAGCAGGCATAGGAAATCCCACCATGACATCCTTAAGGGCTTCAGAGAGACCTCTTCTGAAAATAGCCGCGAGCGCACCTTCATTCCACTGAGTGAGTACAGACCACTTTCTAAATTTCTGACAATATACCTCTATCTCATCCTGACCCTGACACAGAGCCAGCAAATTCTTCTGCCTGATCCACTGAATTAGGCTCATCGTACAGCAATCCGAGCGCCAGGAAAAACACATCAATATTACTTAATGCAGGATCCCCTGGCGCAAGGGAAAATGCCCAATCCTGAGGATCGCCACGCAAAAAAGAAATAACAATTCTCACTTGTTGAACTGGATCACCAGAGGAGCGAGGTTTCAAGGCCAGAAACAGTTTGCAATTATTTTTGAAATTCACAAACTTGGCTCTATCACCATAAAACAAATCAGGAATAGGAATTCTTGGTTCTAACATAGGCTTCTGAACCACCAAATCTTGAATCTTTTGTACATTTATAACGAGATTATCCAATGAAGAGCACAGACCCTGAATATCCATGTCCACACCTGTGTCCTGAACTACCCAAATGTCTAGGGGAAAAAAAAGGCAAAACACAGTGCAGAGAAAAAAAAATGGTCTCAGAACTTCTTTTTTCCCTCTATTGAGAATCATTAGTACTTTTGGCCTCCAGTACTGTTATGAAAGGTAATTCAGCACCACAATGGACATAGAGGTCAGCGCACATACAGTGACCTGGCAATAACCCAAAAAACAAGAACGAGCTCTGAGACGTGGGAACTCTGTTGACCGCAATCCCTAATCCTCTCCAACCACACTAAAGGCAGCCGTGGATTGCGCCTAACGCTCCCTATGCAACTCGGCACGGCCTGAGAAACTAGCTAGCCTGAAGATAGAAAATAAGCCTACCTTGCCTCAGAGAAATATCCCCAAAGGAAAAGGCACCCCCCACATATAATGACTGTGAGTTAAGATGAAAAGACAAACGTAGAGATGAAATAGATTTAGCAAAGCGAGGCCCAACTTTCTGAACAGAGCGAGGATAGGAAAGGTAACTTTGCGGTCAACACAAAACCCTACAAAAACCACGCAAAGGGGGCAAAAAGACCCTCCGTACCGAACTAACGGCACGGAGGTACACCCTCTGCGTCCCAGAGCTTTCAGCAAGCAGGAAAAAACAAATAGACAAGCTGGACAGAAAAAAACAGCAACATATAGCAAAGAATAACTTAGCTATGCAGAGCAGCAGGCCACAGGAACGATCCAGGAGAAGACAGGTCCACTACTAGAACATTGACTGGAGGCCAGGATCAAAGCACTAGGTGGAGTTAAATAGAGCAGCACCTAACGGCTTCACCACATCACCTGAGGAAGGAAACTCAGAAGCCGCAGTACCACTTTCCTCCACCAACGGAAGCTCACAGAGAGAATCAGCCGAAGTACCACTTGTGACCACAAGAGGGAGCTCTGCGACAGAATTCACAACAGGTGGCGTAGTGTGTTACTTATGGTAGGCCTTGTTACATTGATCCCAGCTCTCTGCAGTTCATTCACTAGGTCCCCCCGCGTGGTTCTGGGATTTTTGCTCACCGTTCTTGTGATCATTCTGACCCCACGGGGTGGGATTTTGCGTGGAGCCCCAGATCGAGGGAGATTATCAGTGGTCTTGTATGTCTTCCATTTTCTAATTATTGCTCCCACTGTTGATTTCTTCACTCCAAGCTGGTTGGCTATTGCAGATTCAGTCTTCCCAGCCTGGTGCAGGGCTACAATTTTGTTTCTGGTGTCCTTTGACAGCTCTTTGGTCTTCACCATAGTGAAGTTTGGAGTCAGACTGTTTGAGGGTGTGAACAGGTGTCTTTTTATACTGATAACAAGTTTAAACAGGTGCCATTACTACAGGTAATGAGTGGAGGAAAGAGGAGACTCTTAAAGAAGAAGTTACAGGTCTGTGAGAGCCAGAAATCTTGATTGTTTGTTTCTGACCAAATACTTATTTTCCACCATAATATGCAAATAAAATGTTAAAAAAAACAGACAATGTGATTTTCTGGATTTTTTTTTCTCAGTTTGTCTCCCATAGTTGAGGTCTACCTATGATGTAAATTACAGACGCCTCTCATCTTTTTAAGTGGTGGAACTTGCACTATTGCTGACTGACTAAATACTTTTTTGCCCCACTGTATATTTTAGTTAGTTTTTTTCCGCAACAATATTCCTTTGCTTGTCATAGACATACTATTATTTGGATTAATATGTTCCTTATTGGGTGTTCATACATCGCATTCATATATATTTATTTTTGATTATTCATTCCATTATTATTTTTTATTTATTTTTTATTATTTAGTTTATTCATTTTTTCTGTTTATATATTTTTTTCATTAATCTTTCTTTGTTGTAATCAATAGGCTCTCTAATGGTTGTCCCTATACTTTATTAATAATTTATTTTTTATATTACTTTATTTTTTTTTTTATTTTTTTTTATTTAATTATTTCATTTATATTTATTTTTATTTGTTCATCATTACTTTTTCCTTATTATTTTTATTTTATTATTTTTTATATTTTTTTCAATACTTTTTTCCTTATTCTTTATTTATTTATTATTTATTCTTCTTTTCCATTTAATTCCCTTGCTGCACACACTCACATTTCTCTTATATACACTCTGCGTATTACATTACATACAATTATATATTTTCCTTTGCATTCTGTTCACTTACACATATACAGGTCCTTCTCAAAAAATTAGCATATAGTGTTAAATTTCATTATTTACCATAATGTAATGATTACAATTAAACTTTCATATATTATAGATTCATTATCCACCAACTGAAATTTGTCAGGTCTTTTATTGTTTTAATACTGATGATTTTGGCATACAACTCCTGATAACCCAAAAAACCTGTCTCAATAAATTAGCATATCAAGAAAAGGTTCTCTAAACGACCTATTACCCTAATCTTCTGAATCAACTAATTAACTCTAAACACATGCAAAAGATACCTGAGGCTTTTATAAACTCCCTGCCTGGTTCATTACTCAAAACCCCCATCATGGGTAAGATTAGCGACCTGACAGATGTCAAGAAGGCCATCATTGACACCCTCAAGCAAGAGGGTAAGACCCAGAAAGAAATTTCTCAACAAATAGGCTGTTCCCAGAGTGCTGTATCAAGGCACCTCAATGGTAAGTCTGTTGGAAGGAAACAATGTGGCAGAAAACGCTGTACAACGAGAAGAGGAGACCGGACCCTGAGGAAGATTGTGGAGAAGGACCGATTCCAGACCTTGGGGAACCTGAGGAAGCAGTGGACTGAGTCTGGTGTGGAAACATCCAGAGCCACCGTGCACAGGCGTGTGCAGGAAATGGGCTACAGGTGCCGCATTCCCCAGGTAAAGCCACTTTTGAGCTACAGAGAAGCAGCACTGGACTGTTGCTAAGTGGTCCCAAGTACTTTTTTCTGATGAAAGCAAATTTTGCATGTCATTCGGAAATCAAGGTGCCAGAGTCTGGAGGAAGACTGGGGAGAAGGAAATGCCAAAATGCCTGAAGTCCAGTGTCAAGTACCCGCAGTCAGTGATGGTGTGGGGTGCCATGTCAGCTGCTGGTGTTGGTCCACTGTGTTTCATCAAGGGCAGGGTCAATGCAGCTAGCTATCAGGAGATTTTGGAGCACTTCATGCTTCCATCGGCTGAAATGCTTTATGGAGATGAAGATTTCATTTTTCAGCACGACCTGGCACCTGCTCACAGTGCCAAAACCACTGGTAAATGGTTTACTGACCATGGTATTACTGTGCTCAATTGGCCTGCCAACTCTCCTGACCTGAACCCCATAGAGAATCTGTGGGATATTGTGAAGAGAAAGTTGAGAGACGCAAGACCCAACACTCTGGATGAGCTTAAGGCCACTATTGAAGCATCCTGGGCCTCCATAACATCTCAGCAGTGTCACAGGCTGATTGCCTCCATGCCACGCCGCATTGAAGCAGTCATTTCTGCCAAAGGATTCCCGACCAAGTATTGAGTGCATAACTGAACATTATTATTTGTTGGTCTTTTTGTTTGTTATTAAAAAACACTTTTATTTGATTGGATGGGTGAAATATGCTAATTTATTGAGACAGGTTTTTTGGGTTATCAGGAGTTGTATGCCAAAATCATCAGTATTAAAACAATAAAAGACCTGACAAATTTCAGTTGGTGGATAATGAATCTATAATATATGAAAGTTTAATTGTAATCATTACATTATGGTAAATAATGAAATTTAACACTATATGCTAATTTTTTGAGAAGGACCTGTATTCATCCCATTACAGTTATACTTTAGATCGCCTATTTGAAGTATGCTGTGGCGGTGCACATGCGCCGTCTGCGTTTTGGATAGCGGTCATCCCGCGTCTGTGTTGCCAAGGCCGCAGCTTCTTTCTGCTGCTGGGTAATGTGATGTGGGCACTGATCGCTTCCGGGTCCTCCTGACTGCGCATGCGCCGCCAACGCTCCAGCTTCTTCTCATCGGCGCCCACCTTACAGGTATATAAACCCTCCGGTCCCACACGTACATCACCCCCTGACGAAGAATTTATTCTCAATCGCCCGTCAGGGTGCTCTGTACTTGGAGGGACGGACTCTATCAGATGCTAGCACAAAAACAGGATTCAAAGATTCTTCACAAATTCAGAAAAATAGCAAAAAGGGCAGGAGATGCTTACCTGCCTAGGCCTCCAAACAAACGCACTATCAGGATGCAGTGGACCCATATGGTTAAGATGGCAACACAGGTGCAGAAATACCGATGAGGCAGCCACTCACAACCTACCAAATTAATGGAGGTGGTGGCTGCTTGGCATATGACTGCACATTAGAGACTTGTATGTGGCGCTGTTCACACAATGGGAATGCACAGCATCCAGGTCCATTCTGTCTTGTAAACTGTGGTGTCTGTTCACATGGGATGCATCTTAATAGCGCTGGGCAGCCCGCCTGAGCTAATAGAAGGCCGTCACTAATAGGCTGCTAACCTGGATGCTGTGCATTCCCATTGTGTGAACAGCACCACATACAGTGATATGCCAAGCAGCCACCCCCTCCATTAATTTGGTAGGTTGTGAGTGGCTGCCTCATCGGTATTTCTGCACCTGTGTTGCCATCTTAACCATATGGGTCCACTGCATCCTGATAGTGCATTTGTTTGGAGGCCCAGGCAGGTAAGCATCTCCTGCCCTTTTTGCTATTTTACGGACTCTATCAGGTATAATATAACGCTTATTTACTCCCACACTTGGTATAGTTTGTTTGTTTGTAGAACAGTGGCACATTATAATTATCGGTTGCTCACAGCCTCTGTTCTCATTATCGCCTCGTTCACACCTTCCCCACATTTGCCCTGAATATACCACTATATACCCCTTATTGGTATACATGGCCCTATTTTCATCTTTATGATATATTCACATACCACTTTACCTTCTTTTTTTATATATTGCTCCGGATATCCTATATATGTAAATAAGGTAATATCAATTGTGTATATATATATATATATATATATATATATATATATATATATATATACATACATACATACATACATACATACATACATACATACATACATACATACATACACACATATATATATATATATATATATATATATATATACATATACACCATATATATATGTTCAGCCTCCAGCCTCTGGTTGTCTGGTTACCCCACTATTATTTTTATACCACGTATTTATACTAGCACCATGCACATATTTACCGTATATACTCGAGTATAAGCCAACCCGAGTATAAGCCGACCCCCCCTAATTTTGCCACAAAAAACTGGGAAAACTTATTGACTCGAGTATAAGCCTAGGGTGGAAATGCAGCATTTACCGGTGAATTTCAAAAATAAAAATAGATCATTATTTCCCCATAGCTGTGCCATATAGTGCTCTGCACCGTTCATATTTCCCCATAGCTGTGCCATATACGGTGCTCTGCACCGTTCACTGTGCCCCATAGCTGTGCCATATAGTGCTCTGCACCGTTCATATTTCCCCATAGCTGTGCCATATACGGTGCTCTGCACCGTTCACTGTGCCCCATAGATGTGCCATATACGGTGCTCTGCACCGTTCACTGTGCCCCATAGATGTGCCCCATATACGGTGCTCTGCACCGTTCATTGTGCCCCATAGATGTGCGCCATATACGGTGCTCTGCACCGTTCACTGTGCCCCATAGATGCGCCACATAAATCTCTGCCGCCGCCGCTGCTGCTGCTGCAATAAAAAAAAAAAAACACATACTCACCTCCCTTGATTGCAGCTCCCGGCGTCTCGTTCCGCACACTATATGCGTCATCGCGCCCTCTGCCTGAACAGTCAGAGCGCAGACGCCGGGAAGATGGAGGCGCCGGCCGGGAAGATGGAGCGACGCTCGGCGGCTGGAACGAGGACAGGTGAATATGCTATACTTACCTAGTCCTGGCGATCCTCGCGCTGTCCCTCTGCCTGGTCTTCGGTGCCGCAGCTTCTTTCTCTATCAGCGGTCACCGGCACCGCTGATTAGAGGAATGAATAGGCGGCTCCGCCCCTATGGGAGGTGGAGCCGCTTATTCATTTCTGTAATGAGCGGTCCCACGTGACTGCTGAAGAGGGGAAGAAGCTGCAGCACAGAAGACCGTGGGACGGCAGGGACAGCGCGAGGATCGCTGGGACTAGGTAAGTATGCCTCAGCGCCCTCACCCCCTCACCCGCCGACCCTGCCACCCACCTTGACTCGAGTATAAGCCGAGAGGGGCACTTTCAGCCCAAAATTTTGGGCTGAAAATCTCGGCTTATACTCGAGTATATACGGTATATTAGCACATATTGTTGGTATTACGCATTTGTTGTTTCTCCTTTGCATATTTGCACACTTGCACTTTCTCCCATATGGCTGTGTATTTATGAGATATTGCTACAAATATATATTTATTTTTATATTTATTCTTTGTCTGTGGGTATATTGTACATATATATATTTATTCTTACACTTATTCTCTGTTTGTGGGTATATTGTGCTCTTTATCCCAAGTCCTACATCAATTTGTATATACTGTTGTCCGTCCTGGTATTTATTATGTTTTAATTAAATTTTATATTTCTCCAAGTACAGGCACATGTTGTAGTGCCAGTTGCCAGTAATCAAATAAAGGCTATTTTAATTACTGTATATACTCGAGTATAAGCCGAGATTTTCAGCCCAAATTTTGGGGCTGAAAGTGCCCCTCTCGGCTTATACTCGAGTCACGGTCAGCGGCAGGGTCGGCGGGTGAGGGGGAGAGGGCGCTGAGGCATACTTACCTGCTTCGGGGCTCCTGGCGCTGTCCCTGCAGTCCCACGATCTCCGGGTGCCGCAGCTCTTCCCCTGTTCAGCGGTCACGTGGGACCGCTCATTAAAGTAATGAATATGGACTCCACTCCCATAGGGGTCGAGCCGCTGATAGAGGAAGAGGCTGCGGCACCGAAGACCAGCTGTCCGGGGGAAGGAGCGGGACGCTGGGAGCAGGTAAGTATTACATATTCACCTGTCCGCTCTGTCTTCGCGTTCTCTTGCAGTGACTGTTCAGGTCAGAGGGCGCGATGACGTACTAGTGTGCGCACCGCCCTCTGCCTGATCAGTCAGTGTGGAGAGACGCCGAGACGGGACGCTGAGGAGCTGCAAGCAAGAGAGGTGAGTATGGCATTTTTTATTTCATTGCAGCAGCAGCAATGGCACAGGTTTCTATGGTACATCTATGGGGCAATAATGAACGGTGCAGAGCACTATATGGCACAGCTATGGGGCAATAATGAACGGTGCAGAGCACTATATGACACAGCTATGGGGCAATAATGAACGGTGCAGAGCACTATATGGCACAGCTATGGGGCAATAATGAACGGTGCAGAGCACTATATGGCACAGCTATGGGGCAATAATGAACGGTGCAGAGCACTATATGGCACAGCTATGGGGCAATAATGAACGGTGCAGAGCACTATATGGCACAGCTATGGGGCAATAATGAACGGTGCAGAGCACTATATGGCACATATGGTTATAGACATTACCACAATGAATTTTAAACAAAACAATTCAGATGCAGTTGAAGTTCAGACTTTCAGCTTTCATTTGAGGGTATCCACATTAAAATTGGATGAAGGGTTTAGGAGTTTCAGCTCCTTAACATGTGCCACCCTGTTTTTAAAGGGACCAAAAGTAATTGGACAATTGAGTCCAAGGCTATTTCATGGACAGGTGTGGGCAATCCCTTCGTTATGTCATTCTCAATTAAGCAGATAAAAGGCCTGGAATTGATTTGAGGTTTGGTGCTTGCATTTGGAAGGTATTGCTGTGAAGTAAACATGTGGTCAAATGAGCTCTCCATACAGGTGAAACAAGCCATCCTTAAGCTGCAAAAACAGAAAAAACCCATCCGAGAAATTGCTACAATATTAGGAGTGGCAAAATCTACAGTTTGGTACATCCTGAGAAAGAAAGAAAGCACTGGTGAACTTATCAATGCAAAAAGACCTGGACGCCCACGGAAGACAACAGTGGTGGCAGAATAATCTCCATGGTGAAGAGAAACCCCTTCACAACAGCCAACCAAGTGAACAACACTCTCCAGGAGGTAGGCGTATCAATATTCAAATCTAACATAAAGAGAAGACTGCATGAAAGTAAATACAGAGGGTTCACTGCACGGTGCAAGTAAAGGCCCCTTCACATTAAGCGACGCTGCAGCGATACCGACAACGATCCGGATCGCTGCAGCATCGCTGTTTGGTCGCTGGAGAGCTGTCACACAGACCGCTCTCCAGCGACCAACGATGCCGGTAACCAGGGTAAACATCGGGTAACTAAGCGCAGGGCCGCGCTTAGTAACCCGATGTTTACCCTGGTTACCATGCTAAAAGTTAAAAAAAACAAACACTACATACTTACCTACCTCTGTCTGTCCTCCAGCGCTGCGCTCTGCTTCTCTGCTCTCCTCCTGTACTGTCTGTGAGCCGGAAAGCAGAGCGGTGACGTCACCGCTCTGCTTTCCGGCTCACAGCCAGTACAGGAGGAGTGCAGAGCGCAGCGCTGGAGGACAGACAGCGGTAGGTAAGTATGTAGTGTTTGTTTTTTTTTACTTTTAGCATGGTAACCAGGGTAAACATCGGGTTACTAAGCGTGGCCCTGCGCTTAGTTACCCGATGTTTACCCTGGTTACCAGTGAAGACATCGCTGGATCGGTGTCACACACGCCGATCCAGCGATGTCTCCAGGGAGTCCAGCGACGAAATAAAGTTCTGGACTTTATTCAGCGACCAACGATCTCCCAGCAGGGGCCTGATCGTTGGTCGCTGTCACACATAACGATTTCATTAACGATATCGTTGCTACGTCACAAATAGCAACGATATCGTTAACAATATCGTTATGTGTGAAGGTACCTTTACTCATAAGCATCAAGAATAAAAAGGCTAGACTGGACTTTGCTAAAAAAACATCTAAAAAGCCAGCACAGTTCTGGAAGAACATTCTTTGGACAGATGAAACCAAGATCAACCTCTACCAGAATGATGGAAAGAGAAAAGTATGGCCGAAGGCGTGGTACAGCTCATCATCCAAAGCATACCACATCATCTGTAAAACACGGCGGAGGCAGTGTGATGGCTTGGGCATGCATGGCTGCCAGTGGCACTGGGTCACTAGTATTTATTGATGATGTGACACAGGACAGAGCAGCCAAATGAATTCTGAGGTATTCAGAGCCATACTGTGTGCTCAGATCCAACCAAATGCAGCCAAACTGATTGGTAGTTGTTTCATACTACAGATGGACAATGACCCAAAACATAAAGCCAAAGCAACCCAGGAGTTTATTAAAGCAAAGAAGTGGAGAAGTCAGTCACGGGATCTCAACCCAATTGAGCAAGAATTTCACTTGTTAAAGACTAAACTTCAGACAGAAAGGCCTACAAACAAACAGCAACTGAAAACCACCACAGTGAAGGCCTGGCAGAGCATCAAAAAGGAGGAAACACAGCGTCTGGTGATGTCCATGAGTTCAAGACTTCAGGTAGTCATTGCCAACAAAGGGTTTTCAACCAAGTACTAGAAATGAACATTTTATTTCAAATTATTTAATCTGTCCAATTACTTTTGATCCCTTTTAAAAACAGGGTGGCACATGTTAAGGAGCTGAAACTCCTAAACCGTTCATCCAATTTTAATGTGGATACCCTCAAATGAAAGCTGAAAGTCTGAACTTCAACTGCATCTGAATTGTTTTGTTTAAAAATTCATTGTGGTAATGTCTATAACCAAAATTAGAAGACTGTTGTCTCTGTCCAAATATATATGGACTTAACTGTAAATAACCTTTTAATTTATTTTTCTTTGATTTATTGTTTAATAACAGAACACAGTCCAACCTCACAGAGAGGGAGACCGGGGTCTGAATCGGAGGCTGTGATAGATCCCGTAAGTCTAGATGAAGAGGTGGCAGGCCTGTCTTTGGAATCTTCTACATCTATCCTTGAAGGGCCATCAGCTTCGTTATCACTGCAGCCAGCAGCAAGTGAGGAAGATGCAGCACCACCACCCTCAGCAGCACATGATCGGGGAAGGCATGAGGAACATGCCCCGAGCAGCAGCCCTACAGGCCCACTGGTGTCCTCCCCACAGGCAGCTGGGGCTTTACGTAGAGTGTTGTGAATTCTGTGGCAGAGCTCCCTCCTGCGGTCATAAGTGGTACTTCGGCTGATTCTGTCTATGAGCTTCCGTTGGTGGATGTGAGTGGTACTGCGGCTTCTGAGTTTCCTTCCTCAGGTGATGTGGTGAAGTCGTTAGGTGCTGCTCTATTTAACTCCACCTAGTGCTTTGCTCCTGGCCTCCAGTCAATGTTCTAGTATTGGTCTTGCTTCCTCCTAGATCGTTCCTGTGGCCTGTCTTCCTGCATAAGCTAAGTTTTGCTTGTGTTATTTTTGTTTGCTATTTTTTCTGTCCAGCTTGCTTTATTGGTTTTTCTTGCTTGCTGGAGGCTCTGGGACGCAGAGGGAGCACCTCTGTACCGTTAGTCGGTGCGGAGGGTCTTTTTGCCCCTCTGCGTGGTTGTTTGTATAGTTTTGTGTTGACCGCAAAGCAAGCTTTCCTATCTTCGGTCTGTTCAGTAAGTTGGGCCTCACTTTGCTAAATCTATTTCATCTCTGCGTTTGTAATTTCATCTCTACTCACAGTCATTATATGTGGGGGGCTGCCTTTTCCTTTGGGGGATTTCTCTGAGGCAAGGTAGGCTTATCTTTCTATCTTAGGCCTAGCTAGTTTCTCAGGCTGTGCCGAGTTGCATAGGGAGCGTTAGGCGCAATCCACGGCTGCCTCTAGTGTGGTTGGATAGGATTAGGGATTGCGGTCAGCAGAGTTTCCACGTCTCAGAGCTCGTCCTATGTTTTTTGGTTATTGTCAGGTCACTGTGTGTGCTCTGAACCTCAAGGTCCATTGTGGTTCTGAATTACCTATTCATAACAGTAGAGGCCGCAGAAGGAGAGAGCTGCAAGCCACAAGGAGTGATGTGGACGCTGGGGTCCTCAATTATTTGGCCAGGGCAGCCACAGATGATGGAGAGGAGGCCTTTGCCCGCAGCCTTGCCCGTTACCTTAGACCCCTTCCCCGTGAGGTGAGGCTACGTGTGAGAGGGTGTATGCAAATCCTGATTGATTTAAGCACCCCTCCAAATAACCCCTATGAGGTGTTTGAATTTCTGGAGCAAAGGCAGCTTTCCCAAACAAACCTCTTGCGCCTTCAATTCACTCAACAGGTGCAGGATCAATCAGGATTTGCAGCACCTACTCCACGTATGCCTACACCTCAACCCCTCCCACCCCAAAATCTACAAAGGCCAGCACTGTTCCAAATGGCAGCCTACAACCCACATTCCCAATATGGCCACTTTTCCAGGCCCAGTGATGTAGGCTGGTCCCAACCTGGGTTTGGACAACATGGCCATTTTGGGGTTGGGTATGATGCCAGCCAATATGTCCGTCAGCATGAGGGCCAGAGACAATTAGCTTATGGACAACACACAACTGGCCAATATGGACAAGGCCAGTATTCTGCGCCACAAGCCACAGCATCCTCACAGGGTGAAGGACAATTGGCCCAACAATGGCCCCCTGAACAGGACCCTGAGCTGCCACCATCTCCCCCGCCAACTTACAGGGATCTGTAATGTTTTTGGTTTGTTTGTTTATCTTCTTTTTTTTTTAAGTGGCAAACCATGTTTTTGTCTTTTTTGTGCAGTATTTGCACTTTGTTGTGGTTACTTGTTTCAAAAAACAAAAAAAAAAACCCATATGACTAAAATATGGTTACAAGTTTAACAAAAAAGGCTTTTGATGGTAGTGAACAATTTTGACAAAAGCCAATTGATGTTTGTGGACCAATCATTATTACATCACACACATATGCTCTAAACATAAACATCTGGTCATTAAGGAAAGACAACACACACATTACTGTTTCAGTGGCTTAAAAAATTATATTTGACAAATATGTATAGAAAATAAGTAAATCACAACTGAGATACAGCATAATCTTGCCAGGGAGTAGAACCCTGAGGAGAAACAAAAAAAATGGTGAAAACATCCCTAACTTTTATGCCAGAAAGGGGACAGCGTGGAGGAGGGCCATGTGGTGTAGGCCTAATTACACTACTCAACATGTGTTCATCATTACCATCTGAGAAGCAATCATGTATGCGGGTATAACTGTGCAAAATTACTGAGGCTTTGATTACTTCATTGACTGTAGACTCAGTGAGCAGTCTGGAAGACACGCCATTTGGCCACCAGAATACCAAAGGCGCACTCCACCAGTCTCCGCGCCCTAGAAAGGCGCAAATTAAAGATCCTCCGACGGTGGTCGAGGTTGCGCTGGGGATAAGGCCTCATGACATGTCTGGTCAGTTGGAACATCTCCAATAAAAACAAAAGGCAGTGCTTCTGCAGTGGAGCCTGGGAATTGTTGTGGTGGTGGGAGATCTAACTGGTTGTCACGTAGCCGCCGACCCATAATGGACGAATTGAAGACCCTAGAATCTCCAGTTCGGCCATAGGCCCTAATGTCTACAATTATAAACCTGTAGTTACTGTCAACTACAGCTAGCAGAACTACAGAGAAAAACTGCTTATAATTGTAGAATTGTGAGCCAGAGTTCGGCAGCTTACGTACCCTGATATGTTTCCCATCCACCACTCCAATGCAGTTTGGAAAGTTACAATTGTCCTGGAACCCACGGCTATTTTTAGCCAATCAGCCTGTTTTGGCTCAGGCATCACAAGGTCCTTGAGTCTATCCCATATTTGCCTACAGGTTGAGCGCACAATGCCAGAAATTGTTGATCGGCCAATCAAAAACTCCAGGTGGAGTCCCGCAAATGACAATCCAGTGGTCAGGAAGCTGAAAGTGAACAAAAAAACAATATTAGGTAGGTTTCAAGAGTTCACACAAAACATGAATAAGCACAATCATATTTTATATTTTCACAAACATGCTTAACGCTGTAAACAAAAATGTCCTTAGGGTGCTTAACTATAACATTTCCCCAACTTTTTTAGATCTGCTTGTGACCTAATGTACACATATACATGAAAATGCCTGATAAAAACAAACACATAAAAAAAAAGATCATCAACATACAGTATGTGAGGATGTAGAATACATACCGTAAGGTAAGGAGAAGGCTGTTATGGACCTGGTGGTTAGGAGCACCTGGAACGACCTGATGGTTAAACTCTCACAGGACAAGCTCTGGGAAGTGGGAACTCTGCTGACCGCAACCCCTAATCCTATCACACAACTAGAAATAGCCGTGGAGCGTACCTAACCAGGCCTAGACGCCTCTTCACAGCCTAAGAGCTAACTAGCCCTAGAAAAAGAAAATAAAGCCTACCTTGCCTCAGAGAAATTCCCCAAAGGAAAAGGCAGCCCCCCACATATATTGACTGTGAGTTAAGATGAAGTCACAAACACAAAAATGAAACAGGTTACAGCAAAGGGAGGCCCGACTTACTAAACAGACAGAGGATAGGAAAGGTAACTTTGCGGTCAGCACAAAAAACTACAAAAGACCACGCAGAGTGTGCAAAAAGACCTCCGCACCGACTCACGGTGTGGAGGTGCCACTCTGCATCCCAGAGCTTCCAGCTAGCAAGGCAAAATCATTATAGCAAGCTGGACAAGAGAACAATGAACAAATAATTAACTAGCAGGGACTTAGCTTCTGCTGGAGTAGACAGGTCACCAGAAAGATCCAAGAGCGAACTGAACCAGTATAAGAACATTGACAGCTGGCCTGGAGTAACGATCTGAGTGGAGTTAAATAGAGCAGCCAGCCAAAGAATAAACTCCATCACCTGTGGAAGGAACCTCAGAAGCAGCAGCTCCACTCACAGCCACCAGAGGGAGTCCATGGACAGAACTCACCGAAGTACCATTCATGAACACAGGAGGAAGTTCGATAACAGAATTCACAACAGAAGGCACTCATCGGCGGATATGGCTTTGTGCATCCTTGTGTCCTGATATGTGACTCCTGGACATAATATCTCCAACAATCTATCAAATGTTTGGATTGTCATGCGACAGTAGAGATAGAATTTTTCTGGATGTTCCCGCAGAGCTGTATATAGCCTATGAAAATGGCCTTTAGTGAGGCATTTAGTCAAAAGAGGATGCACCCACATTCTTCTGCTCCTCCTTCGCAGATCAACAATCACAGGATATGGCTGGCCAAACCGTCGCAACAATACCCAGTTAAACAAAACCCGCTGCATTGGGGTGAACTGCAGGAGGTCAGACATGCTGCAAACGTTACCACAACACTCCAACAGATGCCAAACCACAAAATGGCCATATGGGAGTGAGCCACCTGTTGTAGAGGCCTTAAATAGGGTTAATGATGGTGATTTACATCAATTTCAGCCTCCAAAACCGTTAAATGTCCATTCTGTCAGGTTGCGTGAAAAATACGCATTACGGTGGGCATACGGATTACATACGCAACATTACGTGCGCAAAATACGTGACCACACCTCGCCTACGGAGTACTTACGGATCACCATTTTTGGAATTTTGTGGCATTTTACGGCCATAAAATAATTTTTATACGCTGAGTGTGAGGCCGGCCTAACAGGCTAATTAAGGTCTGAAACCTATGTCAAAGTTATCTGAGCACACAAATATCCAAGGGGCCTAAATGTTTGCATTAGCCCATTTACCTTTTTGTAATTTTTAAAATATAAGCAATGAAAATATTTTTTTTCCTGAAATACAAAGGAAAGGTGTCATCGTAATAACTTCAGCCCTTTTAGAGATCATTTCATCTTCAACTCTCTTAACTGCTCACAATAAGAGCAATTTTGACCAGGAGTGCCCAAACTTTTTTGTGCCACTGTACAAACCTATAAATATACTGTCTCTGTACACTGCGATTAGTGAATTCATTAACACCACTTTTGCTGTAAATGTTAAAAATGTTGTATACTTAGGATGGCTTTTTAGCTCTTTGTTCAAAAAAATGCTATCACGTCAAGGTGTACCTAAATATGGATGGTCCCTATCAACAATGTCCTACCTCTTCATGTACCAAACCAGGCCTCATCTGAATAGGGAAGTGAAAGAAAACCAGGTATAGCTCGCAATTTAAATCTTGTCTGGGAAGTATATGTAGATAAGGGTGCTGAGCCCTGAAGGAGGCCACATTGCCCAATGTATAGTATAAAAAAGTGTCCTTTCATTCTCTGCAAACCACTTTCTTTTTCTCATAGATTTCCTGTTCTTAGGGGTGGATCCTTCTCATCAGGTGCTCTCATGGGTTTTGGAAAATCCAATTATTCATAGCTATAATGATCATGTTTCTCTACTGTAGTTCAGGCTATATAACAAATACAACATAGCAGGCAGGAGTCTAATAACAGGTGATTTCAGATAGGGTCGGCTTCAAACATAAAAAAAACAAGCACTGTTCTTGCATCAGAAGACCCCGCCTAACAGTCAGGTCTTCCAACCTGAATTAACGGCTTCATATATGTCTATGAAGCAGTTAGCTCTACAGGAGAACCGGCAGTCAGGCTAGGTCTTTCAATGCGAAAATACTTGAGATGTGTGAAACTGGAATAAAATTTATCAATCTCACCTACCTACATGCATTAACACATATGCTATAAAGAAAAAAAGCTGCATCAGACCAAAATTTTATAGGTGCAAGCTTCCAGAACTTAACCAACTAGTTCTATAAATTTTCAAGAAATAGAAACTGAGGCAGTACTTCAAAAAATAATGAAACCTTTATTTATTATTTGATTTAAACCTTAATTTATGCAACATTTCCACTGTGATAGCCATTTTTAGCTATTTTTTCAGTGGTGCATTTTTTCCTATTTCCTTCCATTAAAGCATAGAGATTGCGCTGTCTTAATTTTCCTTATGTGGCAAGTGTGAAAAACAGAGTATGGCAGCTGAAATGTTATTTTGACAGTGTTTTCCCTGCTCAAGTATTAACAAATCACTAAGTTCTTTATCAAAGTGCCATAACACGTAAATGGGTGTTGTGGCTTCAGGCTATGTGCACACGTATTCTTGAGGTCTGCAGATTTTTCCGCATTGGATTTGAGAAATCCGCAGGTAAAAGGCACTGCGTTTTACCTGCGGATTTACTGCGGATTTACCGCAGATTTTGTGCGGATTCCACTGTGGTTTTACACCTGCGGATTCCTATAGAGGAGCAGGTGTAAACCACTGCGGAATCCGCGCAAAGAATTGACATGCTGTGGAATGTAAACCAAAGCGTTTCCGTGCGTTTTTTCCGCAGCATGGGCACAGCGGTTTCTGTTTTCCATAGGTTTACATGGTACTGTAAACTCATGGAAAACTGCTGCGGACCCGCAGCAAAATCTGCAACGTGTGCACATAGCCTTAGAGTTCATTGCATTGGCACAAAGTCTTCATCTGATTGAAACTAACAAATTCAATATTGCATGCATACTGTCATTCCCAAGCAACTTTTCTGATGTTCCAAGTCTTTGTTGACGTGGCCTTCGCCATGTCAACAGCAAATTACCGCTCCAGCCAGTCTCAGGACCCACTGGACTCATGCTATCAACAGGAAAATTAAATCCAATGATTGGCTACATTGGTTAAATCTGCTGAAGATGAGACATCACTGCTGTCGCCAAGTCTACAACTACTACCTGGGAGCAGCTTGTCCAGAATTAGGTAAGCAAAAATTAATTTGTTTTCATTCCATTCAAGACTTTGAGCTATGGAACTGTAAACTGGACAACCTCTTTATGAGCCAACACTAACTTAACCTGTATGAATGAAACACTGGTATAATCTGCCCCAATCAGATGATAACACAGTTTAGCATGTCTACCTTTAAGATTAAGCTGCTTTAGCACTGTGATTTAAAATGTGCATTTACTATGTGTATATATATATAATATAGTGTGTGTGTGTATATATATATATATATATATATATATATATATATATATATATATATATATATATATATATATATATACATACAGTGGGGCAAAAAAGTATTTAGTCAGTCAGCAATAGTGCAAGTTCCACCACTTAAAAAGATGAGAGGCGTCTGTAATTTACATCATAGGTAGACCTCAACTATGGGAGACAAATTGAGAAAAAAAATCCAGAAAATCACATTGTCTGTTGTTTTAACAATTTATTTGCATATTATGGTGGAAAATAAGTATTTGGTCAGAAACAAACAATCAAGATTTCTGGCTCTCACAGACTTGTAACTTCTTCTTTAAGAGTCTCCTCTTTCCTCCACTCATTACCTGTAGTAATGGCACCTGTTTAAACTTGTTATCAGTATAAAAAGACACCTGTTCACACCCTCAAACAGTCTGACTCCAAACTTCACTATGGTGAAGACCAAAGAGCTGTCAAAGGACACCAGAAACAAAATTGTAGCCCTGCACCAGGCTGGGAAGACTGAATCTGCAATAGCCAACCAGCTTGGAGTGAAGAAATCAACAGTGGGAGCAATAATTAGAAAATGGAAGACATACAAGACCCCTGATAATCTCCCTCGATCTGGGGCTCCAAGCAAAATCCCACCCCGTGGGGTCAGAATGATCACAAGAACGGTGAGCAAAAATCCCAGAACCACGCGGGGGGACCTAGTGAATGAACTGCAGAGAGCTGGGATCAATGTAACAAGGCCTACCATAAGTAACACACTACGCCACCATGGACACAGATCCTGCCGTGCCAGACGTGTCCTACTGCTTAAGCCAGTACATGTCCGGGCCCGTCTGAAGTTTGCTAGAGAGCATTTGGATGATCCAGAGGAGTTTTGGGAGAATGTCCTATGGTCTGATGAAACCAAACTGGAACTGTTTGGTAGAAACACAACTTGTCATGTTTGGAGGAAAAAGAATACTGAGTTGCATCCATCAAACACCATACCTACTGTAAAGCATGGTGGTGGAAACATCATGCTTTGGGGCTGTTTCTCTGCAAAGGGGCCAGGACGACTGATCCGGGTACATGAAAGAATGAATGGGGCCATGTATCGTGAGATTTTGAGTGCAAACCTCCTTCCATCAGCAAGGGCATTGAAGATGAAACGTGGCTGGGTCTTTCAACATGACAATGATCCAAAGCACACCGCCAGGGCAACGAAGGAGTGGCTTCGTAAGGAGCATTTGAAGGTCCTGGAGTGGCCTAGCCAGTCTCCAGATCTCAACCCTATAGAAAACCCTTTGGAGGGAGTTGAAAGTCCGTGTTGCCAAGCGAAAAGCCAAAAACATCACTGCTCTAGAGGAGATCTGCATGGAGGAATGGGCCAACATACCAACAACAGTGTGTGGCAACCTTGTGAAGACTTACAGAAAACTTTGACCTCTGTCATTGCCGACAAAGGATATATTACAAAATATTGAGATGAAATTTTGTTTCTGACCAAATACTTATTTTCCACCATAATATGCAAATAAAATGTTAAAAAAACAATGTGATTTTCTGGATTTTTTTTTCTCAGTCTGTCTCCCATAGTTGAGGTCTACCTATGATGTAAATTACAGACGCCTCTCATCTTTTAAGTGGTGGAACTTGCACTATTGCTGACTGACTAAATACTTTTTTGCCCCACTGTATGTATATGTATGTATGTATGTATGTATATATAATATATATATATATATATATATATAAGAATTCTATCAGTACATACTGTAAACATACACTCATGGACCTCCATTCACTGAAGGAGGCCACATTGCCCTCTCCTTCGTAGTAAACATCAGAGTTCTGATATTGTTGTCTACATGTAGCAGGCTGCAATATTCCATATCAGCTAAATACCTTATCTACTGTATACATTCTTTTACAATTAAGTTCAATATGCCACTGTATAGCATCTATCACAGCTTTCTGGTAAACCTACAGTATATACACCACCATTGACCTGTCATTAGCATATGCATTTAACGGAATTTCAGAATGCTTGTGCAAAGAGCCTCTCCCTGCTTATCAAGTGTTCTCCCAGAATAGTTGGGTTTCCAGTTGACACATATATTTATTCTTGTTCTGGTCCCCTGTTTATCCCCTGTCCCTCGTCTATGTTTCTCATATTTTATATATACATAGTTATTAAGGTTGAAGGAAGACTATATGTCCATCTAGTTCAACCCATAGCCTAACCTAACATGCCCTAACATGTTGATCCAGAGGAAGGCAAAAAAAACCCATGTGGCAAAGAGTAAGCTCCACATTGGGGGAAAAAAATTCCTTCCCGACTCCACATACGGCAATCAGACTAGTTCCCTGGATCAACGCCCTATCAAGGAATCTAGTGTATATACCCTGTAACATTATACTTTTCCAGAAAGGTATCCAGTCCCCTCTTAAATTTAAGTAATGAATCACTCATTACAACATCATACGGCAGAGAGTTCCATAGTCTCACTGCTCTTACAGTAAAGAATCCGCGTCTGTTATTATGCTTAAACCTTTTTTCCTCCAAACGCAGAGGATGCCCCCTTGTCCTTGTTTCAGGTCTATGATTAAAAAGATCATCAGAAAGGTCTTTGTACTGTCCCCTCATATATTTATACATTAAAATAAGATCTCCCCTTAGTCTTCGTTTTTCCAAACTAAATAGCCCCAAGTGTAATAACCTATCTTGGTATTGCAGACCCCCCAGTCCTCTAATAACCTCGGTCGCTCTTCTCTGCACCCGCTCCAGTTCAGCTATGTCTTTCTTAAACACCAGAGACCAGAACTGTGCACAGTATTCTAAGTGTGGTCGAACTAGTGACTTGTATAGAGGTAAAATTATATTCTCCTCATGAGCATCTATGCCTCTTTTAATGCATCCCATTATTTTATTTGCCTTTGTAGCAGCTGCCTGACACTGGCCACTGAATATGAGTTTGTCATCCACCCATACACCCAGGTCTTTTTCATTGACGGTTTTGCCCAGAGTTTTAGAATTAAGCACATAATTATACATCTTATTACTTCTACCCAAGTGCATGACCTTACATTTATCCCCATTAAAGCTCATTTGCCATTTATCAGCCCAAGCTTCTAGTTTACATAAATCATCCTGTAATATAAAATTGTCCTCCTCTGTATTGATTACCCTGCAGAGTTTAGTGTCATCTGCAAATATTGAAATTCTACTCTGAATGCCCCCTACAAGGTCATTAATAAATATGTTAAAAAGAAGGCCCAATACTGACCCCTGTGGTACCCCACTGCTAACCGCTACCCAGTCCGAGTGTGCTCCATTAATTACCACCCTTTGTTTCCTATCCCTGAGCCAGCTCTCAACCCACTTGCACATATTTTCCCCTATCCCCATTATTCTCATTTTATGTATCAACCTTTTGTGTGGCACCGTATCAAAAGCTTTTGAAAAGTCCATATACACTACATCCACTGGTTTCCCTTGGTCCAATCCGGAACTTACCTCTTCATAGAAACTGATAAAATTAGTCTGACATGAACGGTCCCTAGTAAACCCGTGCTGATACTGGGTCATGAGGTTATTCCTCTTCAGATACTCCAGTATAGCGTCCCTTAGAATGCCCTCCAAGATTTTACCCACAGTAGAGGTTAAGCTTACTGGCCTATAATTTCCGAGTTCAGTTTTTGTTCCCTTTTTGAATATTGGCACCACATTTGCTATACGCCAGTCCTGTGGCACAGACCCTGTTATTATGGAGTCTTTAAAGATTAAAAATAATGGTCTATCAATGACTGTACTTAATTCCTGCAGTACTCGAGGGTGTATCCCATCCGGGCCCGGAGATTTGTCAATTTTAGTGATTTTTAGACGCCGCCGCACTTCCTGCTGGGTTAAGCAGGTGATATTTAATTGGGAATTTTTATCACTAGACATTTTGTCTGCCATGGGATTTTCTTGTGTAAATCCTGATGAAAAAAAGTCATTTAGCATATTGGCTTTTTCCTCATCCTCATCCACCATCTCACCCAGACTATTTTTAAGGGGGCCAACACTATCATTTTTTAGTTTCTTACTATTTATGTAGTTAAAGAATATTTTAGGATTATTTTTACACTCTCTGGCAATGAGTCTCTCTGTCTCAATCTTTGCTGCCTTGATTTGCTTTTTACAGAATTTATTTAATTTTCTGTATTTATTTAATGCCTCCTCACTACCTACTTCCTTTAATTCTCTAAATGCTTTCTTTTTGTCACTTATTGCGCCCCTTACAGCTCTATTTAGCCATATTGGTTTCCTCCTATTTCTAGTATGTTTATTCCCATATGGTATATACTGTGCACAGGTCCTATCCAGGATGCTAATAAACGTCTCCCATTTTCTTTGTGTATTTTTGTGTCTCAGGATATCGTCCCAGTTAATTGCACCAAGATCCTCTCTCATCCGTTGGAAATTTGCCCTCCTGAAGTTTAGTGTCCTTGTAACCCCTCTACTACACATCTTTTTAAAGGATACATGAAAACTTATTATTTTGTGATCGCTATTTCCCAAGTGACCCCCAACCCTTATATTTGATATGCGGTCTGGCCTGTTGGTTAATATTAGGTCTAGCAGTGCCCCCTTTCTTGTTGGGTCCTGAACCAGTTGTGAAAGGTAATTGTCTCTCATAGTTGTCAAAAATTATACACTTTATTGGCTATTTTACTTATCATCATCATCATCATCATCATCAATTCTGGCTATATCTTATGTGTGACCTATTGCTGCCAATGTTGGTTTAATTGTGATTATAGGGCATTATTTTAGGGTTATTTTGAGAGTATTGTGTGAAAACACTCTGTCATGGGTCATGGTATACAGTCATGGCCAAAAGTATTAACACCCCTGCAATTCTGTCATATAATACTCAGTTTCTTCCTGAAAATGATTGCAATCACAAATTCTTTGGTATTATTATCTTCATTTAATTTGTCTTAAATGAAAAAACACAAAAGAGAATGAAGCAAAAAGCAAAACATTGATCATTTCACACAAAACTCCAAAAATGGTCCAGACAAAAGTATTGGCACCCTCAGCCTAATACTTGGTTGCACAACCTTTAGCCAAAATAACTGCGACCAACCGCTTCCGGTAACCATCAATGAGTTTCTTACAATGCTCTGTTGGAATTTTAGACCATTCTTCTTTGGCAAACTGCTCCAGGTCCCTGATATTTGAAGGGTGCCTTCTCCAAACTGCCATTTTTAGATCTCTCCACAGGAGTTCTATGGGATTCAGGTCTGGACCCATTGCTGGTCACCTTAGAAGTCTCCAGTGCTTTCTCTCAAACCATTTTCTAGTGCTTTTTGAAGTGTGTTTTGGGTCATTGTCCTGCTGGAAGACCCATGACTTCTGAGGGAGACCCAGCTTTCTCACACTGGGCCCTACATTATGCTGCAAAATTTGTTGGTAGCCTTCAGACTTCAAAAAGCCATGCACACGGTCAAGCAGTCCAGTGCCAGAGGCAGCAAAGCAACCCCAAAACATCAGGGAACTTCCGCCATGTTTGACTGTAAGGACCGTGTTCATTTCTTTGAATGCCTATTTTTTTTCTCCTGTAAACTCTATGTTGATGCCTTTGCCAAAAAAGCTCTACTTTTGTCTCATCTCATTCTTCCAAAACGTTTTAGGCTTTTTAATGTAAGTTTTGGCAAACTCCAGCCTGGCTTTTTTATGTCTCGGGGTAAGAAGTGGGGTCTTCCTGGGTCTCCTACCATACAGTCCCTTTTCATTCAGACGCCGACAGATAGTACGGGTTGACACTGTTGTACCCTCGGACTGCAGGGCAGCTTGAACTTGTTTGGATGTTAGTCTAGGTTATTTATCCAACATCCGCACAATCTTGCGTTGAAATCTCTTGTCAATTTTTATTTTCCATTAACATCTAGGGAGGTTAGCCACAGTGCCATGGGCTTTAAACTTCTTGATGACACTGCGCACGGTAGACACAGGAACATTCAGGTCTTTGGAGATGGACTTGTAGCCTTGAGATTGCTCATGCTTCCTCACAATTTGGTTTCTCAAGTCCTCAGACAGTTCTTTGGTCTTGTTTCTTTTCTCCATGCTCAATGTGGTACACACAAGGACACAGGACAGAGGTTAAGTCAACTTTAATCCATGTCAACTGGCTGCAAGTGTGATTTAATTATTGCCAACACCTGTTAGGTGCCACAGGTAAGTTACAGGTGCTGTTAATTACACAAATTAGAGAAGCATCACATGATTTTTCGAACGGTGCTAATACTTTTGTCCACCCCCTTTTTTATGTTTGGTGTGGAATTATATCCAATTTGGCTTTAGGACAATTCTTTTTGTGTTTTTTTTCATTTAAGACAAATTAAATGAAGATAATAATACCAAAGAATTTGTGATTGCAATCATTTTCAGGAAGAAACTGAGTATTATCTGACAGAATTGCAGGGGTGTTAATACTTTTGACCATGACTGTATGTGCTTAGAAACTTTAGGCTGTTCATGATTGTTTTTTTTTAAGCTGTCCAGAAAAATTTGCTGAGAAGGTTGGCACCTCTGGATGAGAATTAAATGTTACTGGGCTTGGTACCATTTAGATCTGTAATTACTTTAGCCCCAACACTCTTTGCACCTTATAGTACTGTAATCATATGTGGCAAATGAACCATTAGGCAGAAGTTCCCATGTACAACTATAACTTTGTCACCACATCTACAACACATATGTTCTGTGAAGTGATTGCGTAAAATGTATTCTTAGTTTTGTTGCGGAACATGGATAATGCATGTATTGAAACCCTCCCATAGGGATAATAAACACAACAAACAAGAGGATAATAAGCCGGAGTGTAATAGCAAAAGTCAAAATACTAATTTTCTGAAAAGTAACAAATTTGCTCAGAAGCCATGCCTCTATGACTAAAAGCTCAAGGCTAGTGGGAGGAATAAAATTAATTTTATCACTGCAGCCATTATGTCAATACAGTGGCCGTACAGCTTTAATAAAAGACTATTAGGCAGCAGATTAACCTCATATCAGCAGGTTCCATTTAACTCTTTCCTACAATTCTGTAAAAAATTAAAAAGCTCTGTCTTTTAACCCGTTTACCCCAAGGGTGGTTTGCATGTTAATGACCAGACCAATTTTTACAATTCTGACCACTGTCCCTATGAGGTAATAACTCTGGAATGTTTCCATGGATCCCGGTAATTCTGACATTATTTTCTCGTGACATATTGTACTTCATGGCAGTGGTAATATTTCTTTGATATGACTTGTGTTTATTTGTAAAAAAAAACGGGAATTTGGCAAAAATTTTGAAAATTTCGCAATTTTCCAACTTTGAATTTTCATGCCCTTAAATCACAGAGATATGTCACACAAAATACTTAATAAGTAATATTTCCTAGATGCCTACTTTATATCAGCACAATTTTGGAACAATTTTGTTTTTTGTTAGGAAGTTATAAGGGTTAAAATTTGACCAGCGATTTCTCATTTTTACAACACTATTTTTTTTAGGACCACATCACATTTGAAGTCATTTTGAGTGGTCTATATGATAGAAAATACCCAAAAGTGACACCATTCTAAAAACTCCACCCCTAAAGTTGCTCAAAACTGCATTTAAGAAGTTTATTAACCCTTCAGGTGCTTCACATGAATTTTTGGAATGTTTTTTAAAAATGAACATTTAATTTTTTTTCACAAAAAGTTTACTTCAGATCCAATTTGTTTTATTTTACCAAGGGTAACAGGAGAAATTGGACCACCCTACTTGTTGTACAATTTGTCCTGCGTACGCTGATACTTAATATGTGGGGGTAAACCACAGTTTGGGCGCATGGCAGAGCTCGGAAGGGGAGGAGTGCCGTTTGACTTTTCAATGCAAAATTGTCTGGAATTGAGATCGGACGCAATGTCATGTTTGGAGAGCCACTGATGTGCCTAAACAGTGGAAACCCCACATAAGTGACAACATTTTGGAAAGTAGACCCCATAAGGAACTTATCTAGATGTGTGGTGAGCAATTTCAACCCCCAAGTGCTTCACAGAAGTTTATAATGTAGAGCCATACAAATAAAAATCATATTTTTTCGCAAATTACCTTTTCGCCCCTAATTTTTTATTTTCCCAACAGTAACAGGAGAAATTGGACCCCAAAAGTTGTTGTACAGTTTGTCTTGAGTACGATGATACCCCATATGTGGGGGGAACCATCGTTTGAGCGCATGGCAGAGCTCGGAAGGGAAGGAGCGCCGTTTTGGAATGCAGGCTTTGATGGAATGGTCTGCGGGCATCATGTTGCATTTGCAGAGCCCCTGATGTACCTAAACAGTAGAAACCCCCTACAAGTGATCTAGATCTCTTGTGAGAACTTTTTCCCACAAGTGTTTCACTAAAGTTTATAACTCAGAGCCATGAAAATAAAAAATATTTTTTTCCACATAATGATTTTTTAGCCCCCAATTTTGTATTTTTACAAGGGTAACAGGAGAAAGTTGTTGTCCAATTTGTCCTCCTGAGTACGCTGATACCCCATATGTTGGAGAAATCTACGGTTTGGGCACACGTCGGTGCTCGGAAGGGAAGTAGTGACGTTTTGGAATGCAGACTTTTAATTTTTTTTTCACAAGGGTAGCAGGAGAAATTGGACCCCAATAATTGTTGCCCAGTTTGTCCAGGGTACACTGATACCCCATATGTGGGGGTAAAGCACTGTTTGGGCACACGTTGGGGCTCGGAAGGGAAGTAGTTACTTTTGAAATGCAGACCTTGATGGAATCTGTGTCTGTCTGTGGGCATCATGTTGCGTTTGCAGAGCCACTGATGTGCCTAAACAGTAGAAACCCCCCACACGTGACCCCATTTTGGAAACTAGACCCCCCAAGGAACTTATCTAGATGTGTTGTGAGAACTTTGAACCCTCAAGTGTTTCATTAAAGGTTATAACGCAGTGCCGTGAAAATAAAAAATAATTTTTTCCCACATAAATGATGTTTTAGCCCCCAAATTTTTATTTTTCACAAAGGTAACAGGAGAAGTTGGACTGCAAAAGTTGTTGCGCAATTTGTCCTGAGTATGCTGATAGCCCATGTGTGGGGGTAAATCACTGTTTGTGTGCATGGCAGAGCTCGGAAGGGAAGGAGCACCGTTTGACTTTTTCAAAGCAGAATTGGCTGGAATTGAGATCGGACACCATGTCGCGTTTGGAGAGCCCCTGATGTGCCTAAACAGTGGAAACCCCCCAATTCTAACTGAAACCCTAACCCAAACACACCCCTAACCCTAATCCCAACCCTAACCATAACCCTAACCACACCCCAAACCCAAACATGCCCCTAACCCTAATCCCAACCACACCCCTAACCCCAACACACCCCTAACCCTAATCCCAAACCTAACCATAACCCTAACTATACCCTTAACCCGAACATACACCTAACCACAACCCTAGCCCCAACACACCCCTAATCCCAATCCTAACCATAACCCTAACCACATCCCTTACCCTGACACACCCCTAAACCTTAACCCTAATCCCAACTGTAAACATTATCCAAGCCCTATCTCAACTCTAGCCCCAACCGTAACCCTAACTTTAGCCCCAACCCTAAGGCTGCTTTCACACATCAGTTTTTTGGCATCAGTCACAATCCATTGAATGTTGAAAAAACAGATACATCGCAGATTGTGAAAAACTGATTTGATGAATCCGTTTTTTTTACGGATCCGACTAGCTGATCCAGCTAATTGGATCCCCAAAAAATCAAAGCATGCTCAGTTAAAATACAAACGGAATCCGTTGCCGGATTCCGTCATTTGATGAATCCTTAGCCATAGGGTTCCATTCTAGCAAACGACAGAGAGCAACGGATCCATCGCCATCCGTTTTTTCGACGAACACAAAAAACATTACTATGTCCGTTTTCTCCGGCCACTGGAAAACCAATTTTCAATGGATCCGGAGAAAAACGGATGAAACGTGAGGTCATCCGTCGCTAATACAAGTCTATGAGAAAAAAACTGATCTGGTGGCAACTTTTGCTGGATCCATTTTTTTCTAAATTAGCAGATTCTGACTGACGACAAAAAACTGATGTGTGAAAGCAGCCTAACCCTAACTTTAGCCCTAACCCTAATGGGAAAATGGAAATAAATACATATTTATTATTTTATTATTTTTCCCTAACTAAAGGGGTGATAAAGGGGGGGTTTGATTTACTATTTATAGCGGGTTTTATAGCGGATTTTTATTAATTATTGACAGTTTCTAACCAATTTGTAATCATTTTTGTTAGTTCATTAAAATATAATAAATAAAATGAATACTAATTCTAAGGTGATTAAATTCGCTTTCTTTGCTTGGTGATCTTCATCTCACACTGTGGCTAATGTTCAAATCCTCAAGGAGAGTCACGTCTTGTTTGTGGTTCCTTTTTTTGATGCAAGTTCGTTTCTATATTTTCTTGATTTTTCTTAAAATTATTTTCATGTCTGCACTATGTGATAGGAAAAGTATGTGAATACCATGAAATATCAATCATTTATTTTATTCAACAGTGCATCTTTCCAGGAATGTCATGTGGTGTATCTGTGAACTCTGACATTGTCTGTTTGTCAGGTGACCCCATTGGTGCCGTTATTTGAAATTCTGTATATTTAAGACAGCAACCTAATTTGACTCTGTATTTGTGTGGTATTTCCTGATGAAGAAGTCACTTAGACTTTGAAACGCGTTGAGTAAGCCACCTTTCCTATGTGATTTACATCTGGACATACGATCATTCAGCAGCGCAGATTATATCCACATTAACCAGTTCATTTATCTACAGATTGGTCACTTGCTAACCCGTGGATCTGCCACAACTGCGTACAACTATGAAAACAGGTCCAGATTCCACTGAAGCAGTTCTTGGCACTGTTGTTTCTGGTGTCTCAACTACTGTGACAGCCTGGACCTTGGCTTCAGGATTGGTCCCCAGGCAAGTAGCTTCCACCAGTTTACTGTCTCACCACGGTTTGAGCAGGTTCCTGTGGTACACCTGGCACAGCTTTCTTCTCAATGGCTGGTGGACCTTGTAGTTGACGTCTCTCAGCTTTTCGACCACCTCATATGGCCCCTGCTACTTGGCCAGAAATGTACTTTCTATCGTGCGGATCAACAACAACAACACCCTTTCTCCAGGGCTAAAATGTCTCTGCCCCACTGACCAATTGTAGACACATGCCTGGGCCTCTTGTGCTTGAAGGAGGTTCTCCCTCACAATTACCATCACCCATGCCATCATGTACTGTATCTGAGCCACATGGTTGATGCTCTGCTTCCCAGGTCTCCTTTGCAATTTCCAGAAGTCCCCGAGGGTGCTGTTTGCATAACTGCTCGAACTGTGAGGACCCCGTAGAGGCCTATGAGAACAGCATGTACTTCACTAGGCAATCTGTCTCGGCCATCCTTCTCCACAACCTTCTTTAGCATGGGCCACCAAGTCATCCGCCTGCGGATGGTACACCAATGTGCTAAGTTGTGTAATTTGGAGAGCCTTACATAACTCTCTCATTACTTTGGACATGAATGGCATTCCTTGGCCCATTAGGATTTCCTTTGGCAAGCCCGTCCATGAGAAAATATGGACTAGCTCTTGGGCTTTACTCCTGAGTAGTTTCTCAGTGGTACCACCTCCGTAAACTGTGTCGCATAGTCAATGACCACCAGAATATGTTGATATGTTGGTGCCTTCTGTTGAATTTAACTAGGGGCCCAATAAGGTCCATTGTAATACAGTCAAATGGGACCTCTATAAAGGGTAATTGCTAGGGGACTGCGGAAGTGGGAAACAAGAGCAGTTAGCTGACAGGACAGCGCCGGCAATCTTTAACAATCTCTCAGTGACACCCATTCCAGTAGAACCTTTGAAGGATCTGCTCTAGGGTTTTGTCTCCTCGCAGATGCCCACCACAAACATGAGAATGGGCCAGGTCTAGTATCCTATGGTTAATAGAGTTACAGTACTAACAGCTGCTCTAATACTTCCCCTCTCAGTTTAGTGACCTGATATACCAAATCCCCATTTACCTCAAAATATGGAAACCTAGTGTCAGCCCCTGCTCTTGGGCAACCCCATTTATCACAATAATATTTTCCAATGCCCCTTTTAACGTAAGGTCCTACATTTGAGCAGTCCTAAAATTCCCCCCAGAAACCCCCAACTCAGGAATCTCAGCCTTATGGGTCACCGTCTAATCCTCTTCACCAGCAAGGACACATAGGGTGAAATCATCTGCTTCCGACTGAGATGGGGATTCTTCATGGTTAAACTGGTTCCTAGCTGAGTAATTTGGCACCTCCGACTTTCGCCATAAGTCCCAGGACAAGCTAAAGTCACACCCTATTATCACTGGGTTTAGCAGGTCATTAACTACTCTAACCTCATGGGCCTCAGCGCCACAGTTCATTTTTATAGCCACTCTGGCAACAGGGAGAGTCCTTGGTGTCCCCATGAATACAGTGGATGCTCATACATTTTCCAAGGATCAACTAGTGGGGGAGTATTGCCCCTTACCAGGGTCACCAAACTACCCGAGCCCATGAGCCCAAACACTAGTACTCCATTTATCGTCCTAGGACATGCTTGTGACCTCTCACTGGACTAATAGTCCACACTGCAGACTGGATAGGCATTATACGAATAGCACCTCCTTATGCTGCAGTCCATCTGTTCAGTGGACATAGGACAAGGGATGGCTATGTGTTCCGAACCATGACATCTATAACAATTTAAGTCCTTATCAGCGGCCTTAGGAAAATCTTCAGTGACTCCTTGGAACCTCAACCCCCGCCCCCAGTTGTGACTCTGTTACCCTTCTTCTGAGAGTCAGGCTCCTTTTGGATACCTCAGTACAGTGATGCAACAACACCCAGTTTCCTTTATGACTTCTTGACCACCTTTGAATCTTTCCACTAGGCCAACCAGTTCATCCGCATTCCAGGAGTTTCCCTAGGCAACCCAGGTCTGCATCGGCCTAGGAAGGAGTGCGTAAATATGTCCATAAACAACATGCTCAACCATCTGGGCAGGGGTAGAGGACTCCGGCTGCAACCACTTCTGTACCAGATGTAACAGGTCGAACATTTGGTAGCAAGAGGGTTTGTCACTTCAATGCGCCCAATGATGGACCCTTTGAGCTCGGACAAACATAGTCACTACTGTGAATACCAATATTTCCGTTTTTATCTTGGCATATTGCTGTGTGTCCTGTAAGGCCAGATCATAATAAGCCTTTTAGGGCTCGCCAGTTAGATAGGGGGCCAGAACCTCCTCCCACAGTTCCGGCGGCAACATCTCCCACTCTGCTACCCTTTCAAACAGTTATAAAAGCCTCAACATCATCACCCAGGGTTATTTTTTGCATGGCTCATCTTACCGCCTTATGGACATAGGAGTAATCACCTGGACTTAAGGGAGAGGCTGTCCACCTTCCACAAACAGCCTCTGCAAAGAGTTCCATCTACCGCATAAGCACCTTCTGTTGCCTTTGCTGCTGCTGTTGTTGGAGCTGCTGCACCAACAGTTTATTAGTTTACTGTTGTATTAGCTGCTGCTGCTGTTGGGCTTGGACCAGGTGCTTGATTAGCTTCACCATTCTGTCTGACTTCGCTTCCTGGCTTACAGCCACCTTCAACCAAGACATGCACTGTATTCGCAGCCATCACACATGCTCCCTGGGAAAGTTGCCTGCACTTCCAGCACCTACTGTGGTAGATTGGCTCACTCAGCTGCTCTAAGATGTAGACACAGGAACATTTCTTGTTTGACTATTCTATAGGATTATTATGGTGCTGCATAAACCAATGCAAAGTTCAGCAAAATAAACATCGACTTTCTGGCATAACAAATAAGCAACAAAAAAAAAAAAAAACATATAGCATTGTCAATGTGGCTGTGGGGATCCATCCACTCAGGGTAACAACAGAGTTCAGCTCTCCTTACCATAAACACAGCTGTGGATCTCTCATCTCCAGACACACGGAACACTGAATGATTCAGAAGGCTGACTATTTACGTTCTAGACTCCACCCTGGGGTGGAGAGATATAGTGAACAGCCTCCCAACAACTCATCAGCTGTTCACAATAAAACCTAGCCCTTAAAACCTCTCTCAGCACTTAGTGTGCTAGAGAATTTCCCCCAGGTTCATATCTGTTGTGAATTCTGTGGCAGAGCTCCCTCCTGTGGTCACAAGTGGTACTTCGGCTGATTCTCTCTGGGAGCTTCCGTTTGTGGAGGAAAGTGGTACTGCGGCTTCTGAGTTTCCTCCCTCAGGTGATCTTGTGAGCTCGTTAGGTGCTTCTCTACTTAACTCCACCTAATGCTTTGATCCATGCTTCCTGTCAATGTTCCAGTGTTGGACTTGTGTATCTCTGGATCATTCCTGTGGCCTGCTGCTCTGCATAGCTAAGTGCTTCTTTGCTATTTGTTTGCTATTTTTTCTGTCCAGCTTGTCTATTTGTTTTGCTGGAAGCTCTGGGACGCAAAGGGTGTACCTCCGTGCCGTTAGTTCGGTACGGAGGGTCTTTTTGCCCCCTTTGCGTGGTTTTCTTTAGGGTTTTGTGTAGACCGCAAAGTCATCTTTCCTATCCTCGCTCTGTTTAGAAAGTCGGGCCTCACTTTGCTGAATCTATTTCATCCCTACGTTTGTCTTTTCATCTTACTCACAGTCATTATATGTGGGGGGCTGCCTTTTCCTTTGGGGTATTTCTCTGAGGCAAGGTAGGCTTATTTTTCTATCTTCAGGCTAGTTAGTTTCTCAGGCTGTGTCGAGTTGCATAGGTAGGGTTAGGCGCAATCCACGGCTGCCTCTAGTGTTGTTTAGGAGAGGATTAGGGATTGCGGTCTGCAGAGTTCCCACATCTCAGAGCTCGTTCTATGATTTTGGGTTATTGTCAGATCACTGTATGTGTTCTGATCGCTATGTCCATTGTGGTACTGAATTGCCTTTCATAACAGTACAGGAAGCCAAAAGTACTAATGATTCTCAATAGAGGGAAAAAAGAAGTTCTGAGACCATGTTTTTTCCTTTGCACTGTGTTTTGCCTTTTTTTTCCCCTAGACATTTGGGTGGTTCAGGACACAGGTGTGGACATGGAGATTCAGGGTCTGTGCTCTTCAATGGATAATCTCATTATAAATGTACAAAAGATTCAAGATTTGGTGGTTCAGAAGCCTATTTTTGAACCAAGAATTCCTATTCCTGATTTGTTTTATGGTGATAGAGTCAAGTTTGTGAATTTCAAAAATAATTGCAAACTGTTTTTGGCCTTGAAACCTCACTCCTCTGGTGACCCAGCTCAACAAGTGAGAATTATTATTTCTTTTTTGCGTGGCGACTCTCAAGACTGGGCATTTTCCCTTGCGCCAGGAGATCCTGCATTAAGTAATATTGATGCGTTTTTCCTGGCGCTCGGATTGCTGTACGATGAGCCTAATTCAGTGGATCAGGCAGAGAAAAATTTGCTGGCTTTGTGTCAGGGTCAGGATGAGATAGAGGTATACTGTCAGAAATTTAGAAAGTGGTCTGTACTCACTCAATGGAATGAAGCTGCGCTCGCAGCGATTTTCAGAAAGGGTCTCTCTGAAGCCCTTAAAGATGTCATGGTGGGATTTCCTATGCCTGATGGTCTGAATGAATCTATGTCTTTGGCCATTCAGATCGGTCGACGCTTGCGTGAGCGTAAAGCTGTGCACCATTTGGCGGTATTACCTGAGATTAAACCTAAGCCTATGCAGTGCGATAGGACTTTGTCCAGAGTTGAACGGCATGAACACAGACGTCTGAATGGTCTGTGTTTCTACTGTGGTGATTCCATTCATGCCATCTCTGATTGTCCTAAGCGCTCTAAGCGGTTCGCTAGGTCTGCCACCATTGGTACGGTACAGTCAAAATTTCTTCTGTCCGTTACCTTGATCTGTTCTTTGTCATCGTATTCTGTCATGGCATTTGTGGATTCAGGTGCTGCCCTGAATTTGATGGACTTTGAGTATGCTAAGCGTTGTGGGTTTTTCTTGGAGCCCTTGCAGTGTCCTATTCCATTGAGAGGAATTGATGCTACACCTTTGGCCAAGAATAAGCCTCAGTACTGGACCCAGCTGACCATGTGCATGGCTCCTGCACATCAGGAGGATATTCGCTTTCTGGTGTTGCATAATCTGCATGATGTGGTCGTGTTGGGGTTGCCATGGCTACAAATCCATAATCCAGTATTAGATTGGAAATCCATGTCGGTGTCCAGCTGGGGTTGTCAGGGGGTACATGGTGATGTTCCATTTCTGTCAATTTCGTCATCCACCCCTTCTGAGGTCCCAGAGTTCTTGTCTGATTACCGGGATGTATTTGATGAGCCCAAGTCCGATACCCTACCTCCGCATAGGGATTGTGATTGTGCTATCAATTTGATTCCTGGTAGTAAATTCCCAAAAGGTCGATTGTTTAATTTATCCATACCTGAGCACACCGCTATGCGCAGTTATGTGAAGGAATCCCTGGAGAAGGGGCATATTCGCCCGTCAACGTCGCCATTAGGAGCAGGGTTCTTTTTTGTAGCCAAGAAGGATGGTTCGCTGAGACCTTGTATAGATTACCGCCTTCTTAATAAGATCACGGTTAAATTTCAGTACCCCTTGCCATTGTTATCTGATCTGTTTGCTCGGATTAAGGGGGCTAGTTGTTTCACAAAGATAGATCTTCGTGGTGCGTATAATCTGGTGCGAATTAAGCAAGGCGATGAATGGAAAACTGCATTTAAAACGCCCGAGGGTCATTTTGAGTATCTAGTGATGCCGTTCGGACTTGCCAATGCTCCATCAGTGTTTCAGTCCTTTATGCATGACATCTTCCGAGAGTACCTGGATAAATTCCTGATTGTGTACTTGGATGACATTTTGATCTTCTCGGATGATTGGGAGTCTCATGTGAAGCAGGCCAGAACGGTTATTCAGGTCCTGCGTGCTAATTCTTTGTTTGTGAAGGGATCAAAGTGTCTCTTTGGTGTGCAGAAGGTTTCATTTTTGGGGTTCATCTTTTCCCCTTCTACTATCGAGATGGATCCTGTTAAGGTCCAAGCCATCCATGATTGGACTCAGCCGACATCTCTGAAAAGTCTGCAAAAGTTCCTGGGCTTTGCTAATTTTTATCGTCGCTTCATCTGCAATTTTTCCAGTATTGCTAAACCATTGACTGATTTGACCAAGAAGGGTGCTGATGTGGTCAATTGGTCTTCTGCTGCTGTGGAAGCTTTTCAAGAGTTGAAGCGTCGTTTTTCTTCTGCCCCTGTGTTGTGTCAACCAGATGTTTCTCTTCCGTTCCAGGTCGAGGTTGATGCTTCTGAGATTGGAGCAGGGGCTGTTTTGTCGCAGAGAGGTTCTGATTGCTCAGTGATGAAACCATGCGCTTTCTTTTCCAGGAAGTTTTCGCCTGCTGAGCGAAATTATGATGTGGGCAACCGAGAGTTGCTGGCCATGAAGTGGGCATTCGAGGAGTGGCGTCATTGGCTTGAAGGAGCTAAGCATCGCGTGGTGGTATTGACTGATCATAAGAACTTGACTTATCTCGAGTCTGCCAAGCGGTTGAATCCTAGACAGGCTCGTTGGTCGCTGTTTTTTGCCCATTTTGACTTTGTGATTTCGTACCTTCCTGGCTCTAAAAATGTGAAGGCGGATGCTCTGTCTAGGAGTTTTGTGCCCGACTCTCCGGGTTTATCTGAGCCGGCGGGTATTCTCAAAGAGGGAGTAATTGTGTCTGCCATCTCCCCTGATTTGCGGCGCGTGCTGCAAAAATTTCAGGCTAATAAACCTGATCGTTGCCCAGCGGAGAAACTGTTTGTCCCTGATAGGTGGACGAATAAAGTTATCTCTGAGGTTCATTGTTCGGTGTTGGCTGGTCATCCTGGAATCTTTGGTACCAGAGAGTTAGTGGCTAGATCCTTTTGGTGGCCATCTCTGTCGCGGGATGTGCGTTCTTTTGTGCAGCCCTGTGGGATTTGTGCTCGGGCTAAGCCCTGCTGTTCTCGTGCCAGTGGGTTGCTTTTGCCCTTGCCGGTCCCGAAGAGGCCTTGGACACATATCTCTATGGATTTAATTTCAGATCTTCCCGTCTCTCAAAAAATGTCAGTCATTTGGGTGGTTTGTGATCGCTTCTCTAAGATGGTTCATTTGGTACCCTTGTCTAAATTACCTTCCTCCTCTGATTTGGTGCCATTGTTCTTCCAGCATGTGGTTCGTTTACATGGCATTCCAGAGAATATCGCTTCTGACAGAGGTTCCCAGTTTGTTTCGAGGTTTTGGCGAGCCTTTTGTGCTAGGATGGGCATTGACTTGTCTTTTTCCTCGGCTTTCCATCCTCAGACTAATGGCCAGACCGAACGAACCAATCAGACCTTGGAAACATATCTGAGATGCTTTGTTTCTGCTGATCAGGATGACTGGGTGTCCATTTTGCCTTTGGCTGAGTTCGCCCTTAATAATCGGGCCAGCTCGGCTACCTTGGTTTCGCCGTTTTTCTGCAACTCTGGGTTCCATCCTCGTTTCTCTTCAGGGCAGGTTGAGTCTTCGGACTGTCCTGGTGTGGATACTGTGGTGGACAGGTTGCAGCAGATTTGGACTCATGTAGTGGACAATTTGACCTTGTCCCAGGAGAAGGCTCAACGTTTCGCTAATCGCAGACGCTGTGTGGGTCCCCGACTTCGTGTTGGGGATTTGGTTTGGTTGTCTTCTCGTCATATTCCTATGTTGTGAATTCTGTGGCTGAGTTCACTTCTGTGGTCACAAGTGGTATTGCAGTCTCTGGGCTTCCTCCCTCAGGTGTTTTGGTGAGCTCGTTGGCTGCCTTGCTATTTAGCTCCACCTGAGTCTGTCTTCCTTGCTCCTTGTCAATGTTCCAGTGTTGGATCTGAGCTACTGCATCTTTCCTTGGGCCTGCTGCTCTGCTAGATAAGTGCTTCTAGTTTGTTTTCTGTTTTTTTTCTGTCCAGCTTGCTATTGTCTTTTGCTGGAAGCTCTGAGAAGCAGAGGGGTGCACCGCCGTGCTGTTAGTTCGGCACGGTGGGTCTTTTTGCCCCTTTGCGTGGTTTTCGTTTTAGGGTTTTTTGTAGACTGCATAGTTCTCTTTGCTATCCTCGCTCTGTCTAGAATATCGGGCCTCACTTTGCTGAATCTATTTCATTCCTACGTTTGTCTTTTCATCTTGCTAACAGTCATTATATGTGGGGGGCTGCCTATTCCTTTGGGGTATTTCTCTGAGGTAAGTCAGGCTTGTATTTCTATCTTCAGGCTAGTCAGCTCCTCAGGCAGTGCCGAGTTGCATAGGTAGTTGTTAGGCGCAATCCACTGCTGCTTATAGTTGTGTGAGGATAGATCAGGTACTGCAGTCTACAGAGATTCCACGTCTCAGAGCTCGTCCTATTGTTTTTGGTTATTGCCAGATCTCTGTATGTGCGCTGATTACTGCACGCTGTGTTGCCTGATTGCCAGCCATAACAGTACAAGGAGCCACACCAATGATTCCCAATAGAGGGAAAAAAGAAATCCTGACATCATTTTTTTTTCTTAGCTCTGTCTTCAGTCTTTTTTTTCCCCTAGACATTAGAGTGCTTCAGGACACAGCTGTGGACATGGATATTCAGGCTCTGTGCTCCTCAATGGATAATCTCGTTGTAAATGTACAAAAGATTCAAGATACTATTGATCAGAAATCGATGCTAGAACCAAGAATTCCGATTCCTGATTTGTTTTTTGGTGACAGAACTAAGTTCCTGAGCTTCAGAAATAATTGTAAGCTATTTTTGGCCTTGAAACCTCATTCTTCTGGTAATCCTATTCAACAGGTTTTGATTATTATTTCTTTTTTGCGCGGCGACCCACAGGACTGGGCGTTTTCTCTTGCACCAGGAGATTCTGCATTGAGTAATGTTGATGCATTTTTCCTGGCGCTCGGATTGCTTTACGATGAGCCTAATTCAGTCGATCAGGCTGAGAAAAATCTGCTGGCTTTATGCCAGGGTCAGGATGATGTAGAAGTATATTGTCAGAAATTTAGGAAATGGTCAGTACTCACTCTGTGGAATGAATCTGCACTAGCGGCTTTGTTCAGAAAGGGTCTCTCTGAAGCTCTTAAGGATGTAATGGTGGGATTTCCTATGCCTGCTGGTTTGAATGAGTCTATGTCCTTGGCCATTCAGATCGGTCGTCGCTTGCGCGAGCGTAAATCTGTGCACCATCTGGCGGTACTGCCTGAGAGTAAACCTGAGCCTATGCAGTGCGACAGGACTATGACTAAAGTAGAACGGCAAGAACACAGATGTCTGAACAGACTGTGTTTCTATTGTGGTGATTCTACTCATGCTATTTCTAATTGTCCTAAACGCACTAGGCGGTTCGATAGCTCTGCCGTTATTGGTACTGTACAGTCCAAATTCCTTTTGTCCATTACCTTAATGTGCTCTTTGTCATCGTATTCTGTCATGGCGTTTGTGGATTCAGGCGCTGCCCTGAATCTGATGGATTTGGATTATGCTAAACGTTGTGGATTTTTCTTGGAGCCTTTGCGGTGTCCTATTCCGTTGAGAGGAATTGATGCTACACCTTTGGCCAAGAATAAGCCTCAGTACTGGGCCCAGCTGACCATGTGCATGGCTCCTGCACATCAGGAAGTTATTCGCTTTCTGGTACTGCATAATTTGCATGATGTGGTCGTGTTGGGGTTGCCATGGCTACAAACCCATAATCCAGTATTGGATTGGAACTCTATGTCGGTAACCAGCTGGGGTTGTCAGGGAGTACATGGTGATGTTCCATTTTTGTCTATTTCGTCATCCATTCCTTCTGACATCCCAGAGTTCTTGTCGGACTTTCAGGATGTATTTGAAGAGTCCAAGTCTGATGCCCTACCTCCGCATAGGAATTGTGATTGTGCTATCGATTTGATTCCTGGTAGTAAATTCCCTAAGGGTCGTTTATTTAATTTGTCCGTACCTGAACACACCGCTATGCGCAGTTATGTGAAGGAGTCCCTGGAGAAGGGACATATTCGCCCATCGTCGTCACCATTGGGAGCAGGGTTCTTTTTTGTAGCCAAGAAGGATGGTTCGCTAAGACCGTGTATTGATTACCGCCTTCTTAATAAGATCACTGTTAAGTTTCAGTATCCCTTGCCATTGATTTCTGACTTGTTTGCTCGGATTAAGGGGGCTAGTTGGTTTACTAAGATTGATCTTCGTGGTGCGTATAATCTGGTGAGAATCAGGCAGGGAGATGAATGGAAAACGGCATTTAATACGCCCGAGGGTCATTTTGAGTATCTGGTGATGCCGTTCGGACTTGCCAATGCTCCATCTGTTTTTCAGTCTTTTATGCATGACATTTTCCGTGAGTATCTGGATAAATTCTTGATTGTTTACTTGGATGACATTTTGATCTTCTCAGATGATTGGGAGTCTCATGTGAAGCAAGTCAGAATGGTTTTCCAGGTACTGCGTGCTAATTCCTTGTTCGTGAAGGGATCAAAGTGTCTCTTCGGTGTGCAGAAAGTTTCATTTTTGGGGTTCATCTTTTCCCCTTCTACTATCGAGATGGATCCGGTTAAGGTTCAGGCCATCCAGGATTGGACTCAGCCGACATCTCTAAAAAGTCTGCAGAAATTCCTGGGCTTTGCTAATTTTTATCGTCGCTTCATCTGTAATTTTTCTAGCATTGCCAGACCATTGACCGATTTGACCAAGAAGGGTGCTGATTTGGTTAATTGGTCTTCTGCTGCCGTGGAAGCTTTTCAGGAGTTGAAGCGTCGTTTTTGCTGTGCCCCTGTGTTGTGTCAACCTGATGTTTCTCTTCCGTTCCAGGTCGAGGTTGATGCTTCTGAGATTGGTGCAGGGGCGGTTTTGTCACAGAGAGGTTCTGGTTGCTCAGTGTTCAAACCATGTGCTTTCTTTTCCAGGAAATTTTCTGCTGCTGAGCGTAATTATGATGTGGGCAACCGAGAGTTGCTGGCCATGAAGTGGGCATTCGAGGAGTGGCGTCATTGGCTTGAGGGTGCTAAGCATCGCGTGGTGGTATTGACTGATCATAAGAACCTTACTTATCTTGAGTCTGCCAAGCGCTTGAATCCTAGACAGGCCCGTTGGTCGTTATTTTTTGCTCGTTTTGATTTTGTGATTTCATACCTTCCGGGCTCTAAAAATGTGAAGGCGGATGCTCTGTCTAGGAGTTTTGTGCCCGACTCTCCGGGGTTATCTGAGCCGGCGAGTATCCTCAAGGAAGGAGTCATTGTGTCTGCCATCTCCCCTGATTTGCGGAGAGTGTTGCAGAAATTTCAGGCTAATAAACCTGATCGTTGTCCGGCCGAGAAACTGTTCGTCCCTGATAGGTGGACTAGTAAAGTTATCTCTGAACTTCATTGTTCGGTGCTGGCCGGTCATCCAGGAATCTTTGGTACCAGGGAGTTGGTTGCTAGATCCTTCTGGTGGCCATCTCTGTCACGGGATGTGCGTGCTTTTGTGCAGTCCTGTGGAATTTGTGCTAGGGCTAAGCCCTGCTGTTCACGTGCCAGTGGGTGGCTTTTGCCCTTGCCGGTCCCGAAGAGGCCTTGGACACATATTTCGATGGATTTCATTTCTGACCTTCCCGTTTCTCAAAAAATGTCGGTCATTTGGGTGGTCTGTGATCGCTTTTCTAAAATGGTCCATCTGGTGCCTTTGGTTAAATTGCCTTCCTCCTCTGATTTGGTGCCTTTGTTCTTCCAGCATGTGGTTCGTTTACATGGCATTCCTGAGAATATTGTTTCTGACAGAGGTTCCCAGTTTGTCTCGAGGTTCTGGCGAGCCTTTTGTGGTAGGATGGGCATTGACCTATCTTTCTCCTCGGCCTTCCATCCTCAGACTAATGGCCAGACCGAACGAACCAATCAGACCTTGGAAACATATCTGAGATGTTTTGTTTCCGCTGACCAGGATGATTGGGTGTCATTTTTGCCGTTGGCTGAGTTCGCCCTTAATAATCGGGCCAGCTCGGCTACCTTGGTCTCTCCATTTTTCTGCAATTCTGGGTTCCATCCTCGTTTCTCTTCAGGACAGGTTGAGTCTTCGGACTGTCCTGGTGTGGATTCTGTGGTGGACAGGTTGCAGCAGATCTGGACTCAGGTAGTGGACAATTTGACCTTGTCCCAGGAGAAGGCTCAGCTTTTCGCTAATCGCAGACGCCGTGTGGGACCCCGACTTCGTGTTGGGGATTTGGTTTGGTCTCGTCATATTCCTATGAAGGTTTCCTCTCCTAAATTTAAACCTCGTTTTATTGGTCCGTATAGGATTTCTGAGATTCTCAATCCGGTGTCTTTTCGTCTGACCCTCCCAGACTCCTTTTCCATACATAATGTATTCCATAGGTCGTTGTTGAGGAGATACGTGGCACCTTTGGTTCCATCTGTGGAGCCTCCTGCCCCTGTTTTGGTGGAGGGGGAATTGGAGTATATTGTGGAGAAGATTTTGGATTCTCGTGTCTCTAGACGGAAACTCCAGTATCTGGTCAAATGGAAGGGTTATGCTCAGGAAGATAATTCCTGGGTTTTTGCCTCTGATGTCCATGCCCCAGATCTTGTTCGTGCCTTTCATGTGGCTCATCCTGGTCGGCCTGGGGGTTCTGGTGAGGGTTCGGTGACCCCTCCTCAAGGGGGGGGGGTACTGTTGTGAATTCTGTGGCTGAGTTCACTTCTGTGGTCACAAGTGGTATTGCAGTCTCTGGGCTTCCTCCCTCAGGTGTTTTGGTGAGCTCGTTGGCTGCCTTGCTATTTAGCTCCACCTGAGTCTGTCTTCCTTGCTCCTTGTCAATGTTCCAGTGTTGGATCTGAGCTACTGCATCTTTCCTTGGGCCTGCTGCTCTGCTAGATAAGTGCTTCTAGTTTGTTTTCTGTTTTTTTTCTGTCCAGCTTGCTATTGTCTTTTGCTGGAAGCTCTGAGAAGCAGAGGGGTGCACCGCCGTGCTGTTAGTTCGGCACGGTGGGTCTTTTTGCCCCTTTGCGTGGTTTTCGTTTTAGGGTTTTTTGTAGACTGCATAGTTCTCTTTGCTATCCTCGCTCTGTCTAGAATATCGGGCCTCACTTTGCTGAATCTATTTCATTCCTACGTTTGTCTTTTCATCTTGCTAACAGTCATTATATGTGGGGGGCTGCCTATTCCTTTGGGGTATTTCTCTGAGGTAAGTCAGGCTTGTATTTCTATCTTCAGGCTAGTCAGCTCCTCAGGCAGTGCCGAGTTGCATAGGTAGTTGTTAGGCGCAATCCACTGCTGCTTATAGTTGTGTGAGGATAGATCAGGTACTGCAGTCTACAGAGATTCCACGTCTCAGAGCTCGTCCTATTGTTTTTGGTTATTGCCAGATCTCTGTATGTGCGCTGATTACTGCACGCTGTGTTGCCTGATTGCCAGCCATAACATTCCTATGAAGGTTTCCTCTCCTAAGTTTAAACCTCGTTTCATTGGTCCGTATAGGATTTCTGAGGTTCTTAATCCTGTGTCTTTTCGTTTGACCCTTCCTGATTCTTTTTCCATCCATAACGTATTCCATAGGTCATTGTTGCGGAGATACGTGGCACCTATGGTTCCATCTGTTGATCCTCCTGCCCCGGTTTTGGTGGAGGGGGAGTTGGAGTATATTGTGGAGAAGATTTTGGATTCTCGTGTTTCAAGACGGAAACTCCAGTATCTGGTTAAGTGGAAGGGTTATGCTCAGGAAGATAATTCCTGGATCTTTGCCTCTAATGTCCATGCTCCCGATCTTGTTCGTGCCTTTCATATGGCTCATCCTGGGGGCTCTGGTGAGGGTTCGGTGACCCCTCCTCAAGGGGGGGGTACTGTTGTGAATTCTGTGGCAGACCTCCCTCCTGTGGTCACAAGTGGTACTTCGGCTGATTCTTTCTATGAGCTTCCGTTGGTGGAGGAGAGTGGTACTGCGGCTTCTGAGTTTCCTTCCTCAGGTGATGTGGTGAAGTCGTTAGGTGCTGCTCTATTTAACTCCACCTAGTGCTTTGATCCTGGCCTCCAGTCAATGTTCTAGTATTGGACTTGCTTCCTCCTGGATCGTTCCTGTGGCCTGCTGCTCTGCATAGCTAAGTTCCGCTTTTGTTATTTTGTTTGCTGTTTTTTTCTGTCCAGCTTGCTTATTTGGTTTTTCTTGCTTGCTGGAAGCTCTGGGACGCAGAGGGTGTACCTCCGTGCCGTTAGTCGGTACGGAGGGTCTTTTTGCCCCCTTTGTGTGGTTGTTTGTAGGGTTTTGTGTTGACCGCAAAGTTACCTTTCCTATCCTCGCTCTGTTCAGAAAGTCGGGCCTCACTTTGCTAAATCTATTTCATCTCTACGTTTGTCTTTTCATCTTAACTCACAGTCATTATATGTGGGGGCTGCCTTTTCCTTTGGGGTATTTCTCTGAGGCAAGGTAGGCTTATTTTCTATCTTCAGGCTAGCTAGTTTCTCAGGCTGTGCCGAGTTGCATAGGGAGCGTTAGGCGCAATCCACGGCTGCCTCTAGTGTGGTTGGAGAGGATTAGGGATTGCGGTCAGCAGAGTTCCCATGTCTCAGAGCTCGTTCTATGTTTTTGGGTTATTGTCAGGTCACTGTATGTGCTCTGACTTCTATGTCCATTGTGGTACTGAATTACCTAATCATAACACAATAGTCCCACAAATTTAGTGTCAGTGAGTCCACTAGTATGGGCCGAAATAGATGAATGGGCCGTACTCTGCCTGGTAGATATGGGCTCTCAGCCACTATGCCTGAGACATACTTTAAATGATACTTCCCAGAAGCCATGAGGCCTGAGTGAGGGCAAGTGATCAAGTTCATGGCTGCCAATCAACTGCCTATCCTGGTCGCAGGAGTGGCATGGATGCAGATTAAGTTCTGCGACAAAGACCTGGGCCTCAAGGGAGTGGTGTTAACTGTGGGTGAGCCCGTGCAAGGACATATTGTCACACTAGGAATGAATGTACTCAAAGAGTTTGGAAGACTTCTTATTAACGAGTCTCCGAACCCGTTCCTGAAACAATGGAGCCCCCATACGCAACAAAGGAGAGTGTTTCAGCAATTGATCCAGACGGCCCAGGCACAAGAGGTCTCCTGTGAAGGAAAGGTGTTGAGAAAGAGATTATTCCGGCTACAACCAACCTAGAGTTATCGCCGGGTCAAAGTGTGCTGTCATTACCTGTCCAAGCTTGCATCCAGCTGGAGGGGGTCAAAGTTCAACTAGAACCAGCTATGGTGGAAAATCTACCATCAGGGCTCTTAGTAGCCAGGACATTACCTACCGTGCATGATGGAAAGGTACCCATGCGGTGTGAAAACTTAATGAAAGACACTCTTACCCCCATAAGAGAAATCGGACAAATTGTAGGCATGCCAGAGGAGTTGATACCCTCACAGGCCGTCCAATTAAAGGCAAAAATGGAAGACCCATGGACCGTATCTGTGGAGACAGCCCCTGTATTCGAACCACAACCACAGAAAAGGGGGCGTCACATCCTAGAACAAACGCGGGCTGAGTGCACAGAATTCACACTGCAGCAGGTGGAACAGGTGGAGACCGTACTAGGACATTATCAAGAAGTGGTTTGGACAACTGCCATCACACATGAGATTTCAACGCATCATGCGGCGCCTGTGAGAGAGCATTATCGACAGATTCCTCCACAACTGTACCAGGAGGTAAAATGAATGCTCACACAAATGCTGCAGAACGGTGTCATTCGAGAGAGCCAAAGCCCGTGGGCTGCACTCATTGTTCTGGTGCAGAAAAAAGACGGTACCCTATGGTTCTGTGTGGGCTATCGCAAATTAAATGCCTGCACGGTACAATATTTATATCCACTACCACGTATTGAAGAATCTTTGTCTGCTCTGGGGAAAGCAAGATACTTCTCCACTCTAGACCTGGCTAGTAGGAATTGGCAAGTGCAGATATCAGAACTCGACAGACCAAGGCGGCCTTTATGCTTCCTATGGGCCTGTATGAGTTCAACAGAATCCCATTCGGATTGGCTAATGCTTCCGGTATTTTTCAGAGACTGATGGAAAGATGTTTGGGAGATCTAAACTTTGAAGCCACTCTCATCTACCTAGATGACATGATTGTGTTTGCCCCCACATTCGAAGAGCATTTACAGCATCTTGAGCAAGTACTCAGCCGACTCCAGAAGCATGGGCTGCGAGTGAAACCATCTAAATGTCACCTGTTCCACACTCAGATTGAATACCTGGGGCATGTGGCCTCCGCAGAATGCGCAAGACCATCCTGTGAGAAGATTACAGCAGTGCAAGACTGGCCTACCCCAAGAACCATAAAGGATGTTCGAGCATTCTTAGGGCTGACTGGGTATTGTCGACGGTTCTGAAAAACTTAACCCACATTGTGAATCCGTTACTAGAACTGTTGAAAGGAGCACCAGCAGGAGCAAAAAATCAGAAGATTCAGTGGGGAGAGCATCAGGAGAAAGCGTTCCATGCCTTGAAAATGGCTCTGACAGAAGCCCCGGTCCTGACCTATGCTGATTTTTCTCAACCCTTCATTCTTCATACAGATGGGAGCTTACATGGGCTCGAAGCAGTACTGTCGCAGATCCAAGATGGGAAAGAGAGGGTGATTGCATATGCAAGTCGTTCCCTCCATAACTCTGAACCGAATCCAGACAACTACAGCTCGTTCAAACTAGAATTGTTGACACTGGTATGGGCCATGACAGAAATGTTTGCGGAATACCTTTCTGGGTCTGAGGTACTGGTGCGCACGGACAACAACCCACTTGCCCATTTGGAGAACGCGAAGGGGCTCTGGAGCAACGCTGGGTTGCTAGAATGGCCAAATGCTGGTACAAAATAGCCTACAAACGGGGGGCAGAAAACAACCATGCAAATGCATTATCCATAGTTCCATATAAGCAGCCTGGCCCTAACGGATATGAAGAGCTGGAGGCTGATGAAGTGCCGAAGTTCCGAGGATCCGCCAGAACGTTGGCAGCTACGGGGTAACAAGATCGGGCAGAATCTCAGGAAGGTGTGCTTTAGTACAATTAAGTGCAACCATTTCTCTATTTGCTATGTAAGTTGTTTTTGGTTATGCACCAGTTCAGACTAGTTCTCTGTTCAGTCAGTTTACCATTACTCATTATGTACTATTTTTTCTGACTTGGACACCCCGCCCTTCACCATGCTGTGATTGAAATTACATCCAAACACATTTGGCTCCGACCTTCCTATAAATACAGCCTTTACTATGACATTAGCCAGAGGTCAGTGTTCACACTAGGCAGTTAAGTCAGGGACCCATCCGATTCATGAGATTACCTTGATATTGGTGGATGGACTCACATTTTTTGGACAAATTTTGTGCTAAGCATCTCGTGTTTTTTCATAGATATAACAAGCCATTACGCTAGTCACATTTTCATGTATCACACATTCATTTGCTTTAGAACAATTAAGTGCACCCATTTCTCTATTTGCTATGTAAGTTGTTTTTGGTTATGCACAAGTTCAGACTAGTTCTCTGTTCAGTCAGTTTACCATTACTTGTTACTTCCTATTGATGGGAGAATACACCATATCGTGTATGACGGTAAATCATTTCAGAAGGGCCTGTCTATGAAATTCAGCCAGAGAAGGCCGACGATACTCCTACTCGTGTTATGCAATCAAACATATTATGTCCCTATGTGTCTAGAGACCCTATGCGAATAGAGAAAGAAGAGCACCATGTTCCTGAGAATCTTCTAACATTCACTAGTGAAGAAGATGATGAATGCCCTGAACCACCACGAGCAGATTCAGAAGAAGAACCGAAACCTGAGACCCCTGGGACTCCTGAAATTCCTACAAAGGCAGTTTCTCCAGGGCTGAGCGCGCCCCCACCTTTGTCCATTCAGCCTGATTCTATTACTCAAGTTGAACCAACCAATATTCCCAGTTTACGACGTTCTGAACGTTCAACAGCAGGAAAACCCCCTCACCGATTTGATCAGGATCATTTTTGTTTGGCAACAAATTGTTCGAAACATAGAAGAATGTCAATGCATACTGCAAGAACTCTAGTCCATGGAATGGCGAGCACAAAGAGAGGGGAAATGTAAGGGGAAGAAACCACCAAGGCATGTCTCCTCCGGAGACAGGTCCGGAACCGTCGGGGTTGTCACCTAAATTACAGGGAGGAAAGCTTAAAGCATGGGACCACTCCCTGTACTCGAGAGAAGGGGCCGTGGTCAAGCTGAGATGACATTCGCGCATGAGGATTCAAACAGTTTGGGCGGGAAGGTCGAGCGCGAGAGACGCCTGTGAGGTAAAATCAGCTGTGAGGTGACTGGCTAGAGTAGAGCAGAGCCTAAGATGGCAAAGCGCTTTGACAAGACTACCAACTTGGTACCGCACAGACACTGCTGTCCCTGCTGACATCGCTGCCCTCGCTGAGACCGCTGCCACAGCAACCCCCGCTGACAGCACTGACCATGAGAGACAAGGTTTGTGAATGGGACTTAGGCACCGATACAGCACAGTGAACCAGGCTGCCCGTTGTAAACTGTGTTTGGGCAGGGCTGTAGGTCTCCGTAGTGTTGGGACACTGATCGCTGAGGATAAGGATGTTTCCCTCTTCATCGCCTCATCTGCTGGACCCAAAACCTGTGTCAGGATCCCGAGGAGTCGCCACTATCGTCAGGAACACGAGAGGACACCGCCAACGTCAGGAGATACTACCCCATCTTCCTCAGGACTATGACAGACTCCCACTGCAATGCATTCTAAGCTGCCCCAGTCACAGACAGGAGTTTGATCGTGACTGGCGTCTGAGTGATAAGTTATATTTAATTGAATTGTCTACTTTACTTGTCCTTGTTCCTTAAGTTATCCCCATAAGCCATTTGCTGTATTAGGGAATATTATCCCTCTGTTTTCTTCCTGCGTGGAGTCTCTGCTGTATAATAAACCCCTATAACCCATGGTCTGTGTACAGTCCGTTACTGCATCCTACGTGCCTGCAGTCTACTCACAGCAGCACCCTGTATATATATTTTTTGAGGTTTGACTATTGGCACACTCTTCATCTCTTTTCAAATACAATACACTGCGTGCAGAATTATTAGGCAAGTTGTATTTTAGAGGATTATTTTTATTATTGATCAACAACTATGCTCTCAATCAACCCAAAAGACTCGTAAATATCAAAGCTTAATATATTTGGAAGTTGGAGTGGGTTATTTTTAGATTTGGCTTTCTTAGGAGGATATCTGTTTGTGCAGGTAACTATTACTGTGCAGAATTATTAGGCAACTTAATAAAAACCAAATATATTCCCATCTCACTTGTTTATTTTCAGCAGGGAAACCAATATAACTGCACAAAATTTAGAAATAAACATTTCTAACATGCAAATACAAAACCCCAAAAAATTAGAGACCAATATAGCCACCTTTCTTTATGATGACACTAACAGCCTTCCATCCATAGATTCTGTCAGTTGCCTGAACTGTTTGCGATCAACATTGCGTGCAGCAGCCACCACAGCCTCCCAGACACTGTTCCGAGAGGTGTACTGTTTTCCCTCCCTGTAGATCTCACATTTTATGAGGGACTACAGGTTCTCTATGGGTTTCAGATCAGGTGAACAAGGGGGCCATGCCATTATTTTTTCTTCTTTGAGACATTTACTCGCCAGCCACACTGTGGAGTAGTTGGAGGCATCTGATGGAGCATTGTCCTGCATGAAAATCATGTTTTTATTGAACGATACCGACTTCTTCCTGTACCACTGCTTGAAGAAGTCTTCCAGAAACTGGCAGTAGGTCTGGGAGTTGAGCTTCACTCCATCCTCAACCTGAAAAGGTCCCACAAGTTCACCTTTGATGACACCAGCCCATACCAGTACCCCACCTCCACCTTGCTGGCATCTGAGTCGGAGTGGAGCTCTCTGCCCTTTACTGATCCAGCCTCTGGCCCATCCATCTGGCCCATCAAGAGTCACTCATTTCATCAGTCCATAAAACCTTTGAAAAGTCTGTCTTAAGATATTTCTTGTCCCAGTCTTGACATTTTATCTTATAATAATAATAAATAATAATCTTTATTTTTATATAGCGCTAACATATTATGCAGCGCTTCACAGTTTTTCACACATTATCATCGCTGTCCCCATTGGGACTCACAATCTAAATTCCCTAACAGTATGTCTTTGGAGTGTGGGAGGAAACCGGAGTACCCGGAGGAAACCCATGCAAACACGGAGAGAACATACAAACTCTTTGCAGATGTTGTTCTTCGTGGGGTTTGAACCCAGGACTCCAGCGCTGCAAGGCTGCTGTGCTATCCACTGCGCCACTGTGTTTCTTGTTCAAAGGTGGTCGCTTTTTAGCCTTCCTTACCTTGGCCATGTCCCTGAGTATCACACACCTTGTGCTTTTTGTTACTCCAGTAACGTTGCAGCTCTGAAATATGGCACAACTGGTGGCAAATGGCATCTTGGCAGCTTCACACTTGAGTTTCCTCAATTCATGGGCAGTTATTTTGCGCTTTTTTGTCCAACACGCTTCTTGCAACCCTGTTGGCTATTTGCCATGAAACGCTTGATTGTTCGGTGATCACGCTTCAAAAGTTTGGCAATTTCAAGACTGCTGCATCCCTCTGCAAGATATCTCACAATTTTGGACTTTTTGGAGCCCGTCAAATCTCTTTTCTGACCCATTTTGCCAAAGGAAAGGAAGTTGCCTAATAATTAAGCACACCTTATATAGGGTTTTGATGTCATTAGACAACACCCCTCCTCATTACAGAGATGCACATCACCTGATTTACTTAATTTGTAGTTGGCTCTCAAGCCTGAACAGCTTGGAGTAGGACAACATGTATAAAAGGTATCATGTGATCCAAAAAACAACTTGCCTAATAATTCTGCACGCATTGTAGTTATGTAAGGAGAAAATCTGACACTCACCACTGCGCATTAAAATACGCTTACATTACATTACATTTCTCTTACATTAACATTGTAATAAAGAATATACATTTTACCATCCCACTTCATGCCCAATATCTGGTGTATGCCCCTTTTTGACCACTTTTCTAAAGCTACCGGTTACATTTTACTTCAAAATGCAAAATTAGTATATTTTGCAAAATTCATTGTTTCTCTCCTAATATGTTCTGAAATCCCCTCATTCTCATTTATTTCTTCTTTTTCTAGTTTTGTCCAAGATTCTCACTCACCAATATAAGTAAATAATACAATGACATTTTCCAAGTCTTTATATCTGAAACAAAGTATACAAATTCATCTTTTACCTCTGTAGTGTAGTCATTATCTACTTTTGATAGTAAAGTAGCAATAAATTAATTTTCCATCCTTGAAAAACAAATGGGCATTAAGCTAACGATTTGATTCATTACTTGTCTAGTAAAGCCACATTCACTCTGACCTCCTTATCAGCCCTTTATATTGCTGAGGAGAACCAGTGGATTGCTAAGTGTCCTCATTAAGCCTTAAAGCTCTAATTGGTTCTTCTCCTTAAATGCATCATAATAGACCACTCTGTGTGATTTAACTATGTATGGAATTAATATATAAATAGCAGACACTTTTTACCTAACCGAGAGCAAGCACAAGAATTCATTTGCACCGAGTTATTGCTTCTAATCATATTACCGTAAGTTCCATGCTATGCATGAGTATAAGCCTAGGAAAGAAAAAAAAAGAAAAAAATGATATGCCATAACAATAAGGCTGTGTGCACACGTTGCGGATTTGATTGCAGATCAAAAAAATATATAGTATTTATTGAGAACCACACACACAAGCATAAAAACAATGAAAAAACTCTACCACATAGGTAGAGGTTATGGGTCAACATCAATTACAGGTAAATACACAAAACAAGAGAGAACACTCCACAGCCGATATGCAATAAAAATGTATATCAACAGAATTAGATCATAAATGCCAATTGTTGTTTGAATATAAGCATGCTGTTATTTCAAAAAAATATATAATAACAATACCAGTTCCCATGATAAGTAACCTTGGTAAAAAAAAAAAATGCCAAAAGACAGTATATAAACCACAGGGAGATACCCAATCTTAATGTTGGTCAGGGAGATATAACAAACTCTGAATGTTTCACGGGTTTTACCCTCAATCCCTATAATCTTACCTAACAGACAAGTAACCCCTCAAGTCCTGGCATGATAGGCATAGTAGATCTGACTGGCTGTGACAGCGTACAGACCCATGCGTACCGACGCTTACAGTGTCTTCCTCAGGGTCAATAAGATCATGATGGTGTGTTCCATGGTTTAAATAGATAAATAATCTATAAATACACCTAACAGGTGTGTGCGGCAATGGCGGCGTAGGTACAACAGTCCAGCGTATTACAGAGTATACAGCGCAAGCGCAGAAGCTTCTGGTGAACCACTATTACAGAGCGCATGCGTGATAGGTAATATTGTCCGCCCGGTGTGTGTGGGTAATAGCGGCATAAGTAAAACAATCCGGCGTACCACAGAGTCTGCTGCGCAAGCGCAAACGCTTCTAATGATCGGAGCTCAACCCATGATACATAGCGCATGTGCAATCAACAGTATGTTATTAGGATATTTCTGCATGTAAATCGCAACAAGCATTAGAGCAAAGATGTGGGCACAGACATACCTCAGGTGTGATGCAACTTCTGTGCCCAAATTTTTCAACAAAAGGGATCACACACAGTGTTGTAAGTGGGCTGTCATAGCAACAGTAACACATGTCATATTCAAGCTGGCGCGTGCGCAGATGTAAAAACAGAGAGCTTGACTGTGACCGCCATGAATGGCAAGATACAAAATTTTAGAAAAGTCACTACACTCCACAAGCTCGATTTAACCTGAAAGGGCAGAGAAGGGATTGAGATTCCTACATTAGCCAACATCAATGGACATATAGAACAGCCACCACATGGGAATGAACCAACAATTTTGTTACCTGAGCATGTTTTAGACGTCGGCTGTCTAAAATGACTCTTTGACAAACAATCTTTTAAGTTTCTTGCTCTTCTTGCCACTCGGTTTACTTGGGATAAGTGCCTGGAGCCTTGTGTCCCTAAGCAGGATCCCCCAGTTACCCTCCATTATTTGCTGGACGTCACCCCACTGGTTATTGAATTTGGTTATAAGGCTCAGTTGGTTTGAGTTGGTTCTTAATCGTGTTTTTAGGACTTCTTCCCTTGGTCTCTGCCGGGAGTATTCAAACGCTCTTGAGATGATTTTTCGTGGTTAACCCCGTTCCTGAAAATGGTTTGTAAGGGATCTTGATTCTTCCTGAAAGTCCGACATATTACTACAGTTCTGTTATGATGCGGTGGTTTAGGAGCAACATGGAACGAGCTCTGAAGGAAGTGGTAACTGTACTGACCGCAGTCCCTAAGCTCAACACAACACTAGAAGTAGCCGTGGGATGCTCCTAACTCTCCCTACGCACCTCGTCACCGCCTAAGAGCTAACTACCCCTAAAGATAGAAGCAGGAAAACTATCTTGCCTCAGAGAAAATCCCCAAAGGATAGATTAGCCCCCCACAAATAATGACTGTGAGTGGAGAGGGAAAAGACATACACAGAATGAAACCAGGATGAGCACAGGAGGCCAGTCTAGCTTGATAGATAGGACAGGATGGAATACTGTGCGGTCAGTATAAAACACTACAAAAATCCACGCAGAGTTTACTAAAAATCTCCACACCTGACTAAAGGTGTGGAGGGTAAATCTGCTTCCCAGAGCTTCCAGCAAGACAGAATTAATTCATACTGATAACGCTGGACAAACATTGAAAGCACAGAACAGAAAAGTCCACAATCTGTGAACAGAAAAAAGCAAGCAAAAACTTAGCTTTGCTGAACTGGTCAGGATAACAGGGAAATCCAAAGAGAAGTGAATCCAACCAGGAACCATTTACAAGTGGCACTGGCAGAAGGACAGAGCCAGGCAGAAAAGACGATCAGTGGAAGCAGCTGAAGACAGCTAACGCCAAGGGGCAGCCATACCACTTGAAACCACAAGAGGGAGCCCAAGAGCAGAACTCACAAAAGTGCCACTTACAACCAAGAGCGGAATTCACAACAGTAACCCCCCCTTGAGGAGGGGTCACCGAACCCTCACCAGAGCCCCCAGGCCGATCAGGACGAGCCAAGTGAAAAGCACGAACCAAATTGGTGGCATGGACATTGGAGGCAACAACCCAAGAATTATCCTCCTGACCATAACCCTTCCACTTGACAAGATACTGAAGCCTCCACCTCGAAAAACGAGAATCCAAAATCTTCTCAACCTCATATTCCAACTCTCCCTCAACCAACACCGGGGCAGGAGGGTCAACCGAGGGAACAACGGGCACCACATATCTCCGCAACAAAGATCTATGGAAAACATTATGAATGGCAAAAGAGGCTGGAAGAGCCAAACGAAAAGACACCGGATTAATAATTTCAGAAATTTTATAAAGACCAATAAACCGAGGCTTAAATTTAGGGGACGAAACCTTCATAGGAACATGACGAGAAGACAACCAAACCAAATCAAATCCCCCACACGAAGCCGGGGACCAACACACCGACGGCGGTTAGCAAAACGTTGAGCCCTTTCCTGAGACAACATCAAATTGTCCACCACATGAGTCCAAATCTGCTGCAGCCTGTCCACCACAGAATCAACACCAGGACAATCAGAAGGCTCAACCTGCCCAGAAGAAAAGCGAGGATGAAAACCAAAATTACAAAAGAAAGGTGAAACCAATGTAGCCGAACTAGCCCGATTATTAAGGGCAAACTCAGCCAACGGCAAGAAAGACACCCAATCATCCTGATCAGCAGACACAAAGCATCTCAAATAGGTCTTCAAGGTCTGATTAGTTCGCTCAGTTTGGCCATTAGTCTGAGGATGAAACGTCGAAGAAAAAGACAAATCAATGCCCATCCTAGCACAAAAGGCCCGACAAAATCTAGAGACAAACTGAGAACCTCTGTCAGACACAATATTCTCCGGAATGCCATGCAAACGAACCACATGCTGAAAAAACAATGGAACCAGATCTGAGGGGGAAGGCAACTTAGGCAAAGGTACCAGATGGACAACCCAGATAACAGACATCTTCTGGGAAACAGGAAGATCCGAAATAAAATCCATGGAAATATGCGTCCAGGGCCTCTCGGGGACCGGCAAAGGCAAAAGCAACCCACTAGCGTGGGCACAGCAAGGCTTGGCTCGGGCGCAAGTCCCACAGGACTGCACAAAAGCACGGACATCGCGCGACAAGGAAGGCCACCAAAAGGACCTAGCAACCAAATCTCTGGTACCAAAAATCTGAGGATGACCAGCCAACACTGAACAATGAACCTCAGAAATCACCTTACTCGTCCATCTATCAGGAACAAACAGCTTCCCCACAGGACAGCGGTCAGGCCTATCAGCCTGAAATTCCTGAAGCACCCGCCGCAAATCAGGGGAGATGGCAGAAAGAATCACCTCTTCCTTAAGAATGCCAACCGGCTTAAGGACTCCAGGAGAATCAGGCGAAAAACTCCTAGAGAGGGCATCAGCCTTAACATTCTTAGATCCCGGAAGATACGAGACCACAAAATCAAAACGGGAGAAAAACAGAGACCATCGAGCCTGTCTAGGATTCAGCCGCTTGGCCGACTCGAGGTAAACCAGATTCTTATGATCAGTCAAGACCACAACGCAGTGCTTAGCTCCCTCAAGCCAATGTCGCCACTCCTCAAACGCCCACTTCATAGCCAACAACTCCCGATTGCCGACATCATAATTGCGTTCCGCAGGCGAAAACTTTCTGGATAAAAAGGCACACGGTTTCATCAAAGAACCATCAGACTCCCTCTGAGACAAAACGGCCCCTGCCCCAATCTCAGAAGCGTCGACCTCAACCTGAAAAGGCAGAGAAACATCCGGCTGACGCAACACAGGGGTAGAAGTAAATCGGCGTTTAAGCTCCCGAAAGGCCTCAACAGCCGCAGAGGACCAATTCGTCACATCAGCGCCTTTCTTCGTCAAATCAGTAAGGGGCTTAACCACACTGGAAAAGTTGGCAATGAAACGGCGATAGAAATTAGCAAAGCCCAAAAACTTTTGAAGGGCCTTCACAGATGTGGGTTGAATCCAGTCATGAATAGCTTGGACCTTAACAGGATCCATTTCTATAGACGAGGGAGAAAAAATAAAACCCAAAAAAGAGACCTTCTGAACTCCAACTAGGCATTTAGACCCCTTCACAAACAAAGCATTATCATGAAGGATCTGGAACACCATCCTGACCTGCTTCACATGAGACTCCCAATCATCGGAAAAAATCAAAATATCATCCAAATATACGACCATGAATTTATCAAGATAATTGCGGAAAATATCATGCATGAAAGACTGGAACACAGATGGAGCATTAGAGAGCCCAAATGGCATCACAAAGTATTCAAAATGGCCTTCGGGCGTATTAAATGCAGTTTTCCATTCGTCACCCTGTTTAATACGAACAAGATTATATGCCCCTCGGAGGTCAATCTTAGTAAACCAACTAGCCCCCTTAATCTGAGCAAACAAATCAGTAAGCAGAGGCAAGGGGTATTGGAATTTAACCGTGATCTTATTAAGAAGACGATAATCAATACAGGGTCTCAAGGAGCCATCCTTCTTAGCAACAAAAAGGAAACCCGCTCCCAATGGTGACGAAGAGGGCCGAATATGCCCCTTCTCCAAAGACTCCTTAACATAACTCCGCATGGCGGCATGCTCTAGCACAGACAGATTGAAAAGTCGGCCCTTAGGGAACTTGCAACCAGGAATCAAGTTAATAGCACAATCACAGTCCCTGTGCGGTGGAAGGGAACTGGACTTGGGCTCATCAAATACATCCTGGAAATCTGACAAAAACTCAGGGACCTCAGAAGAGGGGGAAGAGGAGATTGACATCAAAGGAACGTCACTATGTACCCCTTGACAACCCCAACTAGTCACAGTCATAGTTTTCCAATCCAGCACCGGATTATGTTCCTGTAACCATGGAAAACCCAGTACAACAACATCATGCAGGTTATGCAACACCAGAAAACGGCAATCTTCCTGATGTGCTGGGGCCATGTACATAGTCATCTGCGTCCAGTACTGAGGTTTATCCTTGGCCAAGGGTGTAGCATCAATACCCCTCAAAGGAATAGGGCTCTGCAAAGGCTGCAAGGAAAAACCACAGCGCCTGGCGAATTCTAAGTCCATTAAGTTCAGAGCAGCGCCAAAATCCACAAATGCCATGACAGAAAAAGACGACAATGAGCAAATCAGGGTCACAGATAAGAGAAATTTAGGCTGTATAGTACTAATGATAACAGACCTAGCGACTCTTAGGCTACGTTCACACTAGCGTTCGGCTAGTGTGCGTCGCGCTAGCGTCGGGCGACGCAGCGGCGACGCACGCGTCATGCGCCCCTATGTTTAACATGGGGGACGCATGCTTTTTTGCTTGTTGCGTTTTCCGACACGTGCGTCTTTTTTGACGCTAGCGTCGGACCAAGAAAACGCAACAAGTTGCATTTTTCTTGCGTCCGATTTTCGTCAAAAAACGACGCACGCGTCGAAAAACGCAGCGTTTTTGCGTGCGTTTGCACGCGTTTTTCGGTGCGTTGTGCGTTGCGTCGCCGACGCAGCGGCGCACAACGCTAGTGTGAACGTAGCCTTAGTACGCTTAGGGCAATCAGAGATAACATGAGTAGAATCACCACAGTAAAAACACAGCCTATTCTGACGTCTGAATTCCTGCAATTCTGTTCTAGTCAAAATCCTATCACATTGCATAGGTTCAGGACTCTGCTCCGAGGACACTGCCATATGGTGCACAGCTTTGCGCTCGCGCAGATGCCGATCAATCTGAATGGCTAGAGACATAGATTCGCTCAAACCGGCAGGCGTAGGAAAGCCCACCATAACATCTTTAAGGGTTTCAGAAAGACCTTTTCTGAAAATAGCTGCCAGAGCCTCCTCATTCCATTTAGTGAGAACAGACCATTTTCTAAATTTCTGGCAGTATAATTCTGCCGCTTCCTGACCTTGACACAGGGCCAACAGGTTTTTTTCTGCATGATCCACAGAATTAGGTTCGTCATACAATAATCCAAGCGCTTGAAAAAATGCGTCTACATTCAATTATGCCGGATCCCCTGTTTCAAGAGAAAAGGCCCAGTCTTGAGGGTCACCACGCAGCAAGGATATGATGATTTTTACTTGCTGAATGGGATCACCTGAAGAACGGAGTTTCAAAGCAAAAAACAATTTGCAGTTATTTTTAAAGTTCAAAAACTTGGATCTGTCCCCAAAAAACAAATCAGGAGTAGGAATTCTAGGCTCTAAAGCCGGAGTCTGGACAACATAGTCCTGGATACTCTGTACTCTTGCAGCAAGTTGATCCACACGAGAAAACAAACCCTGAACATCCATGCCAGAGCATATATCCTGAACCACCCAGATATCAAGAGGAAAAAAAAGACAAACCAGAGCACAGAAAAAAAAATGGTTCAGAAATTTCTTTTCCTTCTTGTGAGATGCATTTAATTCATTTTTGGCCACTTGTACTGTTATGATGCGGTGGTTTAGGAGCAACATGGAACGAGCTCTGAAGGAAGTGGTAACTGTACTGACCGCAGTCCCTAAGCTCAACACAACACTAGAAGTAGCCGTGGGATGCTCCTAACTCTCCCTAGGCACCTCGTCACCGCCTAAGAGCTAACTACCCCTAAAGATAGAACCAGGAAAACTATCTTGCCTCAGAGAAAATCCCCAAAGGATAGATTAGCCCCCCACAAATAATGACTGTGAGTGGAGAGGGAAAAGACATACACAGAATGAAACCAGGATGAGCACAGGAGACCAGTCTAGCTTGATAGATAGGACAGGATGGAATACTGTGCGGTCAGTATAAAACACTACAAAAATCCACGCAGAGATTACTAAAAATCTCCACACCTGACTAAAGGTGTGGAGGGTAAATCTGCTTCCCAGAGCTTCCAGCAAGACAGAAATAATTCATACTGATAACGCTGGACAAACATTGAAAGCACAGAACGGAAAAGTCCACAATCTGTGAACAGAAAAAAGCAAGCAAAAACTTAGCTTTGCTGAACTGGTCAGGATAACAGGGAAATCCAAAGAGCAGTGAATCCAACCAGGAACCATTTACAAGTGGCACTGGCAGAAGGACAGAGCCAGGCATAAATAGCCGAGCAGAAAAGACGATCAGTGGAAGCAGCTGAAGACAGCTAACTCCAAGGAGCAGCCATACCACTTGAAACCACAAGAGGGAGCCAAAGAGCAAAACTCACAAAAGTGCCACTTACAACCACCGGAGGGAGCCCAAGAGCGGAATTCACAACACAGTTCCTCCTAAGACACAGGAACTGTCCTTTTGGGATGCTGTTGCGTAGGTGGTTTGGGTGGAAGCTTGAATAATGCAATACATTGTTTGTGGCCATCCTTTTGCAGAAAAAAGTGGTGTTAATCCGGTTATCCCGAATCATAATTTTCAGATCCAGGAAATCCACCGAGCTGGTAGAGTAACAAGATGTTAGTCGAATGTTACATTGGTTGGTATTCAACTCCTCCACAAAATTCTCCAGTGCTTCTGCCGTACGTGTCCACAAAACAATAATATCATCAATAAATCGGTACCATTTTAAAACATTCTCATGAAAGTACCGATTCTTTGCCACCTGAGTCTCCTCCCACCACCCCATAATAAGATTCGCATATGAGGGCGCGCACCTAGCCCCCATGACTGTTCCTGAGACTTGCTTGTAAAAGACTCTTATCAAAAATAAAGTAGCTCTTTTCCAAAATCATTCTTAGGAGGTCAAAAATAAATGAGTCGTGACCCCTATTTCCCGTTGAGGACTTGTCCAAAAAATATGCCACGGCTGAAATACCTAGATCATGCTTGATATTTGTATACAATGCCTCAATGTCAAATGTGGCAATAATGATGTCTTCAGGTAGCGTCAAGGGGTCCAACTGTTGAATCAGGAATGATGAGTCGTCTATGTATGAATCCAGTTTGAGGACGATGGGCTGTAGGAAGAAGTCAAGATAGATGCAAGATTTCTCATAAAGACCCCCGATCCCTGAAACAATGGGCCTATCCGGGGGTTCAGACAAAGACATGTGCACCTTCGGTAACATATAAAATGTTGGAACAACCGGGTGCTTGACCGTCAGGAAGTCCAATTCCTTTTTGTCAATGATGTTTTGAGAATGTGCATTGCTTCAGAGCCTATCCAAACTAGATTTAAACACCACCGTAGGGTCCAAGGGTAAGGCAACATAGTGCTGTGGATTACCCAATTGTCTTTTAGCTTCTTTACAATACATATCTTTGGGCCACAGCACTATGTTTCCCCTCTTATCCGCCTCCTTGATCTCAAAGAGTTCATTAGATTTTAGTTTTGATAGGGCCTGTTTATCTTCTCTGGACAAGTTATTTTGACCAACTCTGTCTAACCTTAGATGCTGAATGTCCCTACTAGTTTTTTCAAAGAAAATTTGGATGGCTGGGAATAAGGAAAATGACGGGGTGGCCTGTGATGGCAACCTGCCACTAAATTTACGCCTACCTTGGTAGTTCTCATTCTCCTCCAGCAGTTCTGTCAGATACTGCAAAAGCTGTCTGTCCATGTCCGTAAGGTCATCCAATATTGAGGGATTTTGATACAATAATCTAAAAGTCAATTGTCTACAAAACAAGTACAAGTCCTTGGTTAACTCGAATTTATCAAGGGTATTCATTGGATAAAAAGATAGGCCCCTGGATAACAATACTCTTTCGGCATCAGATAGACTATACGAAGACAAATTAATGATGTTCAACTCACTCATCTCCCATCCCAGTGTTGTGTCTTCCTCTATCGTTTGCGATTGTTGTACCGGGAGACTTGTTTGAAGCTTGGTGACCAATCCCTGTGGCAGCCGGTCTTCTTTTTGCGACCCACTGTATTTCCTTCTCCCCCGTCTGTGCCGCTTTCGCGGTCGCTGGTATTGGTGGATAAAAAAATCACTTGAGGCTATATCCCAGTTTCCTGTGCCAACATTGGTATTTTGGGTCTGTTGCCCATTCTTTTGTTACTCTGGTGTGTCCATCTGAAGGCCCTTCCTTCCACGTAGTCCATTTTGTACATACTATTCTTTCTTGGTCTCCCGAATAAAATCATATTCAGTATTGAGACAATTCTAGTTCTGTATGGAATTAGATCTCCTCTATTTAGGGCTGGGGAATATGAGTTATCTATTCTGTTTAACATATAGTCAACATCTGTGATATATGATACTGTAGTATGTAGTTTTACCGGGTTTACTTTGAGCAAATATCTAATACGGTTTATGTGCATTCTCACAGGGAACTAGCCACCTTAGACACTGTATTGTACTGAATTAACACTGAAAGCGTATGCTTTTGCTCATGCGTTTGATGTGCCAATATATATTTTGAAAGTTAGTGACTATTTGATTTTTTGAGATAATTCATATTCATTTTTCTGCACTGTATCCCGGGAGCACGTACCCCTATTGTGGTACTAGCCACTATGCGTGTTTTGCCTACTATTGAGCTTGTGGAGTGTGGTGACTTTTCTCAAATTTTGTATCTTGCCATTCATGGCGGTCACAGTCAAGCATTCTGTTTTTACATCTGCGCACGCGCCAGCTTGAATATGACTTGTGTTACTTTTGCTATGACAGCCCACTTACAACACTGTGTGTGATCCCTTTTGTTGAAAAATTTGGGCACAGAAGTTGCATCACACCTAAGGTATCTCTGTGCCCACATCTTTGCTCTAATGCTTGTTGCGATTTCCATACAGAAATATCCTAATAACATACTGTTGATTGCACATGCGCTATGTATCATGGGTTGAGCTCCGATCATTAGAAGCGTTTGCGCTTGCGCAGCAGACTCTGTGGTACGCCGGATTGTTTTACTTATGCCGCTATTACCCACACACACCGGGCGGACAATATTACCTATCACGCATGCGCTCTGTAATAGTGGTTCAGTTCCGGTCACCAGAAGCTTCTGCGCTTGCGCTGTATACTCTGTAATACGCTGGACTGTTGTACCTACGCCGCCATTGCCGCATACACCTGGTAGGTGTATTTATAAATTATTTATCTATTTAAACCATTGAACACACCATCATGATCTTATTGACCCTGAGGACGACGCTGTAAGCGTCGGTACGCGTGGGTCTGTACGCTGTCACAGCCAGTCAGATCTACTATGACTATCATGCCAGGACTTGAGGGGTTACTTGTCTGTTAGGTTAGGTAAGATTATAGGGATTGAGGGTAAAACCCGTGGAACATTCAGAGTTTGTTATATCTCCCTCACCAACATTAAGATTGGGTATCTCCCTCTGGTTTATATACTGTCTTTTGCCATTTTTTTTACCAAGGTTACTTATCATGGGAACTGGTATTGTTATTATATATTTCTTGAAATAACAGCATGCTTATATTCAAACAACAATTGGCATTTGTGATCTAATTCTGTTGATATACATTTTTATTGCATATCGGCTGTGGAGTGTTCTCTCTTTTTTTGGGTATTTACCTGTAATTGATGTTGACCCATAACCTCTACCTATGTGGTAGAGTTTTTTAATTGTTTTATGCTTGTGTGTGTTGTTCTCAATAAATACTTATAAATATATTTTTGTACCTTATGTTTGATGTGGTGATCCCAATTTTTATGCATACACTTTCTCTATATGATTGCTTTTACATGTAGTATGCAGAGGTGATCCCATTATTATAAGTGGATGGTGCCCACTCAAAATAGTGTTTTTGAAATGTAGTGCACAACCAATGTAAGTCTATGGGAACCGCTGACTTGATGTGCACATGCTGCGGAAAAAGCCGCACCGAAACGCAGCTTGTTTTTCTGCATCATGTCACTTTTTTTTGTGCGGAATTGCAGCGTTTCTGCACCCATAGACTTGCATTGAGTCGGGCACATCCGCAGAAAAACCGCTGATGTAAAATAGATCTGCAGTTTTGCTGCGGATGTGGGTCCGAGAAACGCTGCAGTTCGGGAGGAGTGAGTGTGTGAACGGAGACTGTGTTATTGTATATGTGTGCGGGCGGGGTCTGCGGGCTGTTCGGGTGTGTGCGGATGTGTGCGGGGCTGTCTGGGTGTGTGCAGGGCTGTCTGGGTGTGTGCGGGGCTGTCCGGTTGTGTGCGAGGCTGTCTGGGTGTGTGCGGGGCTCAAGTCCCATCGGGCTATGCCTGCTACAGTGACAGTGACTGACACATTAGCCAATGATGGGACAGTAGTAGTCCCATCATCCGGCTAATGTGTTGAATGTAAAAAAAACAACCCACATATACACATGTACAGTACATACAACATATGACAAGTACATACAACATACACCATGCAACATACAACATACACCATGCAACATACAACATACATCATGCAACATACACCATTCAACATACAACATACATCATGCAACATATATCATGCAACATACAACATACATCATGCAACATACAACATACACCATTCAACATACAACATACATCATGCAACATACAACATACACCATACAACATATATCATGCAACACACAACATACATCATGCAACATACAACATACACCATTCAACATACAACATACATCATGCAACATACAACATACACCATACAACATATATCATGCAACATACAACATACATCATGCAACATACAACATACACCATTCAACATACAACATACATCATGCAACATACAACATGCAACATACAACATACATCATGCAACATACAACATACATCATGCAACATACACCATTCAACATACAACATACATCATGCAACATACACCATTCAACATACAACATACATCATGCAACATACACCATTCAACATACAACATACACCATTCAACATATAACATGCATCATGCAACATACAACATACACCATTCAACATACAACATACAACATACACCATTCAACATATAACATGCATCATGCAACATACAACATACACCATTCAACATACAACATACATCATGCAACATACACCATTCAACATACAACATACATCATGCAACATACACCATTCAACATACAACATACATCATGCAACATACACCATTCAACATACAACATACATCATGCAACATACACCATTCAACATACAACATACATCATGCAACATACACCATTCAACATACACCATTCAACATACAACATACATCATGCAACATACAACATACACCATTCAACATGCAACATACATCATGCAACATACAACATACACCATTCAACATACAACATACATCATGCAACATACAACATACACCATACAACATACAACATACATCATGCAACATACAACATACAACATACAACATACATCATGCAACATGCAACATACAACATACATCATGCAACATACAACATACATCATGCAGCATACAACATACACCATTCAACATACAATATGCAACATACAACATACAACATACATCATGCAACATACAACATACACCATTAAACATACAACATACATCATGCAACATACAACATACACCATGCAACATACAACATACATCATGCAACATGCAACATACAACATACATCATGCAACATACACCATTCAACATACAACATGCAACATACACCATTCAACATACAACATGCAACATACAACATACATCATGCAACATACAGCATACACCATTCAACATACAACATACACCATTCAACATACAACATACATCATGCAACATACAACATACACCATTCAACATACAACATACATCATGCAACATACAACATACACCATTCAACATACAACATACATCATGCAACATACATCATGCAACATACAACATACATCATGCAACATACAACATACATCATGCAACATACAACATACATCATGCAACATACAACATACATCATGCAACATTCAACATACAACATACAACATGCAACATTCAACATACAACATACATCATGCAACATACACCATACAACATACACCATTCAACATACACCATTCAACATACACCATACAACATACATCATGCAACATACAACATACAACATACATCATGCAACATACAACATACACCATTCAACATACATCATGCAACATACACCATTCAACATACAACATACATCATGCAACATACAACATGCAACATACATCATGCAACATACAAGATACATCGTACAACATACATCATGCAACATACATCATACATCATGCAACATACACCATGCTACACCATGCAACATACACCATGCAACATACAACATACACCATTCAACATACAACATACATCATGCAACATACAACATACACCATTCAACATACATCATGCAACATACAACATACACCATTCAACATGCACCATTCAACATACAACATACAACATACATCATGAAACATACAACATAAAACATACACCATTCAACATGCAACATACAACATACATCATGCAGCATACAACATGCATCATGCAACATACAACATACACCATTCAACATGCAACATACAACATACAACATACATCATACAACATACAACATACACCATTCAACATACAACATGCATCATGCAACATACAAAATACACCATTCAACATGCAACATACAACATACAACATACATCATGCAACATACAACATACACCATTCAACATACAACATACATCATTCAACATACAACATGCATCATGCAACATACAAAATACAACATACAACATACACCATTCAACATACAACATACACCATGCAACATACACCATACAACATACACCATGTAAAATGCAACATACAACATGCAACATACACCATGAAACATGCATCATACACTATGCAACATACAACATACACCATGCAACATACATCATGCAGCATACAACATGCAACATACAACATGTCACATACAGTACATACATACAGTGCATACAACATACAGTACATACATACAGTACATACAACATACAGTACATACATACAGTACATGCATACAACATACATATAGACAAACAGTACATACAACATAGAGTACATACTCACCATCACCTTGATCCCCAAAGCCATTGTCACCTGTAAAAAATATTAAAATAATAAACAAACAATATACTCCCTGATCCGCAGTTATCCAATTAAAACGAGTGTCCCGCCATGATCTCCCGTGGAGAGCAGCCACATCAGCTCCAGGAATACAATGACGGAAGATATCCTTCGCCACTGTGAGAAATAGTCCCTACTCTCACTTGTGGCACTGCTGTGTGGGAAAATTCCCACGCAGCTTTGCCATAAAGTGAGACCCTGAACTCAGGTAACCTCTTGAGACATTGTCTCCTGTCAGTGTGTCACTGGAGGCCCTATAGAGCAGTGACATCACCCGATGTCACTGTTCTATAGGGGAGATCGTTGTGGGACACTCGTTAATTGGACTATGGCGGAAAGGGAGTATACGGTAGGTTTATTATTTTTAATTTTTTGCAGGCTATCGAGTATGGTAAGTATGGTGAAATTAATGGGAGGTGGAGCCGCATATTCATTTCTATAATGAGCGGTACCATGTGACCGCTCAATACAGGAAGAAGATGCAGCGCTGGAAGAAGCAGGGACTGCAGGGACCGCGCCGCAGCAGGTAATCAGACAGCCCCCGCTCCCCCTCCCCTGCCGACCCCCGGGTATAACTCGAGTATAAGCCAAGAGGGGGACTTACAGCCCAAAAAAATGGGCTGAAAATCTCGGCTTATACTCGAGTATATACGGTATATGAATAGATAGATGTATGCATCTATAGATCTATCTATATGTAGATCTATCTATCCATCTCATTCCTTCTATCTATCTATCTGTCTATCTATCTGTGTGTGTAATGGAGTGTGGGTTGGACAAATGTAAAAGAGGAAGTTGGACAATAATGACATCACAAATCTTTCAAAAACGCACACTAAAACGCATTAAAAAACGTACAAAAAATGCATAAAAACGCTCAAAAACCGCACCAAAACTGCATAAAAAACTTGCAAAAAATACACAAAAATGCATCAAACTGCATAAAAAACACAGCTGCGTTTTCTGCCAGGAGATGCAGATTTTTTGCAGAAAATTCTGCACCCAAATCTGCAACGTGTGCACACAGCCTAACACCATCAGTCCGATACTATATAGGCCCTTCTCTGTGCTGACAAAACATTTCTGAACTATGAAATCATGGTCTCCACATTACCTCTGTAGGTGTCCTGTGAAATCTCCCAACAATATGTTAGTGGCTGATTTTTACCTTCTATATAAGTTGCGAGATGGGGCGTCCATGCATCAGTCTTGATTTTCTAGCATATTCCAATGTTCGATCATCTTCAGATTAGTGCTTATCCACATAGCTATAGTGCTTACCGAATAGCTGCCTCGGTAACTAGGATACCTGGAGCGCTCCTGATAATCAGCTGATCGGCGCCGCAGCCCCATGTGTCGCGGCTGTGTTGAGAGCCCAACAAACAGGTTCTCCATGCATGTGTTGTAACTGTCACACAGTCGCGACACACGCAGCTGCGGCTCAGAACAGCTGATTATCGGGAGCGCTCTATGCAGCTATTCGGTAAGTGCTATTGCTATTCGGATAAGCACTTATCAAAAGCTATTCTTTCAACCCTATTGCTTTTGACTTATATTCTGTTCCTTATACCTCTCTACAGAAAGCAATGACAAGACATCATTATCCATTGTTCCTTTTTTCAGAACACTGAGGGCTCAGTCATATGGCTGTATAAGGCCAGGGTCACACTAGTGAGTTTTACGGACGTATGAGAGGCGCAAAAACTACGCAATGCACACGGACCAATGATTCTCTATGGGGCAGCTCCTATCTGCTGTATATTTCTCTGCCGTATTTTACGGGCGTAGAAAATCGCAGCATGCTGCATTTGTCAGCGTATTGCACAAAAAAATCCGCCAATGAAAGTTAATGGGGGCGAGAAAAATACGGATTACACACGGACCAACAGTGTGACTTGCGAGAAATACGCAGCGGTGTTCTACCGAAAAGCCGGCAATTCAGCGCGGTGTACAGTAAAATCACACTGACAGGTGAGAATAGAATAGCTAAAATAAATGTCTACACATAGTATAGGGGTGTGTATATATATATACACACTGTATATATATGTCAGTGAGATATATATTATATTTCATACAGGGCTAGATAGCAGAAAAGACGATAATTCAATTGCCGGCTTTTGCTATCTCCTTCCCAAACCCGACATGATATGAGACATGGTTTACATACAGTAAACCATTTCATATCCCTTATTTTTAACATATTCCTCACTAATAAAGTTCCAAGTGTCTGTGTGCAAAATTTGGGAGCTGTTAAAATAAAGGGTTAAATCACGGAAAAAATTGGTGTGGGCTCCCGCGCAATTTTCTCCGCCAGAGTGGGAAAGCCAGTGACTGAGGGCAGATATTAATAGCCTAGAGAGGGACCATGGTTATTGGCCCCCCGGGGTAAAAAAATAAGGGATATGAAATGGTTTACTGTATGTAAACCATGTCTCATATCCTGTCGGGTTTGGGAAGGAGATAGCAAAAGCCGGCAATTGAATTACCGGCTTTTAAGCTATCTAGCGCTGTATTAAATATAAATATATATATGTGTCTCACTGACATATATATAGACTGTATATATGTTTTCATGAATATTTGAGCCCATGAATCCATTGTATGTCTGTTTTGCAAGCCGGCGAGAAAATCTTGCAGTACGGATGCCATATGGATTACATATGGATTACATACGGAGGATGCCATGCGTAAAATACGCTGACACACCCTGCCTACGGATGAGATATGGATCACTATTTTGGAAACATTTCTGCGTATTACGCATGTAAAATATGGACCGTATTTCCCTACGCTGAGTGTGACTCCAGCCTAAATCGGACCACAATGCTTGGACTTGCCACGGCTCTCCTGACCCGAGTGTGACAGCTGCATAGAAATATATGAAACTGTCATGCTCGGGTCAGGAGAGCCGCCAGCCAGTCAATGCATTGTGGTCCGATTTATACGGCCATCTGACTGTGCCCTGAGTATTCATTTGCTGCCCTATATATCCCACTCCATGACAGGTGCCATGTGGCTACAAGTTTATTTTATCTTCGCCTAACCTTCACTTAATGTTGTGGCTTATCAATAGCTACATAGAAATTACAAATCCAAGCAGCACTCGTATAACACCGGTTGCAGGACTCCAAGTTCGGTAAAAGTTGTATAGGTTGAAATCTCATAACATATTGGCAATTTTGTCCCTGCTCTTTTTGCATCCTAAAACTAGAGTGCTGTCTTATGCCGCATATGGAGGATTTAACACTAAACTAGACACACATGTTCTCTTTTAAACAGTGCGCTGCTCATATTGTCTTTCATAGATAAATAAAAATATATGCCGCATCCACTCGCATCCATAACTGGGCATTGATACGAGAGATTCGGGTGAGTTTTTTGCATTGCACTCGCTAGTGTGACCCCGGCCTAACAACAAAATCTCTCTCCGCTCAATGATTGGCTGCTGACGTTATGTCAGCTGTACAGACAATATCAGATACCTTGAGGTTTTTTTTTACAACAAGCTGCACCAGAGGGCTGATATTTTCTGATAGCGTGCAACCCCTTTAAGTTGTTCAGTTTTATTTTAGTATTCTCCATAGGGTAAGTACATTTACAATCACTTACATAGACCCATTACATCCTATAGAAAGGTACAGTGTAATGTCTCCTCTCCTGTTTTCTCCATAATAATTTTGTTCCTCTGCGGTATTGTCTCAGGTGACATTTATGGATTAAATTTAGAATTTACATCAATATATTTATCATAATTGCGGCTAAAGTCATTGAGAGAAGCGAATTCATTTAGAGAAGCTCCTGAAGATTTTATTCTTTAATATGACCTTTGAAAACGCAATCTCCTTAAAAGATCTGACCAAATAATATTTTTTATTTGCGATGATTAATATGATGTAATTATGGCCATAAATAAGGGTTATCTGCTACACTACTCTCACAAAATAGAAATGCCCTTGTTGGCCCACTATGGTACTATGTGCATGATTGTAAATGAACCTTCGACAACCTTCCGCTCTAGTCTACCGCAGGCAATGCTCATACAGACTATGTAATGATGCCGACATACAGTATCATGAGAACCTGTGCTAGATTGCATTGACAGGTTTCTATTTTTTTGTGGGGCCGTTCTTATCAAAAATAATAAAACACAATACTTGAAAAGCAATAATTAACTATTAGCTGCATGGATTTGACCTATTTCATTTGCAATAAATTATCTGCCATCAAGTCCATTGTATTATCTGTCTTATGAGATAATTCTTAGGCGTATAGATGAATGCATTCAAGACATCTAGAAAGGTAAGCATTTGCCATGTCAGCCATCTGCAGCTTAATCATGTGATTAACAGGCCGCCAGCATGTAAGCTGACAAGGCACAGCACAGAGTCAAGTGTCACAGCTGGAGGTATAATGGAGGTTCTGCTATACATCCTTTGATTCTACTGAAATAAAACAAAAGTTTGAAAACTCTAGTTTTGCTAAAGCAGTAGATTAGAAAAGAGACATAACTGACAGCTGCTAAACAGATCTTTGGATTTTAGCAACAATACAAAACCATGAGTAACTGCAAAAATGACCACTTAGCCATCTAATGTTTGCTAAGTATTTTATGGTATATAAGAATGCTTGAACTTTACATATTCTGTCCAGTAGTGATGAACTTAAAAACATTACTTTTAAAATATCAGCCTTTTTCTTCAAATCAATATCTATCATTCATACTTTTTTATGTTGGCCATCAGAGCAGCTGGAAGTAAAAAAAAACCCTTCTATGTAAAACTAGGGGCTATAGTGGGGTAAGTCTACCTGCTCTAAAAATGTTATCACTTGGCTGCATCCTCATTGCACCTAGTCGACTGGCGTCTCGATAGGAAAGTCAAAACAAGGGTTCACATTGATTGACGGTTCTTTCACACTCCTCTTTCCCTGCTTCTTTGGCTGGAGGCGTCTGGGCTTGTTCACATGCAGCACTTTTGCCATGTTTTTGCTTTATTTTTTTCATGCATTTTTGCGGCAGAAAAAACTGTTTTACAGTATCAGCAAAGTGAATGACATTTCTAAAATCTCATGCATATGCTACTTAATTGTTAATTGCAGATTTGAACCATCAAAACGTTGGAAAAAACACATGCAAAAATGCATCAAAAGCGTGGATATTTTACAAAGTATTTTTCCTGCCAAAACTCAGGTTTTTACTGCAAATCTGCTGCAAATACTCATCGTGTGTACATGGCCTCTAAGTTACAAGTCTTTTTTGCATTCATCCTTCTATGAGTCCAATAATTATATGCTGCCTTAGGGCATCTGTTCGCTCTCATCTTCTACCATTGCCTGCCCCTCCGTACCAGCTTTTAAGTAATCCTGGGATCCAGGGCCGGACTGGCCTGGCAGGGTATCAGGGAAATCCCCGTTAATGGGCCCTTGGCAGTGGGAAGGAGAGGAGAAAAAGAAGGAAAAAAAAGAAAGTCGGCTGTTTTTAGGGGTGCGGTCGCTTTAAAAGCACAGACAGAGAATGCGCAGGGGCACACGCACGCAGCGCGGCGTCGCAAGTCGCAATCATATCTGTCAAGTGTGCGCCTGTCGTCACCGGTTTATGATGTCAGTGTCATGTGCCGCATGCGACAATCGCAGATCAGCTGCTGGCCTCTGCTAGGTCAGTGGCCATTTTACTATGAGCGTGCTTTTCCTGCAGAGGAGGAGGATGCCGCCCGGCGCTGGGAGTGCAGGAAGGTAAGAGGAATCTTTTTTCTCTCATTTTCTCTCTCTCCATGAAGCCAAGATAAGAGGACAGGATGGATATAAAGGGGGAGACTGGATGGAAATATGGGGGGCAGGAAAAAAGTACGAGGATGGATATAAGGGGGCAGCAGGATGGATATATGGGGGCAGGAAAAAAGGACCAGGATGGATATATGGGGGGCAGGAAAAAAGGACCAGGATGGATATAAGGGGGCGGCAGGATGGATATATGGAGGGCAGGAAAAAAGGACCAGTATGGATATAAGGGGGCGACAGGATGGATATATAGGGGGCAGACAAAGGACCAGGATGGATATGTGATACCCCAGGGTCCTGGTTGTCACAGTGGCATTGCTTTCCTCAAGGGGAGAGTGATGTCACGCTTGGAAGCGATGAAAGACCTCTTTTCTCAGGTAATCACATACACACAACATGTTCGTACTCCAGGCAAGAAGGGGGAGCTCTGGACCCAGATTGGGGGGAACTTCCCTAATATATTCTGGCTGGAAGGAAAGTTAGTGGGCAGTCTGCCAGAGGACAGAGACGAGAGCAGTCGGACAGTGAGTGTCAGAAAGACTGAAGGGGCCATGTAGCCAGAATGATTACAGCTCCTAGAGAAAGAGATACTGAAGGAAAGGACAGTTTGTGGAAAGTGTGCAGGAGAGCAGAGCACAGGAGAGTGATACCAGGGGAGCTTAGCAGCGATTTGGCTACCTCCCTGGCTGAGCGCAGATTCCAGTAGCCGGAAGACCAAGGTTGTGTCGGACTCTAGGAGGCAGAGCAGAAACTGGCAGGACAGCTGGATTATAAATCACATGTCTGCCTTAATACCCAGGAGGCACAGTGGCGCATAGAGCCCGGGTCGTGATAGAGATCCTGTAAAAATGCTCGAGTCACCTGTCATACGGGTTTGTGTCCTAACCTATATTGGGGACAGGGGAGAACTGTGATTCGCTTCCAAGCTGGCCGGACCCTTGCCTGTACCGATGATCTGGTGCCCTGGACTGCGGTTGCCTGAAGCTTCAGTAAACCAGGTAAATAGACTGCAAACCTGTGTCCTCCATTCTTACTGCACCACTCACCATCTTCATCAATACACCGGGAGCCCTGGGGACCCAACTTCACCTGTGGGAAGTTATACCATCTAGCTGCCTTAACATCACCCCAGAGGACCCCTTTAAGCAGCGTCGGTCCCCACTGGCCGAATACCACAGGTGGCGTCACGAACACAAACTTTAGTCCAAATCCCCCCCCTGGGGGGCCAGGATGGATATATGGTAGAGCCAAGATTCATATATATGGGGGGCCAGGATCAATATATGGGGGGGCAGGATGGATTTATGGGGGACAGGACAAGGGACCATGATGCATATATGGGGGGGGGCAGGATGTATATATATATGATGAAGCCAGGATGCATATATAGGAAGGGGGGGGGCAGGATGGATGTACAGTTCTGGCAAAAATTAAGAGACCACTGACCACTGCAAAATGTTCAGTTTGTCTGATTTCTCTCTTTATAGGTATATTTTTGAGTAAAATGTAAACTGTTCTTTTATTGTATAAACTTCAGACATGTCTCTGAATTTCCAAGCAATACATTTTTTTTCTGAAATGGAGAAATGGTCAAAATAAAAAAATCGTGCTTTCAGACCTCAAATAATGCAAAGAAAACAAGTTCATAATAATTTAGAAACAACAGTACTAATGTTTTAACTCAGGAAGAGTTCAGAAATCTATTTTTTGTGGACTAACCATGATTTTTAATCAAAGCTTTCATGCATCTTGGCATGCTCTCCTCCAGTCTTTTAGGCCAGTCTCGTGTCCGTGTGCTTACGTTGATCATCAGTGTGGCACACGTGCGGCAGCCGTGTGCCGCCGTGTGCCGACTGAGGACCACACGGACCGTGCAGGAGACAGCGCTAGAGTTAAGCGCTGTCCCCTGCGCGCGGTGCTGAAGCCGGTATTCATCCCTTCTTCCCAGCAGCGTTCGCTGGAAAGAAGGAATGAATAATCTTTTATTTTTATTTTTAAAATAAAATTGCCGGTAATCTGCCCCCTCCTACCCCCTGTGCGCCCCCCTGCTGGCATTAAAATACTTACCCAGCTCCCTCGGCGCTTACATCCTCTCAGCGTCACAGCTCTTCCTGTATGAGCAGTCATGTGGTGCCGCTTATTACAGTAATGAATATGCGGCTCCACCCCAATGGGAGGTGGAGCCGCATATTCATCACTGTAATGTGATGGACTTTAATGGGTCCGTGTGAAACACGCTGACATGTGCAGAGACACATTGATTTTAATGTGTCTACGTGAGTCAGTGTCTCTGGTACGTGAGGAAACTGTCACCTCACGTACCGGAGCCACTGACGTGTGAAACCGGCCTTACACTGCTTCTGGTGCAAAAATTTAAGCAGTTCTTCTTTGTTTGATGGCTTGTGACTATCCATCATCCTCTTAATTACATTCCAGAGGTATTCAATGGGGTTCAGGTCTGAAGATTGGGCTGCCCATGACAGGGTTTTGATGCGGTGGTCTCTTAATTTTTGCCAGAGCTGTATATGGGGGAGCCAGGATGGATATATATGGGGGAGCCAGGATGCATATATGTGATGGATATATGGGGGTCCAGGAGAGATATATGTGAGGGCAGGACAAGAGAAATATGGGGGCCAGTATGGATAGCTGGGGACAGGATGGATATCTGGGGGCTAGGCTGTACAAGGGACATAGGGGGCCAGGCTGGAGCATATCTACTATATAATTGTCTAAGGGTCACTTCCATCTTTCTGTCTGTCCTTCTGTCTTTCTTTCTGTCACGGAAATCCCAAGTTTCTGATTGGTCGCGGCAAAACGGCCACGACCAAACAGTGACGGCACAGTCCGGCGGCAAAATGGCCGCTCCTTACTCCCCGCAGTCAGTGCCCGCTGTCCATACTCCCCCCAGTCAACGCTCACACAGGCTTAATGGCAGCGTTAACGGACCGTGTTATGCCGCGGTGTAACGCAGTCCGTTAAAGCTGCTATTAACCCTGTGTGACCAACTTTTTACTATTGATGCTGCCTATGCGGCATCAATAGTAAAAAGATCTAATGTTAAAAATTATATACTTACCTTCCGTGGGCTCCCGGTTCCAGCTGAGGCCTTTCCCGCTCCTCGTGACGCTCTGGTGACCGGTCCATGCATTGCGGTCTCACGAGATGATGACGTGTCGTCCAGGATTGGGAGATATGTCACCAGCAGTGAGGTGAAGCAGAGAGACAGAGTAGGTGGGATGAGAGTGGGCTGCTTGATTTGGGTTTTATTAGGAGATATCTGAGGTTGAGGAGCAGGTCAGCAGAGGAGGTCAGGTGGGGAGGCAGGAGGGAAGGAGAGATTATAATTTGGTTAGAGGGTACTAGGGTTAGCGAAGGAGAGTGAGGAATAATGGAGCCAAAACTGTTAGAGCGTATGTCGGCATGATAAGAACAAGTGTGGTGGAATGGGAAAGAAATGTAGTACATTTATTAACAGTGGTTAATCGTACCTTCTGTTCACTTCTGGCATATTTCTGCTGCTATCCTTTTAGAGCCATCCTTATAGAGACAGACCACGGTCCAGACAGACCTGTGTCTCTGAAATTATAACAAGCTAAGTGCACATGAAATAGGCCAGGTGTGATCATGAGGGAGGGGCAGCAGGAAGACTGGTCACAGACACAGGAGGGGATTACCGTATATACTCAAGTATAAGCCGAGATTTTCAGCCCAAATTTTTTGGCTGAAAGTGCCCCTCTCGGCTTATACTCGAGTCAAGGTGGGTGGCAGGGTCGGCGGGTGAGGGGTTGAGGGCGCTGAGGCATACTTACCTGCTTCCAGTGATCCTGACGCTCCCCGCCTGTCCCACGGTCTTCGGTGCTGCAGCTCTTCCCCTGTTCAGCGGTCACGTGGGACCGCTCATTAGAGAAATGAATAAGCGGCTCCACCTCCCATAGGGGTGGAGCCGCCTATTCATTTCTCTAATCAGCGGTGCCGGTGACCGCTGATAGAGGAAGAAGCTGCGGCACCGAAGACAGCTGTACGGGGGAAGGAGCCGGACGCCGGGAGCAGGTAAGTATGTCATATTTACCTGTCCCCGTTCCAGCCGCCGGGCGCCGCTCCATCTTCCCGGCGTCTCTGCGCTCTGACTGTGCAGGTCAGAGGGCGCAATGACGCATATAGTGTGCGCGGCGCCCTCTGCCTGAACAGTCAGAGCAGAGAGACGCCGGGACCGGACGCCGGGAGCTGCAAGCAAGAAAGGTGAGTATGGCATTTTTTTTTCTTATTGCAGCAGCAGCAGCAATGGCACAGATATATGTGGAGCATCTATGGGGAAATATGAACGGTGCAGAGCACTATATGGCACAGCTATGGGGAAATATGAACGGTGCAGAGCACTATATGGCACAGCTATGGGGAAATATGAACAGTGCAGAGCACTATATGGCAGAGCTATGGGGAAATATGAACGGTGCAGAGCACTATATGGCACAGCTATGGGGAAATATGAACGGTGCAGAGCACTATATGGCACAGCTATGGGGCAATATGAACGGTGCAGAGCACTATGTGGCACAGCTATGGGGCAATATGAACGGTGCAGAGCACTATGTGGCACAGCTATGGGGAAATATGAACGGTGCAGAGCACTATATGGCACAGCTATGGGGAAATATGAACGGTGCAGAGCACTATATGGCACAGCTATGGGGCAATATGAACGGTGCAGAGCACTATATGGCACAGCTATGGGGCAATATGAACGGTGCAGAGCACTATGTGGCACAGCTATGGGGAAATATGAACGGTGCAGAGCACTATATGGCACAGCTATGGGGAAATATGAACGGTGCAGAGCACTATATGGCAGAGCTATGGGGCAATATGAACGGTGCAGAGCACTATATGGCACAGCTATGGGGAAATATGAACGGTGCAGAGCACTATATGGCACAGCTATGGGGCAATATGAACGGTGCAGAGCACTATATGGCACAGCTATGGGGCAATATGAATGGTGCAGAGCACTATGTGGCACAGCTATGGGGAAATATGAACGGTGCAGAGCACTATATGGCACAGCTATGGGGAAATATGAACGGTGCAGAGCACTATATGGCACAGCTATGGGGCAATATGAACGGTGCAGAGCACTATATGGCACAGCTATGGGGCAATATGAACGGTGCAGAGCACTATGTGGCACAGCTATGGGGAAATATGAACGGTGCAGAGCACTATATGGCACAGCTATGGGGAAATATGAACGGTGCAGAGCACTATATGGCAGAGCTATGGGGCAATATGAACGGTGCAGAGCACTATATGGCACAGCTATGGGGAAATATGAACGGTGCAGAGCACTATATGGCAGAGCTATGGGGAAATATGAACAGTGCAGAGCACTATATGGCACAGCTATGGGGAAATATGAACAGTGCAGAGCACTATATGGCACAGTTATGGGGAAATATGAACGGTGCAGAGCACTATATGGCACAGCTATGGGGAAATATGAACGGTGCAGAGCACTATATGGCACAGCTATGGGGAAATATGAACGGTGCAGAGCACTATATGGCACATCTATGGGGCAATAATGAACGGTGCAGAGCACTATATGGCACAGCTATGGGGCAAGAATGATCTATTTTTATTTTTGAAATTCACCGGTAAATGCTGCATTTCCACGCTAGGCTTATACTCGAGTCAATAAGTTTTCCCAGTTTTTTGTGGCAAAATTAGGGGGGTCGGCTTATACTCGGGTCGGCTTATACTCGAGTATATACGGTAATTAGAAGTCAGAAAGGAAAATGCAAGGGAAAATATATCCAAATGGAAAGATAAAGCCAACTGTGTGTTGACATCAAGGAATTAAGATGGGAAAACATGCAGGAAGAAAAAAAACAAAAAGCAAAACAGTAATAGCAACCAGTGGACATACCAGGAAAAGCAGACGGATACAGGGTGAGAGGAATCAGGAAATATGGGTGATGGTGATGATATTACAGCCAGTGGAGATACCAGGAATAGCATTACCTGAACACTGACACTATATACAGAGCTCCTATACAGTGCCTTGCGAAAGTATTCGGCCCCCTGAAACTTTTCAACCTTTTCCCCCATATCATGCTTCAATCATAAAGATACCAAATGTAAATTTTTGGTGAAGAATCAGCAAAAGTGGAACACAATTGTGAAGTTGAACGAAATTTATTGGTTATTTTAAATTTTTGTGGAAATTCAAAAACTGAAAAGTGGGGCGTGCAATATTATTCGTCCCCTTTAGCTTAACCCCTTTCTGACCTGACAGAAGCCCCTCTTTGATGCGGGCTCCGGCGGTGAGCCCGCATCAAAGCCGGGACATGTCAGCTGTGTTGAACAGCTGACATGTGCCCGTAATAGGCGCGGGCAGAATCGCGATCTGCCCGCACCTATTAACTAGTTAAATGCCGCTGTCAAACGCAGACAACGGCATTTAACTACCGGATCCGGCCGGGCGGCCGGAAATGATGTCATCGCCGACCCCGTCACATGATCGGAGGTCGGCGATGCTTCAGAATGCCGAATACTTTCGCAAGGCACTGTATATAATGTCACTGGTGATCACTGTATTACCTGCACACTATACACTATATAGAAAGCTCCTGTGTATAATGTCACTGGTGATCACTGTATTACCTGTACACTGACACTATATACAGAGCTCCTATATATAATGTCATTGGTGATCACTGTATTACCTGCACAGTATACACTATATAGAAAACTCCTGTGTATAATGTCACTGGTGATCACTGTATTATCTGTACACTATACACTATATACAGATATATGACATATATGTCACTGGTGATCACAGTTTTACCTGTACACTGTATACTGAGCTCCTGTGTATGTCACTGGTGGTCACTGTATTACCTGTACACTGACACTATATATAGAGCTCCTGTGTATAATGTCACCAGTGACCACTGCATTACCTGTATACTGACAGTATATACAGAGCTCTTGTGTATAATGTCACTGGTGGTAATAACAGTGTTGCTAGTATTGTGGTTTGTATTCATGATCAGTATTGTAGTATTCAGTCACTATGTGATGGTAATATGTGGTCTGGTCACGGTGTGGTGGTATTTATCCCCTATATGTGGTATTATTTGGTAACTATGCGGTGGAATATATAGTCTAGTTATAGTGTGGCGGTATTTCTCTTTGTATGTTTTATTATTTGGTGCCTATATGCTGGTAATATGTAGTATTATTCAGTCTCTATGTCATGTGTTCATGGTGTGGTGGTATTTCTTCCCTGTATGGGGTATTATTGGTCTTGGTATAGTGGATTGTGTTGTATATGGCAGTCATCAGTTCTCTCTGATATTAATTAGGAGAAGATTTTTATTTCCATTAGAGATTAGATACTTGGATCACAGTGTCAGATGCACTTACAGGGTTTCTCCTGTGAAAAAAGTAATCACCTCTCCATAGGATTAGTGATAACGTATTGATTGGTGGTGTCGTAGGGGGGTTCTGACTGTAAAGGTACCTTCACACTCAGCGACGCTGCAGCGATACCGACAACGATGTCGATCGCTGCAGCATCGCTGTTTGGTCGCTGGAGAGCTGTCATACAGACAGCTCTCCAGCGACCAACGATCCCGAGGTCCCCAGGTAACCAGGGTAAACATCGGGTTACTAAGCGCAAGGCCGCGCTTAGTAACCCGATGTTTACCCTGGTTACCAGCGTAAAAGTAAAAAAAACAAACACTACATACTTACCTACCGCTGTCTGTCCCCGGCGCTCTGCTTCTCTGCACTCCTCCTGCACTGACTGTGAGCACAGCGGCCGGAAAGCAGAGCGGTGACGTCACCGCTCTGCTTTCCAGCTGACCGACGCTCACAGCCAGTGCAGGAGGAGTGCAGAGAAGCAGAGCGCCGGGGACAGACAGCGGTAGGTAAGTATGTAGTGTTTGTTTTTTTTACTTTTACGCTGGTAACCAGGGTAAACATCGGGTTACTAAGCGCGGCCCTGCGCTTAGTAACCCGATGTTTACCCTGGTTACCAGTGAAGACATCGCTGGATCGGTGTCACACACGCCGATCCAGCGATGTCTGCAGGGAGTCCAGCGACAAAATAAAGTTCTGGACTTTCCTCAGCGACCAACGATCTCCCAGCAGGGGCCTGATCGTTGGTCGCTGTCACACAGAACGATTTCCTTAACGATATCGTTGCTACGTCATAAAAAGCAACGATATCGTTATGTGTGAAGGTACCTTTAGGACACAGTCAGCAGAATGTAGAACTTGTATCCCCATTAGACTGGTGCGGTATGTCTGACTAGACCACTGATCCATACATTTACTCTGTGGCTACAAGCGATGCTCTTGTTTTTTTTCTGGAAGCCCCAAAGAGAATGAATGGAGCTGCAGTCAGACATCTGAACTGCTGTATTTTAAAATGGGGATAAGTGTCCTGTCATGGATAAAACTTCCCCATTCTTCCGATTGGTGCAGTTTCTAATGATCGGACCTAAGCGATCACCTATCCTGTGGAGCCCATTTAATGTAAACTACCCTAATTGTAGTCGATGTGCAGGAGCCCCCTGTGTTTTACAGTTGATGCTCCACTATAATGGGGATAACGACTTACAGATATTTGTGAGTCGCCCTCCAGGGCCATGGGGTACTCGGTACTGGGTCCTGTACTTAAAGGGGATGACACGGTGGCGGAGACTCGGTCCATGGCCCTGGGTGCCAAGTTAAAGTGAAAGGTCTTTTAAGGGTTTAATAAAGTTTGTTTTCGTGACGCCACCTGTGGTGTTCGGTCAGTGGGGACCGACGCTGCTTAAGGGGGTTCTCTGGGGTAATGTTATGGCAGCTAGATGGTATAAGTTCCCACAGGTGAAGTTGGATCCCCTGGGCTTCCGGTGTATAGATGAGGATGGTGAGTGGTGCAGCAAAGAACGGAGGACACAGGTTTGCAGTCTCTTTACCTGGTTTACTGAAGGCTTCAGGCAACCGCAGTCCAGGGCACCAGATCACAGGTACAGGCAGGGTCCAGCCGGCTTGGAAGTGAATTCAGAGTCCCCTTTACCAGTTAGTAGTTAGAAGGCTTCCTATTAACGCAGTGATGTTGTAGTCCCTTACTGCCTTTGGCTTCTGGCAAAGGTCCTCACAATTCTCTCTGTCCTCCACGAAGGTTAGGACACTGACCCGTACGACAGGTGGCTCGAACCTTTTTCTAGGCTCTTCATCATGACCCGGGCTCTTTGCTCCACTGTGTCTCCTGGGTGTTAAGGCAGACAGGTAACATATAGTCCAGCTGTCCTGACGGTTTTTGCTGTGCCTCCTAGAGTCCGACACAACCCCGGCCTTCCGGCTACCGGTATCTGCGCTCTGCCAGGGAGGCTGCCCAATCGCAGCAGTCCTCCCCAAAGGTCACTCTCCTGTGCTTCGCTCTCCTGCACGCTCACTAAATGCTGTTCTTTCCTTCTGTATTCTCTATCCAGGAGCTCCAGCACCTCAGGCTGCACGGCCCCTCACAAGTCTTTCTGCCTCAGAATGCTCCAGTCTGCTGTCTGGCCCAAACTAACTCTGTTCTGTCCCTCTGACAGACTCACTGACTTTCCTCTCCAGACCAGAATGTATATTTAGGGAAACCAGGTTAGAGCTCCCCTTTCTGGCCTGGAGTGTGAACATATTGCATGCTTGTGTTTACCTGGTAGAAAAGATCTTCCCTTGCTTTCAAGCGTGACATCACTCTCCCCGTTAGGAAAGCAATGCCCCTGTTACAACCAGGTCCCTGGGGTGTTACATTTGCATATAGCTATAGGGTGGGCCCGTAGAGTCCATTCCCCTGGTGGGCCCCAGACAGCCCAGTCTGATCCTGCTGGGATCTCTCCTACTTTGGATAACTCTGTATTTTGATCTTTGGTTACCGCACACTAGAGATCTTCATTTTGATGAAAACCTAAACTAGTCGTCTTCTGAGTCACTATTCTCACTCACCAATCCCCTGCTCTTTTAGCAATTGGCCAGTACAGTACACAGCAATTAGCTTCCCAGTTAATGATCCTTTTTTTTTTTATTACCGTACATTAAATCAGGAAGACCTGTATGTGGATATGGGGACAGGGTTTTTAATTCTGCATGTACTTTGTGATTGTATCATACATGTTCTCTCTATTAGATTTCCTGTACGATTGCTTGCTATAGATGCCTTGCTTCATCTCTGCAGCTCTGCCTTGCAGAATACATTTCCTAGAAGACCTAAGGCCCCCAATCACATTAGATGAAAGTTTATGCAGTCTGCCAATTTTATTGGGACCAGCCAACCATCTGAATTGTATGAGGGCTTCCCAATTCTCTCCAAAGTGAAGATGGATCGAGCCGTTGGAATTTCAATAACCAATACTTTTGTTTTGCAAGCAGCTTTCTCCTCTCTTCCTGTTGAAAATACACCAAGGCTTAGCTTAGCTCACTGCGCATTGGATACCTGTCAGCCGAATGTTTGGGCAACATCTGTCTTGTGTATGGCCAGCTTTATTGTTGTGCCCTATCTTATTTTCTGTACTAAAATGACTGTGATGAAACAGCATTTAATCTTAATCATCTAGACGTCTACTTTCAGTTGGTTAAGAACCATATACTGCTGTCATATGAGTCTTAAACGTTGATTTTATTTATATAAGAGGCAAACAACAGCCATTCAAACATATCAGCTCCTACAGCTTATTGTCTGTTATCTTTTCAAAACAGGGATGCAGGGTTACTGAACAATGATGTTTGCTAATATCTTGCGTACACATACCAGGCCATGCAGTTTGTTGGCTTGCAAAACAGAGGATTAAAAACTATGCAAATTGATGAAATACTCAAGCAATGCGAGTTAATCTCATCACATCTTCCTCTTGACCTCTGGAAGATGGCTTGAAGGACAACAGTTGTGAACTATGTAATGGTGATATTCCTCTGTAACAAGAGACCCAGAGACTCTTTACAAAACCACAGCCAGGAATACTCTACAACAGAGGTGTCAAACTGCATTCCTCGAGGGCCGCAAACAGGTCATGTGTTCCGGATTTCCTTGTATTGGACAGGTGATAATTTAATCACCTGCACAGAATGATTCCAGCACCTTGTGCAATACAAGGAAATCCTGAAAACATGACCTGTTTGCGGCCCTCGAGGAATGCAGTTTGACACCTCTGCTCTACAAGACAGCTGGCAGAACATAATTGCTCCATCACAAGGGACACAGATTTGACATTCTTGAGAAAACACCAAAAAATCAGACAAAGATGTTTACCTGTCTAGGCTTCAAATCAAATGCACTATCATGGTGCAGCTGGCCCAAGTAAAGATCTTTAGAATAGTGGAGGTTTTTTCCTTTTTTTTCCCTCCTGTTGTGGTCTTTGCTGTTATAGTAGGACTGGCAAGTGTGAGGATCCTTGACGTGGGTTGCCAGCTTACATATTGTGGCCATAATTTTAACTAATACCTTACATATTTTGATATGTTCTTGTGCACTTTATTTATTTTTACTTTTTGAGGTGCAGTTGGGCTCAGATGGCTTTGTAAATTGTGGCGTCTGTTTGCATGGGATGCAGTACAGTTAGCATTGGGCAGCCCACCACAGGGCGATTATTAATAGGCTGTGATCCAGATGCTTTGCATTCTCTGTGTGAACACTGCTGCATGCAGATTATCTGTTTGCACTGGTGTGCCAAACAGCCAATCCTTGATTGTAGGCTGGCTGTCTCATTTGGTATTACTGCACCTGTGTAGTCGCCATCTTTACTTGGGCCCGCTGCACCATGACAGTGCATTTGATTTGAGGCCTAGACAGGTAAGCATCTTTGCCTGTTTTTTTTTTGGTGTTTTCTCTAGAATAGTGGAGGTTTTTTCCTCCTGTTGTGGAGATTTGATATTCTGCAGGATGCCAGCTTAGGGGACCATGGCCCAGGCAGAAAGAATGCAGATCTGCTCCATTGATCATCACTGAACCCATGGATACGTTTGGGGAAGCCAGAATTTGGACCCACCGGTCACCTGGCTTCATGGAGATGTTCGGGAAAGCTAGGTTGTGACCCTCCGGTCACCTGGCCTTGTACCTCAATGGACTGTCAGCTTCCTAAGCTTGTTGCTACCTCCTCTCTATGTATGCCACAGGTGGGGGTAGTCAGCCCTAGAAGTCAGAGCTGGTTTTAATCCCGGAGAGTCAGCGGAAGGATGTTATTCGCCTGTTTTGTGGTTCAATAAAGTATGCCATGCTGTGTTGTCCCAGAAGTATTATGCCCACTTTAAAAGGAGAGCAGGTGATCATTGAGATGATCCCTGGTCCATGCGGTCTCGAGCCAGCAGACTAGAGCACCTGCTGACCCACAGTGTCTTCACAATCACATTTTAGGAATACACTATTAAGGAGTTATTAGTGCAGATTTATACTCTGAGAACCCACCATTCATGAAGACAAAATGTTACCAGATATATACAGCATTATCATTGCACTTAAAAAAAAACTATCAAAGAAAAATGTAGTTACTAATCAATACCTGGTGACAACACCAATATACTGCATGACATAGACTTTCATTAGTGATAATTGCTTAGCATAATGCACACAAATTAAGCTTGTACCAATCCCACAGATACATGTAGTGCATCATGCTGGCTTGCAGTGACTTTTTGGCCACACCAATACTACTATATCATGCACGCTACCCAGCACTATGTACATGCACCCCACAAAGACAAACACCCTAATTCCCCTACTAACATTAAAGGGTTGACTGCATCCTGTAAAGATAAAAATACATGATGTTTATTGATATTTAGGTCAAAATATGCAAGCTCACAAACCATGCCAAAGGTCCTCATTGTCATGTGACTCCCTACACTAAAATTAAAAGCAAATCACTAAAAAATATATCAAATAAAAAAAAAAATCAGAAAGCAGGCATATTATTAATACCTGGTCAGAGTTCCAGTTGAAATTCCCAATTTATGAACATCAGACTTGCCTATAACCTCTAGCTACAAACATCGGATGTACAAAATAAACTACCCTAGTATACTTACCTAACCATTAACCTCTCCATCCACCTTCTAGTCCTCTTCTATCTGCTGTCACTCACCGCATCTCCTGCCTCTTCACTATCGGCCAGGCTGCCTGTCGCATCCAGGCCGGAGTTTACGTGCATCATAAGGTCATGTCGTCATTGCAACCTTAGAGCAAGCATGGACGCTGATGGAAGTGCTGACCTATAAGTAAGAGGTTAGAGATGTGGCGTGCCCAACGACAGAAAGAAGAGGATAGGACTGTAAGGTGAGAATTGATTGGGAAAAAACCCTAATACTTGCCTATCCATTGGGTCTGCTTTTCTTAGTTCGGTCCTCTTCTATCCACTGGTGTGTTCCGCATCTCCAAGACTTCTGGTCATGTACATGCCCAAAAGGTCATTGGATGTTATAAGGTCATGACGTATGACATGCAGTAAGGTCTGCAAGGTCTCGACTCAGCCATAAGTTGCGTTTATACTACGGGGCAGTATGGGAAATCTCTGGGGCTGAAGGAACCAGTAAGGATGGTCCTGGTGGAACTGAAAGAGACCAGATATGCAGCGCACCCAACAACAGAAAAAGGAGGACCAGATAGCAAGCAGCGGGGCAGCTGGAAAGGTGAGTATTAGTTGAAAAAAAATACTCACTTCTCTGTTGGCTTCACTTTTCACTGTCTGGTATTCTTCATTCCACTGTCACATACTGCTTCTCTAAGGGTTGCATCCCCACCCATGTCCTGAAGGTCACAATGTTATAAGCACTATCCAGTGCATACCCAAAACACTCCATAAGATTTTGTAGATGTTCTGCTACAACTGTGAAGCCACTGTAAGATTGTGGATGTTAATGTCTTGTTCCTGCCCCCTGAAGGCAACAATCGCGTAAAGTCAATAGTGTCATATGTTTTTGCAAATGTATTGTGACATATGAAGTGTGAACTATGTTATACAGTTTTAGGAATTTAATGTGTAATAATACATAGTGTGTTAGGTAATGGTGTTGCTGTGTAGGTAGGTAGGTTAAATGACGACCACGAAGAGGACAGGTCAGACAGTTGGGAACTACTGTATATAATGGTGATATGCCTCTGTAACGAGAGATCCAGAGACCTGAGCTGCTACAACAATGCTTGTTGCGCTTAACAAAAAAAAGAACTGTTCTGTGTTCCTGTGGGCTGAAAAGCCCTGTGCTAGCCAGGAACATCCGTTGTTTACCAGTACGACCAAATTTTTTGTGTAGCCTCTATTTATTTGTTCACGTCTGCATATCCCCCTGCTGGACTGAGGGACTGTGAACTGATAGTGGATTCCAAAACATTTTTGTCCCTATGGACTGTGCACATTGCCCCCATGGACTGTGGCCCATGTTTTCCATGATCTTTGCCTCAAGTGACTGTATGCCTGCCACATGGGCAGCATTGTGCAATCTAAAATGAGTTGTTCACAAAAGGGGAGGGGAGAAGATGGAAGACCAGATGTCCGAGCTGAGTCAGGACTTTATGGAATGTGCTCCTGGACTGCTGGAGCGGTTGATGTGTTGGCCAATAGGCCTCTAGTTGAAAGTACTTCATGTCAGGGTCCCAAATCAGTGTGACTGTTATCATGCAAACCTGTGAGAAAAATGTATGAATGACCCGATGTCCCTACCAGGTTGAAGAAACTGGACTGTGCACATGGACTGTTGGGCAGCTTTTGTCGTCTGGGCCTGAGGGGTGTTGTTTTAAAAGAACTTGAGCTCTAGTTTCTGAGGTTCTTACAGAGTGGGACTGGGGACAGTGCTGACCGGGACTGGGGTCAGTGCTGACTGATAAAGGACACTTTTGTACCCCTGGAAGAAAGAAATATAAATTTTATGTGAAAGAGTATTTTATGTTATATGTTTGGTGTTTGCATTGTTGTGTTGCATATCCTGTATGGTTGAGGGTGACCATGTTCAACGAGGGGTGGAATGTAACGGTGTGAACTGTAATAGCGTGTCCCTGCCCCTGAAGGCAACAATCACATAAAGTGAATATGTGTCATGCATTTTTATACATGTATTGTGATATGTGAAGTGTGAACTACGTCATGCTGTTTTAGTAGTGCAACATGTTATAATGCATAGTGTTTTAGGTAATGGTGCTGCTGTGAAGGTAATGTAAAGGTAATGCCTAGTGTGAGTAAGGTACACTCCAGCATCAGTATAAGGAAAGCATAGGATAACACAGCTTAGTGCTTAGGATAAAAATAGATATTGACGTTAGGTACATTAGGACAAGACTGAGAGAGGGCTAGTGCAAGTAAAAAGGGAACCACTTCCTGTGTTTGTTAGTTGGTGTGAGAGTTTGTTGGTGACAGTGACAAGGTGAAGTTCAGGAGCAGTGGGCTGACAGTTAGAGGAGTACATATTGTGTTGGGCAGACATTTCTGCAATGTCCAGAGCCTAAGGCTTGGAACAGGTGCTATCGAGAGTACCTTAACACCTTCCGTACAGAGGAAGATGGACATGGAACTGCGTGAGGGAAAGGTAATGGATCTCGTCAATACTGCAGTGCCAGACAGAAAATCCCTTTGGCTGAAGAAACCAGTAAGTGTAGGGATGATCGAGGCGGAACTGAAAGTGAAGCGAAAAATGGACTCTACTGAAACATGAACTGGAGGATGCTGTGCCAGATACTGCATGTTACAATCTGATGTACTTGAACTGTCCAGTAAACTGTTGAATCGAACTGGGTGTCCCCTGATATGTGTGTGTGGCTGTTCCTGAAAATGGAAACCAGAAGACAGTGGAGGCCTGCGTCCTGCAAGTGAGTGTAACATACACTACATTAGATAGTACACTTGGACACGATTTTCCTGTAAAGTGGCAGGGCGACATGGAGCAACAGCTCAACCATGGCTACCGCGATCTGGCACCTTACACCATAACAATTTGTCCTTTGTAGAAGTTGCTCAGAAAGTTACTCTTGTACACAGGGATGGACTGGGACTGAAATTAAGCCCTGATATTTGAAATCTCACAGGTCCATGGTGTCCCCGCCCCCCAGCACCCGATGGGAATATATTACTAATTTTACCCTAGATGGAGGAAAGCAAGATGTACTGCAAGACCAATATTTCTAATAATACCAATAATATTGCTATATAATATTCAATAATTATAATATCAAAATATAAATATTTCAATGTTATAGACAAATACCATCAAAGCATAACCAAATATTACCAGCATATACAATATTAATAATACCACCATACTGATTGTTAAAGGGTTTGAGGTTAAAGTCTATGTAACTTCAGACTTCTGAATCCTTGTAGCGCACACTAGGGATTCTTCTGTGCCGGCTTTAGGAGCAGTCATCATGTCACTACAATTAGGAGATTTTCACACCTCTGGCCACATTTGACTAATTGTACTTGGCTTTCCTAATTTCACTTGTATTGAGCGAGGCCATGCACGTCTAGTTAGCCCGTGAACTCATGTATGCAAATCTCTGCAGATGTGTATATATATGTGTATATTGTGCAGGTTCTCACCAGTGACATTCTTGCTGATTGTTGTCATTCATTTTCCCTTTTTCCTTTGCATTCAGTCCAGACCACCATGACCTCTTATTCCATCCATAGCTCATCCCTCCAAAATGTAACACACATAAATCTTCACTTTACTGATTTTGCAGGACCCTCCCCACAGTCTACCATCTCTACACAAACCAAAACTTGTGATACCTCATAATAGTTTCCCTGTGCCTCTTTTAATAAAGCTCCCACTTGACCTTTGCTTATAATCACCCTGTACCTCCTTATAATAGTAAAAATATCCTCTGTACCTTCTTATATTAATAATAATGACTCCTTGCTTCCCCTAAGAATGATGACAATCCCCCATTGTGCCTCTTTATAATAATGACCCTCAGTGCCTCTTTATTGCAATAATGCTCCTGAGCAGGTGTATACATAGGAATAACAGGTGCTTCATAGAAAAGGTCCAATCACGTCACAGTCAAAGAATAGCATAACTCTCAACTTTTTAAGAAACGGAGAAGGATATATATTGCAGCACTTAGGGGCTTCTTTAGGGGCAAAATAACTGTATAAGTGGTCTTACTCACTATGATAACCTTTCATGACTCCCAAAGAGTATTATGCCTGAACAAAGTATGATTACCCCACATAGTATGGTTGTCCCACAAACCTTACACAAAGTATGATGCCCCACAGCACCCCACACAGTAAGATTGTCACCACAGCCTCTCATACAGTAAGATATCTAAAATGGCCCCAATATACAGTGTGAAAGGCACCACAGACCCCCCACACAATCCCCCGTACAGTATGATGACCCCATAACCCCCGTACAGTATGATATCCCCCATAACCATTCCATACAGTATGATGGTCACCACAGCCCCCAACATAGTATAATGTACTCAATAGATCTCCACACAGTATAATGTCCACCACAGCCAAACCACGCAGTATGATGTCCATCACAATCACCCTACACAGTAAGATGGCCCCCCCACAGCCATCCCACAAACTTTGATAGATGCCCATATACTATGAAGATCCCCCATAGCCCCAATAGCGTATGACAGTCCCCCCCCACAACCCCGTATATAGTATGATGGTCCACATCACAGCACGCTATATAGTATTATGGTCCACCTCATAGCTCCCTTCATGGTATGATGGTACCCCACACACCTTCAGATAGTATGATGTTCTACCCCACCCTTATATATTATGATGCTACAGTACACCTCACAACCCATTTACAGTATGATGGTACCCCCAGCTGCCCCCCATATAGTATGATGGTTCATCTCATAGCCCTCTACATAGCATGTGGTGCACCTCACAGTTTCCCATACAGCAAGATGGTCCCCCCAACAGCCCCCTATGTAATATGAGGGTCCCCCCAACAGTACACTATATAGTACGGTGGTTCACCCCACAGCCCCTTATACTATGATAGTCCAACTCACAGTGTCCTATATAATGTGATGGTACCCAACAGCCCCCCTAAAATTAAAAAAAATCCCTATACTCACCTAATTCAGACACTTCATCCTCCGCAATTCGGTGACGCCATTGCACCTCTGACATCCCCTGCTTGGTGCTGGCTTCCAGCAGGCAGCACACAGAAGGGACGCCCGCGGCCTGTTGGGGTAAGTGATTGAGCCAGCGACTTTGTGTTCCATCATAACTATTAACAGTATGGGCATCTTGAGGATACCAATTCTGTTAACAATGTAGCAGACAAAGCGGACCACAACCAGAGAGGCCCTTCTGGCATTTCTCAGAATTGCCAGATGTCCAGTCCGGCCCTGCTTGTACATTTTTCTTAAGGTACCGTCACACTAGACGATATCGCTAGCGATCCGTGACGTTGCAGCGTCCTCGCTAGCGATATCGTCCAGTGTGACAGGCAGCAGTGATCAGGCCCCTGCTGTGCTGTCGCTGGTCGGGGAAGAAAGTCCAGACCTTTCTTTGGTCGCTGGACTCCCCGTAGACATCGCTGAATCGGCGTGTGTGACACCGATTCAGCGATGTCTTCGCTGGTAACCAGGGTAAACATCGGGTTACTAAGCGCAGGGCCGCGCTTAGTAACCCGATGTTTACCCTGGTTACCATCGTTAAAGTAAAAAAAACTAACGCTACATACTTACCTACCGCTGTCTGTCCCCGGCGCTCTGCTTCTCTGGTCTGGCTGTGAGCACAGCGGCCAGAAAGCAGAGCGGTGACGTCACCGCTCTGCTTTCCGGCTGCCCGCCGCTCACAACCAGACCAGAGAAGCAGAGCGCCGGGGACAGACAGCGGTAGGTAAGTATGTAGCGTTTGTTTTTTTACTTTTAGGATGGTAACCAGGGTAAACATCGGGTTACTAAGCGTGGCCCTGTGCTTAGTAACCCGATGTTTACCCTGGTTACCGGGGACCTCAGGATCGTTGGTCGCTGGAGAGCTGTCTGTGTGACAGCTCTCCAGCGACCAAACAGCGACGCTGCAGCGATCCGGATCGTTATCGGTATCGCTGCAGCGTCGCTTAGTGTGACGGTACCTTTACTTCCAATACATCAACTTTAAAGGGAATCTATCAGTAGGTTTTTGCTTTGTAATCTGAAGAAAGCGGCAGATAGAGACTGAAACAAAGAATTCAAGCGTTTGTCACTTGTCAGTGTGCACTGTTGCTTACTAACAGTGAAGAATTTATCACTTAATAGATTAACATTGATGGAGTAGCCTGCCTCCCCCTCTTGTAATAAGCAGTTCACTGTCTATGAACTTTGTATACATGGAGCTGGTGTGGGCCATGTCAGCTTTTTCAGCTCTGCTTCATTCTAAATCTAAAAGAACTTCTGCACCTAGTAAACTAATTCATATCACACGCCCACAGGGCAGTGGGTTACTCGGTAAGAGGTCCGGTCACAAAGGGGGATGTCACGGTGGCTGCGACCCGGTCCATGGCCCTGGGCATCGACGTTAAAGGGGGTTAAATGTTCAAAGTTTTTTGTGACGCCACCTATGGAGTTCGGCCTATTGGGAGTCCAACGTTGCATTAGAGGGGTCCCCTGGGGGATGTTGCGGCCTCCCAGATGTTACACTTCCCACAGGTGAAGTGGGGTCCCCAGGGGTCCTATGGTGTGTGGTGTAGATGGTGTAGCCAGTGAATAAATGAGGAGACAGGTTGTAAGTCTTTACCTGGTTTACTTGTGGGTGACAGGCCACAGTCCAGGGTACAAGGCACGGGTGATGGTAGTCCGGCCAGCTCAGAGGCAAGTGAGAGTTCTCTTTTCCCAGTAGAGGTCCATGAGCATTTCCTAATTGCGCCTTTCTAAGTGAGGTCCCTGCTGCTTTAAGCTTCCTACAAGGAACACCGTCGAACCCCATTGAAACCAATGGCAGGCAAACACAAACACATACAAACACATAGAAAACACATAGAAAACACCTTAAAATGTGTCCAAAAGCTGACAAACTGCTCAGATGACACAACAAACATGGAAAAACCACAACTACATATAGTCATGTGAAAAGAAAAGAGGTGGAGGAGTAAAAGGAGGAGGAGACACAGATATAGGCATTTCATGCCCTTCTAAAATCAAGAAAGGCTGGAGTAAAAATCTAAACTTACTCTACCAACACCCAGATGTCTTGACAAAAAAAATAAAAAAAATAAATATCTTTAGGTAGAATGGCGTCGGGTCCATTCAGAACACTTTCCTTAGAAGACGTAGTGGTATCCCCGTTGGGAGTTGTGCCAAAAAATGAACCCAATACATTCAGACTAATCCAGCATTTGTCATATCCAAGGGGCAGGTCAGTAAACAACAAAGAAGACGCGGAACCAAGTACAGTACTATGAACTGTACCTCCTTTGACGAGGCAATCAGGCGGGTCAAGAAGTTGGTAAGGGGCACCCTAATGGCCAAAACATACATTGGGGGGGGGGGGCGTTCCGGTTACTACCTGTGCCTCCGAATAGTGTCCTCCCATTGGGCTGCTTCTGTGAAGGAGCATACTACATGGATCGCTGTTTGCCCATGGGGTGATCCATATCCTGCTCACTATTTGAGGCGTTTAGTTGCTTCCTCGAATGTGTCTTCATGGACTTTTGTAAGGCGGCACATATTATCCATTACCTCGACGACTTCTTATGCGTGGGCCCAAAAGATTCGCCACAGTGTGAAAACACGTGATAGTCCACCTGTGAGAAGAAGAGAGCTGGAGGAAGAGTGGACACCCCAGAGCCAAGGGGTTAGATTGAGAAAGAAAGAAGGCGGTGTAGCTTGCTTCATGGGTGGGGTAGTCTGCTGAGTAGCAGATATTGCTACTAGGCCCAAAAAGATTTTTTGGGCCAGATGTCATTAAAAAATAGTAATTAGGTAAACAGGTGGTGTAGCTTGCTTCATGGGTGGGGTACGCTACTGAGTAGCACTAAATTCTACTAGGCCCAAAAGGATTTCCTGTGCTAGATGCCGTTACAAAATAGTACTTATGTAAACAGGTGGTGTAGCTTGCTTCATGGGTGGGGTACGCTGCTGAGTAGCACCAAATTCTACTAGGCCCAAAAGGATTTCCTGGGCCAGATGCCGTTAAAAATAGTACTTAGGTAAACAGGCGCTGGATGGCTGGGCTACTCTGCTGACTAGCAGACACTGAATCTTTGGAGCAGACCTCTGAATCCCAGGCCATAGTATGAGTAAACAACTCTGCAGACGACCCCACCCACCTGGAATTGATGATGGCTACCTCATGTAAAACTCAGCATGGGGACTAAATAAAGAGTCTCCATTTTTTCAAAACTGTTGGTGAGGTGATTTTCAAAAATCATCAAGCTTTTAGTCTCCCCAAGATGACACAGGGGTAGAAAAGTCCTTGCGGATCCAGGATTTGTTCATCTTGATGAACGTTAGTCTGTCTACACTGTCACTGGACAGCCGCGTGCGCTTATCTGTCAGCACACAACCAGCAGCGCTGAACACACGTTCAGAGAGAACGCTGGTGGCGGGGCATGACAAGATCTCCAAGGCGAGAGTGGCGAGCTCAGGCCATTTTTCAAGATTGGAAGCCCAAAATGAGCAAGGGTCTAGTTCCACAGTCATGGCATCGATGCTAACTTGGAGATACTCTTGTACCATCCTCTCTAGGCATTGGCTGTGCGTCAGACTTCTTGTCTCCTGTGGCCTTGCAAAGGATGGTCTAAAAAAATCTTGAAACGATTGGAAAAAATTGCTGTTACCACCATATACGATGTTAGTATTACGGTTTGAGTGATGACTCGATAGTCCCACGGTTGGCATGTTAGAACTTAGAGATTCACTTCGTGCACCACTGGTGTTTTGTGGAAAAGCAGTTGTTAGATTCTGTAACAGTCTCTGCTGATACTCCTGCATGCGTGAATCCCTTTCTATGGCAGGAATTATTTCACCAAATTTGCTTTCGTACCAGGAATCTAAGAGTGTGGCAACCCAGTAGTCAGCATTACTTCGGATTCTGACAATCTGAGGGTCATGTTGCAGGTAGTGCAGCAAGAAGGCACTCATGTGTCTTGCGCATCCAGGAGGACCAAGTTCTTGTTGTCTTGGTAGTGGCGAGGTGAAAATCATGCTTCCTTCGTCTGCCCTCTCCACCCAACCTCGCACAACAGAAATTTGATGAAGCTCTCCCTCATCTGATGAGTCTTCCATGCCCAGCGCCAGTTCGTCCTCCACTTCTTCCTCGCCTCCTGCACCTTCCTCAACAGTTTGGCTGCTACCATGCGCCCTCGGTAATCCCTCTCCCCCAGCCTCCAATGCCAGCCGCCTTGGTGCTGCCAACCTTCTTGACCTTGGAGATATGATCACTTCCGCATACGACTCCTCCTGTTCCTCCTCCTCCTCTTGTTCCACCACCTTACTCCGAACACTGTGTAAGGTGTGCTCTAGCATGTAAATCACCAGAATGGTCATGCTGATAATGGCATCGTCAGTAGGGTTGAGCGACTTTTAGCTTTTTAGGGTCGAGCCGGGTTTCGCGAAACCCGACTATCTCAAAAGTCGAGTCGAGTGAAATCGGCCGATTCGCGAAAAGTCGGGGGTCGACCGAAACACGAAACCCAATGCAAGTCAATGGGGAAGCATAGTCGGCAGTAAGTAGAGGCCAGGAAAACACCTACAGTGCCCATTTTAATGGCAAAAACATCCATTCTTGGTACTGAAGCTTGTCAATCTTAATTTACCTTATAATAATAGTTAGGCATTGGACATTGGGGGTCATTTGGCTAAAGTTGTGGGGGGTATGGCTGGGTCAAGTATTTAGTGGGCCCAGGAAACGTGGACCACGTCACGGCAGTGGAGCAGGGAGAGGTAAGTATTTCAACTTTGCAAGTGCTGTGATCCTGAGCAAGCAGGGGGGGCTCACTCGTTGGCATTGGCACTGGCACAGGGCCCCTCAAAGTACGGCGGTGTGTTTGCACGGCGGGGGCGCCTCCCACCGGCAGCAACACTTTTGCGTACTATGAGGGGCCCTGTGCCAGTGATGTCGCCAATGAGTATTCCCCCCACCCGATGAAGGAACCTGCACTTTCATCTGCACCTTCCTCTTTGTCCCCGTGTAAGGTGGTATAGTATGCGGGAAGGGGAACCTCACTTTCAGCAGGGTCAGAATCTGGCTGTGTAGCGTGCAAGGGGAATGTAGCGGTCTGGGTCAATGTACCAGCAGAGTCATCTAGCACTGACTGGGCAATGGGCAGGATGAGGAGGAAACACAGATATAGTCCCAAATACAAAAGTAGGTTAAAAGCAGTTCAAAATTGGTAACAGGACTAAACAGGCGGCATTGCTTTGTTCAGTGGAGGACAACTGTAATGAGAGGCTGACACAGTGAGTAGGCCCAAATCAGTAAGTAGTCTAAATGCAGTTCAAAATTGGTAACAGTAGTAAACAGGTGGCACTGCTTTATTCAGTGAAGGACAACAGCCAGGAGCGGCAGACACCATTAGTAGGCCCCAACCCAACTAGTAGGCCAAATGCAGTGTAATATTAACAAGTACTTAACGAGAGCCTGAAAATGGAAGTTTAGGACAGGAAACCAGGAGAACAGCAAGGAGCGGCAGACACCGTTAGTAGGCCGCAACTAAACTAGTAGGCCAAATGCAGTGTAATATTAACAACTACTTAACGAGAGCCTGAAAATGGAAGTTTAGGACAGGAAACCAGGAGAACAGTAAGGAGCGGCTGACACCGTTAGTAGGCCCCAACCAAACTAGTAGCCCCACTGCATTTGTTCCATTTAACAACTACCGTATATACTCGAGTATAAGCCGAGATTTTCAGCCCAAATTTTTGGGCTGAAAGTGCCCCTCTCAGCATATACTCGAGTCACGGTCGGCGGTGGGGTCAGCGGGTGAGGTGGAGAGGGCGCTGAGGCATACTTACCTAGTCCCAGCGATCCTGGCGCTCCCCCTGCCGTCCCACGGTCTTCGGTGCTGCAGTTTTTCCTCTATCAGCGGTCACGTGGGACCGCTCATTAGAGAAATGAATAGGCGGCTCCACCTCCCATAGGGGTGGAGCCGCCTATTCATTTCTCTAATCAGCGGTAACGGTGACCGCTGATAGAGGAAGAAGCTGCGGCACCGAAGACAGCTGTACGGGGGAAGGAGCCGGACGCCAGGACCAGGTAAGTATGTAATATTCACCTGTCCGCGTTCCAGCCGCCGGGCGCCGCTCCATCTTCCCGGCGTCTCTGCGCTCTGACTGTTCAGGTCAGAGGGCGCGATGACGCATATAGTGTGCGCGGCGCCCTCTGCCTGATCAGTCAGAGTGGAGACGCCGGGACGAGACGCCGGAACGAGACGCCGGGAGCTGCAAGCAAGAGAGGTGAGTATGTGTTTTGTTTTGTTTTTTTTACTGCAGCAGCAGCGACAATGGCAGAGCTTTCTATGGGGCAATATGAACGGTGCAAGAGCACTATATGGGGCAGAGCTTTCTATGGGGCAATATGAACGGTGCAAGTGCACTATATGGGGCAGAGCTTTCTATGGGGCAATATGAACGGTGCAGAGCACTATATGGGGCAGAGCTTTCTATGGGGCAATATGAACGGTACAGAGCACTATATGGGGCCGAGCTTTCTATGGGGCAATATGAACGGTGCAGAGCACTATATGGGGCAGAGCTTTCTATGGGGCAATATGAACGGTGCAGAGCACTATATGGGGCAGAGCTTTCTATGGGGCAATATGAACGGTGCAAGAGCACTATATGGGGCAGAGCTATAGGGCAATAATAAACGGTGCAGAGCACTATATGGGGCACAGCTATAGGGCAATAATGAACGGTGCAGAGCACTATATGGGGCACAGCTATAGGGCAATAATGAACGGTGCAGAGCACTATATGGGGCAGAGCTATAGGGCAATAATGAACGGCGCAGAGCACTATATGGCACAGCTATGGGGAAATAATGATCTATTTTTATTATTGAAATTCACCGGTAGCTGTTGCATTTCCACCCTAGGCTTATACTCGAGTCAATAAGTTTTCCCAGTTTTTTGTGGCAAAATTAGGGGGGTCGGCTTATACTCGGGTCGGCTTATACTCGAGTATATACGGTATTTAACAAGAGCCTGAAGATAGAAGGTCAGGAAAGGCAACTAGGAGAACACCTTGGAGCGGCAGACACTGTTAGTAGGCCCCAACCAAACTAGTAGCCCCACTGCAGTTTTAAACTTCCGACAATTGCAGGTCATTTTTTTAAAGAGGACAGCTGTATTGAGTGGCACAGACAGACACTGCTTGTAGGCCTTACACCACAAAGTTGGCTCGATGCAGGTTTAAAAAAGGTTACATGGGTACACAGGCAGCATTGGTGTGGTCAGTGGAGGACTATTGGAAAGAGGGACCGCAGACAGACTTAGTAGGCCTAACATAAAAAAAGTAGGCTCTATGCACTTTTAAATAGGTTCCAGGGGTACACAGGCAGCATTGGTGTGGTCAGCGGAGGACTATTGGAAGGAGTGTCTGACACAGTTAGTACTCCAAAATAATACATAGATGTTAATGTCTCGCAAAAAAAAAAAGGGTGGCATACTTAGGTACAGGGGTGGGCTCCTCTGCTGACTTTCAGACATTGTTATTTGGCGCAAAGTATTTACTGGTGTAAATGTAGGACAGGGCCACTGAATATTTTAAGTAGCATCATACATGTCAACAAATTGGTATTGTCAGTGCCAGGCATTGAAGGATTTCTCCGCATAGACTAAACAGCGGTGGAGCAGTGACAGATAATTTTGCAAGTGGTAGAGCACAGTTTGAGCTGGGGGGGTCGGGGGTACTCTCTCGCGCCCAGCGGTACTGGCCCAAGGCCCCTCATATTACAACGGTGTGTCTGACGTTGGGTGCGTGCCACCACCGCCAGAGACACTTCATTGTACTATGAGGGACCCGATGCCGTCGACCAAAAGTGGGCACATCCACCTCTTCAGACAAATGGCACTCTCACGGGTGCTTTCGCCAAGTGGCGAGACCACGGCCCCGTGGGGAGAGTTAGCCCATTTAGGGATGTGTAAACATGTCGTATCCTGGACATACAGCAGCTGCAAATGGAGAAATTGGAACACTCAGTAAGACCAGTCCAAAAGCAAGACCTTTTTAAAGGAAAGCTAGGTGTCAGCCGGGAAAGGTGGGGCAAAATAATTAGAAATCCATGAGTGGTTCATTTTAATGAAGGTTAGATCATCAACATTTTGGGTAGCCAGACGAGTCCTTTTTTCAGTCAGTATTGAACCAGCAGCACTGAATACTCTTTCTGATAGCACACTAGCTGCTGGGCAAGCGAGCTCCTGCAATGCATATTCAGACAATTCAGGCCAGGTGTCTATTTTGGATGCCCAGTAATCAAATGGGAATGACGGGTGAGGGAGAACATCGATAGGGGAGGAAAAATAGTTAGTAACGATACTGGACAAATGTTGTCTCCTGTCACTTTGAATTGATGCTGCAGTACCTGTCCTGTCTGCGGTCATTGCGAAATCACTCCACAACCTGGTCAGAAAACCCCTCTGTCCAACGCCACTTCTGATTTGTGCACCTCTAACCCCTCTGCCCTGTTGCCGCCTACAGCTCGTGTGAGAACCATCACAGCTGCTGTGTGCTGGGAATGCCTGAACCAAACGGTCTACAAGAGTTGCTTGTTTGGTTGCCAATATTTGTTCAAGGTTCTCATGTGGCATGATGTTTTGCAGTTTCCCCTTATAGCGTAGATCCAGGAGGCAGGCCAACCAGTAATCGCCATCGCTCATCATTTTTATAATGCGGGGGTCCCTTTTTAGGATACGCAAGGCATAATCCGCCATGTGGGCCAATGTTCCAGTTGTCAATTCACTGCTTGTGCTGGGTTGAGGAGCACTTTCGGGCAAATCAACGTCACTTGCCTTCCTCAAAACCCTGAAGCTGGCCTTGCAACGCCACCAGTTTCTATTGCCCCCTGAGAAGCTTCCTCATCCAAAAAATACTCATCCCCATCATCCTCCTCATCCTCCTCTTCGCCCGCCACCTCGTCCAGTAGACTTCCCTGACCAGACAATGGCTGACTGTCATCATGGCTTCCCTAGTACTCGGCTGCAGACGCCTGCTCCTTTATGTGCATTAAACTTTGCATCAGCAGACGCACTAGGGGGATGCTCATGCTTATTATGGCTGTTGTGAATTCTGTTGTCGGGCTCCCTCATGTGGTCATGAATGGTACTTCGGCTGGTTCTGTCCATGGACTTCCTCTGGTGGGTGTTTCTGAGTTTCCTTCCACAGGTGACGAGGTTAATTCGTTAGCTGGCTGCTCTATTTAACTCCACTTAGATCTTTGCTCCATGCCACCTGTCAATGTTCCAGTATTGGTCTAGTTCTTTCCTGGATCGTTCTTGTGACCTGTCTTCCCAGCAGAAGCTAAGTTCCTGCTTGTATTTTCTTTCATTTGCTATTTTTCTGTCCAGCTTGCTTTTTTTATTGTTGTCTTGCTTGCTGGAAGTTCTGGGACGCAGAGGGAGCGCCTCCACACCGTGAGTCGGTGCGGAGGGTCTTTTTGCGCCCTCTGCGTGGTCTTTTTGTAGGGTTTTGTGCTGACCGCAAAGCATCCTTTCCTATCCTCAGTCTGTTCAGTAAGTCGGGCCTCACTTTGCTAAATCTATTTCATCTCTGTGTTTGTATTTTCATCTTTACTCACAGTCATTATATGTGGGGGGCTGCCTTTTCCTTTGGGGAAATTCTCTGAGGCAAGGTAGGCTTTATTTTTCTATCTTCAGGGCTAGCTAGTTCCTTAGGCTGTGCCGAGTTGCATAGGGAGCGTTAGGAGCAATCCACGGCTATTTCTAGTGTGCGTGATAGGATTAGGGATTGCGGTCAGCAGAGTTCCCATGTCCCAGAGCTCGTCCTTATTTATCAGTAACTATCAGGTCATTCCGTGTGCTCTTAACCACCAGGTCCATTATTGTCCCGACCACCAGGTCATAACAGTACAGGTGGCCCAAAGTACTAATGCATCTCAATAGAGGGATAAGAGAAGTTCTGAGACCATTTTTGTTTCTTTGCAGTGTGTTTTGTCTCTCTTTTCCCCTTTACCTCTGGGTGGTTCAGGACACAGGTGTAAACATGGACATTCAAGGTCTGTCCTCTTTGATGGATAATCTCACTATAAGTGTACAAAACATTCAAGATTTTGTCGTTCAGAATCCGATGTCAGAGCCTAGGATTCCTATTCCTGATTTGTTTTTTGGTGATAGATCTAAGTTCTTGAATTTCAAAAATAATTGTAAATTGTTTCTTGCCTTGAAACCTCGCTCCTCAGGTGACCCTGTTCAACAAGTAAAGATCATTATTTCTTTGTTACGTGGTGACCCTCAAGACTGGGCATTTTCCCTTGCGCCAGGAGATCCGGCATTGCGTGATGTTGATGCATTTTTCCTGGCGCTTGGCTTGCTTTATGACGAACCTAATTCAGTGGATCAGGCAGAGAAAATCTTGCTGGCTCTGTGTCAGGGTCAGGATGAAGCGGAGATATATTGTCAGAAGTTTAGAAAGTGGTCTGTGCTCACTCAGTGGAATGAATGTGCCCTGGCAGCAATCTTCAGAAAGGGTCTCTCTGAAGCCCTTAAGGATGTCATGGTGGGATTTCCCATGCCTGCTGGTCTGAATGAGTCTATGTCTTTGGCCATTCAGATCGATCGACGCGTGAGCGTAAAGCTGTGCACCATTTGGCGGTACTATCTGAGCATGGGCCTGAGCCTATGCAATGTGATAGGACTTTGACCAGAGCTGAACGGCAAGAACACAGACGTCGGAATGGGCTGTGTTTTTACTGTGGTGATTCCACTCATGTTATCTCCGATTATCCTAAGCGCACTAAGCGTTTCGCTTGGTCTGCCACCATTGGTACGGTACAGTCTAAATTTCTATTGTCCGTTACTCTGATTTGCTCTTTGTCATCCTATTCTATTATGGCATTTGTGGATTCAGGCGCTGCCCTGAATTTGATGGACTTGGAGTATGCTAGGCGCTGTGGTTTTTTTCTTGGAGCCCTTGCAGTATCCTATTCCATTGAGAGGAATTGATGCTACGCCTTTGGCCAAGAATAAGCCTCAGTACTGGACCCAATTGACCATGTGCATGGCTCCTGCACATCAGGAGGATATCCGCTTTCTGGTGTTGCATAATCTGCATGATGTGGTCGTTTTGGGGTTGCCATGGCTACAGGTTCATAATCCAGTATTGGACTGGAAATCTATGTCTGTGTCCAGTTGGGGTTGCCAGGGGGTACATGGTGATGTTCCATTTTTGTCTATTTCGTCTTCCACTCCTTCTGAAGTTCCAGAGTTTTTGTCGGATTATCGGGATGTATTTGATGAGCCCAAAGCCAGTGCCCTACCTCCTCATAGGGATTGCGATTGTGCAATTAATTTGATTCCTGGTAGTAAGTTTCCTAAGGGCCGATTGTTCAATTTATCTGTGCCAGAACACGCCGCTATGCGGAGTTATATAAAGGAATCTTTGGAGAAAGGCCATATTGGCCGTCGTCATCACCGTTAGGAGCAGGGTTCTTTTTTGTGGCCAAGAAGGATGGTTCTTTGAGACCATGTATTGATTACCGCCTTCTTAATAAAATTACAGTCAAATTTCAGTATCCTTTGCCGCTGCTGTCTGATTTATTTGCTCGAATTAAGGGGGTGTGACAAAACACTCTGGGATCGCCTTTGCTGGGGTCAAAGGACACGTGGTTTGTGCATTGAATCTGAGGCGTACAGCAGGATTCTGAGCAGGCTGACCTCAGGTCAGATTTATTAACGTGAAAGCAACACAAAAAACAAAACATAAAAATAAATCCTAGCCTGTCCGGCACTAACTAAACAAAATACGTTGCTATCTCAACAACTGGGGGGGCTTCTCCCACCCAGCTAACATCACACAATTCTTGAGCAGAGCTCTTCACTCACGTTTGTCCCACACAGGCAGGCAATCTGTGTGCCCCAGGCAGACACTGGAAACACCCAGCTGGTCATCTTTTATTCCTGCAATCATTAACCCATTAGCACCCTGAAGATACTGAGTGGCCTAGTTCACATAGGACAAACACCTGGGCGAGATATACCTGCCTCCATCTACCACACCAGCATGAGTCTTACATATTCCCCCCCCCCCCCCCCTTGCTCAGACCACTCCGGTCGAGCAAGAACACTTTTGAAACAGTGCACTCGGGATAGGGCATCGGCGTTCCCCATCTGCACCCCAGGTCGGTGCTCCACCGTAAAAGAGTAAGCCTGCAGGGCAAGGAACCACCGGGTTACCCGACTATTACGGTCCTTGTGGAGGTGCATCCACTTGAGAGGGGCATGGTCTGTGACCAGCCTAAACTTCCTTCCAGCCAGGTAATACTTGAGGGAGTCGAGAGCCCATTTAATGGCTAGGCACTCTTTTTCAACCACCGCATACCTCTGCTCATGTACATTCAGTTTCCGACTGAGATAGAGGACCGGGTGTTCGACTCCGTCCCTCACCTGGGAAAGTACAGCTCCGACACCAGTATCAGAGGCATCAGTTTGTACCACAAACTCGCTGCTGAAATCAGGAGTCACTAGTATGGGCTGAGAGCACAAAGCCCGTTTCAGGCTGTGGAAGGCCTCTTCAGCAGCTGAGGTCCATTTTACCATGATGGAACCCTTCCCCTTGGTAAGATCCGTCAAGGGAGTAGCCATGGCTGCAAAATTGGGTATGAACCGGCGATAATAGCCGGCAATCCCCAGGAAAGCCTGCACTTGTTTCTTGTTCACTGGTTGTGGCCAGCCCTGAATTGCCTGTATTTTGTCGATCTGGGGTTTAACCACTCCTCGGCCAATCACGTAGCCCAAGTATCGGGCTTCTTCAAGCCCGATGTGGCATTACTTGGGGTTTGCCGTTAAACCTGCATCTCGCAGGTCATCAATCACCGCTTGTACCTTCTGGAGATGAGTTTCCCAGTCCATGCTGTAAATTACGATGTCATCCAGGTAGGCAGAAGCGTACTGTCTGTGAGGCCTCAAGACTCGATCCATCAATCTCTGGAACGTTGCGGGAGCTCCGTGAAGTCCAAACGGCATATAGACATACTGGAACAGACCTTCTGGTGTAGCAAATGCCGTCTTCTCTCTGGCTGCCTCGGCCAAAGGAATCTGCCAGTACCCCTTTGTTAAATCCAGGGTCGTAATGTATCGGGTTTTACCAAGCCGGTCGATCAACTCATCGACCCGGGGCATAGGGTACGCATCAAATTTAGAAACTGCATTCAGTTTCCTAAAGTCATTACAAAACCGGATGGAGCCATCCGGTTTAGGTATCAACACAATTGGACTGGACCAGGCGCTGTGTGACTCCTCAATGACTCCTAAGTCCAACATTGCCATCACTTCCCGGGAGACAGCTTCACGGCGGGCTTCCGGAATCTGGTAGGGCTTCACATGAACAGTGACGCCAGGCTCTGTGACAATCTCATGTTTCACCAACTTAGTCCGGCCAGGTTTTTCGGAGAAAAACTGTCGGTTCTGTAACAAAAATTGCTTAACCTCAGATTTTTGTCGTTCTGAGAGAGTCTCAGCAACCTGCACCTCTGGTACAGTAGGTGAACAAACCGGACGGGGCAGATCCGCCGTTAGGGCAGAGCGGTCTTTCCAGGATTTTATCAGATTCACATGATAAATCTGTTCCGGTTTTCTCTTACCCGGCTGGTACACTTTATAGTTCACTTCACCAACTCTTTCTCGGACCTCAAATGGGCCCTGCCATTTCGCCAGGAATTTACTATCCACCATAGGGATTAGGACCAACACCCTATCGCCGGGTGCAAATGTACGGACCTTAGCGCCTCTATCATAACTTTGCCTCTGGGCTCCCTGGGCCTGTAACATATGGTCCCTAACAATGGGCATGACAGCGGCAATACGATCCTGCATTTGTGTTACATGGTCGATCACCGTTTTAAAGGGAGTGACTTGACCTTCCCAGGTTTCTTTTGCGACGTCCAGCAGTCCCCGGGGACGACGGGCGTACAACAGTTCGAAAGGCGAAAACCCTGTGGAAGACTGGGGAACTTCCCTAATGGCAAACAGCAAATAGGGTAACAAGTAATCCCAGTTCTTCCCATCTTTGTCTATCGCCTTCCGGAGCATCTGTTTTAAGGTTTTGTTGAAGCGCTCAACCAGGCCATCTGTTTGAGGGTGATAGACAGACGTACGCAACGGGTCTATTTGTAAGAGCCTGCAGAGCTCCTTCATTACCCTCGACATAAAGGGAGTCCCCTGGTCGGTGAGTATCTGTTTTGGAATTCCCACCCGACTAAACACTTGTACCAATTCCTTGGCGATCGTCTTGGTAGCTGTGTTACGCAAAGGGACGGCTTCCGGGTAACGAGTGGCATAGTCCACGATGACGAGGATATGTTGGTGCCCACGTGCGGATCGGGGAAGGGGCCCAACCAAATCCATCCTAATTCTCTCAAAAGGGACCCCGATGATAGGAAGGGGTACCAAAGGGCTACGGAACTGAGATTTAGGGGCCGCGATTTGGCACTCTGGACAGGACTCACAATAGTTACGCACATCACAATGTATTCCAGGCCACACAAAACAATGCAATATCCTTTCTGTGGTTTTCTGTACCCCCAGATGTCCCCCCATTATATGTCCGTGGGCCAAATCCAGTACCTTCCGCCGATAAGGTTTGGGTACCACTAACCGTTGCACTGTGTCTTCCCCTTTTTTTTCTACCTGGTAGAGCAAATCATTTTCAAGAACCATATACGGGTACGCTAGCCTAGTGTCAGGTTCTACGGGTACCCCATCTATCATTTTTACATTTTTCCTAGCCGGAGTTAGGGTAGGATCTTTCATTTGCTCGCTGTGGAAGTCATCCACCTGGACTCCCAAATCTGGCAGGCAGGGTGCCGGATGGCTGTCTGCCTCCGCCTCTCGCTGAGGTTCCTCAGTTTCCCCCGCCATGACGGAGAAGGGGTACTGAAGGTTAGATTCACTAACCTCCCCAGCAACATCTTCCTGTGGGGTCTCCTCTAGGGACTCGGGACCTCCAGATGGCATGGGAGAAGATTCACGGGTACAGCTACCGTGAAGGAGCAACTGATTCTCCCACAACTGCCAGAAATAGGGAAAATCCCTGCCCAGGATTACATCCTGTAACAATGCAGGAACGAGTCCCACTTTGTGCTGCACTGACCCATAGGGAGTAGAAATCCATATGACCGCTGTTAAGTACGAGCGGGTGTCACCATGCACACACGTCACAGAAAACTTGTCAGACGGACCAGACGGAAGTGCCACCAGACTAGCTTTCACCAGAGTCACCACACTTCCAGAGTCTAGTAATGCCACAACATTTTTCCCATCAACAGATAATTCACACAGGTGTTTCACTGTATCATTTTGACCCGCATTCACACTCACTAGCTGTGTAACCAAAGACATGCGTTTTCTAGAGTCTATAACGTCGCACTGCATGGGTTCAGCGGTAACAGGACAGTTCGCAGAAACATGACCCTTCTCATGGCAGCGGAAACACCTAACAGGTCCCCTACTGAGACCACCGTCCAATACTCTTGGTCTCGGAGTGCGAGCAGTCCCGGACTCCTCCCCCACAGTTTTAAGCGATTTTCCTTCACCCGTGGTCCCTGGAACAGTCTTACCGGTTCCACGAGGAGGAGGCACAGACCGGGGGTTGGCGGTGTCGTCGGGAAGTCCTTCTGCCACGGAATAACGCTCGACCAACTCCACAAGTTGATCCGCTGTCGTGGGATTTCCTTGGCTTACCCACCTTTTCAGCGCTGGGGGTAGTACTCTCAGGTACTTGTCCAGGACAACCCGCTGGATTATTTCGGGTATTGTCAGTACCTCGGGTTGCAGCCATTTCTTTGTCAAGTAGATCAGGTCGAACATCTGAGACCGCGCCGGTTTATCTTGCTGGTATTTCCACTGATGTACCCTCTGTGCACGGACAGCCGTCGTCACACCAAGCCGGGCCAGGATCTCAGCTTTCAGCTTCTCAAAGTCCTGAGCGACCTCCGGGTCCAAATCATGGTAAGCTTTTTGGGCCTCGCCGGAGAGAAACGGGGCAATCAAATCGGCCCATCGTGCCTTCGGCCACTTCTCTCTCAATGCCGTCCGCTCAAACGTTGTCAGGTATGCCTCAACGTCATCTTCTGCAGTCAGCTTTTGCCAGTATCGACTCACATGGATCCTTCTGGACTCTGCTTCCGGGTCAGCGTCAGGCATGCTCACCAGGCGCTGCGCCACCTGTTGGAGAAGTTGGCGGTCTGCAACCGTCATGTCCAGTAACTCCTTCAGCTGTGCGGCCATCAAGCGATTAGCTCCGTGCTGTGCGGCAGTGGCCTGCTGCTGTACGGCAGTGGACTGTACTAAGGCTTTCACCACGTCTTCCATGCTGTCGCCTGTGCCACGGTATGCCCGCATTCTCCACCACAATGTGACAAAACACTCTGGGATCGCCTTTGCTGGGGTCAAAGGACACGTGGTTTGTGCATTGAATCTGAGGCGTACAGCAGGTTTCTGAGCAGGCTGACCTCAGGTCAGATTTATTAACGTGAAAGCAACACAAAAAACAAAACATAAAAATAAATCCTAGCCTGTCCGGCACTAACTAAACAAAATACGTTGCTATCTCAACAACTGGGGGGGCTTCTCCCACCCAGCTAACATCACACAATTCTTGAGCAGAGCTCTTCACTCACGTTTGTCCCACACAGGCAGGCAATCTGTGTGCCCCAGGCAGACACTGGAAAAGGTACCTTCACACATAACGATATTGTTAACGATATTGTTGCTATTTGTGACGTAGCAACGATATCGTTAATGAAATCGTTATGTATGACAGCGACCAACGATCAGGCCCCTGCTGGGAGATCGTTGGTCGCTGAATAAAGTCCAGAACTTTATTTCGTCGCTGGACTCCTGCTGACATCGCTGGATCGGCGTGTGTGACACCGATCCAGCGATGTCTTCACTGGTAACCAGGGTAAACATCGGGTAATTAAGCGCAGGGCCACGCTTAGTAACCCGATGTTTACCCTGGTTACCATGCTAAAAGTAAAAAAAAACAAACACTACATACTTACCTACAGCCGTCTGTCCTCCAGCGCTGCGCTCTGCTTCTCTGCTCTCCTTCTGTACTGGCTGTGAGCCGGAAAGCAGAGCGGTGACGCCTGGTTACCGGCATAGTTGGTCTATGGAGAGCGGTCTGTGTGACAGCTCTCCAGCGACCAAACAGCGACGCTGCAGCGATCCGGATCGTTGTCGGTATCACTGCAGCGTCGCTTAATGTGAAGGGGCCTAAACACCCAGCTGGTCATCTTTTATTCCTGCAATCATTAACCCATTAGCACCCTGAAGATACTGAGTGGCCTAGTTCACATAGGACAAACACCTGGGCGAGATATACCTGCCTCCATCTACCACACCAGCATGAGTCTTACAGGGGCTAGTTGGTTCACCAAGATAGATCTTCGAGGGGCGTATAATCTTGTGCGTATTAAACAAGGCGATGAATGGAAAACAGCATTTAATACGCCCGAGGGCCATTTTGAGTACCTGGTTATGCCATTCGGACTTTCCAATGCTCCATCAGTATTTCAGTCCTTTATGCATGACATCTTCCGAGAGTACCTGGATAAATTCCTGATTGTGTATTTGGATGATATTTTGGTCTTTTCGGATGATTGGGAGTCTCATGTGAAGCAGGTCAGAATGGTGTTCCAGGTTCTTCGTGCGAATTCCTTGTTTGTGAAGGGGTCAAAGTGTCTCTTTGGAGTTCAGAAGGTTTCATTTTTGGGGTTCATTTTTTCCCCTTCTACTATCGAGATGGACCCTGTTAAAGTCCAGGCCATTTACGATTGGACTCAGCCGACATCTGTGAAGAGCCTGCAAAAGTTCCTGGGCTTTGCTAATTTTTATCGGCGCTTCATCGCTATTTTTTCTAGTGTTGCTAAACCGTTGACTGATTTGACCAAGAAGGGTGCTGATGTGGTCAATTGGTCTTCTGCAGCTGTAGAGGCTTTTCAGGAGTTGAAGCGTCGTTTTTCTTCTGCCCCTGTGTTGTGCCAGCCAGATGTTTCGCTCCCGTTTCAGGTTGAGGTTGATGCTTCTGAGATTGGAGCAGGGGCTGTTTTGTCGCAAAGAAGTTCTGATGGCTCGGTGATGAAGCCATGTGCTTTCTTTTCTAGAAAGTTTTCGCCTGCTGAGCGTAATTATGATGTTGGTAATCGAGAGTTGTTGGCCATGAAGTGGGCATTCGAGGAGTGGCGTCATTGGCTTGAAGGCGCCAAGCATCGCGTGGTGGTCTTGACAGATCACAAGAATTTGACTTATCTTGAGTCTGCCAAACGGTTGAATCCGAGACAGGCTCGATGGTCGTTATTTTTCTCCCGTTTTGATTTTGTGGTTTCGTACCTTCCGGGCTCTAAGAATGTGAAGGCTGATGCCCTGTCAAGGAGTTTTGTGCCTGACTCTCCGGGTGTTCCTAAGCCGGCGGGTATTCTCAAAGAGGGGGTAATTTTGTCTGCCATCTCCCCTTATTTGCGGCGGGTGCTGCAAAAATTTCAGGCTGATAGACCTGACCGTTGCCCAGCGGAGAAACTGTTTGTCCCTGATAGATGGACTAGTAGAGTTATCTCTGAGATTCATTGTTCAGTGTTGGCTGGGCATCCTGGAATCTTTGGTACCAGAGATTTGGTGGCTAGATTCTTTTGGTGGCCGTCTTTGTCACGGGATGTGCGTTCTTTTGTGCAGTCCTGTGGGACTTGTGCTCGGGCTAAGCCCTGCTGTTCTCGTGCCAGTGGGTTGCTTTTGCCCTTGCCGGTCCCAAAGAGGCCCTGGACGCATATTTCTATGGATTTTATTTCGGATCTCCCCGTCTCTCAAAAGATGTCGGTCATTTGGGTGGTTTGTGATCGCTTTTCTATGATGGTCCATTTGGTACCTTTGTCTAAATTGCCTTCCTCCTCTGATTTGATGCCATTATTTTTCCAGCATGTGGTTCGTTTACATGGTATCCCGGAGAACATCGTTTCTGGCAGAGGTTCCCAGTTTGTTTCGAGGTTTTGGCGATCCTTTTGTGCTAGGATGGGCATTGATTTGTCTTTTTCCTCGGCTTTCCATCCTCAGACTAATGGCCAGACCGAACGAACCAATCAGACCTTGGAAACATATCTGAGATGCTTTGTTTCTGCTGATCAGGATGACTGGGTGTCCTTTTTGCCTTTGGCTGAGTTCGCCCTTAATAATCGGGCCAGCTCGGCTACCTTGGTTTCACCGTTTTTCTGCAACTCTGGGTTCCATCCTCGTTTCTCTTCAGGGCAGGTTGAGTCTTCGGACTGTCCTGGTGTGAGACTGCAGGGAAAATCAGGCCCACTGTATTACAGTACACAGTTTCAGTGGCAGACAGTGGCTGACAGATATGCCACTAACAGGACTGACGCAGATGCACACACTGGAAATAAAAATCTTTTTTATATGGAAGACTAGTGAATAAATCTGGCCCACTGTGTTACAGTATATTTTCTGTGGCAGAAAATGACAGACAGATACCACAGACTGGACTGGCACAGATGCACAGATTTGCCAATATTAATCTCCCCTTTTTGTTTTTATATGGAAGACTAGTGAATAAATCTGGCCCACTGTTTTACAGTATTGTTTCTGTGGCAGAAAATGACTGACAGATACAACAGACTGGACTGGCACAGATGCACTGATTGGCAATATAAATCTCCCTTTTTAGGTGTGGGACAGTGCAGAAAAATACAGGCCCACTGCTTCACACTACACAGTTTCGGGGGCAGAATGTGGCTTGAAGAAATATATATATATATATATATATATATATATATATATATATATATATATATATATATATATATATATATATATATATATATATATATATAGGGACTGTACTACAATTACTATCTCCCTACAGTAATCTCAGAAAAGTATGGCAGGCAGCAATAAAGAGGACTGCTGCACACAAAAGTGTGGACAAACAAACAAGATAGCTGTGCAGAAAGGAAGGAGCAATAGGATTTGTGCTTTGAAAAAAGCAGTTGGTTTGCACAGCGGCGTACAAACAGCAATGCAGCCTTATAAGGGAGCCTTATAAAGCAGCCTTATAAGCTACAGAGCTGATGCACTGAAATCTAGCCTCCACTGTCCCTGCAAGGAAAAGGTGGTGCTGGACAGTGGAAATCGCTACAACACAAGCGGTTTGAGGGTTTATATTCCCTGCCTAACACTATCCCTGCTTCTGACGAAGTGGCAGCAACCTCTCCCTATGCTCAGATCAGCAGCAGTAAGATGGCGGTCGGCGTGCACGCCACTTTATAGCCCCTGTGACGCCGCAGAAAGCAAGCCAATCACTGCCATGCCCTTCTCTAAGATGGTGGGGACCGAGAACTATGTAATCACGCTGCCCACACTCTGCGTCCTCCTTAATTGGCTGAGAAATGGCGCTGAACGCGTCATATGAAATGCGACTTTGGCGCGAAGGTCGTGTACCGCATGACCGATCCCACGCTGGGATCGGATCGGGTTTCATGAAACCCAACTTTGCCAAAAGTTGGCGACTTATGAAAATGACCGATCCGTTTCGCTCAACCCTAATCGTCAGCACTAAACATCTTCGTCGCTATTTCAAAACTGTGCAGAAGGGTGCATAGGTCCCTGATCTGAGACCACTCCTGCAGTGTGATTAGCTCCACCTCTTGATCTCGTTGGCCCAGGCTATACGTCATAACGTATTGCACCAGGGCTCGTCGGTGCTGCCACAGTCGCTGCAACATGTGCAGAGTTGAATTCCACCGTGTGGGCACATCGCATTTCAGCCGGTGAACTGGCAGGCCCAATGACTTCTGTAGAGATGCAAGTCGTCGAGTTGCGGGATGCATGCCCTCTGCTGAAGCCCATCTAGTCTGGGATAGAGGGATAAAAATTGCTGGACAACCAGGTTCAAAATGTGAGCCATACAAGGCACGTGTGTGACATTGCCCTGGTGAAGGGCCGCACCCAGGTTTGCAGCATTGTCGCACACAGCCTTCCCTGGCTGCAGGTTGCGTGGAGACAACCATTGATGAAACTCGGTCTCCAGAGCTGACCACAACTCCTCAGCTGTGTGACTCACATTTCCCAGACATTTCAATGTGAATACTGCCTGATGCCGTTAAGCCCTGGTGACAGCATAGTGAGGAGGTGTGCAGGATTCCTTCTGCACAGTTACAACGCGGGTGGCATTACCAGACAGGCTTTGGGTGCAGGTGGAGGACCGAGAGGAGGTTGAGGAGGCAGAAGCAGTGGAGGAACTTCTAGATACAGAGGATCGACGAGCAACTCGTGGAGACGGCGAGACTCGGACAGCAGCCCCTTCCCCTGATGTCGCCATAGTTATCCAGTGCCCAGTCACCGACATGTAATGCCCCTGTCCATGTCTACTCATCCAAGTGTCTGTGGGGAAATGCACCCTGACACACACAGAGTTTCTCAAGGAAGCGGTGATGTTGTGTGTGACATGCTGGTGTAGCGCAGGCACAGCTTTCTTTGAGAAGTAGTGGCAACTGGGCATCTGGTACTGGGGCACTGCGACGAACATAAGGTCTCGAAAATCCTCTGAGTCCACCATGCGGAAAGGCAGCATTTCTGTAGCCAACAGCTTGCGAATGGAGAAATTCAAGGAGGAAATGGTCTTTTACTTGTCCACATCTGAGGGACTGAGGGCTGGCTGCCGTGCTTAGACGGAGTTGAGTAGGGTGTCCCCGGCAAACTGCTGGTGAGGAAGGTGCAGGCGGAGATGTTATATTGCCTTGATCAAAATATGGTGTCGATATCGGAGAGCGCTCAACACCAGCAGGTGTTTCCACTAGCAAATGTCCTGGCAACCTGCCAATCACACTGGCTGTTTCGGGTAAAGAAGTGGAAGGTCAGCAACCAAAACCATGTGCGACTGCTGTCCCCACAGTCACAGAGGATGAAGAGGATGCGGATGCACTTGATGGGGTAGATGGTGGTTGACCCGGCCAACTAGGCCGCATTGTAGCACAGTGAGCTTCCCACTGCAACTTATGCCTCATATCCATGTGACGGTTCATGCATGAAGTACTCAAGCTAGTGATTTTTTGGCCTCTACTGAGATTTTGTTGACAAATCTTACAGACAACATGAGTTGGGTCATCCTTTGCAATGTCAAAAAATGCCCAGGCTATGCAAGGCTTAGAGCCCATACAACCTGAAGAGCCACCAAGACTTCTGGTCTGAGGCACAGTTGGGGTTGAGGATGCAGTTGTTGACGTGCTTCCAGTACTCTGTCTCTGTCCAGGAAGGCGCACCATTACCTCGTCGTCTGACTCGTCACTACCATCCTCCTCCACCTCCTCTGCTGACCTCATGGACTGGCGGACTGGGGGTTGACAGTAAGTGGGGTCTACAAACTCGTCATCATCATCCTGTGTGTTCTCACGCCCGTCGTCCTCAGAGCCAACCTCTTCCTGCCCTGAGCGAAAAGTCAAGTTTTTGTTCCAATCAGGTATCTCAGTCTCATCATCATCTTCCTCATTGTCTCCACCAACAGGAGTTACAGTTTGGGAACGAGGGTCTACATTATGCTCAGAACCTTCTTCATCTGGGCCTGGATCCGACTCACAAAGATTCTGGGCATCAGTGCAGATCATTTCGTCTGGATTCACAGAAGCTCTGGAGCTGACCTCTGATTCCCTGGCTATAGTATGCGTAAACAGCTCTACAGACTCAACCATGTGTGTTACCCCATGCTCAGACGGGCAGCTGGAGACTTGGGAGCTGTGAGGAAGCAAGTGCGATTGGGGTGACAACTCTGAGGACAGCAGTAGTTGTGATGTTGAAGTTGACATGGAGGAGAGCCCACTTGAATGAGCACTTGATATCCGTTCAAGCACCTGCTGTTTTTGTGCCTCATCTGGAATTTTTGGCGATGCTTGTAGCGATGGTCGTAAGAAAGGGCTCATAGATTGTCCACGAAAAGAAGTAGACATCTTACTTTGGCTGGAAGATGGTCTTTCTTCTGCAGATGTTACTGTTGCTTCACCACCTACCCCACGGACACAACCTATTTTTCCCTTTCCAACACTCCTATTCCCCTTTCCACCAGCAGCAGGCCTTTTGCCACTCATTTTAGTGCTTAACTAATTGGCAACTCTGTATCTGTAGTTGTTGGCACAACAACCGATGGATGAAAACCGAGAAGAACTGAGTGACCAAACTGTGGTACTAGGCCCCAAACTATAAACTGCATTAGATGCAGTGAAAAATGAGATACACAGGCGGTGTAGTTTTTTTCACAGGCGGGCTACTCTGCTGACGTGCAGACACTGCTCCTAGGCCCAAAACTAATAACTGGATTAGATGCAGTGAAAATTGAGATACACAGGCGTTGTAGCTAGCTTCACAGGCAGGCTACTCTGCTGACGTGCAGACACTGCTCCTAGGCCCTAAACTATTAACTGGATTAGATACAGTAAAAATAGAGATACACAGGCGGTGTAGTTAGTTTCACAGGCGGGCTACTCTGCTGACGTGCAGACACTGCTCCTAGGCCCTAAACTATTAACTGGATTAGATGCAGTGAAAATAGAGATACACAGGCGGTTCAGTTAGTTTCACAGGCGGGCTACTCTGCTGACGTGCAGACACTGCTCCTAGGCCCAAAACTAATAACTGGATTAGATGCAGTGAAAATTGAGATACACAGGCGGTGTAATTAGTTTCACAGGCAGGCTACTCTGCTGACGTGCAGACACTGCTCCTAGGCCCTAAACTATTAACTGGATTAGATGCAGTGAAAGTAGAGATACACAGGCGGTGTAATTAGTTTCACAGGCGGGATACTCTGCTGACGTGCAGATACTGCTCCTAGGCCCTAAACTATTAACTGGGTTAGATGCAGTAAAAATTGAGATACATAGGCGGTGTAGCTAGCTTCACAGGCAGGCTACTCAGATGACTATCAGACAATGCTACTAGCCCAAAAGGATTGGCTGAGCTAGATTACACCAAATGCTCTGACAAACACTCGCACAGCACTGGCACAGACCTGCTTCGCAAACAGTGCTATGAACTGCTGAAACCTACCCTGAAAAGGGCTGATATTACAACTAGTCCTGACTCCTCCCGACTCCCTAAACCTATCTCTCTGACAATTTGCTCCAAAAAACACTCTTAGTCTGTATAGCGCCCAGAGCAGCAGCGGTGCCGTCTAACACTAAGCTGCAGCAGTGAGGAAATGGTGGCGATGGGGCAAATGGCTGGTTCTTATAGGGCAAGGAGGACATGTGACATACACAGCCAATGACTCATGCCCTTGCTTGTGTGCATCACATGCACATTGCTGCGTGTGTGTGCACTGCTGATAGGCTGAGAGACTGCACCGCCCCACTGTAAATGCAGGAAAGAAAAAAAAATGGAGATCGGCGTTATTTCAGCACAGATCTATCCCCTGCGCGCCCCCCCCCCCCCCCCACTATACACTGAAACAGTCTATTAACAATGATAAACAGTTTTAATGTGCAAATCAAGCGAGGCTTTTGCTGAACGAACAGTTATCGAACAGAAACTCGAACAGCCAAATTTTAAGCAAATTGTTCGGGGTCGAACGACTCGAACACCGCCCAAAACAGCTCGAATTTGAGATTGGCGAACAGTTCGACTCGAACACCGCTCATCTCTACTTCCTACCTTACGATTGTCCAGGTCATTATGAGTTTGCAGATACCACACATATCACAACCCCCTGGAAGAAGCGAGCATCGAAACAGCACCCGTTGGGTGTGATGGAAGCACAGAAAGCTTCACTGATTACAGCACCATTTCTTACCCAGGTAATGATTACAGGCTCATTGGCCCCTTGTTGCTCTTATACGTTGGATATACCTTGGTATATATTTATGGGACCGTTTTTGGAGTGCCTTTTGTAGGGGTATTATACCAACACAGAGCTTCTGATCGCTTGTTCTACACATAGCAGTGCTTCAGTCCTGCTATGTGTAGCAAAAATCATCATCTGCTATGACTGTCGGCCACAGGGCAGTGCTCATATCAGATCTGCAGTGACCAGCACAGGGGTCTCCTACAGGTCCCTGGTTGTCATGCCAACCCGTTGGTTCCCCGCGATCATGTGACAGGGGCACAGATAGGAGATTGACAGAGATTGATTGCAGCATTTAACATGTAAACAGCCGTGAGTGAAACATGATTCCACCTGCAGCTGTTGGGGGCACATGACAGCTGATCAGCTGTCATGTGCAGGAAAAGATGCAGGCTCAACGCCGGAGCCTGGATCAAAGGGGGATACATGACCTATGATGTACCTATACGTCATAGGTTGTGAAGGGGTTAAACAAGTTACTACCTATCCACTTATTGATCACTGGGTGTCTGATCACTGGGAACCCCGTAGATTGACAGAACTTTTATCCCCATAAGAATTGAGCGGCAATGCACATTCTTAACAGCTGCTCCATCATTCATTCTCTTTGGGGCTGTTAGAAAAGGTGAACACTGTGCTCAGCAGCCCCATGAGGAATAAGTAGAGCTGTGGATAAGCATGCACACTTCCGCTCCATTAGGCCGGGGGTCACACTAGCGTAGAATACGGACGAATGCTTTGCGTGAAAACATCGCGTAGCACTCGGACCACTGTTAATTTATGGGGCAGATCACATCTGCGATTATTTTCTCATGCCGGATCGCAGTGAGTCTTGGCTTACTCGCACCCATAAAAGTCTATGACTAAAAAAGTAGTAAGCTTACTTATCTGCAATGAGATCCCCAAACCTGCCAACACCCAGCACGGATCAGAGTGAGCAACTAACGCCAAATGAGAACAAGGGGGGAAATGATCCAGCTCGAGGCGGAGGCAGCTAAAACTTTGTGAAGCTTTATTGGACAACTTAAAATTTATAATGTTCCTCAAAAAATATGCAGAGCAAACACCTGGCTGTTATGAAAGGTAATTCAGTACCACAATGGACATAGAGGTCAGCGCACATACAGTGACCTGGCAATAACCCAAAAAACAAGAACGAGCTCTGAGACGTGGGAACTCTGTTGACCGCAATCCCTAATCCTCTCCAACCACACTAAAGGCAGCCGTGGATTGCGCCTAACGCTCCCTATGCAACTCGGCACGGCCTGAGAAACTAGCTAGCCTGAAGATAGAAAATAAGCCTACCTTGCCTCAGAGAAATACCCCAAAGGAAAAGGCAACCCCCACATATAATGACTGTGAGTTAAGATGAAAAGACAAACGTAGAGATGAAATAGATTTAGCAAAGTGAGGCCCAACTTTCTGAACAGAGCGAGGATAGGAAAGGTAACTTTGCGGTCAACACAAAACCCTTCAAAAACCACGCAAAGGGGGCAAAAAGACCCTCCGTACCGAACTAACGGCACGGAGGTACACTCTTTGCGTCCCAGAGCTTCCAGCAAGAAGTAAAAAACAAATTGACAAGCTGGACAGAAAAAAACAGCAAACAAATAGCAAAGAGGAACTTAGCTATGCAGAGCAGCAGGCCACAGGAACGATCCAGGAGGAAACAGGTCCAATACTAGAACATTGACTGGAGGCCAGGATCAAAGCACTAGGTGGAGTTAAATAGAGCAGCACCTAACGACTTCACCACATCACCTGAGGAAGGAAACTCAGAAGCCGCAGTACCACTTTCCTCCACCAACGGAAGCTCACAGAGAGAACCAGCCGAAGTACCACTTGTGACCACAGGAGGGAGCTCTGCCACAGAATTCACAACAGTACCCCCCCCTTGAGGAGGGGTCACCGAACCCTCACCAGAGCTCCCAGGACGACCAGGATGAGCCATATGAAAGGCACGAACAAGATCGGGAGCATGGACATCAGAGGCAAAGACCCAGGCATTATCTTCCTGAGCATAACCCTTCCACTTAACCAGATACTGGAGTTTCCGCCTTGAAACACGAGAATCCAAAATCTTCTCCACAATATACTCCAACTCCCCCTCCACCAAAACCAGGGCAGGAGGATCAACAGATGGAACCATAGGTGCCACGTATCTCCGCAACAATGACCTATGGAATACGTTATGTATGGAAAAAGAATCTGGAAGGGTCAGACGAAAAGACACAGGATTAAGAACCTCAGAAATCCTATACGGACCAATAAAACGAGGTTTAAACTTAGGAGCGGAAACCTTCATAGGAATATGACGAGAAGATAACCAAACCAAGTCCCCAACCCGAAGTCGGGGACCCACACAGCGTCTGCGATTAGCGAAACGTTGAGCATTCTCCTGGGACAAAGTCAAATTGTCCACTACATGAGTCTAAATCTGCTGCAACCTGTCCACCACAGTATCCACACCAGGACAGTCCGAAGACTCAACCTGCCCTGAAGAGAAACGAGGATGGAACCCAGAGTTGCAGAAAAACGGTGAAACCAAGGTAGCCGAGCTGGCCCGATTATTAAGGGCGAACTCAGCCAAAGGGAAAAAGGACACCCAGTCATCCTGATCAGCAGAAACAAAGCATCTCAGATATGTTTCCAAGGTCTGATTGGTTCGTTCGGTCTGGCCATTAGTCTGAGGATGGAAAGCCGAGGAAAAAGACAAGTCAATGCCCATCCTACCACAAAAGGCTCGCCAAAACCTCGAAACAAACTGGGAACCTCTGTCAGAAACGATATTCTCTGGAATGCCATGTAAACGAACCACATGCTGGAAAAACAATGGCACCAAATCAGAGGAGGAAGGCAATTTAGACAAGGGTACCAAATGGACCATCTTAGAGAAGCGATCACAGACCACCCAAATGACTGACATCTTTTGAGAGACGGGAAGATCTGAAATAAAATCCATAGAGATATGTGTCCAAGGCCTCTTCGGGACCGGCAAGGGCAAAAGCAACCCACTGGCACGAGAACAGCAGGGCTTAGCTCGAGCACAAATCCCACAGGACTGCACAAAAGTACGCACATCCCGCGACAGAGATGGCCACCAAAAGGATCTAGCCACTAACTCTCTGGTACCAAAGATTCCAGGATGACCAGCCAACACCGAACAATGAACCTCAGAGACAACTTTATTCGTCCACCTATCATGGACAAACAGTTTCTCCGCTGGGCAACGATCAGGTTTATTAGCATGAAATTTTTGCAGCACCCGCCGCAAATCAGGGGAGATGGCAGACACAATTACTCCCTCTTTGAGGATACCCGCCGGCTCAGATACACCCGGAGAGTCGGGCACAAAACTCCTAGACAGAGCATCCGCCTTCACATTTTTAGAGCCCGGAAGGTATGAAATCACAAAGTCAAAACGGGCAAAAAACAACGAGCTTGTCTAGGATTCAACCGCTTGGCGGACTCGAGATAAGTCAAGTTCTTATGATCAGTCAAGACCACCACGCGATGCTTAGCTCCTTCAAGCCAATGACGCCACTCCTCGAATGCCCACTTCATGGCCAGCAACTCTCGATTGCCCACATCATAATTTCGCTCAGCAGGCGAAAACTTCCTGGAAAAGAAAGCGCATGGTTTCATCACCGAGCAATCAGAACTTCTCTGCGACAAAACAGCCCCTGCTTCAATCTCCGAAGCATCAACCTCGACCTGGAACGGAAGCGAAACATCTGGTTGACACAACACAGGGGCAGAAGAAAAACGACGCTTCAACTCTTGAAAAGCTTCCACCGCAGCAGAAGACCAATTGACCAAATCAGCACCTTTCTTGGTCAAATCGGTCAATGGTTTAGCAGTACTAGAAAAATTGCAGATGAAGCGACGATAAAAATTAGCAAAGCCCAGGAACTTTTGCAGACTTTTCAGAGATGTCGGCTGAGTCCAATTATGGATGGCTTGGACCTTAACAGGGTCCATCTCGATAGTAGAAGGGGAAAAGATGAACCCCAAAAATGAAACCTTCTGAACACCAAAGAGACACTTTGTTCCCTTCACAAACAAAGAATTAGCACGCAGGACCTGAAACACCGTTCTGACCTGCTTCACATCAGACTCCCAATCATCCGAGAAGATCAAAATGTCATCTAAGTACACAATCAGGAATTTATACAGGTACTCTCGGAAGATGTCATGCATAAAGGACTGAAACACTGATGGAGCATTGGCAAGTCCGAATGGCATTACTAGATACTCGAAATGGCCCTCGGGCGTATTAAATGCAGTTTTCCACTCATCGCCTCGCTTAATACGCACAAGATTATACGCACCACGAAGATCTATCTTGGTGAACCAACTAGCCCCCTTAATCCGAGCAAACAAATCAGATAACAATGGCAAGAGGTACTGAAATTTAACCGTGATCTTATTTAGAAGGCGGTAATCTATACAAGGTCTCAGTGAACCATCCTTCATGGCTACAAAAAAGAACCCTGCTCCTAATGGCGACGATGACGGGTGAATATGCCCCTTCTCCAAAGACTCCTTCACATAACTCCGCATAGCGGCGTGCTCAGGCACAGATAAATTAAACAGTCGACCTTTTGGGAATTTACTATCAGGAATCAAATCGATAGCACAATCACAATCCCTATGCGGAGGTAGGGTATCGGACTTGGGCTCATCAAATACATCCCGGTAATCAGACAAGAATTCTGGAACCTCAGAAGGGGTGGATGACGAAATAGACAGAAATGGGACATCACCATGTACCCCCTGACAACCCCAGCTGGACACAGACATGGATTTCCAATCTAATAGGATTATGGACAACCCCAACACGACCACATCATGCAGATTATGCAACACCAGAAAGCGAATAACCTCCTGATGTGCAGGAGCCATGCACATGGTCAGCTGGGTCCAGTACTGAGGCTTATTCTTTGCCAAAGGCGTAGCATCAATTCCTCTCAATGGAATAGGACACTGCAAGGGCTCCAAGAAAAACCCACAACGCCTAGCATACTCCAAGTCCATCAAATTCAGAGCAGCGCCTGAGTCCACAAATGCCATGACAGAATACGATGACAAAGAGCAGATCAAGGTAACAGACAGAAGAAATTTTGACTGTACCGTACCAATGGTGGCAGACCTAGCGAACCGCTTAGTGCGCTTAGGACAATCAGAGATAGCATGAGTGGAATCACCACAGTAGAAACACAGCCCATTCAGACGTCTGTGTTCTTGCCGTTCAACTCTGGTCAAAGTCCTATCGCACTGCATAGGCTCAGGTTTAAGCTCAGGTAATGCCGCCAAATGGTGCACAGATTTACGCTCGCGCAAGCGTCGACCGATCTGAATGGCCAAAGACATAGACTCATTCAGGCCAGCAGGCATAGGAAATCCCACCATGACGTCCTTAAGGGCTTCAGAGAGACCTTTTCTGAAAATAGCTGCGAGCGCACCTTCATTCCACTGAGTGAGTACGGACCACTTTCTAAATTTCTGACAATATACCTCTATTTCATCCTGACCCTGACACAGAGCCAGCAAATTCTTCTCTGCCTGATCCACAGAATTAGGCTCATCGTACAGCAATCCGAGCGCCAGGAAAAATGCATCGATGTTACTTAATGCAGGATCTCCTGATGCAAGAGAAAATGCCCAGTCCTGAGGGTCGCCACGCAAAAAAGAAATAACGATCCTAACTTGTTGAACTGGGTCACCAGAGGAGCGAGGTTTCAAAGCTAGAAATAGTTTACAATTATTTTTGAAACTCAGAAATTTAGTTCTATCTCCAAAAAACAAATCAGGAATAGGAATTCTCGGTTCTAACATAGAATTCTGAACCACAAAGTCTTGAATACTTTGTACTCTTGCCGTGAGCTGATCCACACATGAAGACAGACCTTTAATGTCTATTGCTACACCTGTGTCCTGAACCACCCAAATGTCTAGGGGAAAAAAAAGGCAAAACACAGTGCAAAGAAAAAAAAATGGTCTCAGAACTTCTTTTTTCCCTGTATTGGGAATCATTAGTACTTTTGGCCTCCAGTACTGTTATGAAAGGTAATTCAGTACCACAATGGACATAGAGGTCAGCGCACATACAGTGACCTGGCAATAACCCAAAAAACAAGAACGAGCTCTGAGACGTGGGAACTCTGTTGACCGCAATCCCTAATCCTCTCCAACCACACTAAAGGCAGCCGTGGATTGCGCCTAACGCTCCCTATGCAACTCGGCACGGCCTGAGAAACTAGCTAGCCTGAAGATAGAAAATAAGCCTACCTTGCCTCAGAGAAATACCCCAAAGGAAAAGGCAGCCCCCACATATAATGACTGTGAGTTAAGATGAAAAGACAAACGTAGAGATGAAATAGATTTAGCAAAGTGAGGCCCAACTTTCTGAACAGAGCGAGGATAGGAAAGGTAACTTTGCGGTCAACACAAAAACCTTCAAAAACCATGCAAAGGGGGCAAAAAGACCCTCCGTACCGAACTAACGGCACGGAGGTACACCCTCTGTGTCCCAGAGCTTCCAGCAAGAAGTAAAAAACAAATTGACAAGCTGGACAGAAAAAAACAGCAAACAAATAGCAAAGAGGAACTTAGCTATGCAGAGCAGCAGGCCACAGGAACGATCCAGGAGGAAACAGGTCCAATACTAGAACATTGACTGGAGGCCAGGATCAAAGCACTAGGTGGAGTTAAATAGAGCAGCACCTAACGACTTCACCACATCACCTGAGGATGGAAACTCAGAAGCCGCAGTACCACTTTCCTCCACCAACGGAAGCTCACAGAGAGAACCAGCCGAAGTACCACTTGTGACCACAGGAGGGAGCTCTGCCACAGAATTCACAACACCTGGCACACCAGTGAGGACGATCAATGCGTTTAAACTAAAAAGCCTTACTCATGATTAGGGTTGAGCGAAACGGGTCGAAAATTTTCAAAAGTCGCTGACTTTTGGCAAGGTCGGGTTTCATGAAACCCGACCCGACCCCTGTGTGGGGTCGGCCATGAAGTCGGCGATCTTTTGAATCTGGAATCGGAATTCCGATACCGATTCCCGATATGTTTAAGATATCGGGAATTGGTATCGGAATTCAGATTTAAGTGTAAAATAAAGAATTAAAATAAAAAATATTGCAATACTTACCCTCTGACGCACCCTGGTACTAACCGGGAACCTTCCTCCTTCGAATCAGCGCTTCCAGGACCTTGCGGTGACATCGCGGTGACGTCGCGGCTTGTGATTGGTCACGCGGCCGCCCATGTGACCGCTCGCGCAACCAATCAGAAGCCGTGACGTCACCGAAGGTCCTTCAAGCGCTGAATCTTAGGAAGGAAGGCTGTCGGAAAGAAGCAGGGCGCGTCCGAGGGTGAGTATATACCTAATAGGAATATACTCACCCTCGGACGCGCCCTGCTTCTTTCCGGCAGCCTTCCTTCCTAAGAATCAGCGCTTGCAGGACCTTCGGTGACGTCGCGGTGACGTCACAGCTTCTGATTGGTCGCGCGAGCGGTCACATGGGCAGCCGCGCGACCAATCACAAGCCGCGACGTCACCGCGACGTCACCGCAAGGTCCTGGAAGCGCTGATTCGAAGGAGGAAGGTTCCCGGTTAGTACCAGGGCGCGTCAGAGGGTAAGTATTGCGATATTTTTTATTTTAATTCTTTATTTTACACTAAAATATGGATCGCAGGGCCTGAAGGAGAGTTTCCGCTCCTTCAGACCCTGGGAACCATGGAAACCCAATGCACTGCATTCGGTTTCGGTTATCGGCCGACCCCGACCCCGACTTTTTTATAGGATCGGCCGATTTCACTCGACCCGACTTTTGAAAAAGTCGGGTTTCATGAAACCCGACCCGATCCTATAAAAGTAAAGGTCGCTCAACCCTACTCATGATTTCATATATCATGAGTAAGGCTTTTTAGTTGAAATGCGTTGATCGTCCTCACTGGTGTGCCAGGTGTGGAGAAGATGGAGAAACTACTTTCCCTGTCTCCTCTGCTGCTGTGCTCCAATCCTCTCTGTGCGAGCGGCTCGGACCGCAGTAGCATGACACTTGGCTCCTGTTCACAGCAGAGTAGGAGCCGAGGGTCATTAGCATATCGCATCCGATGCCATACGCTATTGTGACCCTGATATTATAATGAGGATAAAAGTCCCTGCTTTCTGCCGAATGGTGCGGATCCCAGCAGTTTGATCATTACCAATCCGTAAGTTATCACCTATTCAGTGAACAAGTGATAAATTGTTTTCACCAGACAACCTCTTTAAGCTTTTATGCCACTGGGTTCATGTCATAAAACTTAATGTAGTCCAGTTGACTGAGATCTAAAAAAGAATGGAATAGTGGCTTCTCCAGAGGGAAAAGACTATTTTTGTTCTTATTCCCTCGTATTTTCTCATATCTTCTTTATTCTCTTACTTTTTCCCTTGTCCAACCACTCTCTGTATGCTACCACACACAAATATGACAAATATGTATTTTCACAGCAATCCTGACTAGCTTCACCAAAGTGGGAGGAGCATAGGTGGATTCGGCGTGGATAATTCATTAAGATTTGCACCACTTTTGCAACTTTCACCAGAAATATACCCGAGTCACTGAATGGAATACATCTCTGGTGGAGGCACACGGTGCTTGTAAGATGCCCCTAATTCATTGAGTGGCGCGTGCCTCTCAATAAATTAGACAGATCTTATTCCTTCACACCCTTCAAAAAGACTGGCATGTACACCCAAAATGTGCAGAGGGGACATGTTGACAGCGTGTGATAATTCACATCTGATTCTTGCCAGTTGACAATTTCTTAGTTATGTCCGTAATGTCTTTTTTTCTGTGTTATACAGTACTTGATTGCTTTTTAAATGTAAGGCTACTTTCACACATTAGGTTTTTGCCATCAGGTTCAATCCGGCGAATTTTGAAAAAAAGGGATCTACCGCAAATTGTGAAAAACTGATGCGACGGATCCGTTTTGTAGCCGGATCTGACTAGCTGATTCGGCATTGGATTCTGGGGAGGAGAGAGATAGAGAGAGAGACCCAGAATGGAAAATGCATGCTTAGTTTAAAAAATGGATCCGGGGCCATAGGGTTCCATTATAGCAAACGACGGACGCCGGATCCATTGCTATCCGTTTTTTCAACGGACACAAAAAAAATTACTATGAATTTTTGACGGATCTGGCGAAAAACGGATGAAACGTGAGGCCACCCGTCGCAATCCTTCGCTAATACAAGTCTATGAGAAAAAAAACGAATCTGGCAGCAACTTTTGACGGATCTGTTTTTTTTCAAAACTCGCCGGATTGTGCCTGACAGCAAAAATATGACGTGTGAAAGGGGCCTAAGGCCAGCGTCACACTGGCGTTTTAAACGGCCGAGTGCAATGCGATAAAAAATCGCATTGCACTTGGACCAATTTTAAGCTATGGGGCAGCTCCCAGCAGCCGACTTTTTGTCGGCCGTTTTCCTCGGTCCGAGACAATCGCAGCAATCTGTGCAAACTGTAAAGCGCTGCGGAATATGTTAGCGCTATATAAAAAAATAAAGATTATTATAATCTTGCATTTTCGTTTGTAGAAATCTATAAATTTCATATTGTTACTAATGAAACAATCACATATTTCTATAAGTTCCTCAGCTTCAGCAATTTCAACAATGTGAACAGACTCGCAAGATACCATGGATCTAAAACTGACCATACACATTAGATGACTGTGGTTAGCACTGTTGCTATGCAGCACTGGAATCCTGGGTTCAAATCCCACCAAGGACAACATCTGCAAGGAGTTTGTATGTTCCCCCAGTATTTGTGTGGGTTTCTTCCCAGTACTTCAGTTTCCTTCCAACCTCCAAAAACATACTGATAGGTTTAGACTGTGAACCTCAATGGGGACAGCGATTATAATGCATGTAAAGCACTGCAGAATAGGATGCAAAACATAATAATGGTTCTGCCAATCTCTGCCAAGCATTCCTGAGATCTCTATGAAACATCAGCTGCCATCTCAGGGAGAATATAAGTCTCTTGAAGTTTGCTCATCCTCCGCCATACCAGAACGGAACCTGAACCCCATAGAAATCATTGGGGACCCAAGATTTGGATCTGGTGAATCTCTCATACTCTCTCTCTGAAGTCCCAAACTGTAAAACGGACTTCCAGTTCGTGTTCGGAGTTCGGCGCCGGAAATGTGTCCGGTACGAGCCCCGAACCTTACACTTTGGGTTTGCTCATTTCTAATTAGAGTGCTTTCACATTGCATTTAGTTACACACTCGGTGGCCCCATTTTGTGAGGGGGGTTTGGACGTACCCCTTGATGAGGCGAGTAACTAAACACAATGTGAAAGAACTCTTAAGGTACCGTCACACTCAGCAACTTTGCAACGAGAATGACAACGATCCGTGACGTTGCAGCGTCCTGGATAGCGATCTCGTTGTGTTTGACACACAGCAGCGATCTGGATCCTGCTGTGATATCGCTGGTCGGGGCTAGAGGTCCAGAACTTTATTTCGTCGTCAGGTCGGCGTGTATCATCATGTTTGACATCAAAAGCAACGACGCCAGCAATGTTTTACATGGAGCTAACAACCAGCAAGAACGATAAGTGAGTCGCCGTTACGTCACTGAATCGCTCCTGCATCGTTCTGGAGTTAAGGCCCCTTCACATTAAGCGACGCTGCAGCGATACCGACAACGATCCGGATCGCTGCAGCGTCGCTGTTTGGTCGCTGGAGAGCTGTCACACAGACAGCTCTCCAGCGACCAACGATGCCGGTAACCAGGGTAAACATCAGGTAACTAAGCGCAGGGCCGCGCTTAGTAACCCGATGTTTACCCTGGTTACCATCCTAAAAGTAAAAAAAACAAACACTACATATTTACCTACCGCTGTCTGTCCCCGGCGCTCTGCTTCTCTGCACTCCTCCTGTACTGACTGTGAGCACAGCGGCCGGAAAGCAGAGCGGTGACGTCACCGCTCTGCTTTCCGGCTGACCGACGCTCACAGCCAGTACAGGAGGAGTGCAGAGCACAGCGCCAGGGACAGACAGAAGTAGGTAAGTATGTAGTGTTTGTTTTTTTACTTTTACGCTGGTAACCAGGGTAAACATCGGGTTACTAAGCGTGGCCCTGCGCTTAGTTACCCGATGTTTACCCTGGTTACCAGTGAAGACATCGCTGGATCGGTGTCACACATGCCGATCCAGCGATGTCCACGGGAGATCCAGCGACGAAATAAAGTTCTGGACTTTGTTCAGCGACCAACGATCTCTCAGCAGGGGCCTGATCGTTGGTCGCTGTCACACATAGCGATTTCCTTAACGATATCGTTGCTACGTCACAAAAAGCAACGATATCGTTAACGATATCGTTATGTGTGAAGGTACCTTTACTGTGTTTGACGTCTCTACAGCGACCTAAACAGCGACGCTCCAGCGATCAGCTCGTTGTCTATATCGCTGCAGCGTCGCTGAGTGTGAAGGAACCTTTAGACAAGTCGGCCAAACCAATTGTTCTCTGTATGTTTGCTTATCATTAGTCTAAAGGTATATTGAGCCTTTAAATGCTGTAATGATAAGGGCATTTACATATGTTATCTTGTATGATCTTTTGTTATCTTTTAGCTGAAGGTTGTTTGATTGTTTGTCTGTTTTTTAACAATAGAATGAACAAGTGTTACCTGAAGAGCTTATTCCGTATCCATAGGTATTAAAAAAAATATAGGCACATTTGAATATATAATGGTATGTAAATTTAATATCAAGTAGATTACTTTGTAGTTGTTCTTTTTAATATTAGTATGCAAATGAAAAAGGAAATTAGAATTCAGCCGCTTAAAGCAGTCATTTGTGTAATTGATAGTGACAGCAATGAAATGTCCTGAACTAGTTCTTCTATCAGTCCTTATTAAACAAAGTGGTGGTAATTATTAACAATTTATTAGTAGTTTTAAGGGTAAGGGTACCGTCACACAGTGGCACTTTTGTCGCTACGACGGTACGATTCGTGACGTTCCAGCGATATCCATACGATATCGCTGTGTCTGACACGTAGCAACGATCAGGGATCCTGCTGAGAATCGTATGTCGTAGCAGATCGTTTGGAACATTCTTTCGTCGCTGGATCTCCCGCTGTCATCGCTGGATCGGTGTGTGTGACACCGATGTAGCGATGCGTTCGCTTGTAACCAGGGTAAACATCGGGTTACTAAGCGCAGGGCCGCGCTTAGTAACCCGATGTTTACCCTGGTTACCAGCGTAAATGTAAAAAAAAACAAACAGTACATACTTACATTCCGGTGTCCGTCAGGTCCCTTGCCGTCTGCTTCCCGCACTCACTGACTGCCGGCCGTAAAGTGAAAGCAGAGCACAGCGGTGACGTCACCGTTGTGCTGTGCTTTCACTTTACGGCCAGCAGTCAGTGAGTGCGGGAAGCAGACGACAAGGGACAGACACCGGAATGTAAGTATGTAGTGTTTGTTTTTTTTTACGCTGGTAACCAGGGTAAACATCGGGTTACTAAGCGCGGTCATGCACTTAGTAACCCGATGTTTACCCTGGTTACCCGGGGACCTCGGCATCGTTGGTCGCTGGAGAGCTGTCTGTGTGACAGCTCTCCAGCGACCACACTACGACTTACCAACGATCACGGCCAGGTCGTATCGCTGGTCGTGATCGTTGGTAAATCGTATAGTGTGACGGTACCCTATGCGCACTCGCTGCGGGTGTCTGCATGTATCCAAATTCCCTCTTACCGTAATGCCCAGCGTAATGCTTAATGTGATTTCAAAATTTTGAGACCATTGGGTATAACAGCAAGGCCGGGGTCACACTGGACCGTAATACGGACGAGTGCAATGCGATAAAAAAAATAGCATTGCGCTTGTCCCAATGATAATCTATGGGGCAGCTCCCATCATCCGATATTTTCTCGCCCGTATTCCGGATCCAAGTGAAATCGCAGCATGCTGCGATTGTCAGCGTATCTCGGCCGAGAATCACCAATGCAAGTCTATGGGGGCCAGAAAAATACGGATTACACACGGACCAGCAGTGTGACTTGCGAGAAATACGCAGCGGTGTTCTATAGAAAAGCCGGCAATTCAGTGCGGTGTACAGTAAAATCACACTGACAGGTTAGAATAGAATAGCTAAAATAAATGTCTACACATAGTATAGGGGTCGGGCGGCACGGTGGCGCAGTGGTTAGCACAGCAGCCTTGCAGCGCTGGGGTCCTGGGTTCTAATCCCACCCAGGACAACATCTGCAAAGAGTTTGTATGTTCTCTCCGTGTTTGCGTGGGTTTCCTCCGGGCACTCCGGTTTCCTCCCACATTCCAAAGACATACTGATAGGAATTCTAGATTGTGAGCCCAATCGGGGACAGTGATGATAATGTGTGCAAAACTGTAAAGCGCTGCGGAATTTGTTAGCGCTATATAAAAATAAAGATTATTATTATAAATAAAGATTATTATATATATATATATATATATGTATATATATATATATCCATATATAGATATATATATGTGTCAGTGAGACACATACATGTGTATATATTCATATTTCATATATATGTGTGTTTTTTAACCATTTCATACTATTGGATTAATAATGGATAGGTGTCATAATTGACGCCTCTCCATTATTAATCTGGCTTAATGTCACCTTACGCAAGGTGATGCATTAACCCTTCATTACCCCATATCCCACCGCTACACGGGAATGGGAAGAGAGTGGCCAAGTGCCAGAATAGGCGCATCTTCTTTTCTGGGGTGGCTGGGGGCAGGTGTTTTTAGCCAGGTAGGGGGGCAATAATCATGGACCCTCTCCAGGCTATTAATATCTGCCCTCAGTCACTGGCTTTACCATTCTGGCGGAGAAAATTGCGCGGGAGCCCACGCCAATTTTTTCCGCGATTTAACCTTTAAATTTAATAGCTACAGCGCCCAAATTTTGCCCATACACACTACTAACATTAGTAGTGTGGAATATGCGAAAAAAGGGATATGAGTTGATTTACTATATGTAAACCATGTCTCATATCATGTCGGGTTTGGGAAGGAGATAGCAAAAGCCGGCTTTTAAGCTATCTAGCGCTGTATGATATATTAATATATATATATATGCCTCACTGACATATATATATATATATATATATATATATATATATATATATATATATATATACAGTATTTATGTTTTTACGATTTTTTGAGAACATGGATCCATTGTATGTCCGTATGTCGGTTTTGCAGCCTGCGTGAAAATCTCGCCATACGGATGTCACACGGATGTCAAACGGATCATTTGATGCGAGAAAAATGCATCCTCGCGCTGCACACGGATCACTGTTTTGTTAACATTTGTGCGATTCTCATCCGTGAAAAACGGACCGATTTTTTTATACGTTGTGTGTGTCCCCGGCCTCATGCAGACAATCGCCGTGTGGGTTTTAACCCTTAACTATATCTTCTAGCATTAACAAATGAATGCAGCTTATCTTTATATCACTGCTATTTACAGTGTTCAGAGCTCAGTAGTCACGGCTGAGCTACACGGCTTCTCAGAACACAGAAAACACACACTGAACTCTGCTATATTAGTGTTATTGCTGCCTCTGCATATCCAACTTCTATGTGCAGTGTGTGCAGTAGCCAGTGACAAAGTCATCTCAAGTGCTGGGCTTTGCATATTCAGCAGTTACACTGACATAGCAGAGCTCAGATAGAGTTCAGTTTGCAGAGAGCAGCAGTTGTGATGATTTGACAGCTGCACTCTGCATAGTCGGTAAAAAAAAATAAGTACAAAGTATGAAAAATAAAATTCGAATCCCCTCTCTGCTTCCCTTTACCATCATTAGAAATAAAGAAATTAAAAAAAATAAGCACAGTTGGATTCGCCACATTTGTAAAAGTCTTCTTCCTGCTGTGAGAACAGGTTGATAGACTGCCATTTCTAGCACAACAGAAGGCTGGCCTACCTGTTATCATTGCTAAATAAAGACAGTTGAAGCAAAGTCAAGATGAGGTTCAAATCCCAAAGGAAACTTAGAAAAAATAAATACATAAATAAACAATCCTCCATAAAGAAATTAAAAAAATAAATCTATTTAGTATTGACTCATGCTAAAAGTCTAGGCCATCAAAGTATAATAATAATTAAATACAATAGACAGAAAAATAATCAAGATGCCAGAAATGTTTTTTTCGGTCACCACACCACCTAAAAGAAAATGCAATAAAAGCTGATAAAAACATTGTATGTCCCCTAAAATTGTATCAATAAAAACATTTTCTCAGCATGCAAAAAAAGCAATCGCTAACACAACTTCATCAACGGAAAAATAAAAAAGTCAAGGGTCCTGCGATTTGGTGGCACAAGCCCCTCAAAAAATGTTTTAAATTCTGATTTTTTTTTCTCAACAGTAAAATAAAAACAAATGATGCAAGTTTGGTATCACTGTAACCATACTGACCTGGAGAATCATATCACCTGGTTAGTTTTACCATACAATGAACGCTGTACAAAAACACAAAAAATAATCGACCATTAACCTCTTCAACCTGAAACCTGTTTTCAACTTCCTGACCAGGCCATTTTTTTCAATTCTGATCACTGTCACTTTATGAGGTCATAACTCTGAAACGCTTCAAAGGATCCTGGTGATTCTGAGACTGTTTTCTCGTGACATATGGTACTTTATGATAGTGGTAAAATTTCTTCGATTTGATTTGTGTTTATTTGTGAAAAAAAAAGAAATTTGGCGAAAATTTTGAAAATTTTGCAATTTTTAAACTTTTAGCTTTATGCCTTTAAATTAGAGAGTCATATCATACAAAATAGTTAATAAATAACATTACCCACATGTCTGCTTTACATTAGTGCAATTTTGTAAACAATGTTTTTTGTTAGGAAGTTATAAGGGTTAAAAGTTGACCAGCGATTTCTCATTTTTTACAACAAAATTTGCAAAACCATTTTTTTAAGGACCACCTCACACTTGAAGTCACTTTGAGGGGTCTATATGACAGAAAATGCCCAAAAGTGACACCATTATAAAAACTGCACCCCTCAAGGTACTCAAAACCACATTAAAAAAGTTTATTAACCCTTCAGGTGCTTCACAGGAATTTTTGGAATGTTTAAAAAAAATTGAACATTTAACTTTTTTTCACAAAATGTTTAATTCAGATCCAATTTGTTTTATTTTACCAAGGGTAACAGGAAAAATTGGACCACAAAAGTTGTTGTACAATTTGTCCTGAGTACGCTGATACCCCACATGTGGGGGTAAACCACTGTTTGGGCACATGGCAGAGCTCGGAAGGGAAGGAGCGCCATTTGACTTTTCAATGCAAAATTTGCTGGAATTGAGATCGGACGCCATGTCGCGTTTGGAGAGCCCCTGATGTGCCTAAACAGTGGAAACCCCCACAAGTGACACCATTTTGGAAAGTAGACCCCCTAAGGAACTATTCTAAGTGTGTGATGAGCACTTTGAACCCTCAAGTGCTTCACAGAAGTTTATAATATAGAGCCATTAAAAAAATCATATTTTTTTCACAAAAATGATTTTGCCCCATATTTTTTATTTTCCCAAAGGTAACAGAACAAATTGGACCACAAAAGTTGTTGCGCAATTTGTTCTGAGTACGCTGATTCCCCATATATGGGGGTAAACCACTGTTTGGCCCCTGATGTGCCTAAACAGTGGAAACCCCCACAAGTGACCCCATTTTGGAAAGAAGACCCCCTAAGGAACTTATCTAGATGTGTGGTGAGCACTTTGAACCCCTAATTGTTTCACTAAAATTTAGAATGTAGAGCCGTGAAAATTAAAAAATAATTTTTTTCCACAAAATGATCTTTTATCCCGCAATTTTGTATTTTCCCAAGGGTACCAGGAGAAATTGGACCCCAAAAGTTGTTGTTCAATTTGTCCTGAGTACGCTGATACCCCATATGTGGGGGGGACCACCGTTTGGGTGCATGGCAGAGCTCGGAAGGGAAGGAGCACTGTTTTGGAATGCAGATCTTGATGGAATGGTCTGCAGGCGTCACTTTGCATTTGCAGAGCCCCTGATGTACCTAAACAGTAGAAACTCCCACAAGTGACCCCATATTGAAAACTAGACCCCACAAGGAACTTATCTAGATGTGTTGTGAGAACTTTGAACCCCCAAGTGTTTCGCTAAAGTTTATAACGCAGAGCGGTGAAAATAAAAAATATATTTTTTTCCACGAAAATGATATTTTAGCCCCCAAATTTTTATTTTCCAAGGGTACCAGGAGAAATTGAACCCCAAAAGTTGTTGTCCAATTTGTCCTGAGTACGCTGATACCCCATATGTGGGGGGAACCACTGTTTGGGCGCACGGCAGAGCTCGGAAGGGAAGGAGTGCCGTTTGGAATGCAGACTTAGATGGATTGGTCTGCAGGCGTCACGTTGCATTTGCAGAGCTCCTGATGTACCTAAACAGTAGAAACCCCCCACAAGTGACACCATATTGGAAGCTAGGTCCCCCAAGGAACTTATCTAGATGTGCTGTGAGGACTTTGAACCCCCAAGTGTTTCACTACAGTTTATAACACAGCCATGAAAATAAAAAATCTTTTTTTCCCACAAAAATTATTTTTAGCCCCCGTTTTGTATTTTCCCAAGGGTAACAGGAGAAATTGGACCCCAAAAGTTGTTGTCCAATTTGTCCAGAGTATGCTGATACCTCATATGTTGGGGTAAACCCCTGTTTGGACGCACGGGAGAGCTCGGAAGGGAAGGAACACTGGTTTACTTTTTCAACGCAGAATTGGCTGGAATTGAGATTTCTACGCCATGTCGCGTTTGGAGAGCCCCTGATGTGCCTAAACAATGAAAACCCCCAATTCTAACTGAAACTCTAACCGAAACACACCTCTAACCCTAATCCCAACCATAACCCTAACCACGCCCCTAACCCTAATCCCAACCCTAATCCCAACCGTAAAAGTAATCCAAACCCTAACTTTAGCCCCAACCCTAACCCTAACTTTAGCCCCAACCCTAACCCTATCCCCAACCCTAACCCTAAACCCAACCCTAACACTAACCCCAACCCTAACTTTAGCCCCAACCCTAACCCTAAGTTTAGCCCCAACACTAACCTTAACTTTAGCACCAACCGTAACCCTAACCCTAACTTTAGACCCAACCCTAACCCTAATGGGAAAATGGAAATAAATACATTTTTAAAATTTTTATTATTTTTCCCTAATTAAGGGGGTGATGAAGGGGGGTTTGATTTACTTTTATTGCGTTTTTTTGGTGGATTTTTATGATTGGCAGCCGTCACACACTAAAAGACACTTTATTGGAAAAAATAATTTTTGCATCACCACATTTTGAGAGCTATAATTTATCCATATTTTGGCCCACAGAGTCATGTGAGGTGTTGTTTTTTTGCGGAACGAGTTGATGTTTTTATTAGTACCATTTTCGGGCACATGACATTTTTTGATTGTTTTTTATTCCAATTTTTTGGATGCAGAATGAACAAAAACCAGCAATTCCTGAATTTATTTTAGGGGGGCGTTTATACCGTTCTGTGTGTGGTAAAATTGATAAAGCAGCTTTATTCTTCGGGTTAGTACGATTACAGCGATACCTCATTTATATCTTTTGTTATGTTTTGGCGCTTTTACACAATAAAAACTATCTTATATAAAAAATAATTGTTTTTGCATCACTTTATTCTGAGAGCTATAACTTTTTTATTTTTCTGCTGATGATGCTGTATGGTGGCTTTTTTTTTGCGGGACAAGATGACGTTTTCAGTGGTACCATGGTTATTTATATCTGTCTTTTTTCATCACATTTTATTGCACTTTTTGTTCGGCGATATGATAATAAAGCGTTGTTTTTTGCCTCATTTTTTTTTTTTGCTTTGTTTACTGAAGGGGTTAACTAGTGGGATAGTTTTATAGAGCGGGTCGTTACGGACGCGGCGATACCAAATATGTGTACTTTTATTGCTATTTTTATTATTTCTCTGAGCAGGCGCTGGCAAGCCACCTCAGTAAAGGACCCGGAAGGAGCCCCACGGCCATTTTGGATCCGGGGACTCCTTCCAGAACACCGGAACAACGCAGGGTGCCCCCTCGGTGCTCACTGTGAGACCGCGCGATCGTGCCGCAGTACTAGTACGGCATATGTCGGGAAGGGGTTAAGCAGTTCTTGGTGACATTGTCCACATGTATTACATTGCAGCTACCAACAAAAAGGCTGTGATCCTAAACTTCATTCTCCCGTGTCCTTTTGCAAACACCCACAACAGGAAGGTTTATATGAAACATTTTTCATATTTTATATTGCTAAGAAAAATGAAATATTTTCAAAAAATAATTAAAATATTATATTTTATTTTAACATTATTACATTTCTTTATGATACATTTCCTTTAAAGCAGGGGAGGGGAACCTCCGTCCCGCGGGCCGCCTGTGGCCCTCGGTGGCTTTTCATGCGGCCCTCGGGAAGGTCCCCGAAGTCTGCAATGTCTGGGCGGCAGCCGCATCCTGATGGCTGCCGGCCCTTTAACTCCAAGTGCACGGCATGCAGCGTTCATTACAGAACGCTGCCTGCCCTGCACATGAATGGGGTCATCGGGGTGGGCAGGCTTAGTGACGGGTGGTCGGGGTTAACAGCAGGGTGGGAAGGGCTAGCACAGAGGTGGGAGGCTCCAGCACCAAATGCTCTCCTGTCCAAGAAGAGGAGCTGCTACAGCCAGAGAGTCCAGAGCATCTCTGTGCTGGCAGCTCTGCAGGTGATCTATGTCCCTCAGCTAATCTATGTGCCCAGTGTGATCTCTGTGCCCCCCTTCTATGTGCCCCAATATGATCTCTTTACTTCCCCAACTATAAGCCCCTTTTCATCTCTGTGCCCTTCCTGTTATCGCTGTGCTTCTCAGCTATGTGGCCCAATATGATCTCTTTACTCCCCCCAACTATAAGCCCCCTCTGATCTGTGCCTCCCAGCTATGTGCCCCATGTCATCTCTGTGCCCCTCCTGTGATCCCTGTCACCCCAGCTATATGCCCCCTGTGATTAATGTGCCACTTGGTGATCTCTGTTCACCCTGATATCTCTCTGCCCCCCCCCCCCCCCGCAGCTATATGCCCTCTGCGATTTTTGTGCCCACACGCTATATGCCCCCCGTGATCTCTGTGCCCCCCAGCTATATGCTCCCTGTGATCTCTGTGCCCCCAGCTATGTACCCCCTATGATTTCTATGCCCTCCAGCTATATGCCCACCTGTGATCTCTGTGCCCCCAGCTACGTACCACCTGTGATTTTTGTGCCCTCCAGCCATATGCCCCCCCTGTGATCTCTGTGCCTCCCAGCTATGTGCCCCATGTCACCTATATGCCCCTGTGATTTCTGTGCCCCCAGTGATCTGTTCCCTCTGTGATCTCTCTGTCCCCCGCAGCTATATGCCCCTGTGATTTCTGTCCCCTCCAGCTATATGCCCCCGTGATCTCTGTGCCCCCCCAGCTATGTACCCCCTGTGATATTTGTGCTCCCATGTGATCTGTGCCCCCTGTAATCTCTGTCCCCTCCAGCTATGTGCCCCTCCGTGATCTCTGTACCCCCAGCTATGTACCATCCTTTGATCTTTGTGCCCCCTGTGATTTCTGTGCCCCCCTGTGATCTTCATGCCACCCCTGGAAAAGCAGCTGTGAGAAGCAACGTGATCAGTATCACCTAACATCACAGCTGCACCAAAGAGAAGCAGCTCCAGCCGTCACATTAAGGGTGAGTTACCGTAATTAATTGTTTGACTAAGTATACCGTGGTAATTTTCAAGGTGATCATTGTTATGTGGTCCCCGGATGATGGTAGAAATTTCCAAATGGTCCCCGGCCGGAAAAAGAAAGACTTTGGTGGCAACAAACACTGAGTTTTTAGTTTGCATATTATGGAGAATGCAAAAACCTCCATGCCCGAACTCCAGAACGTAAAACTTCTACTGACCCAAAAGCATAATAAGCTTCAATATGTCCAAAATCATATAAATAGCCACAGAAGATTTGTGATGCTGTTCTGAGGAGCAATTAAATAAAACTAAACCTTTTCAGGCCTATGCATCAGATGTTTTTATGAAGGAGGAGGAAATAAGCATAAGGTGAAAAGGACACGCTGCCTACAGTGGTCCATGGCGGTGGCTCAGTGATGTTCTTCGGCTCCTTTACATCTTCTGGTACTAAAAAACTGCAGTGTGCAGAGGGAAATTTGAATTCAATCAGAAAATCCTAGGAGAAAACATTATACCTTCTGTTAGGAAGCTGAAGACAACCCTTTGCCTTCACAGCCAGATTTAATTTTAACATTTGTATTTTCCCTCTCTCTCTACCAAGATCTTTTCTTTTTCATTTTAATGTCAACATAGACATATGAGGGCTTGTTTTTCACTTGATGAGTTGTGATATAGTGAAAATTGCTGTCTAATATGATGCTAAGCCAATGGCTGAGCTTCACAAAAGTACCAAGCTGATGGGGGCCTTCAACAGTCATTGGAACCCATTTGTAACTGTGTGCACGGCAACTGCTCTATGTAAATAATAATAATAATCTTTATGTCCATTTTTTTGAACGTAAAGAAACTTGTACAAACTTTTCTGACTAATTATCATCATTTTACCGTTTTTACAGTGAACGCAGCTGATGTCTTCATCTTCATGTCAGAATTATGGACTGTAGACATGGATCCCTTATAATCATGATTTATTCTGGTTTTCCAAGTGTGCACAAAAAATATTGCCTGTCCATGATTTTTAATAGCCTGTCCAGAAAAAATAAAAAAAAAACAAGTTGGCAATTGTGGGTGCGATCTAAACCAATCACCAGTCCGTGTCTACCTATTGTTTTCTTAAATACGGTAACAAGGACGCTCACAGACTAGTGATAGGAACTCTTTAACAACTGAAGACAACAAAAGAGTTGACACAATTGAGATTGTCTCTTGGGATTGTGTTCTGTAACAATATATGGCTGAATATTCAAATTTACCTGTAACTAGATTATCCAGTAAACTGTTCTATCTCTCAGAGAAAACAATTGGTCTCCAGAATGTTCTTTTCAAGATATCAGGATCTGATTTAATTATACTCTATTTGTATTAATTAAGATCCATTTACACTGCCCTGTGTAAATCAGTAAGGATCATAGTCTGTAAAGTGCTGTGGAATTAATGACGCTTTATAAATGAGTAAAATGAATAAATAAATGTTAGGGTACCGTCACACTATAACATTTCGATCGCTACCACGGTACGATTCGTGACGTTCCAGCGATATCGTTACGATATCGCTGTGTCTGACACGCAGCAGCGATCAGGGATCCTGCTGAGAATCGTACGTCGTAGCAGATCGTTTAGAACTTTCTTTCATCGCTGGATCTCCCGCTGTCATCGCTAGATCGGTGTGTGTGACACCGATCTAGCGATCTAGCGATGCGATCCAGCGATGCGTTCGCTTGTAACCAGGGTAAACATCGGGTAACTAAGCGCAGGACCGCGCTTAGTTACCCGATGTTTACCCTGGTTACAAGCGTTAAACTAAAAAAAAACAAACAGCACATACTTACATTCTGGTGTCCGTCAGGTCCCTTGCAGTCTGCTTCCAGCACTGTGACTGCCGGCCGTAAAGTGAAAGCAGAGCACAGCGGCTGTGCTTTCACTTTCACTTTACGGCCGGCAGTCACAGTGCGGGAAGCAGAGACTGCAAGGGACCTGACGGACACCAGAATGTAAGTATGTGCTGTTTGTTTTTTTTTAGTTTAACGCTTGTAACCAGGGTAAACATCGGGTAACTAAGCGCGGTCCTGCGCTTAGTTACCCGATGTTTACCCTGGTTACCCAGGGACCTCGGCATCTTGGTCGCTGGAGAGCGGTCTGTGTGACAGCTCCCCAGCGACCACACTACGATTTACCTACGATCACGGCCAGGTCATATCGCTGGTCGTGATCGTAGGTAAATCGTATAGTGTGACGGTACCCTTAGAGTTGGAAGGGACCTCCAGGGTCACTGTGTCCAACCCCCTGCTCAATGCAGGACTCACTAAACCATCTCAGACAGATGTCTGTCCAGCCTCTGTTTGAAGACTTTTAGGGTATGTGCACACGTAGGAAGCTCCTCTGCGTAAAAACGCTGCGGATTCCGCACAAAGAATTGACATGCTGCGGAAAATAAAACGCTGCGTTCCCGCACTTTTTTTCCGCAGCATGTGCACTGCGGATTTCATATCCCATAGGTTTACATTGTACTGTAAACTCATGGGAAACTGCTGTGGATCCGCAGCTGCGGAAACGCTGCGGATCCGCAGCAAAATCCACAACGTGTGCACATATCCTTATTGAAGGAAAAGCTCACCACCTCTCATGGCAGCCTGTTCCACTCATTGATCACCATTAGGCTAAGTTTAAATTAGGCATTTTTGCAGCATTTTTTATGCTTTTTTAATGCAAATATTCAGCTATGTTTCACAGTACCATCTATGTCTAGGAGATTTCAGAAATCTCATGCACACACATTGTTTTTTTTGTCATCAGGATTTTGTGCTTTGCATGTTTTTTTGCACGATGGAAAAAGTCACTTCTTTCAGCGTTTTTTTCACCCATTGAAACTAATGGATGGTGAAAAACGCTGAAAAAACGCACCATAAACGCAGGTATCAGGTTTTGCTGCCTTTTTTGTGCCAAAACCTAATTCTATAGAATAGGACTTTTTTCCAACACTAAACTTTATCAGCATGCACAAGAGATAACTCTAGCATGCCAAAACCACAGCAAAAACTGCAAGAAAAACTTTATTTTTTTCTGCAGCTTCTTTCCTGCCAAGAGATCAGGTTTTGCTTCAGAAAAAAAACACTGAAAAAACACGCTACGTATGAGCTTACCCTCACTGTCAAAAAGTTTCTTCTAATATCTAATCTGTATCTTCTCCCGTTCAGTTTGTGAAGCGAAATGATCTTTTGGGATTCAGAAAAGATTACCCCTTATTGCAGCGTAGCACCCAATGTAAACAATACTTGCACAGCCAAGAAAAATGGCAGCCTCTGCGCACCGAACCATGTATTACAGATCATTGATTGTGCATCTAAAGTCATGGTCTCAATCAAAGATCAACACAAATCCTAAATGCTGTTTTGAAGTATAGAATAAGCTTATTGGAAAAAAATAATTTCTTGTCAAATACTTTTTTTAATCCCTTCACACCAGGTCCATTTTTCTTATTTTTCATTTTCGTGTTTTCCTCCCCTTCTTCCAAGAGATATAATTTTTTTCTCTTACAGGCATTATAGCCTTGCTTGTTTTCACATTAGCTTTTCAGTAGCACTCATTACATTTATATTTGATCGGGCAAATGCCCATGCACAGTTTATGATAATTTCTAATATTTGTATCATGCACTATGCACTTTATTTGCAATTTATGACTTTGAATTTTTCATATTGTTTCTGCATGTCTGGTCCTTTTTATATTTTTGGTAGTGCAATCTCCTCTGTGCAGATAATTATTTTTATGTCCCAATGCTCCTGCACTCTTTGTATGTTCCCTATCTTGAATCATATATTTTTTTGAATGTTTACAATAAAATTGAATTTTACTATACAATTTACTATACAATTATTGCAATTTATCGTCGAGCCTCTGCACGAAGACTGAGATTGTGTTTGTAGTCATCAGTAATAAACGTTTTTGCCTATTTTTTTTTTTCTTTTTTTGGACTGTGTTAATTTAGGGGTGTCAATGGGCAGGATTTGTGACGTGCTTCTGGCTGGCAAATGTTAAATCCTACTGTCAGAGATTGACAGCAGAATTTAACTGCTTAAAGGCACATGACAGCTGATTAAATCAGTTATCATGTGTGGGCACAGATGAGGGCTCAGTTCTGGAGCCCGCATCAAAGTCGGGAACACAACATATAGTGTAAATATACATCATATGTCGTGAAGGGGTTAAAGAAACAAAATCAATAAAATCCACAGGGTATGCTCTTTTACTAGGGTCACATTGCGTTAGCAGCAGCCCGTTCAGCACATAAGCTAACGGGCTGCTGCTAGCGCAAGTGCCTGCGCTACATCACGCTAGCGCAGATGGGGCTTCTGCTAGCTCCATCTGCGCTAGCAGTGACGGACCCGGAAACGCTGCAGCCAGCATCTCGGGTCCGTCACTCAATGACGGCGCATCACTAGCGCACGCCCATTCTGGGCATGCGCTAAGCGATGCGTCCGACATTGCATTCAATGGCGGCGTTAATGGAGTACGTTACACCGTGTTATGCCGCGGTGTAACGTACTCCGTTTAACGTTGCCCCTGAACGCAATGTGAACCTAGCCTAAAAATGGCTATCCAGAACTTTGCTTCTTTTTTCGAATAGGTAGAGAGGTAGTTTGGCAACTAACTGCCAGTTCTGTCCGGCAATGATCGCTGTTGGCTCAAAGAAGTCATGGACCGCTTCGGCCAGTGATTCCTCTGATTCAGGTGATGTCACATTGACATAAGAGCTTCTTCTATTCTGTTCTGCTCTATTGAGTCGGTGTCACTGCAGATGTCGTGCTGATTGAAGCCGTTCCCCGCTGCCAAACTTCAGGGTACCAGCTGTCAATTAGCATGACGTTGGCAATGATGATCCATCGACAGAGCTCACCAGAAAATAAAGAGTTCTATTAAAGGGAACCTGTCACCTGAATTTGGCGGGACTGGTTTTGGGTCATATGGGCGGAGTTTTCGGGTGTTTGATTCACCCTTTCCTTACCCGCTGGCTGCATGCTGGCTGCAATATTGGATTGAAGTTCATTCTTGGTCCTCCGTAGTACACGCCTGCGCAAGGCAATCTTGCCTTGCGCAGGCGTGTACTACGGAGGACAGAGAATGAACTTCAATCCAATATTTCGGCCAGCATGCAGCCAGCGGGTAAGGAAAGGGTGACTCAAACACCCGAAAACTCCGCCCATATGACCCAAAACCAGTCCCGCCAAATTCAGGTGACAGGTTCCCTTTAACCTAAGGTCAAAGAAAGCAGGACAGTCACCGCCTCAACCAAGCGAGATCGTAGATATGCAGACAATTCAGGTAGTTTATAGCCCCAGACAAAAAAATACCAAAAGTCCTGGATATCCCCTTTAACCCCTTTACCCCCGAGGGTGGTTTGCATGTTAATGACCAAGCCAATTTTTACAATTCTGACCACTGTCCCTTTATGACATAATAACTCTGGAACGCTTCAATGGAGCCCGGTGGTTCTGACATATTGTACTTCATGTTAGTGGCAAAATTTCTTTGATATGACTAGCGAATATTTGTAAAAATTAAAATGAAAATTTGGTGAAAATTTCTCAATCTTCCAAGTAGCATTTCCCACATGTCTACATTACATCACCACAATTTTGGAACCAACATTTTTTTTGTTAGGAAGTTATAAGGGTTAAAAGTTAAACAGCGATTTCTGATTTTTACAACACCATTTGTTTTAGGGACCACCTCACATTTGAAGTCACTTTGAGGGGTCTATATGATAGAAAATAGCCAAAAGTGACAGAATTCTAAAAACTGCATCCCTTGAGGTGCTCAAAACCCTATTCAAGATGTTTATTAACCCTTCAGGTGCTTCACAGGAAGTTTTGGAATGTTTAAAAAAAAATGTACATTTTTCTAGACCCATCAAGGAACTTATCTAGATGTGTGGTGAGCACTTTGAACCCCCCAAGTGCTTCACAGAAGTTTATAACGTAGAGCCGTAAAAATAAAAAAACATAGTTTTTCCACAAAAGTGATCTTCTTGCCCCAAATTTTTTTTCCCCCAAGGGTAACCGGAGAAATTGGACCCCAAAAGTTATTGTGCAATTTGTCCTGAGTACGCTGATACCTCAAATGTAGGGGAAAACCACTGTTTGGGCGCATGACAGAGCTCAGAAGGGAAGGAGCGCCAGATTTAACTGTTATGATTTGCAGGTGCCATGACCCACTGGGAGAACCCATTTTATGAACTATACCTCTCAATGAATTTGTCCAGGGGTGCAGTGATCATACTGACACCATGGGTGTGTCATATAATTTTATACCATATATATATATATATATACATATATATATATATATATATATATATATATACAGTACAGACCAAAAGTTTGGACACACCTTCTCATTTAAAGATTTTTCTATATTTTCATGACTATGAAAATTGTAAATTCACACTGAAGGCATCAAAACTATGAATTAACACATGTGGAATTATATACTTAACAAAAAAGTGTGAAACAACTGAAATGATGTCTTATATTCTAGGTTCTTCAAAGTAGCCACCTTTTGCTTTGATGTCTGCTTTGCACACTCTTGGCATTCTCTTGATGAGCTTCAAGAGGTACTCACCGGAAATGGTTTTCACTTCACAGGTGTGCCCTGTCAGGTTTAATAAGTGGGATTTCTTGCCTTATAAATGGTGTTGGGACCATCAGTTGTGTTGTGCAGAAGTGTGGTGGATACACAGCTGATAGTCCTACTTAATAGACTGTTAGAATTTGTACTTAATTCTCTGACCAAGATGAGCAGAGACCACTCCTCTCTGCTTCACACCTGATTGCACTTAGTTGTACATATATTGCATAGTACAAGTCTGCAATGACTTTAGTCTGCTGTGTGATTCCTCTAAGTGCGTCCAAGAAGTGTGAAGATTATGTAGAATTAAAACCAGAATTGAACCAGAAGGAAACTGAAGGTAACTGACCAGTCACTGTAGACAATGTTTCTGTTTGTTTTCACTTTCACCCCTATAATTCTTCACTTTCTGCAAACTCCCCTAATCCCTACTCCTAGTAAAGAACTGGCCATCTCCTCTTCAATCCTCCCCATCCATCTCACCTCCTCCTCAGAACTGTTCCTTATCATACAATCCTCTGTCTCTAAGCACAGACAGCCACCTCATGCCCTCTCCTGCTCCCACCTGCTAACACTTTCTCTGCTCCTTCTCACTGTTGGTGATATCTCTCCAAATCCTGGTCCTCCTCACCACATCCCCACAGTCAGTTCTACCTCCCACCCACGCTCCATCACAAATTTCCGTAACCTCTCTAATTTTATACCCATTCGCCCAGCCCCCACTTCCCCAGTCCCACTAACAGGAGCTCTGTGGAACGCTCGCTCTGCCTGCAACAAGCTTTCCTACATCCACGATCTTTTTGTTACTACCAAACTTTCCTTCCTCGCCATCACTGAAACCTGGCTCACCCCTTCTGACACTGCACTTTCCTATGGTGGCTTCCACCTTTCTCACACACCCCGCCCCAGCAGCAAGCATGGCAGAGGAGTTGGTTTTCTCCTGTCCGATAACTGCTCCTTCACCCCAATCCCACTGCCACCCTCTGTTACCCTCGCTTCCTTTGAGGTGCACTCTGTGCATATCAATGTCCCCACCAACCTCCAATTAGCTGTCATTTACTGCCCCCCAGGGCCAGCCATCACCTTCTTGTACCACTTCACCACCTGGCTACTTCATTTCCTTTCTGCGGACATCCCCACTATCATCATGGGCGACTTCAACATACCCATTGACACTTCCCTCTCAGCTGCAACTAAACTTCTATCTCTCACTTCCTTCTTCGGCCTCACTCAATGGTCTTCTGCAGCCACTCACAAAGATGGTCACACATTGGACCTCATCTTCTCCTGCCTCTGCTCCCTATCTAACCTCTCTAACTCACCTCTTCCTTCTTTCTGACCACAATCTACTCACATTCTCTTTCCTCTCCACTCCTTGTCTACATTCCCCACCCCACAAACTTGCACACCCTCACAGAAATCTTAAACACCTTGATCTACATTCACTCTCTGAATCCCTCCTCCCTCTCACAGACATAAGTTCCCTACACAATGCGGATGACAATGCCGCTCTATATAACACCACAATAGCTGCAGTTTTGGAATCTCTTGCCCCTCTCACACATAACAAAGCTCGCAAAACCAACAGACAGCCCTGACACACCAGCCTGACAAAAGAACTGAGGTGAGCTTCCAGGGCTGCAGAGCGGAGATGGAAAAGATCCCACTCCAACGAGCACTTTATCACATTCAAACAGTCCCTCACTACTTTCAAGACCACACTCGCCACAGCTAAACAAACCTACTTCTCATCTCTCATATCCTCCCTGTCTCACAACCCTAAACAGTTATTCAACACCTTCAACTCTCTCCTCCGTCCCCCAGCACCTCCTCCCTCCCCACTCATCTCAGCTGAAGACTTTGCCTCAGTTTTCAAGATCGCCACAGTCTTCATCCCAACTCTAACCCATCTCTTCAACCTATCACTAACAACTGGTGTTTTCCCCTCAAGCTTTAAACATGCCTCAATCGCACCTATCCTCAAAAAGCCCTCTCTTGACCCATCCTCTGTATCTAGCTATCACCCTATATATCACTTCTCCCCTATACCTTAAAACTACTGGAACAACACGTCCATCTTGAACTGTCCTCCCATCTATCTTCCTGCTCCCTTTTCGACCGCTTACAATCAGGCTTCCAGTCACACCATTCCACTGAAACTGCCCTAACTAAGGTCACCAATGACCTATTAACTGCCAAGAGCAAGCGACACTACTCTATCCTCCTCCTGGACCTGTCCTCTACCTTTGACACAGTGGACCATTCCCTATTACTACAGACCCTCTCATCCCTTGGCATCAGAGACTTGGCCCTATCCTGGATCTCATCATACCTAACTGATTGAACATTCAGCGTCTCCCATTCACACACCACCTCCTCACCTCGCCCCCTATCTGTCGGAGTCCCGCAAGGTTCTAGGGCCCCTGCTCTTCTCCATTTACACTTTTGGCCTGGGACAGCTCATAGAATCTCACGGTTTTCAGTATCATCTCTATACTGATGACACACAGATCTACATCTCTGGACCAGAATCCCTCAATGTCCATCCGCTATTTCATCCTTCTTCTCTGCTAGATTTCTAAAACTTAACATGGACAAAACAGAATTCATTGTCTTTCCCCATCTCATATGACCCCCCAACAAACCTATTCATTACAGTAAACGGCTGCCCACTCTCCCCAGTCCCACAAGCTCGCTGTCTCGGGGTAATCCTTGACACTGATCTCTCCTTCAAACCGCATATCCAAGCCCTTTCCACTTCCTGCCGCCTTCAACTCAAATATTTCATGGATCCGTACATTCCTAAACCAAGAATCTGCAAAAACCCTAGTTCATGCCCTCATCATCTCCCGCCTCGACTACTGTAACCTCTTGCTCTGTGGCCTCCCCTCTAACACTCTCCAATCTATTCTAAACTCTGCTGCCCGACTAATCCACCTGTCCCCCCGCTATTCCCCGGCCTCTCAAGGGAAGGGAGAAAGCGGTCGATTAGGGACGCGAAACGCGCGTCGGGGGGCTTTCGCTACACACCCAGCCCAGGACCCTCCTACCCCTGTCTGTGGTAAGTGCCTGCCAATCCTCCCCATCACTACGGTTGCCCTACTGTGGGAATATACTGATTGGGGGTCTTTATTCGTAGTGGCAGGCACATTTTCCAATGCCTTAGTATTTCTCTGCACATGCACTCTATAATGAATTGTACTGATGGGCACTAACAGATGAGGGTTTGTGTCGGGTCCTGGTTGCCCTGGTGGGTTGTCCTTGCACACGTATCACCTTATTTTTGTCTTTAATATATATGTGTACTATACTATTGGAATTTTCAATAAACTTTGATATACTTTTTACATACCTAGTACAACTCTTATTTTTCTCCTTCTAAGCATGATGGGAGTAATAGTCCAATCAGCCACCGCCTGTTGTGTCCTTTATTACTTAAATGTAACTCTCATCATTCTACTTTGCTCGTGCCAATTGCTGGCAGAGCAGGGGAGAATGATGAAAGCCGAGTTCAGCATCCGGCGCCGGGGAACAGCGCTTACTGTAACGCTTCTTCCCTGATGCCCGTCCTTGTGTTACTGATGCGGCACACGCATGCCACACGTGTGCCGCAAGTATTAGGCTGCCGTCACACTAGCAGTATTTGGTCAGTATTTTACATCAGTATTTGTAAGCCAAAAGCAGGAGTGGAACAATTAGAGGAAAAGTAGAATAGAAACATATGCACCACTTCTGCATTTATCACCCACTCCTGGTTTTGGCTTACAAATACTGATGTAAAATACTGACCAAATACTGCTAGTGTGACGGCAGCCTTACACACATGGACACTGACATATCCGGTACTAGAACTATCAGGATGTGTGAAAGAGACCTTATAGCGGATTTTTATGTTGCTGCTGTCACACACTAAAAGACGGTTTTTATTGCAAAAAATAGTTTTTCCATCACCATATTTTGAGAGCTATAATTTTTCCATATTTCGGCCAACAAAGTCATGTGAGGTCTCGTTTTTTGAGGGATGAGTTGATGTTTTTATTGGTACCGTTTTCAGGGGCATGACATTTTTTGATCGCTTTCTATTCTGATTTTTGGGAGGCAGAATGAACAAAAACCAGCAATTCATGAATTTCTTTTGGGGGAGGCGTTTATTCTGTTCCATGTGTGGTAAAATTGATAAGTTAGTTTTATTCTTCGGGTTAGTACATTACAGCAATATCTCATTTATATCATTTTTTATGTTTTGGCAGTTTTGTATAATAAAAACTATTTTATATAAAAAATAATTATTTTTGCATCCCTTTATTCTAAGAGCTATAACTTTTTTTATTTTTCTACCGATGGAGCTGTATGGGGGTTTGTTTTTTGAAGGACAAGATGATGTTTTCAGCGGTACCATGTTTATTTATATCTGTCTTTTTGATCGCGTGTTATTCCACTTTTTGTTTGCCGGTATGATGATAAAGCTTTGTATTTTGCCTTGTGTTTGTTTTTTTAATGGTGTTCACTAATGGGGTTAACTATTGGTATAGTTTTATAGGTCGGGTTGTTGTGGACACGGTGATACCAGATATGTGTACTTTTATTGTTTAGATTTTTTCATTAAAATATTTATTTAGAGATAGAATAAATATCGAAATTTTCTTTTTTATTATTATTATTTTTGACTTTTTAAAAATATTTTTACAATTATTTAAAAAAAATGTTTTACTTTTTTTCTAACTTTTTTACTTTGTCCCACTATGGGACAATCATTTTTTGCAGACTGATCGCTTCTATGGCATGCAGATGAAGCAGCACCTGCATGCCATATAAGCTGTCAGTGCTGCACTGATAGGGAGACTTGGTGATCATGCACTGCACATGATCACCAAGTTTCCTAGATCTGGTGACCCGGAGGTCTTCATCACAACATCAGGTCACCATGGCAACATCGGGACCCTGCGTCACACCGCGGGGTCTCTGATGAAAAGGCAGAGGGGCTGTCATTCCCTGTGCCGGCTTCCGGAATGCTGCAATCGTGTTCGATCACAGTATTTTGGGGGTTAAAGTACTGGGAGAGGTCTGTGACTGCTCCTGGCACCTAGTGCCGGGTGCCAGCTGTCAGAATCAGCTGACACCCAGCGGCGATCGGTCGCGCTCCCCCCATAATCGCGGCCGATCGTTCAGACGTACTATTCCATCCATGGTCAAATTGGCCTGGGTCACATGGATGGAATAGTACGTCTGATGTCAGAAAGGGGTTAAGTATGTGACATTGCTTAATCACACAATAAAGTACCTTTCTGGAATAAACTGTCCTGTGTGTGCACATGACAAATAGCACATTTCCTGTTAATTGCTGCAGCCAGGATCATATTCCTCACCAACCGTTACACCGATGCCTCTACCCTGTGCCAGTCATTACACTGGCTACCCATCCACTCCAGAATCCAGTACAAAACTACTACCCTCATCCACAAAGCACTCCATGGCTCAGCACCACCCTACATCTCCTCCCTGGTATCAGTCTACCACCCTACCCGTGCCCTCCGCTCCGCTAATGACCTCAGGTTAGCATCCTCAATAATCAGAACCTCCCACTCCCGTCTCCAAGACTTTACACGTGCTGCGCCGATTCTTTGGAATGCACTACCTAGGTTAATACGATTAATCCCCAATCCCCACAGTTTTAAGCGTGCCCTAAAAACTCATTTGTTCAGACTGGCCTACCGCCTCAATGCATTAACCTAACGATCCCTGTGTGGCCTATTTATAATAAAAAAAAAAAAAAGGTTCCTCGCATCATGTTCTCATACACTTTATGCAGTATTAGCCCTCTGTGTCTGTACTGCTACATACTTAGGCAGGTAACTGGTTCATGCAGCTTTACATGAACACCTGAGCCTTACACTATAGCTGGTCCAAATAACTAAAGCAATTGTTACCATCCACCTCTCGTGTCTCCCCTTTTCCCCATAGTTTGTAAGCTTGCGAGCAGGGCCCTCACTCCTCCTGGTATCTGTTTTGAACTGTATTTCTGTTATGCTGTAATGTCTATTGTCTGTACAAGTCCCCTCTATAATTTGTAAAGCGCTGCGGAATATGTTGGCGCTATATAAATAAAATTATTATTATATTATTATTATTATTAATTACATGACTTGCATCCTCCACTTTCATTAGTTTTCCACTTTTTAGGCTCTCTCTCTTAATTTGCAATTGACTCTGAGCTGGTAGGTGGCGACTAGTTGCTAGAATGTCTCCCACACACTGCACAGCACACAAATAGGACATTATATTGTAGTAATGAGCTGTCTGGACGTGAAGCAAGCTCTGAGGTAAGGTAAAAGACTCATAAATGTTTTGTGTCTCCCACTGCATGTTTTTCACTCAACTCCTCATTCCTTCCTCCTCCATTCACCATAGTGTGTAATGGGCTTTGTTAAAGGGCACCTGTCATGTAAAACACTGCTATTAACCTGCAGATATTGGGTTAATCTTCAGGTTAATAACGTTCTGACACCATTCAGCTTCGCTGCTGGGAGGAAATTAACTTTATTTGCCCCTGGAAGCGTTCGTGCTTCGGTCATGGGGGTGGCTCCGGCACAGTTTCAATCACTGCTCTGTGTATAGAGAGTGGCTTTTGTAACCGCGCCTCCGCCACTGACTGACAGCTGGCTCAGCATTAGAACCGGCTGTCAGTCAGTGCCAGCGGCTCGGTTATAGCCACCGCTCGCTATACACACCGGTGACGGAAATAGTGCCAGCACCACGCATATGACTGGAAGTCAAACTCTGCCGTGAGGAACAAAGTTCACTTTCTCCCGGCAGCGGGGCTCTCAGTGTGGGAACAATGTAAAAACGCTATTAACCTGCAGATTAACCCCACATCTGAAGGTAATTAGCATTATTTTACATGGCATGTTCACCTTTCACTAAAGGTACCTTCACACTCAGCGACGCTGCAGCGATACCGACAACGATGTTGATCGCTGCAGCGTCGCTGTTTGGTCGCTGGAGAGCTGTCACACAGACAGCTCTCCAGCGACCAACAATCCCGAGGTCCCCGGTAACCAGGGTAAACATCGGGTTACTAAGCGCAGGGCCGCGCTTAGTAACCCGATGTTTACCATGGTTACCAGCGTAAACGTTAAAAAAACAAACACTACATACTTACCTTCCGCTGTCTGTCCTCCGGCGCTCTGCTTTCCTCTGCACTGTCAGCACCGGTCAGCTGGAAAGCAGAGCGGTGACGTCACCGCTGTGCTTTCCGGCTGGCCGGCGCTGACACAGGATGCAGGAGGAGTGCAGAGAAGCACAGCGCCTGGGACAGACAGCTGAAGGTAAGTATGCAGTGTTTGTTTTTTTAACATTTACGCTGGTAACCATGGTAAACATCGGGTTACTAAGCGCGGCCCTGCGCTTAGTAACCCGATGTTTACTCTGGTTACCAGTGAAGACATCGCTGGATCGGTGTCACACACGCCGATTCAGCGATGTCAGCAGGGAGTCCAGCGACGAAATAAAGTTCTGGACTTTCCTCAGCGACCAACGATCTCCCAGCAGCGGCCTGATCGTTGGTCGCTGTCACACATAACGATTTCCTTAACGATATCGTTGCTACGTCACAAAAAGCAACAATATCGTTATGTGTGACGGTACCTTAATGCAGTTAATTGTCAGACTGTTTTTTCTGAGCAAGGAGAAGTTGAGCTGTTTTTTTTCAAACAGGATGATACACTTAAGAGACAGTGGAAGATGAAGAAGTGGCTAATAAGTGGGGAAAGAAGTAGATATCTCTGATAAGATATATTACAAAGTTGCTTCACCTTATGAGTATCGACTTATACAAAGTTTGTTTAAAATACTGTTCCAATTTTAGTCATTAAATGTAGTAATTGATGCTACAGAGGATTAGCATGTTATTTCTCAGAATGTAGTAACAAATTGTAAGTAGACCATGATATTACGTAATAACACATTGATCCTTAACTGTATCAGTTTATACATAAATCAATAGAGGAAATGCTTGATATAATGACAGTAGTCCTGAAACCATACCATTAAATTACCGCCAATTGGCTACATGTACGCCAGCAGCGGTTGTTCAATAACCATTTTAAACAGGCCAATTACACTTCCCTGCACACGTAACAATTGTCTCAAAGATAATTCTATTCACATGGAATATCATTGTTCGTCTCTAAAAAAATATTTCATCTGATTAATGCGCGATTTGCACATTTGTAGGGTGAATGCTCCCTCGGCGCTTACATCCTTTCAGCGTCACTGCTTGTCCTGTATGAGCGGTCACGTGGTGCCGCACATTACAGTGATGAATATGCGGCTCCACCTCCCATAGGGGTGGAGCCACATATTCATTACTGTAGTAAGCGGCACCACGTGACCGCTCATACAGGACAAGCAGCGACGCTGAAAGGATGTAAGCGCCGAGGGAGCTGGGTAAGTATTTTAATGCCAGCGGGGGGGCGCACAGGGGGTGGGAGGGGGCAGATTACCGGCAACTTTATTTTAAAAACAAACATAAATTTAAAAAAAAGATTATTCATTCCTTCTTTCCAGCAAACGCTGCTGGGAAGAAGGGATGAATACCGGCTTCAGCACCGCACGCAAGGGACAGCGCTTAACTCTAGCGCTGTCTCCTGCACGGTCTGTGTGGTCCTCAATCGGCACACCGGCAGCACACGGCTGCCGCACGTGTGCCACACTGATGTTCAACGTAAGCACATGGACACACGGACATGGATAATTCCGGTACCGATTTTTCCAGTACCGGAATTATCTGGACGTGTGAGACTGGCCTTACACAGCTTACATCTGGGCAGATGCCAGCTTACCAGTAGATTTTCTCATCTAAGAAAATAGGGCTGATAATGCTAATCACACTCTAATCAAACTCTGATGAGAGCTTAACAAAAATGTGTGATCATAGTGTGGTCTGATATTCTCGGATGAGGAAGAGATGGGGAAAAAAATTCTATTTTCTCCATTCTGTCAGTCTGTGGAAATCAGACTGCACTCTGATGTCATCTGAGTGCAGCCCGATTTTTCCACAGACTCATTGATCTGCATGGCTGAGTGTGATCCTATAATCGGATCCAACTTGGTCATGCAGTGAACTTTTTCTCGGACAGGCACTGTCCGATAAAAAATAAGATATGTGCACGGCCCCATAGAATACAAGTGGTCTGAGTATGATTCAATGTTTTTTTTTTGGATCGCACTCAGATTAAATGGCTGTCTGCAGGAGCATGCTCTTTTGGAAGTAAAGAAGATGCTTACAAAAAGCTGGTTTTGCTGCCTTTTTTGTTGTGTGTTTTCTGCATTTTCACTGTGTTTTTATTGTCTCTTGTGCATGTTGATAAAGATTACTGCCCCCCCAAAAATTATGATGCCACTTCCTTAAGGTTTTTTCACAAAAAAATGCAGCAAAACCTGATACCTGTGTTTTTATAGCATTTTTGCACTTATCCATTACTTTCTATGGGTGAAAAAATGCTGCAAAAATGCCGAAAAAAACCTAAAAGAAGTGACATGCTGCCGTTTGCAAAAACGCCATTATCTTCCTTCTATCAAATTTCTTTCCGACTTTTTTTCCCACTTTACCTTCACTTTTTTTCTCCTTTTTTCTTTTCTTTCCTCTTTTTTTCCATTCTTTTTTCTTCCTTTTACCTTTCAATTTTCCTTTTTTCTCATGTTTTCTCTTAGTTTTTTTTCTTTCTTTATTCTTAAGTCCTTGTTCCTCATGTCTTTTCCCTGTTTTCTCTACCCATCCGCATGCCAACCCGTACAAATTTATAAATGTATCTCGGCAAGATGGCTCCCTCATTAAGGGGCTTCTCTCTATACCCTTTATACTTATACATGTTAAGATATGTTCTGTTGTACCTACATTTGTATTTTCTTACAATTGACTACTTATCGTATGTTTTGTTTATTTATGTTCATGCACAGATATATCTTGATAAAGGCCACAAGGGGTCGAAACATTGATTTATTTATCTGAAATCCATTGGGTCTTTTTGTTACTTTTTGCAAGAAACTTTTCTGCAAGATATTTTTGAGTGCCAAAGTTTCTACTCTATATATAAATACATTGACAGGGGTATATCTCTACACAGTCTGACATTTTCCAGTCAGCACTGCGTACTTAGAAAGATTTATTATAACCAGGGGCGTAACTACCGCGGTCGCAGCGGTCGCCATTGCGACCGGGCCCAGCAGGTAAGGGGCCCGGGGCCGGCAGGTCGGACTGTCCATCGGCAGAAGAGCCGGTGCCAGTAGTGGGCCAATCGGAGGAGCCGTTGCCTTGGCAGTGGGTGTGGCTGGTGACGTCTGGGTGGGGCCGTTGTCCCTGTGCGATGCGGAAGTTAGCCCCCAGCAGTGAGGCGGGTGGACCGGAAGACTGTGTGAGGAGCGGGGATGTCCGGCTAGGGTAGTGCAGTGCCGGGAGTCCCGGAGTGTTACGGAGGGAGCAGTCGAGACCGCGTCCTGTTCCAGCTATGAGTGAGTGCTGGGGAAAAGTTCGGGTTGTAGTGGGGGGAGGTGGTCCGCAGCCGGGCAGTGACAGGAGCTGGGTGGCACACGCTGTATATCCCGTCACCTGCCCGCTCACTGCTCTGCCACCTCCACAGTGTGGGGGCCAGGGTGAGCTGCTAATGGGTAACACGAGAAGGCTGGTGTCCTGGAATTGATGTGACACAGTGATCACTAGGGGTCTTCATACTGGTGACTCCTGAGTGATCCGTGCCCTGTACTATGCCCAGCACAGAGTGTAATGGCTCAGGTCTGTGCCCACTGTAATGTAGTACCCTGGACCTGTGGGTGTACCTCCTGTGTGGTCACATCATTAGTGCGACTCCTGAGTGATCAGTGCCCTGCACTATGCCCAGCACTGTGTGTAATGGCTCAGGTCTGTGCCCACTGTAATGTAGTACTCTGGACCTGTAGGTGTACCCCCTGTGTGGTCACATCATTCGGCTCTGGTCTGGAGTTATTGTAGGTGCTGTACCTATATCTGAGACAATGGGAGCCACTGCACTGTTCCTCCCCCTCCCCCCGCCAGTGCCGCCGCCGCATTTAAATATACCGGTGTCTATGACCTGTATATACCCCTGTGTGGGCTGTGCTCTATATACTCCTGTGTGGGCTGTGCTCTATATACCCCTGTGTGGGCTGTACTCTATATATCCCTGTGTGGGCTGTGCTGTATATACCCCTGTGTGGGCTGTGCTGTATATACCCCTGTGTGGGCTGTGCTGTATATACCCCTGTGTGGGCTGTGCTCTATATACCCCTGTGTGGGCTGTGCTCTATATACTCCTGTGTGGGCTGTACTCTATATATCCCTGTGTGGGCTGTGCTCTATATACCCCTGTGTGGGCTGTGCTGTATATACCCCTGTGTGGGCTGTGCTGTATATACCCCTGTGTGGGCTGTGCTCTATATACCCCTGTGTGGGCTGTGCTCTATACCACTGTGCGGGCTGTGCTGGATATACCACTGTGTGGGCTCTGCTGGATATACCACTGTGCGGGCTGTGCTGGATATACCACTGTGCGGGCTGTGCTGGATATACCACTGTGAGGGCTATGCTGGATATACCACTGTGCGGGCTGTGCTGGATATACCACTGTGAGGGCTATGCTGGATATACCACTGTGCGGGCTGTGCTGGATATACCACTGTGAGGGCTGTGCTGGATATACCACTGTGAGGGCTGTGCTGGATATACCACTGTGAGGGCTATGCTGGATATACCACTGTGCGGGCTGTGCTGGATATACCACTGTGCGGGCTGTGCTGGATATACCACTGTGAGGGCTGTGCTGGATATACCACTGTGCGGGCTGTGCTGGATATACCACTGTGCGGGCTGTGCTGGATATACCACTGTGAGGGCTGTGCTGGATATACCACTGTGAGGGCTATGCTGGATATACCACTGTGCGGGCTGTGCTGGCACCCAACACCATGTTGCACTGCAGGAGATTCCTCCTGCACGGCAACAGTCCGAGGCGTATCTAAGGGAAGGGGGGGGTTGGGGGGGCCCCATTTGGAAGTTCGCACCGGGGCCCATAACTTTGTAGTTACGCCACTGATTATAACACTAGTTTTACATTTATTAAAGAAATGACCCATAATCATTTTTTATGGAGAATTTAAGTATTTAATGAAATATGTCAGGAGAGGTGAGGTGGTCCATCCTCTTTACATTTTTTGGTAGATTTTCATTAAGCTAAATGCTCAGTGGTTAGCACTGCAGCGTTACAGCGCTGGGGTCCTGGGCACAAATCCCACCATAGACAACATCTGCAAGGAGTTTATATGTTCTCCCCATGTTTCCTTGGGTTCTCCAGTTTTCCCCCACACTCCAAACACATACTGATAGGGAATTTAGATTGTGAGCCCCAGTGGGGCAGTGATAAGATCTGTAAAGTGCTGTGGAATCTGATGATGCTATATAAGTAATCATATTAAATAAATTAAATAATAAATATAAATAAAAGTCCTCCAATAGGTTTGATATTGACTCATAATTAGTTAAATAGTCATTTTAAGAATAGAATTTTAGTGATTATTTAGGATCTATTTTCTCCTAGATTTTTTTACGACATGAAAAAACACACGAGAGATTTCACCACTGAGAAATGTATCCTGTTTCTGTTCCTGTTGTGGATTTGAACCCGCACTATAATCAGTTGTTTTGTAAACTACTGTAAATGTATCTCATTATGACTTATTGGCCATTTTCTAGTTTAACAATTGCTTCTATATATTCTAAGGCTATGTGCACACGTTGCGGATTAGGCTTAAGAATTTCTGGTGCGGATTCTGCCTCTCCTGGCAGAAAACGCACCTGCGGATTTGTTGCGTTTTTTGTGCGGTTCTGCAGCATTTTTTGTGAGTTTTTGCTGCGATTTTCTTGCGGATTTGCTGCGTTTTTTACCCCTGCGGTTATCTATAATGGAATGGGTACAAAAACGCTGCAGATTTACAAAAATGAAATGACATGCTACTTTTTTTAAACCGCAGAGTTTCCGCAGTGGATTTTCCGCAAAGTGTGCACAGCATTTTTTTTTCTCATTGATTTACATTGTACTGTAAATCAATTGCGGATCTGCAGCATTTCTGCACCTTAAAAACGCTGCGGATCCGCAGAGAATCCGCAACGAGTGCACATACCCTAATAGTTCTGTCGATCCCTATATTCATCCGTCCGCACCAGGAAGCCAAATACATACCTAGTTTGCAGACTTATCTGGCCCATCTTTTAATACTGATAATATAGCAGTTTTTTTGTTGAAGTCATTTTTCACGTTATTTAGTTCATAAAGCTATCTAATAAGTATAGTTTCTTTTCGTACTGTTTGTAGTTTACAAATAAACACATTTGTATGCTAGTGCATTACAGTCACAGCGGCTTGCACCTGCACATTTATTTAATATAGCTAAGATGTGCTGATCTATTTTGTTGGCTCATGAAAATGTAATTTAATATTTTATATTGCTCTTTTTTATGTTTTTTTTTTCTTATGTTTGATCCTTTATTTGTCTAACATGTCTGCAAAGATAATAGCAGGTTGTATCAACAGCTCATGGTAACTGGAAGAACTGATCTGGAAATGCCTATGCTTCTATACATTGGTGATGGGTTAAAATTGGGCATCTCGTACTTTTTTTTATGGGCCCTCTCAAGACAGAACAATGTGATGTCAGGGCTTCACTATCTGTACTGGAAGCATATGCAAAAGTTAAAAATGTCTCAAAATGTTTCTGTTTTTGTGTCCTGAACCCAATATAACATTACATTAAGTACTAAATAGGTCAATTTGGTTGACAAACTAAATTTTGTTACAACCTTAGAAAAGACTATGTAAAATATCATCACTAGTATAAAAAGTGACACCCCAGCAGCATATCATCAACAAATAGATGGTGCCTCACTGGTGAGGCCAGCCCCAAACAGGAGCTTAGAAACGTTTTTATCTTCTTGGGCTCCCGTCACACGTTCAGTATTTGTTCAGTATTTTTCATTAGTATTTGTAAGCCAATACCAGGAGTGGAACAATTTGAGGAAAAGTATAATAGAAACATAGGCACCACTTCTGCATTTATCACCCACTCCTGGTTTTGGCTTACAAATACTGATGTAAAATACTGACCAAATACTGCTAGTGTGATGGCAGCCTTAGAGTCCCAAGGACCCGAAATATTACTGGTAGCTTGCAGGAAAAATAATGCAACTATATCAAAAGTCATTGTTGCCCAATAGGGATGCACAACATGTAAAAATCTACACCCCTATGGGAGGTGGAGCCGCATATTCATCACTGTAATGAGCGGTACCACATGACCGCTCACACAGGACAAGCTGCCAGCACTGAGAGGAGGCATCGCGGAAGCTGGGTGAGTATTTCTCTGCAAGCGGGCGGGCGCAAGGGGGTGGAGAGGGGTGGGAGGCATTAGATGACCCACAAACTTTATTTTTAACAAAAAAAAACTTGATTTTTCATCCCTTTTCTCCTGCAAGCTCTGCTTTCAGGCGAGCAGGACAGAAGGGATGAATGCCGGCTTCAGCACCACACACAGGGGACAGCGCTGTCTCTCCTGCATGGTCTGTGTGGTCCTCAGGCGGCACACGGCTGCCGCACGTGTGCCACACTGATGAGCCACGTGAGCACACGGACACAGATAACTCCGGTACCGATTTCTCCGGTACCGGAATTATCTGGACGTGTGATTCTGGCCTTAAACAGATACTTTGTTGAAGTACATTTAAATTTATGGCTCCGATCAACATTTTTGGGTAGGAATCTATTAGCATGGAATATCAAGAATTGGCAATCTATGACCACTTTTCCTTGCAATAGTGGTCCAAATTTGTCATATTGTGAGGGCATCTCAAACATACCTTTTGGTTTTATAGTCAAAAAGTTCAACCTTGGCCTCATCAGAGGCACACTTGATGTAAGTTTTGGCATAACATAGCTGGACTTGAATGTTTTTCTTTGTAAGAAAAATCTTTTGTCTTGCCACTCTACCCCACAGGCAAGAGATAAGAAAAATACAGGAGATTGTTGTCACATGCAGTACACCACCAGTACTTGCCAGAAATTCCTGCAGCTCCTTTTAAAGGTAGTCTGTCATGTCAAAAAAGCTATTAACCTACAGATGTGGGGCTAATCTGCTGGTAAATGATGTTCTAAGACCGGTTTAAGGCTACTTTCACACTAGCGTCGGCGTCGGCCCGTCGCAGTCCGTCGGGCTGACGCATCCTGTGACAACGCAGCACAGCCGGGGCAGCGGATGCATTATTACAACGCTGACCCGCTGACCCATTGTGAGTTGCGGGGAGGAGGGAGCGGAGTTCCGGCCGCGCATGCGCGGTCGGAAATGGCAGACACGACGCACAAAAAAAGTTACATGTAACGTTTTTTTGTTCCGACGGTCCGCCACAACACGACGCACTACGGTTGCGACGTGTGGCAATGCGTCGCAATGCATCGCTAATGTTAGTCTATGGGGAAAAAACGCATCCTGCAGCCAACTTTGCAGGATGTGTTTTTTCACCAAAACAGCGCATTGCGACATCCGTCGTACGACGCTAGTGTGAAAGTAGCCTAACACGTCCTGATATTTCTTGTACCGGAAAAACCAGTACCGGAGATAAGTGTCCGTGTGTGTAATACTTGCACAAAGGCAGAAGGCTAGCACTCGATTCTTATGGATATGATGGTGCTTGTGAACGGAGCCGATGGACCCATAAACAATAGAGCACAAATTGAGGAATTTTGCTTCAAGTGAAAAATTTAATACAGGTGGCAGGTGAACTGACATTTCAGCCAGTTAATGGCCTTGATCATAATGCCGCCCTTGGAAAAATGTCTCTAGGTTAGAACACGAAATGTCAATATAGATGGTTGCAGTAAAAATGACTTGGCAAAAGTCAAAATAGGGGAATTTATGCACAAGGGTCAAAAATGACACCCCGCTGATTATATATGTCAATAAGACTGTAATTCCGTAAGTGGTAAAGTTGTGTATGCAGACACGAATGTGTCTTGTGAACAGCTAGGTAGCGCTGCAGCAGAAGCCGACACCCCAGGAGCATATAAGAGAGCTACCCCGCGTTCCGACACACGTGTACCAGTGTCTCCCACTCGTCCACCAACGCCACCTCCTGCAGCTGCGTCTCTCACATTCTCCTGGGGTATCGCTGTACTTGTTTCCACAACTGCGCTATCGCCATTGGATTCGGCTCCCTAACCTATATGACAGTGCCGACCTGTTTTATCTGAATCTTCTCCAGATACAATATGTGCCAGTATTCGCTAAATAGCCACTGGTGCCGGCTTCTGCTGCAACGCTACCCAGCTGTTCCCAAGACACATTTGTGTCTGCATACACAACTTTACCACTTACGGAATTACAGTCTTTTTGACATATATAATCAGCGTGGTGTCATTTTTGACCCTTGTGCATAACTTCCCCTATTTTGGATTTTGTCCATTCATTTTTACAAAAACATCCATATTGACATTTCGTGTTCTAACCTAGAGAAATTTTTCCAAGGGCAGCATTGTGATCAAGGCCATTAACTGGCTGAAACGTTAATTTGTGTGTAATACTTGTGGCATACGTGTGGCAACTGTGTGCTGCCTGTGTGCCCCATCACCGCTGGTCACTGAGGCTGTGTTCCCAGCCAGGCTGAACTGCGGTGACCTCTGTACCATGAGAAAAAGTCACTGAGTTCACTGCAGTTCAGTTCAGTGAGTACACCGCAGATCGAAGACCTGTGGTGAGCTCACTGAGCTGAACTGCGGTGAACTCAGTGACTGTTTCTCATGGTGGTTATGTGGGGAGATGGACTGCCTGGCAGTGGGTTTATAATTTCCTGCTGATACAATGATGATTTTATCAAAACTAGAGCAAGCAGCCCAGCAAGTGACACATTGCTGAAATCAGGGTCTCTGCCACTGTTATACTGCTCTCAGATTATGTGGCAAAAATCTGGTAACAGATTCCCTTTAAGAGTCAGCGTCCACGGCTGTATCAGAAAACTCTACATGCAATGTTTTCTTATGTAAATCCCAATATCTATCCAGATAACAAGTGATGCACAGGATGACTGGGAACAATCCAGTAGAAAACTATGGAATCAGCTCTGGCATCAGTTTCCCTCTGGCATTTTGCTGACACAGAGAGAATAAACAACTGAAGGCCACATAAATGGAAGCAAGGACTTTAAAACCATGCAAGGAAAAGTAATGCATGTGTAGCAATGCTATGTTTGTTATGTTCTTTAGCCATGAAGGCAAACTAAAAGCTGGATGAACAGCAAAACTCTAAAATGTTATTATTAGGGCAGGTGCACAGCAGCCTATTTTCTCTTTTCCGAGAAAATCTGGTTGATTATGCTAATCACATTCTGATCAAACTCTAATTAGAGTTTCAACAAAGTGTAATTTTCTTGGATGAGGAGAAGATGGAAAAAAAATGTCTCCATCTTCTCCATTCTGTCAGTCCATGAAAATCGGACTGCATTCAAATGTCAACCGAGAGCAATCTGATGTTTTCTCGGGACTCATTCACTTGCATGGCTGAGCGTGATCTGAAAATCAGATCCAATGAATGCTAATTTTTTCCCAGACCGGCTCAGTCCAAGAAATAATTGGACATTTGCACGGCCCCATAGAATAACATTGGTCCAGGTGCGATCTGATGATTTGTTGGATCGTACTCAGACTGAAAATACAGTCATGTGCCTGAGCCCTTTAAGGAATGGTTCTGGCTAAGACAAGTAGCAGAAAAATGTAATGAGACAGTGGTGAAATGAGATAACGAAATGTAAAATATATAATAGCACAGCGCATGTGTTTGTTACATCTTGGGCACGCCTGTAGGCTCTTATACATGACTGATTTAGTATAAACCGCTGCACATGTTGGCTCCACATCATATGAGATATTGCGCCATATTGTAGCTTACCCCATGATTTGCATCTTTCAACACTTGAGACATGACCCCACTCCATTATCCCACTGGCAGAGCACCTGGCCAGTTATCTAACCTAGCAATGTTTCTGAAGATAATGACATTAGCTGCATTATTTCCAGGGCTGAGTGTTTGCACTGACAGACTCTGTGCCCTCCCCCACTCACCATATAGCGCCAATCCATAGCACAAAGAGGGGTCATCCCAGGGATGTGCGACCACATCTCAGCAGCCACTTGAACTTCACCCTTCTTCACTCTCCTTTGTTTCAATGAGGCTTAATTGCTCTTAATTAAACGTGTTCCCTTCTGAGGGTCCAGGGTGTCTATTTTGGTGACTGCAGTTGGTGCTTGTGGCTCTTGTGTTTGAGTAACAGACTGTAGAATGGGGGCGCAGAGAAGTCCCCTCTAATAGCCCTTGTGCCGATTGCTGCAACCCCACTAAAGGGAAAATAGCGCCCATCGGGCTCAAAACGCGTTTGTAATGCGCTTATCTGTTTGCCATGCACTTGTGCGAACATTGGGCAGACATAGGAGCGCCATCTCTGTCCGTGCTAGGAGAGCCAGATTATGTGCCCTTCCGCACCTGGCACAGCCCTGGCAGACTGGTGCCCAGTATCTAGTGCTCCACAAAGTTCCCGAGGAGTTTTCGTCTTTGGTTATTTTACAGACGCGTTGTCATCATTTTCTGTGTGCAGGTAAATGGGTTCAATGAAGTAACATTTAATTGTCGGGTTGTGTGCGCCATTCAGATGCGACTGTCTTCCTTCTCTCTTTAGAGGGTTAATCTGCTAATGTGATAGGAAAATGCATTCTGCTGTTAAATCTGAACGGTTTTGTCCTTAGTATCGCGCTTTTATTAACTTTTATACATTAACTAAAATGTGCCACTCATTTGGAGCATGTCCTGTGCCGGTGACACTCTGCACCACAGACCTGCCTTACTGGAGAGCCGGGGTGCCAGTGTGATGTACCCCTGTAATAGAAATGTCAGCCCTCTCTGTATTCTACAGTGGTATTAATGCCTCATGTAGCCAGACCCTGCATAGTGCTCCTGTTTCCCCAAATATCCTACAATACGCTCTGCAGTACTGTCCTGCTACATCCATGTTCTCACTGCTGCGTTGTACACATGCGGTTGTGTGTTCCTATTCTAGCAGGTGTATTGTGCACATGTAGCAGAGATGTCACTTTATGTCCATCCTCACAGGTATATTGTGCACAAGTAGTCACTTTATTGCCATGTTATACATGCCACACATGTGCAATATTACTTTATATTCTAAAATGTGTATTGTGCACATGTGGTAGGACTATCATCACCTTATTCCTATCCTATCCTGTCACACTAATGCCAGTAGTGATATCACTTTATGTCCATCCTCACAGGTGTATTGTGCACAAGCAGTCACTTTATTACCTTGCTGCATATCCCATACACAAGCAATATGATTTAGTGTTAATATTCTAATGGCTGTATTGTGCACATGCAGTAATATAGATATTTTATTTCCACGTTTTGATATAGATTTTACATGTGCAGATCTAATAGCAATGCCACTTGTCTTCATTATTAGTGTATATGAAGAATGTATCTTTGAGAACATGAAGATAATATGATATTTTTCCTTAAATAGAAATATGTCATATACAGGGAGGGGCATTAGTAGCATTATACATGTGTTCTATACCAGGTGGAAACCTTTCATGGCAATTTTATGATCATTGTTTCATTGACACGGGTTAGTAATATGATTTTATTATAGTCACGTCATATCTCACTTATGTATTGTACAAATATATACTGATATCACACTATGTCTCGCATATATACTGTACATTTGTATACGAATGTCACATCATGTCTCATATATACTGTACACTTATATACTAATATCACACATATATACTGTACACTTATATACTAATATCACACATATGTATTGCACACTTGTATAGTGATGTCACATCATGTCTCACATATGTATTGCACACTTGTATACTAATGTCACACATATGTATTGCACACTTATACAGTATACTAATGTCACACATATGTATTGCACACTTGTATACTAATGTCACACATATGTATTGCACACTTATACAGTATACTAATGTCACACATATGTATTGCACACTTGTATAGTGATGTCACATCATGTCTCACATATGTATACTACACTTTGAATATTTGTATACTCATGTCACACATGTGTATTGAATATTTGTATACTGATGTCACACATGTGTATTGAATATTTGTATACTAATGTCACACATGTGTATTGAATATTTGTATACTGATGTCACACATATGTATTGAATATTTGTATACTGATGTCACACATATGTATTGAATATTTGTATACTAATGTCACACATGTGTATTGAATATTTGTATACTGATGTCACACATATGTATTGAATATTTGTATACTGATGTCACACATGTGTATTGAATATTTGTATACTAATGTCACACATGTGTATTGAATATTTGTATACTGATGTCACACATATGTATTGAATATTTGTATACTGATGTCACACATGTGTATTGAATATTTGTATACTGATGTCACACATATGTATTGCACACGTGTATACTAATGTTACACTATGTCTCACATATATACTGTGCACTTTTATACTAATATCACATCATGGGCAGGTAAGTATCTCTGCTTTTTATCTGGTGTTTTTTCGAAAAAAAATTTGAGGATTTCTAAGGCTAAGTTCACTTTAGCGTTCGGGGGCTTTGCGGAGGGCTGCGTCCATTAAGCCCCGCCTACTTCTGCATACTTCTGCATGCGTCCTGCGTACCTATCTTTAACATTGGGTACGCAGGACATGCGGATGTGTCGTTTTGATGCGCCCGCCGACCACACGGGAGTGCAACAAGTGGTTTTGACAACGGGCGCGTCAAAACGACGCATCCGCATACATCCCGCATGTCCTGCGTACCCAATGTTAAAGATAGGTACACAGGACGCATGCAGAAGTATGTGGAAGTAGGTGGGGCTTAACGGAGGACGTACACAGCCCTCTGCAAAGCCCCCAAACGCTAATGTGAACCCGGCCTAAGTCCTCTTTTTGTGTCGGTGAGCTCTTTTTTTATGTTTAGTGATAGGACTCACAAACGTGAGGACTCGTAATGTGGGTTGCGAACTTCCATATTTTGGCCATAATATCAACTAATACCTCACATATATTGATATGTGTTTTTGCAATTTATTTATTCATTTTTCAGGGTGCAGTTGGGCCCAGATGGCTCTGTAAACTGTGGCCTGTGTTCACACAGGATGCATTTTGCTTAGCACTGGGCGGCCGCCTGATCTAAGAGTATAGGCGTTACTAATAGGCTGTGAGCCAGATGTTCTGCATCACCTGTATGTGAATAGCGCCACATTCAGATTATTATCTATTGTGCACTAATATACCACACAGCCACCCCCCATGGATTGGTAGGTTGAGAGTGGCTGTTTCATTGGTATTGCTGCACCTGTGTTGCTGCCATCTTTAATAGCGTCCGCTGCACCCTGATAGTGCATTTGTTTGGAGGCCTGGGCAGGTAAGCATTTCTACCTTTTTTTCTAGTGTTTTTTGGAATAATGTCACATCATGTCTCATATATACTGTACATTTATATTATTATATTATTACACTTGTATACTAATGTCACACATTTGTATTGTACACTTGTATACTAATGTCACATCATGTCACACATAAATACTAATGTCACACATGTGTACACTATTACACACTTGTATTCTCATTCCTGCTTTCCAACAGAATTCTATAGGATGATTTGTTTGCAGATCTTCTTGCTTTGTATGAATGCATACCTTTCTATCTGGAGGGAAGAAATCAGGAACTGTATGTACCCATTGCCTGCACTGAACATGTTGTGTATTTTCGATATGGAATAATGTAAAGTGTTATCATGTGGCCGCTGCTAATCCCATAATCTGACCTCCAGGACTTGGCGCATTGAGGCCGCACTGCAGTGCAGTGTTCTCCGTGCCTGGCAGTGATGCCAGTGCTGACAGTACAGGGCAGGGCGGGCAGGGTGGCACTGGCTCCAGGTGCAGACACTAAGGCGGGCAGTGTGGCACTGGCTCCAGCTGCACACATTAGGGCAGGCAGGGTTGGACTGGCGCATGTGCAGACATTAGGGCAGGCAGGGTGGCACTGGCTCATGTGCAGACATTAGGGTGGGCAGGGTGGCACTGGCTCATGTGCAGACATTAGGGCAGGCAGGGTGGCACTGGCTCCAGATGCAGACGTTAGGGCGGGCAGGGTGGCACTGGCTCAGGTGCAGACATTAGGGCAGGTAGGGTGGCACTGGCTCCAGATGCAGATGTTAGGGCGGGCAGGGTGGCATTGGCTCCAGGTGTAGACATTAGGGCGGGCAGGGTGGCACTGGCTCCAGATGCAGATGTTAGTGCGGGCAGGGTGTTACTGGCTCCAGGGGCAGACGTTAGGGCGGGCAGGGTGGCACTGGCTCCAGATGCAGATGCTAGGGTGGGCAGGGAGGCACTGGCTCCCGGTGCAGATGTTAGGGCAGGCAGGGTGGCACTGGCTCCAGGTGCAGACGTTAGGGCGGGCAGGGTGGCACTGGCACCAGGTGCAGACACTAAGGTGGGCAGAGTGGCACTGGCTCCAGGTGCAGACATTAGGGCGGGCAGGGTGGCAGTGGCTCCAGGTGCAGACGTTAGGGTGGGCAGGGTGGCACTGGCTCAGGTGCAGACATTAGGGAGGGTAGGGTGGAACTGGCTCCAGGTGCAGACATTAGGGTGGGCAGGGTGGCACTGGCTCCTGGTGCAGAAGTTAGGGCGGGCAGAGGGGCACTGGCTCCAGGTGCAGACGTTAGGGCAGGCAGGATGGCACTGGCTCAGGTGCAGATGTTAGGGCAGGCAGGGTGGCACTGGCTCCAGATGCAGACGTTAGGGCGGGCAGGGTGGCACTGCCTCCAGGTGCAGACATTAAGGCGGGCAGGGTGGCACTGCCTCCAGGTGCAGACATTTCGTGGGCAGGGTGGCACTGTCTCCAGGTGCAGACATTAGGGCGGGCAGGGTGGCACTGGCTCAGGTGCAGACATTAGGGCGGGCAGGGTGGTACTGGCTCAGGTGCAGACGTTAGGGCAGGCAGGGTGGCACTGGCTCCAGGTGCAGATGTTAGGGCGGGCAGTGTGGCACTGGCTCCAGCTGCACACATTAGGGCAGGCAGGGTGGCACTGGCGCATGTGCAGACATTAGAGCAGGCAGGGTGGCACTGGCTCATGTGCAGACATTAGGGTGGGCAGGGTGGCACTGGCTCATGTGCAGACATTAGGGCAGGCAGGGTGGCACTGGCTCCAGATGCAGACGTTAGGGCGGGCAGAGTGGCACTGGCTCAGGTGCAGACATTAGGGCAGGTAGGGTGGCTCTGGCTCCAGATGCAGATGTTAGGGCGGGCAGGGTGGCATTGGCTCCAGGTGTAGACATTAGGGCAGGCAGGGTGGCACTGGCTCCAGATGCAGATGTTAGTGCGGGCAGGGTGTTACTGGCTCCAGGGGCAGACATTAGGGCGGGCAGGGTGGCACTGGCTCCAGGTGCAGACATTAGGACGGGAGGGTGTCACTGGCTTCAGGTGCAGACATTAGGGCGGCAGGGTGGCACTGGCTCCAGGTGCAGACGTTAGGGTGGGCAGGGTGGCACTGGCACCAGGTGCAGACACTAAGGTGGGCAGAGTGGCACTGGCTCCAGGTGCAGACATTAGGGCGGGCAGGGTGGCAGTGGCTCCAGGTGCAGACGTTAGGGTGGGCAGGGTGTTACTGACTCAGGTGCAGACATTAGGGAGGGTAGGGTGGAACTGGCTCCAGGTGCAGACATTAGGGTGGGCAGGGTGGCACTGGCTCCAGGTGCAGAAGTTAAGGCGGGCAGAGGGGCACTGGCTCCAGGTGCAGACGTTAGGGCAGGCAGGATGGCACTGGCTCAGGTGCAGATGTTAGGGTGGGCAGGGTGGCACTGGCTCCTGATGCAGACGTTAGGGCGGGCAGGGTGGCACTGGCTCCAGGGGCAGACATTAGGGCAGGCAGGGTGGCACTGGCTCCAGATGCAGACGTTAGGGCGGGCAGGGTGGCACTGCCTCCAGGTGCAGACATTAAGGTGGGCAGGGTGGCACTGCCTCCAGGTGCAGACATTTCGTGGGCAGGGTGGCACTGTCTCCAGGTGCAGACATTAGGGCCGGCAGGGTGGCACTGGCTCAGGTGCAGACGTTAGGGCAGGCAGGGTGGCACTGGCTCCAGGTGCAGATGTTAGGGCGGGCAGGGTGGCACTGGCTCCAGGTGCAGACATTAGGGTGGGAGGGTGGAACTGGCTCCAGGTGCAGACATTAGGGCGGAAGGGTGGCACTGGCTCCAGGTGCAGACATTAGGGCGGGCAGGGTGGCACTGGCTCCAGGTGCAGACATTAGGGCAGGCAGGGTGGCACTGCCTCCAGGTGCAGACGTTAGGGCGGGCAGGGTGGCACTGGCTCCAGGTGCAGACATTAGGGCGGGAGGGTGGCACTGGCTCCAGGTGCAGACATTAGGGCGGCAGGGTGGCACTGGCTCCAGGTGCAGACATTAGGGCGGGAGGGTGGCACTGGCTCCAGGTGCAGACATTAGGGCGGGAGGGTGGCACTGGCTCCAGGTGCAGACATTAGGGCGGGCAGGGTGGCACTGGCTCCAGGTGCAGACATTAGGGCAGGCAGGGTGGCACTGCCTCCAGGTGCAGACGTTAGGGCGGGCAGGGTGGCACTGGCTCCAGGTGCAGACATTAGGGCGGGAGGGTGGCACTGGCTCAAGGTGCAGACATTAGGGCGGCAGGGTGGCACTGGCTCCAGGTGCAGACATTAGGGCGGGAGGGTGGCACTGGCTCCAGGTGCAGACATTAGGGCGGGAGGGTGGCACTGGCTCCAGGTGCAGACATTAGGGCGGGAGGGTGGCACTGGCTCCAGGTGCAGACATTAGGGCGGGAGGGTGGCACTGACTCAGGTGCAGACATTAGGGAGGGTAGGGTGGAACTGGCTCCAGGTGCAGACATTAGGGTGGGCAGGGTGGCACTGGCTCCAGGTGCAGAAGTTAGGGCGGGCAGAGGGGCACTGGCTCCAGGTGCAGACGTTAGGGCAGGCAGGATGGCACTGGCTCAGGTGCAGATGTTAGGGCGGGCAGAGTGGCACTGGCTCCTGATGCAGACGTTAGGGTGGGCAGGGTGGCACTGGCTCCAGGGGCAGACATTAGGGCAGGCAGGGTGGCACTGGCTCCAGATGCAGACGTTAGGGCGGGCAGGGTAGCACTGCCTCCAGGTGCAGACAATTAAAGCGGGCAGGGTGGCACTGCCTCCAGGTGCAGACATTTCGTGGGCAGGGTGGCACTGGCTCCAGGTGCAGACATTAGGACGGGAAGGTGGCACTGGCTCCAAGTGCAGACATTAGGGTGGGCACGAGGCACTGGCTCCAGGTGCAGACATTAGGGCGGGCACGAGGCACTGGCTCCAGGTGCAGACATTAGGGCGGGCAGGGTGGCACTGGCTCCAGGTGCAGACATTAGGGCGGGAGGGTGGCACTGGCTCCAGGTGCAGACATTAGGGCGGGAGGGTGGCACTGGCTCCAGGTGCAGACATTAGGGCGGCAGGGTGGCACTGGCTCCAGGTGCAGACATTAGGACGGGAGGGTGGCACTGGCTCCAGGTGCAGACATTAGGGCAGGCAGGGTGGCACTGGCTCCAGGTGCAGACATTAGGGCGGGAGGGTGGCACTGGCTCCAGGTGCAGACATTAGGACGGGAGGGTGGCACTGGCTCCAGGTGCAGACATTAGGGCAGGCAGGGTGGCACTGGCTCCAGGTGCAGACATTAGGGCGGGAGGGTGGCACTGGCTCCAGGTGCAGACATTAGGACGGGAGGGTGGCACTGGCTCCAGGTGCAGACATTAGGGCAGGCAGGGTGGCACTGGCTCCAGGTGCAGACATTAGGGCGGGAGGGTGGCACTGGCTCCAGGTGCAGACATTAGGGCGGGAGGGTGGCACTGGCTCCAGGTGCAGACATTAGGGCGGGAGGGTGGCACTGGCTCCAGGTGCAGACATTAGGGCGGGAGGGTGGCACTGGCTCCAGGTGCAGACATTAGGGCGGGAGGGTGGCACTGGCTCCAGGTGCAGACATTAGGGCGGGCACGAGGTACTGGCTCCCAGATGCAGACATTAGGGCGGTAGGTGCAGTGCCCCGGCCTCTCCTTGTGCCCGTGCCCTGAGCTCGCTCCTCTGTCCGCCCCTGGTTTTCCCCAGATTTGACGCTTTAGTTGCGGTTACACCGGAGCTGCCCGTGTTCCCGGCTCGGCCGCCGCTGATCCCCGCTTGCAGGAAGCACATTGTATGGGAATGTGTGGCCCCCCGGGGCCCTGCGCTGCTCCCTATAGGGCGGTGATGTGTGCGCAGGATAATCGCTATCATTAGGCTGTGGACAGAACCGCATGATGGGCACTGTCAGGTGATGCGTTAGCTGCACGTATTTCATCTCCCTGTGCACCGAGCCTGTCCCTCCATTGTGCTGGAATATAGGAGGGAGGACAGAGAACTGTAGAGAACAGTGTACACAATGCATCTGTCACAGAGGGGATTATCCACTGATAGGAAATATTATATATCTGTGACGTCACTGAGGTTATCCTCAAATAATAGAAATTATTACTATATATGTGATGTCACAGAGGGGATCACCCACTTATAGGAAATATTACATTTCTGTGATGTCACTGAGGTTATCCTCAAATAATGGGAAATATTACTATATATATACATATATATATATATATATATATATATATATATATATATATATATGTCACTGAGGTTATCCTCAAATAATAGGAAATATTACTATATATATGATGTCGCTGAGGTTATCCTCAAATAATAGGAAATATTACATCTCTGTGATGTCACTGAGGTTATCCTCAAATAATAGGAAATATTAATATATATATGTGATGTCACTGAAGTTATCCTCAAATAATAGGAAATATTAATATACTGTATATGTGATGTCAGTGAGGTTATCCTCAAATAACAGAAATTATTACTATATATGTGATGTCACAGAAGGGATCATCCACTGATAGGAAATATTAAATATCTGTGATGTCACTGAGGTTATCCTCAAATAATAGGAAATATTAATATATCTGTGATGTCACTGAGGTTATCCTCAAATAATACAAATTATTACTATACATGTGATGTTGAGGTTATCCTCAAATAATTGGAATTATTACTATATATGTGATGTCACCGAGGTTATTATCACATGATGGGAAGTATTTATTACACAGTATATATCTGTGATGTCACTTAGAGTACAATAAGCTGATACAAAATGTTACACACTTTATATATTTCTGGTGTCACTGTCACATGTTATTATCAACTGATAGGAAATTTTTATGCCAAATATAACTCTCAAATGTTATATCTTATAGGTTAAATAGAAAATGTTATTTATGTTATGTATAACAAACATAAGTTACAATTGATATATTAATAGTAACGAAATGTTAATAAAAATATGTAGCTAATGTGTGTGTATATATATATATATATATATATATATATATATATGCATATACAATTTCTTAGTATTAAAAACACACTAATGGCTGTGTGTATTTTACACACACTGGTGTGGTTATATATATATATATATATATATATATATATATATATATATATATACATATATATATATATACACATATATATACATATATATATATATAAACTGTATATATAGCTACTTATATCATGCTGTATTCAAATATTTTAAATTGGTCATTATTTAATGAGGAGTAAATATTACATGAAAAGTATATGTACATCGTTTATGTTACATAATATGACAGAGATGTACTAGGTAATGTACCATATAGACCTGCTATAACTATCTGAAAAAAATATGTATAGCCAATGTATAGTGTATACATTGGTTAATATGTAATAATGTATATATTGTTTGACTATTGCATGTAGTTGGTAAATAATTACACCACACATTTTCTTCTTTATATATGAATGAAAATGATTATTATTGTTTATATAGATAATAATCATTTTTATTTATATTTCGTTAACATATTCCGCAGCACTTTACAATTAAACGGTGACAATACATTCAATACAAGGTAACACAGACCAAACTACATTAGGAGTGGGGTCCCTGCTCGCCAGCTTACAATCCACAAGGACACAATAGGTGAAACGTGCTGGTGTGTGGATGGATAGATAGATAGATAGATAGATAGATAGATAGATAGATAGATAGATAGATAGATAGATAGATAGATAGATATGGAATAGATAGATAGATAGATAGATAGATAGATATGGAATAGATAGATATGGAATAGATAGATATGGAATAGATAGATAGATATGGAATAGATAGATAGATAGATAGATATGGAATAGATAGATATGGAATAGATAGATAGATAGATAGATAGATAGATAGATAGATAGATAGATAGATAGATAGATAGATAGATATGGAATAGATAGATAGATATGGGATAGATAGATATGGGATAGATAGATAGATATGGGATAGATAGATAGATATGGGATAGATAGATAGATAGATATGGGATAGATAGATAGATATGGGATAGATAGATAGATATGGGATAGATAGATAGATATGGGATAGATAGATAGATAGATAGATAGATAGATAGATAGATAGATAGATAGATAGATAGATAGATAGATATGGAATAGATAGATAGATATGGGATAGATAGATAGATAGATAGATAGATAGATAGATAGATAGATAGATAGATAGATAGGGGATAGATAGATGATGGAGACATGTATTGCTTTTATTATATATACACATCTATAGTTTGTGTGTATATCTGTATATTAATAAATAACAATAATAACACATGCACACAGTTTTTTAAATTACTATGTATTGGCTAGGAGTTATGCTATGCTCTCCGCTCCTGATCCGCCGGCATATTATGTATAAATGTTGCATTACCTGGGAAGTAACATCATTTTAAAACGGAATATTATCCAAAGTGTCATAAAAGTTAATATTTTCGATAAAACAAAATAAAATAAAAAGCAGAGAACCTTTCTTTCTCTCTTGTGGCCCCCACAGCATAGCCGGTCAGACATTCTGTGGACTCGGTGCTCTGCATAGCTCGGTACCGGCGACACTCCCCGGGCAGCGCTGGTCGCATCCTGACACCGAGCTGCGCCCCCTCCAGCCCAGGATCAGTGTCAGCACAGCCCGGGCACCGCACGGGGCAGACCGGCCGCTAGGCTCTCCCTGCAGGGCACACAGCACAGCTTCAGGGCCGCCATCCTGGCACTACAGTAGATGGAACCTGTGCGACCGACCGGCCACAGAGTCTCTGCCTTTCTGATCAGCCATCATATCTCTTGTGCTTCTTGTTCCCAGAAACAACAGCATAACATATCCCATCCTTATAATCAGGCATTGGAAGCAAATAATGGCAGACTGGTACCTCCAACCTAAACTGTTATGTAGAAACGATGCCCAAGTCTGAGACATCAGAGGCAGACAGAGCATGAAATCACCATGGCAATAAGAACAAAAATGCTTACTAAAGGGTTAAAATTAGTTTTCCACTAAAATTAAGATAATTACACAGACACCCAGCCTTACTGATTAATATTGTGTGTGTGTATATATATATATATATATATATATATATATATATATATATATATATATATATATATATATACCCGCTTAATTGTAAAGTGCTGCGGAATATGTAAAAATTATATATATATGTGTATATATATATATATATATATATATATATGTATATATATATCCACGTGAATATGTATGTATATATATTATATATTTACTCACATATACATACACTATACATTTTGTTCGTGTTGTACCAACCTTAAAAGTCACTGAAATAATAAAAAAAATCATGTCTGTGTTAGAGGGAGCTGCACCACATTACATACCCAGCTCTGCAGCATATGCAGAAAAATCCACCTTGAGCACCTGTTCATTTCATGTCATAAGTGTACAGCTATCTGAGATATATATGAAATAGTTAATTTAAAGGTACCTGTCATATATAAATCATGGAGCTTCAGATCTTGTTGCTCCCTTAAAATATACATGGCCCTACTGTGTGGAGCCTGGCTCTGCAGGGGCTGCAGGTCACTGACCATTCTCAGCATGGTACAGAGATGTGTAGGGGCTTCAATTATTAATAGGAGGAGTAAGGGGATCTGATGCTGGAGAAACAGTGAGAAGTGTGTGCGGTGGGCGGCGGCCATGTCTGATCACTGTCCTAGCGCAGAGTAACATTGGACCAACGTGTGCGCCATTTGTTACAGGATACTTTCCAATAAGAAGCCCCAACATGGAACATTCTCCTGAACCTGATGTAACGCGGAGTATACAAGGAGGACAGACATCAGTCATCAGGAGAACTGTCCCAGAGCTGCCGAGCATGGTCATCAGCTGTACACCCCTATGGCTCCAAGGGCAATGCAAGTGAGAACTACAGGAGTTGTAATAATTCAATTCCAACATTTTATGGATGAAACTATGTTTCCCCCGAGTGAAGAAAAAATGTCTTTGTGTGTAATTTATCATCTATCTACCTATTATCTATTATATCACATATCTAATTTATTAGTATCTATAATATTGCATATCTATCAATCTAATATTTATCTATCCTATATCTATCTAGCTATCTATCCCATATCTATCTATCTCATATCTATCAATCTATGTAATATCTATCTATCTATCCCATATCTATCTGTCTCTATCTATCTATCTATCTAATATCTATCTATCTATCTATCTATCTATCTATCTATCTATCTATCTATCTATCTATCTATCTATCTATCTATCTCATATCTATCAATCTATCCCTGTGTGGCCTATTTATAATAAAAAAAAAAAAAAGGTTCCTCGCATCATGTTCTCATACACTTTATGCAGCATTAGCCCTCTGTGTCTGTACTGCTACATACTTAGGCAGGTAACTGGTTCATGCAGCTTTACATGAACACCTGAGCCTTAGCTGGTCCGAATAACTATAGCATTTGTTACCATCCACCTCTCGTGTCTCCCCTTTTCCTCATAGTCTGTAAGCTTGCGAGCAGGGCCCTCATTCCTCCTGGTATCTGTTTTGAACTGTATTTCTGTTATGCTGTAATGTCTATTGTCTGTACAAGTCCCCTCTATAATTTGTAAAGCGCTGCGGAATATGTTGGCGCTATATAAATAAAGTTATTATTATTATTATAATATCTATCAATCTATGTAATATCTATCAATCTATGTAATATCTATCTATCTAATATCTAGCTATCCTATATCTACTGTATCTAGCTATCTCATATTTATCTACAAAATAAGAAAAAAAAAAACAGGCAGCACTCCAAAAATCAAAGTGAAAATCGGTGGCTTTACTGATCCATTAGCAGCAACGTTTCAGCAGATTTCTATCTATCTATTCCATGTCTATCTCTCTATCATCTATTATGGCACCTATCAATCTATTATTATTTATATGGCATCTATTCTCTTTATCTATTTTTCTATCTCTATCCTCATTTTCATCATATACAGAATAAGCAGACAGACAGACAGACACATGCCTGGGTGCATTGGTATGAGGACAAGGAACAAGCATCACACTAATGATCACTTTATGGCGAATGACTGGACATTAAATAGTAGAACATGAGGCATTTATTTGTTATGTAAGGAATATATATATATATATATATCTCAATATCCTAAATCTGGAATAACCTTAATGTGGCACTGCTCATAATGGCTGATAACTGTATGCACCTCCAAATGTGTGGCGTGATTGATCCCTGTAGAACTGTGCGGCAAACAATAGATACCGGAGGAGGAGAGCGGAGTGTGGTGGGCGCTGGCAGTGGCGGAGCGGGCGGGTGTTCCTGGCACAGCCCGGCTGGCACACAGCACAGTGCGGCCTCTCTCTGTAATCGATCCCCCAATGATGAGAACTCTCTAGAAAGAGCCGTGTAGTGGAGCTGCTAATCCGGAGGACGGGGCTGCTCTCTGCTGTCTGTGGCAGGCACTCCGGGATGTCACTGCCAAGTTCAAGGTCACGGCCAGTCCGGGCTGCGGGCATCTAATGTGTACCCATGTAGTGGGGCAGCGCAGGCTCCCTGATCACACACCGGCGTTTCCAATGAAGACCCTTTATTCTCCCTGCAGGGTCCTCATGGCGACACGTCCTTCTTTCTGTGGTTTTTCTCCAATTCTCTCCCATCCTCGCTCTCATTTATTTTTCGATTGTCGCTCTGCAGAATTTAGAGATTTATTACCAGAAACCCACTGGATTGTTCTAGAATGCGTGACCTTCCACTGGTGACATTGTGTGGGGAGCTCGCTGCCGCCAGTGCCCTGTATTCACCACCCTCCCGGCATTACAGATTCCTGCTTTCCTCGATTATTAGTTATTATTTTACTAATCCTCCCCTTATGGCTGACTATTGCAGTCTCTTCTTTTCCGATGTTGACAGCTATATTTCATGTGTTGTTTATGTCACATAGTACATGGCGATTTGTATACGGTCATTTCATAATCATTGTTATGTCTGAATCAGCTCTTAATAAATTAATCCTGATCTTTTATAACATAAGGACACAGAGCAGGCTGCCATAGTTATTATTATTGCTTATCACGCAGATACAATTGTGGCTTATAAATTAATAAAGTAACATTAATTTCATCCTTCACTTCTTCCATCGCTCCAGATTGCAAAAATAGATGTTCATTTGCTGCCTAGATGAGAAGTCAGACAATGGCTTTATGCAGTTTCAACACGATTTATTATATGTCTGTATGCATTACTCTCAAAAACAGGGTACAGAAAGGATGAAACCACTTTAAATAAGAAAAAGAAAATCTGAAAACAATTTCTGCTCACAATTGTACATATTTATAATTAAGAACCATTCTTTATAAATAGTGTTCCTCTGTAGCAAGTTAATAGCATAAGTTAATTACAGCCGGATAAATATGGCGGAGGGTGGGGGGCTATGTACAGGGGAGAGATGCAGACTGCACGACGTTTCGGCCCGATCGTCCTTCATACAGTAAGCAAGGATTGGAACTTGGGGGGAAAAAAATAAAAAAAAAGGTACGAACAACATCACGTGTAACATAAAGTGACATTCACGAGCCTGTGCCAGCTCACTGCCTGCCTGGCAGAGCCTGAAGGAACAGGGTGAAGACTTTGGCACGGAGTTTTATTATTTCCCAGCCCAGTTGCATGGAAATTTACAATCAGGTTTCCTTTAGAAAGAGGACACAATACCAAGAGCACAATACAAAAAGGAGATAAAACAGAATAAAATCAACTCTTCCTTCACCTTATGTTCATGGAGAGTCAAGAGAAAGTCCAGCACTTGTCCTGCAGCCGGATAAAACCTCTGTACGAGCGTTTAATCGTCCTGTGCCCTCTGAAGGGAGGGTAATAGCTATGTACAAACAGTGGGGTGGGGAGAGTAAGCGCTTGATCTTTGGGGTAAATATTGGGGGGAATAAATAGATTCTTTTCGCTTCTCTCTGTCTTCATGCTTCATTTTCAGAAGTGTGCAGCGTTTCGGCCTCACTGTGCGTCTTCCTTCAGGATTGTCCACACACAGCAGGCAGCTGGCTAGGGGGGAGACCCTACATTGTCTCTGGTGGCCTCCAGCCATGGCTCCTACACATACCACTCGTTGAAATTCGATGAGATGGGCCCCCCAGCTCCACTGGTCACACTGTGCACCCCCGAGACTGCTGCTGTGGCTGGGGACAAGGTGGTACTTTGTGTCTCAGTGTTGGGGGACACCAGACCTGGGGGGGTAGAAGATTCATAGCCAGAGCTGGCTGCAGGTGATGACTCTGACCCTTGAGGAGAAGCTTCATGCACCTATGGAGAAAGGGAAGAAGATGTCAGGGTCACAGAATGGTGAAACACAAAAGATTAACCCCATTATCCCCATCTACATTGATACAACAAGAGTAACAAAAGCCAAGATGATTAATGTAAAAAATTATAATGTAAGCCTCGGATATTATTATTCATCCCAGCAAATGGCATCATGAACAGTTCAGACCTTTACCTTCATGTGTTTCCTTAAGGAGCTGGGGTGAGTGTAAGACTTGTCGCACATCTTGCACAGATACGGTTTGTCCGAAGTGTGGACATGCATGTGTTTTTTTCTGTCGCTACTGTTGGCAAATCTCCTGTCACAGCCTTCAAATTCACACTGAAAGGGTTTCTCTCCTAAAAAAAAAACCAAAGGTAAAATAAATTAGCACATTATAAAATAAGACCATTACAATCGCCTGTAAGGAAGAATTAATATTTCCTCATTTAGTATGCGATTTTATGAGATAAGAGACACAAGTAATTTCCTGCGGCACCAAAGGTGAATGTGGGGTAGAGACCCTCCCAGCAATTTGGACATACATGCTAATTGTGGATTCATTTGCAAACAGCTCAGGAAGAGATTGTTCTGCAGGTTTTTCCCAGGTGGAGCAAACAAGCAGCTTGTAAATGGGTAAAGACATTAAAATGAGCCCATTGGATTGTCACTGCCTCCCCTGCCCCCAGTCACTGCATATCCAAATGTTAGGCTGTTTGGGGCAATTTAGAGGTGTGATCGCCCAAATCTCCCCATTTGGAGGGAATCCACTTAGCATTAAATTCCATTAGCACCTAAATTGTTTATAGCGACATCTGCTCAGAGAGGAGTTTAGACGCCGGTTTTCCGTGGAAAGAGATCATCGCCCTCCTGGATAAACCTTGCTAAATCTCGTCTGGCACCTACCATCATACCCACACATCCGGATCAGAGGTCGGCTTTTTCCAATCACAAATGTTTACCAACATTCAAATCCCAAAACGTCCGAATTATCGGGAAAAAAAAAATAAAAAATGTGTCTTCACTAAAAAAAAAAAAAAATGCTTCCACATCTGGAAAATACCGAATATTTTAGGCTTACGCGCAGAGCTGCATATTGTAATTATTAACAGTAGTATTCACAACAATAGCAGTCTACCAGATTTATTCGTGTCTATTGCTAAGTCTTTCACGAATTTGCAACAATAGTAATTACTATATTTACTGTAATTAATTATGGTAATAGTCACATGTAAAAAATGTTTTCCCTATCACAATTGGCAATAAAAAAAATCCGATCTACAAGGATCACAAAATATTACTGTTGTGGGTCTTCCGTGCCAACATAAAGACCACCGGGAGCCAGCATAAAGACCACCGGGAGCCAGCGTAAAGACCCCCGGGAGCCAGCGTAAAGACCCCCGGGAGCCAGCGTAAAGGACCCCCGAGAACCAGCGTAAAGGACCCCCGAGAGCCAGCGTAAAGGACCCCCGAGAGCCAGCGTAAAGGACCCCCGAGAGCCAGCGTAAAGGACCCCCGAGAGCCAGCGTAAAGGACCCCCGAGAGCCAGCGTAAAGGACCCCCGAGAGCCAGCGTAAAGGACCCCCGAGAGCCAGCGTAAAGGACCCCCGAGAGCCAGCGTAAAGGACCCCCGAGAGCCAGCGTAAAGGACCCCCGAGAGCCAGCGTAAAGGACCCCCGAGAGCCAGCGTAAAGGACCCCCGGAGCCAGCATAAGGACCCCCGGGAGCCAGCATAAAGGACCCCCGGAGCCAGCATAAAGGACCCCCGGAGCCAGCATAAAGGACCCCCGAGAGCCAGCATAAAGGACCCCCGGAGCCAGCATAAGGACCCCCGGGAGCCAGCATAAAGGACCCCCGGGAGCCAGCATAAAGGACCCCCGAGAGCCAGCGTAAAGGACCCCCGGAGCCAGCATAAGGACCCCCGGGAGCCAGCATAAAGGACCCCCGGAGCCAGCATAAAGGACCCCCGGAGCCAGCATAAAGGACCCCCGAGAGCCAGCATAAAGGACCCCCGGAGCCAGCATAAAGGACCCCCGGAGCCAGCATAAAGGACCCCCGGAGCCAGCATAAAGGACCCCCGGAGCCAGCATCATCATCATTAATTGATCGCATTGGCATAAGATTTGCACCCACCTGTATGAGTTCTCTTGTGGATCTTCAGGTTCTCGGAGCGGGCGAAGACCTTGCCGCAGCCCGGGAAGGGGCAGGGGAAGGGCTTCTCCCCCGTGTGCACCCTGATGTGGTTCACCAGCTTGTACTTGGCCTTGAATGGCTTGCCCTCCCGCGGACAGTCCTCCCAGAAGCAGATGTGGTTGCTCTGCTCCGGGCCCCCCACATGCTCCACAGACACATGGGTGACCAGCTCGTGCATGGTGCTGAAAGTCTTATTGCAGCTCTTCTTGGGGGTACTCAGCTGCTCGGGGTCCACCCACTTGCAGATGAGCTCCTGCTTGATGCACTGCTGCCGCATGTACCTGAAGAAGGCCCCAGGGTGGTGGTGGTGATGGTGGTGGTGGTGGGCTGCCATGTTCATTCCCATATTCATCGGGCCGTACTGGTTGTGCAGCTGGGCGGCTGTGTAGGGGTCCCCGCGGGGGCTGGACACCTGGCGGTACTGCTCGGACCTGCCGAACACCTCTCCGGGCAGGCCGAGCCTCATCTGGCCGCCAAGGGCGTTTTGGGAGGCTGCCGCGTGCTGTTCGTGGATGCCGGGGAAAATCAGGTGGCCCTGCGGGTGCTCCCCATGCGGGAGCTGGTGATGATGGGGGTGGTGGTGAAGGCTACCCGCTGGGGGGCCAAACAAGCCGTGCTGCCCCCCACTTGCAGCCGTAGCCCCCTCGGCAAAGCCGCGTCCTCGGAATAAGAAGTCCCGCGGGCTGTTGAAGGCAGCGCCCGTGTAGGCTGCGTGCGGGGCGAGGGCAGATGCGGGGTAGCCAGCCTGGGAGGTGAAAGCCGAGCTCTGCCCCGGCGGGGACAGGTCGTGGGCTCCGCCGCCTCCCGGTCCCCCCGCGGACCCCCCTCCGCTGCCGCCGCTGCCCCCGGAGCCGCCGCCGGGGTTCAGCTTGAATGCGCCCATGTGCGCCGGCTCCACGAAGCTGTTCTGCGCCAGGCTCAGCTCCCGCTCCTGCATCTCAGCTGCCGCCGCAGCCGCCGCTGCCACCGCGGCATGGTGATGGTGGTGGTGGTGATGGTGCCGCGCGAAGGTGCCCACACCCAGGGCCGGGAACTGAGGGCCGGCGTCCAGCAGCATCTCTACACGAGGGGGTGTCCGGTGAGGTAACGGAGCCGAGGAGTAGACGAGCAAGAAGAGTTATCCCGGAGAAGTCAGTGGCCGTCCCGCATCCTCGGAGAGCTCCGCAGTGCGCTCCTCCGACTCTCCCCCGCCTCCTGGTGTGTGCGCTCTCAGTCGGGGAACTGCGCTGACATCCCCCAGTCGCAGGATCGGGCGCAGATGCTCCTCTCTCCTCTTCTTCTTTCTTTAAGTTGCAGCTCAGGGAGGAGGGAGGAGGATGATGGGGAGGGGGGGCGGCGACACCGTGATCTCAGCGCGGCGGCGGCACCGGACGGGCGGACATTGTAGTCGGGCGCTGCTCTTCCTCCTTCCCGCGGCTTTTGTCGGCGCTGCTTGTCCGGTCAGTGGACGTGCTCTGTGCGGGCTGTTTTGTTTTGTTTTTAGTGCATTTCCCCTTATCACAGCCCTCCTCTCCCGCTACTCTCTCTGACTGGCCTGCCGTGTCCGCCCCCTTTAACAGCTGCCCGACCATGCTCTGTCAGCTAGCCCATTGGCTGGAGGCACCGGAGACATGTTTGGAGCACTTCCCAGCTCTCCTGCCAATCAGGTATGCAGCGCCCACCCCTGTGCCTGCTCCGCACCCCGATCTATTGGGGGCTCCGAGTGCCCCTCTCCAGCAGCAGACACGCAGCCCGCACAATCTGTGCATTCTCTGCCTCTGACCGCTTTGTGTGAGGATTGGAAGGTGAAGGGTCTTTTTACTATCCCCCCTGTTATGTGAAATCCCCGAAGTCTGAACCACGCAGCGTCACATCAGTGGTTACTCCAGTATAGCGGCATTATATCTGTGTGGCAGCGACATTATCGCACCTGGCCTGCAGCATAGCACAATGTCACACGTCAGGATATGGATAGAGACACAAATATACACACAGCACAATGCACACAGCACAAATACACACAGCACAAATACACACTGCACAAATACACACTGCACAAATACACACAGCACAAATACACACAGAACAAATACACACAGAACAAATACACACAGCACAAATACACACAGCACAAATACACACTGCACAAATACACACTGCACAAATACACAGCACAAATACACACCGCTTAAATACACACAGAACAAATACACACAGAACAAATACACACTGCACAAATACACACAGCACAAATACACAGCACAAATACACACCACTTAAATACACACAGAACAAATACACATAGCACAAATACACACAGCACAAATACACACAGCACAAATACACACTGCACAAATACACACAGCACAAATACACAGCACAAATACACACCGCTTAAATACACACAACACAAATACACACTGCACAAATACACACAGCACAAATACACACAGCACAAATACACACACAGCACAAATACACACAGCACAAATACACACACAGCACAAATACACACTGCACAAATACACACAGAACAAATACACACAGCACAAATACACACACAGCACAAACACACACACAGCACAAATACACACAGAACAAATACACACTGCACAAATACACACACAGCACAAATACACACTGCACAAATACACACAGCACAAATACACTGCAAATATAGATACTGTACAAATATACACTGCACAAATACACACTACAAATATAGATACTGCACAAATACACACTGCACAAAAACATGCTACAAATATAGATACTGCAAGAATACACACACAGCACAAATACACACCGTACAAATATAGACACTGTACAAATACACACTACAAATATAGATACTGTACAAATACACCCGTACACACACAGCACAAATACACACTGCACAAATACACACTGTACAAATATAGACACTGTACAAATACACACTACAAATATAGATACTGTACAAATACCCACCGTACAAATACACACACTGTGTAAATACACAGACTGTACAAATACACACATGGCACAAAGACACACTGCACAAGTACAAACACTGTGCAAATACGCACATTATACAAATACACGCTACACAAACACACTGTGCACAAACACACACACTGCACAAATACACACACTACACAAATACCCACACTGTGCAAATACACAAACTGTACAAACACACACTGTACATTTATATACTGTACAAATATACTCACTGTACCAATACACACACTGTGCAAATACACATATTGTACAAGTGCACACTGTACAGATACATACCGTGCAAATACAAACACTGTGCAAATGCACACTGCATAAATACACACACGGCACAAATACACACTGCTCAAATACAAACACTGTACAAATACACACACTACACAAATACACATTGCACAAATGCACACACTGCACAAATACACACTGTACAAACATACGCACTGCACAAAAACACAATACAAACACACTTTACAAATACACACTGCACAAACACACACTGTACAAAAGCACTGCACTAATATACACACTACACAAATACCCACAAAGTGCAAATACACAAATTGCACAAACACACTGTATAAATACACAAACTGCAAAAACACAAACTGTGCACACATACACTGTATAAATACACACACTGTACAAATATACACACACACATACAGTACACATACACACTGTACAAATACCCACAACATACAAATTTACGCACAGTAGAAACACACACTGGACAAATACACACGCTGCTAAAATTCACACTGCACAAATACCCATCACAGACATGTGAGATCTGGAATCTTAGAGATAGTTTTATATTATTAATACGAAATGTCTTCTAAATCTAAGAGAACACAGTTTTCCTATTAAAATTAAAATGTCTGTTTTATCTATGGTATATATGTACATTATATGCACAACAGAGATATATATATATATATTAAACATTAAAATTCATGAATATTTCTATTTATACTTGTTATATGCTTATTTAATATCTATCCATCATATGAATATTCAGATCATGTATCTATGGTGTGTATACAGTATGTCTCTCTCTACTCATTCGTGTACATCTATGACACTTGTATTAATATTTACAATGGTATTTCTAGAATATGTTATTAGATTATTCATACTTTCAATATCTATCTATCTATCTATCCCATATCTATCTATATCTATCTATCTATCTATCTGTCCCCTATCTATCTATCTATCTATCTATCTATCTAATATCTATCTATCTAGCTATCTATCCCATATCTATCTATCTATCTATCTATCTATCTATCTATCTATTCCATATCTATCTATCTATTCCATATCTATCTATCTATCTATCTATCTATCTATCTATCTATCTATCTATCTATCTATCTATCCCAAAAAGCAGCACCAAAAGAAGACAAAAGAAGACACTGTTATACTATCCATCCATCCATCTTATCTATCTATCTATCTATCTATCTATCTATCTATCTATCTATCTATCTATCTATCCCATATCTATCTATCTATCTAATATCTATCTATCTATCTAATATCTATCTATCTATCTATCTATCTATCTATCTATCTATCTATCTATCTATCTATCTATCTATCCCATATCTATCTATCTATCTATCCCATATCTATCTATCTATCTATCTATCTATCTATCTATCTATCTATCTATCTATCTCTCTATCTATCTCTCTATCTATCGTCTCTCCTTCTGCAATGGAGGATACCGGTGCCTGAGTAGTGTATGTGAATGTGGAGCATTGCATTGGTATGTCTAGTAGTGGTGATAAATCATTTGTAGAGATCCCACTGCAGAGTAAAGCAGAGACCAAGCCGCACCCCCAGGTCCCTGTGTACATTAAGTGGGCACAATGAGGACTGGCAGTTCTCTTTTCCAGTGAGATATTTGTTATTTGTCTTGTCTCACTAATGTTATTATTATTTATAAAGCACCATTAATTCCATGGTGCTGTACATGTTCTGGGTATACAAGTAATGTGTATCTGGAGTATGTATGATGGACATAACCTACCCCCCAATCTATAGGATGAGGGTCTCATGTATGGGTCCAGTCTAGACACCCACAAGATGATGGCAGGAGACTGCATTGTCCTGTAGTCACTCCTGCAGAGGGAGAGCACATCTATAGAATTGGGTACACATGGGTCAGTACACGAGGGCACAGTAAGTCTGTCCTGCCAATTACTGTGTGCATTCAGAGACACAGGCACATGAGCCGCTTTCCATGTCTGCTCACTAACATGAGCCTACTCAGGACCTGGGCAGCCTCACCAGGAGGCTTGTCACTTCATTAATGAGGAAGTGGCATCTCTTGCTCTGGCAGTGCCAGGCGTTCTCCACTCTGTAGGTGCCGAAACCTTCTCAGTCCTTTGTGCACCTCCCAAAAGAGAATGATGCAGCTCCCAGCCCCTGCATCTACATTGCATGCCATTGTTGTGCTCCCAGTATACGTGCTGGGCATGCCAAGTGGCTGGGAGCACACCATATACCCTGGCACCCAGTGCCATGGCCAGTGCTTACCTTGCAGAGCCTATCTTCTCTTCCTGCCAGTTTCCCCACATCCCTCGCTGCAGGTTGCAGTGTGTGCAGCTTCAGGAGGCTGCAGAGATCAACTTTGGGGGGCTCGCTTAATTGCACGGAGACCCTGCGGGCTGGGGCATTCTGCTCCTCTGTGAGAGCTGCAGGAAGCCCAAGAGCTGATCCAAGTTCAAAGTCACTTCTGCCGTCCCTCTAAAGGAGAGCTGTACTTCTTCTCAAACCACAAAACCCCTTTCCCCCATGCCACAGGGAGAAAAGGGAGAAAACTCCGAGGTTGCAATCACTTATACAGCAAATGCCAGGGACGTAAGCTGTCCTGTGTAAAGGAGCGAGCAGGCCGATCCCTTCTCACAGCATCTCCTTAGATCTAGTTGTTCCCACGTTTCTTGAAGTCCCAGTAATACCAGATCTGCTGATCCCGATCGGGTCTACATGGTTAAAGACTGTGATTCTTCCTCTCCCACCCTCGTGTTTCCTGCTTGTACTGTACAATTCTTATGTTTGCTGTGTTTGTGGCACTCATTTTTGGCAAAGGTCGTTGATGTAAACCCATTAGAATACGTGCTTGATATATGTTTTGTATCAGTCATCATAAAGGTGCAGTAGAGTAGTCCTAGTAGTAGGAGTAGTAGTAGTAGAACCCGGCTCCTTCATATAGCCTCAGGATGCCTGGCAGGTAGTAGCCTCAGGATGCCTGGCAGGTAGTAGCTTCAGGATGCCTGGCAGGTAGTAGCCTCAGGATGCCTGGCAGGTAGTAGCCTCAGGATGCCTGGCAGGTAGTAGCAGTAGAACTCGGCTCCTTCATATAGCCTCAGGATGCCTGGCAGGTAGTAGCCTCAGGATGCCTGGCAGGTAGTAGCTTCAGGATGCCTGGCAGGTAGTAGCCTCAGGATGCCTGGCAGGTAGTAGCCTCAGGATGCCTGGCAGGTAGTAGCCTCAGGATGCCTGGCAGGTAGTAGCCTCAGGATGCCTGGCAGGTAGTAGCCTCAGGATGCCTGGCAGGTAGTAGCAGTAGAACCCGGCTCCCTCAGGATGCCTGGCAGGTAGTAGCCTCAGGATGCCTGGCAGGTAGTAGCAGTAGAACCCGGCTCCCTCAGGATGCCTGGCAGGTAGTAGCCTCAGGATGCCTGGCAGGTAGTAGCAGTAGAACCCGGCTCCTTCATATAGCCTCAGGATGCCTGGCAGGTAGTAGCCTCAGGATGCCTGGCAGGTAGTAGCCTCAGGATGCCTGGCAGGTAGTAGTAGTAGAACCCGGCTCCTTCATATAGCCTCAGGATGCCTGGCAGGTAGTAGCAGTAGAACCCGGCTCCTTCATATAGCCTCAGGATGCCTGGCAGGTAGTAGTAGTAGAACCCGGCTCCTTCATATAGCCTCAGGGTGCCTGGCAGGTAGTACCAGTAGAACCCGGCTCCTTCATATAGCCTCAGGATGCCTGGCAGGTAGTAGTAGTAGAACCCGGCTCCTTCATATAGCCTCAGGATGCCTGGCAGGTAGTAGCAGTAGAACCCGGCTCCTTCATATAGCCTCAGGATGCCTGGCAGGTAGTAGTAGTAGAACCCGGCTCCTTCATATAGCCTCAGGATGCCTGGCAGGTAGTAGTAGTAGAACCCGGCTCCTTCATATAACCTCAGGATGCCTGGCAGGTAGTAGCAGTAGAACCCGGCTCCTTCATATAACCTCAGGATGCCTGACAGGTAATAGTAGTAGAACCCGGCTCCTTCATATAGCCTCAGGATGCCTGGCAGTTGGATAGTAGTAGAACCCGGCTCCTTCATATAGCCTCAGGATGCCTGGCAGGTAGTAGCAGTAGAACCCGGCTCCTTCATATAGCCTCAGGATGCCTGGCAGTTGGATAGTAGTATTGTTTTTGCCATTGAATTCTCTGTTAAATGAAATCCATGAATGTGGAATATTATATTGTATGTTGATTGATAGATAGAATTACCAGTCTGCGGATTATCAGGAATGGAATTTACTATAAAGACGTTTGGCTGGCGTTCCCCATATGGACTAGATTGTGCTAGAGATGAAAAGAAGAGCAGGCCGCAGCGCTGTGTGTGACCGGGGCCCAAGGTGCCAGCGTGGCCCCTGCAGCATCTTACGTTACCGGATAGCTGTGATCCTGCTGACCCCAGGGCGCTCCTGGGTGCCCGACCTCTCACCGCTGGGAGACCACATGTGCTGCCCAGAACCCACCACACTGTAAAACGAGGGAGGAACTCGTGAAAATCTCCGCCAAAAGTGTATAGAGGACATAAAACAGCCGGGCTGGCGGAGCTGCACACGGAAAATGAGCAGGGCCAGTCACCTGCTGCTGCAGTGCTTTATGCCGCTTATTACATGGTCGCATTTACCCCCTGGCAGTCTTATAGATTTATTATCATTGCTATCATTAAAATACATTTCCTAGTCCTCATGGAGATGCATAGAGAATCACAAGAACAGTATTCACATTATGGCATGCACAACAGATTCTGTGTACTGCTACTCACCTGTATGTAACACAAAAGGCAATTCTGATAAATGGAGCAGAAGACAAGATAATAGATAGAAAGGAAGATATATATATGATAGATAATTATATATATCATACAACGTTAGGTCACTGTGTCCAGACCTCTGCTTAATGTAGGACTCACCAAACCATCCCAGACAGATGTCTGTCCAGCCTGTTTGATGAAGACTTCCATTGAAGGAGAACTCATCACTCCTCCTGGCAGCCTTTTATATATATATATATATATATATATATATATATATATACATATATATATATATATATATATATATATATATATATATATACATACATTCTATCCCACATCTATCAGAAAGACATGGATAGATATGGGGTAGATAAATATATACATATATATACATATATAGATGGATATGGGATAGATATATATGGTATAGATAGATAAATAGATTATTAGATTATTATTATTTATTTATATAGCACCATTAATTCCATGGTGCTGAACATGAGAAGGGGTTACATCAAAATACATATATTACTTATAGTAAGCAAACTAACAATTACAGACTGGTACAGAGGGGAGAGGACCCTGCCCTTGCGGGCTTACATTCTATAGATAGATAGATAGATAGATAGATAGAATTAGATAATGATAGATAGATAGATAGATAGAATTAGATAATGATAGATAGATAGATATGGGATAGATAGATGATAGATATGGGATAGATTGATAGATAGATAATAAATAGACATGATTAGATAAAGATAGATAGATAGATAGATAAAGATGGATGGATAGTATAACAGTGGTTGAAGGGAAGCGGCTGGGTCCAGGCCTATTATGACTTCCAGATGAGTTTCAGAGGGGTTAGAGGGACAATTTATTCTGTCACTCATAAATAACAGGACATATGTCGCCCATATTGCTTCTTCCCATAAACCCGTCAACTTGTCACTGCCTGATACATCTTCACAACTTCCTTAAAAAAAAGCAAAGTGAATTAGAAGCAAGGCCTGACACCGGCTCCGGCTATTAGTACCGAGTAATGGGAGGATGATCATAAATAACGCAGCGCTGAGTGTGGACAGGTCTGCAGCTGACCCTGGAGCCAAGTGCAGGCAATAAGGACACATTATATATTATGGTGTCATTATTTCCTGACAATCTTGTTGCAGTCAACACTTAGTTATCTAACACGATGTGAAGGTTGTTTTTTTTTCACTGGGTCATCTATATTAATGATGTTCATTGCATTTACTGTCATATAAATTCAATCGTTATCCGTTTTAATGGATTGTCTCACTTTAGCGTTCCATTTACTAGTGTATTTATTACACTTATTGATGCACCTTAGTGACCTCCCGGTACTAGGTACTGTTTAAGCACCCTGCAATAAAGGGGTGACAGCGCCCATGTTCTAGGAACCCATTGTAACCACTTCTCAATAGTATGTGGTGGTGACATTATATGGGTAGCATCAATACCAGCAAGGATGTCTGACACCAGCACTTTACTGGTTATTGATAACGTGTGGAAGGAGATAGTGCACAACTACCAAAAGAAGAAATCTTAAGACGTCTATTTCTCTTCCAACCACAGACTTCTAAGTTCTTACTGTAATAAGAAGATCAGTGTCCATATTCTGGTGACTGAAGTTCTGTTCAATACATCTGACATATCCAGAATATTCATCCCATCTACACTTTGGCTCCTGAAAAATTGGGGAATAGTGTATTTTTCATTCGTAAAAATTAGAAATGAACAATGTAAAATATGAGTAGCGTTTACAGCATGGTGTATTTTAGGGGGTTACATTATAGATTTGCACAGTATTTTAGAGCTATTTTATCACAGATCTGAGACTGCTCACTATGTAAAAGGTGCATAGTCTATCTGACGGATTTTAAGGTTGAGTTTTCTCCACATTATAAGCAGAAGCTGATCACATTTATTAGAATGAAGACGTATAAATCGATGGCAGATCCCGGCATGCTGACAAGAGGTGTGCAGGATGGTGAGCCCGGCCAGCCTGAGTCAATCATGTACTTTTACAAGTTTTCCATTACAAATTAAGCCATTAAATTTTCAGTAATTAAATAAAAGTAGAGGCAAAGGAAGGGCAGGGAAGAAAAATGCTGTGCGAGTACATGAAAATGTAAGACATCAGAAAAATATAGAAAAGTAGAATAAATTATTTGTATAAAAATGAAAACGTGTGTGTGTGTGTATATATATATATATATGTGTGTGTGTACGTATGTATATATGTGTGTGGATATACTATATATATCATAAATACATGTGTGTGGATGTACTATATGTGTATGTCTGTATATGTATTTGTGTGTGTATATATATATATATATATATATATATATAAATATATATATCTGTGTGTACATATTTGTGGGCATATGACACACACACACTATGTTTCTATATTATGTCAGGGGAGTCAGGCTTCAATTCTATCATTCATAATCACTTTATTTAACCTTTACTGTCATTTATCTCTACAGTTTTGAATGTTTTCATTATTTATATATTTTTTATTTATTTAATTTCCTACAAATTGTGGAACAAAGACAAACAGTCTAAAGGTAAATAAAAATGAGCTGAATTTCTATAAAAGTGATATAAATTAATACAGGAAATATCTGGGTGCTAGCTTGGATCACTATGTGCTGGTTTGTGGCACCTGCTTACATTTGGGACCAGACCTGTCTGATTGTAACGACTTCATGAGTCTTCTTCTCGATGACTGTGCGAATCTGCGGATCGTCACCTGTGTGACCCCTCCACTACCTCTGTGAGCGGCCCACGCCTCCGGACGGTGTGTACAGCTGGCAGGAGACGGTGCACGGTCACCTCCTCGCCTCCCATGACCCCAGAGCCAGGCAGCACAGTAGTCAGAGGTTGCAGGCACGGGTGGAAGCATTGTCCGCAGCGCTGCCGCACAGAATCCGCGGGTGACTGCTTAGTCTGACCGTGTCATTTTTGGGAAGGAGCCTGGGCTTGTGAAGGTCTCCTGATGGAGCCAGTGACTGTACAGGCGCGCAGGGGCTCCTCGTGGGCGCTCACCAGCCTGTCCCCGGCAGCAGTGACGCCCTGGCACGGTGCCCTCCGCCCGCCGCCGCCAGCCTCAGGGTGCAGGAAAAGTTTGCACAAGTAGAAGTTTGAGAAGTGGAATGCGGCTGAGAGCATGGGGGCGGATCCCCGCTGAGCAGCGGCCTGACAGCCAGCCAATCACAGGCCCGGGCCTCCTGCCAATCCTGGCATCCCGGCCAATCCCGGCTGTGCCATCGCTAAACTCTATGCCCCCACTGTGCCTCCAATGCCGCGCGCTCTGCCAATCGCTGGAGGACAGAGTAGGGATCGGACCGGGCAGAGTTGGATCAGACAAAAGAAGTTACAGAACGCGTCATCTGCCCGTGTGTGTGAAGGATGGTAGAGGGGGAAAGACCACACCAGTGAGTGTGGATGGACGTGACTGTGTAGTGATGGAGCCCCCTTTGAGCAAGAGGACTCAGACTCTGAGGCTGGCGGATTTGGCAGCGGCTCAAGGCCATCCTCAGCAGACTATGACAGGCTTCCCGCACTCCCACCCTGCCCACCTGCACCCTGGGGAGATGGGGAGTGACCCTGGAGTTGCCCTCACTCCATTCGGACCTGAGCACATGGCCCAGGCTGGTGCTCTGAAACTGAGCCCCTCGCAGCACATGCCAGCCCACCCTGAAGCTGCAGGCTTCGGGGCCCCGGCCACAGTCTCGTACCCCCACTCTGGCTACACGGGCAGCAGGGACTTCATCCTCCGGAGGGAGATGCTGGGCGAGCAGCACCCGGCCGCCAGCTCCCCCCACCACCAAGCCCACATGTTCATCTCCTCCGCGGGGACCTACGGGCACTCGGAAGGGGCGAGCCACCCTCTGTTCCCCGGGCTCCACGAGCAGGCGCCCCCGGGAGTGCACCACCCCCTGAATGGCCAGATGCGCCTCGGCTTGGCCGGAGAGCTGTACGGGCGAGCGGAAGCCTTCAGAGCCGAGCACTACGCCGCCCCCTCCATCCACAGCTACACCTCCATGAACCTGAATGTGAGCCTCGCCGCCCACCCCGCCGCGGCAGGGGCGTTCTTGAGGTACATGAGGCAGCCCATCAAGCAGGAGCTCATCTGCAAGTGGATCGACCAGGACCAGAGCTGCAAGAAGACCTGCTCCAAAACCTTCAGCACCATGCACGAGCTGGTGAACCACGTCACGGTGGAGCATGTGGGGGGCCCGGAGCAGAGCAGCCACGTCTGTTACTGGGAGGACTGTCCGCGGGAGGGCAAGCCATTCAAGGCCAAGTACAAGCTGGTGAACCACATCAGGGTGCACACGGGGGAGAAGCCCTTCCCCTGCCCCTTCCCGGGCTGCGGCAAGGTCTTCGCCCGCTCCGAGAACCTGAAGATCCACAAGAGAACTCATACAGGTGGGTGTCCTCCTCCTTCGTCCTCGGCCATGTGACGACTGCTCATGAATAAGTGATTTAGCGGCACTCTCCGGTTACCCCTGGTGGACGGTCAGATGTGGGGGACACCGACAGAGGCATCGGGTAACTCATCACTGGGGTTCCTATGGGCAGCAACCACGTGCTTCGAAAAGCTGCACTGCCCGGGCACCAGGGGGTTAAACCCTCGTGGCTGCAACAGCTCCTGCCTTCTTTGCATACCAAAACAGCGACAAACATTGCAGGTTGGTGTGAACACAATAGTCAATGTGCACATTGCAAATCAATACATGGGGGAAGATCCACATGAATGGGAGTCCTGAGAAGCAGCTCATTAGCAACTCCGGGGAGTGCGCACTCAGGCTGGGGGGCTGCCGCTCACTACTGGGAGGGTCATGTTTAATCATCTAGTTATACCTAAAACAGGGATACATCATTACCACAAGAACTAATTAATCCTCATAGAATATTATAATAATCATTACTATTATTGATTATAATCATTTTGTATTATTAATTATTATTTACTATGATTAGACACTTTGATCAGATTGCATCTTGGACCCCTTCTTCATAGAATGCATTCTGCAATTTTTGTGCACATGATGCGTTTTTTTTCGGCAAACAAACGCATCGCGGTAAAAAAAAAAAAAAAAAAGCAGCATGTTCATTAATTTTGGGTTTTTTTCGCGTTATTCCCGCTATTTAATGCGTTGGGAAATACGTGTCAATAACGCATGCGGATTTCTGGCAGAAATGTCAGGTTTTTGTCAGGGAAATCTCTGCCAGAAATCCTGACGTGTGCACATAGCCTTAGTGTAGGTCTACATAGAGCCAACCCATTTGATGACACAGCGGTCTTGACTTTGATAAGTAGGATGGAAGAAATCCAAACACTGAGGCCTTGCCAAAATACAAAATGGACGTAATAGTAGTAGTAGTAATAGTAATTCTCAGCCGCCCTCCCCCCACACACATAATAACGCCGCAGACGCTGCAATACATTCTTGTATTGCTTTGTAACAATATCACTGGGACAGCACAGGAAAAGGACCTGGTTTTATCTGACACTGTGATTTCTCACAACACTAATCAAATTACAAAATCAAATGCATTTCCTTATGATTTGTGGCAAGCAATGAAGGATGTCTTTATAATTGTGAAGCTACTTAATTATTTGTAATTATTATTTTATTAGACTGATGATACAGGACAGGAAGGAATAATCCTTTATTCTTCCTAAATAGATGAGGTCCTTCTTGTGCTCTGCAGTTACCACTTCAGATGCCTGGTTGAGATAGGTAGAGAATACAAGGGTAAAGATGATAAAATAGTTGTGAAACAGCTGCTTGTGGTTGAGATCAAAATTACCATAAATGTTTCTTTAATATTTCAATAGAGGCAAAAATATGGATACAGCTACTATCACATGCTAATAAAAATAATAATAAATACAATCAGGGATACTGATTAATATTATACACCATAGTGACTACATGAAGTTTTCTTGTGCTGGGCTGAAGTGCTGAGTATTGGAGCATGTCCCAGCCTTCTAATCAATAGTACAGCATAGCACATGAGATGGCACAAGGGCTGTGCAGGCATCCGAGGGGCTGACATATCTCTCACTATCAGTCTATCTGTGTACTGAATTTCATAGATTTAGGGGCCCAGATATGTATATATATATATATATATATATATATATATATATATATATATATATATATTGAAAAAGAAGCTTGTGATGCATGGTGCAATAAAAAGTAAAGGGGCGCATGTGCAGTCTGCAGCTTGTGTGATGCAGGCAGTGGTCTGGCCTAGGAGGGTCGTGTGTTTTTGTTACCAGGTGCTATGGGAAGATGTATGTTTTGGTATTTAGTAATGACAGTTTTAATTTCGCCTGAGCAGTTAAAATAATTGGTGACCAAGAAACATTAGACAGATCAGCTCAGAGCCTTTTGAACTATTAGTTATAATCCCCCAAATCTAGAGCTGGATGGTCCATATACAGAATATATATATATATATATACAGTGATGAGATTAGCAGCTCAGTTTTGAGGATCTGTCACTGGTGATCTATTTGTCTTGTTCTCTCTGAAGAACTTTAGGCAGATGATTGATGTATTCTTGCCAGGGTTCATGGTCTGGAGAAGCAGAGGCAATTGTCAGAGCTGTATATGCGTGAGTGGGATCACGGAGTATATATTAGTGGTAGAGGTGCTGACATGTTAATGGCAGACATGACGATCTGCCAGCCGCAGAAATGATGAGGTGTTACGGGCAGATCTGGGATAGTGGAGTGCTGAGGCTGCGGGATCATTGGTGCCACTCATGGAATACTGCAGCATATTATACATTGTACAGTACTGGGAATGGGAAGCCAGGTCACAGAATCTCATCATTAGCATCAATTCTGACCATGGACGACACATTGTTTTTAATAAAGTGCTCAGTCACCGATATCAGGGTTTGGGGCTAGGACTGGTACGGTGTGAGCCATTACAGGGGGGCTGGTGTGCAGAAGATGGCACAGCAGGGGGGGTGCCAGTGATTGACATGAGAGTAGTGTGGCATAGTAAAAGGAAGAAGTAGAGGGAGAAGAGCAGGGAAAGCAGACAGGACAGCCAAGGTAATTGGGGAGAAGGTATTAGCCAAATCACTAGGGGGTCTAGTGAAAAACGTGATAAGTGACGTGTAAAGGGGCAGCATCCTCGGCTCACAATAACCTGATCTGGCGGTATAAAGTCAGGCGAGGCTGTATAAGTATGCTTATTTGCAAGGGGCCACCATGCTGCACTGGGGGTGGGGAGCTGTGCGGGATTTGGCGCCAGTCATCTGTCAAACAATCATGACTTAAACACAGATCTCATAAAGAATCCATCCCATGTGCCTGTCCTACCCCACATGATAGATTACACTGTTCCATGTGTACAAAAAGGTGACAACCTACTGTGTGTGTCTCTGTACATATATAATAAACTCTGAAATATATATATATATATATATATATATATATATATATAGTAAACACTGATTTTATACATATTGTAAATTCAAATTTATATTTACACACATCTCATCTATGTGGCATGATGCTGAGATTCCAGAGGGTTACATGCCACTCTACTAGGCCTGCCATTTGCAGTGAGCTCATATAGTGCAGTGTTGGAGGGCACAGCTTCCTACAGTGACTGAGTGGCAGGAGACGGCAGGGGTCTGGTGCTGCCAGAGGCCCTCACCCTGGAGGCTGCACTTCACTGCTTATTACACAGATGTACCATAGAGTTCTAGCCTGGGGTGGGAATATCCTGCCCCTCAGTATAGATAGCACACTTTGCTCATGTTGACACCTCATACTTCCACTCCAGGCGAGCTTTCTGTGTGACTCCCGTGTAGGCGGGCTTTCTGTGTGGCCCCCGTGTAGGCGGGCTTTCTGTGTGGCCCCCGTGTAGGCGGGCGTTCTGTGTGGCCCCCGTGTAGGCGGGCTTTCTGTGTGGCCCCCGTGTAGGCGGGCTTTCTGTGTGGCCCCCGTGTAGGCGGGCTTTCTGTGTGGCCCCCGTGTAGGCGGGCTTTCTGTGTGGCCCCCGTGTAGGCGGGCTTTCTGTGTGGCCCCCGTGTAGGCGGGCTTTCTGTGTGGCCCCCGTGTAGGCGGGCTTTCTGTGTGACTCCCGTGTAGGCGGGCTTTCTGTGTGGCCCCCGTGTAGGCGGGCTTTCTGTGTGGCCCCCGTGTAGGCGGGCTTTCTGTGTGGCCCCCGTGTAGGCGGGCTTTCTGTGTGGCCCCCGTGTAGCCGGGCTTTCTGTGTGGCCCCCGTGTAGGCGGGCTTTCTGTGTGGCCCCCGTGTAGGCGGGCGTTCTGTGTGGCCCCCGTGTAGGCGGGTTTTCTTTGTGGCCCCCGTGTAGGCGGGCTTTCTGTGTGGCCCCCGTGTAGGCGGGCGTTCTGTGTGGCCCCCGTGTAGGCGGGCGTTCTGTGTGGCCCCCGTGTAGGCGGGCGTTCTGTGTGGCCCCCGTGTAGGGGGGCTTTCTGTGTGGCCCCCGCGTAGGCGGGCGTTCTGCGTGGCCCCGTGTAGGCGGGCTTTCTGTGTGGCCCCCATGTAGGGGGGCTTTCTGTGTGGCCCCCGTGTAGGCGGGCGTTCTGCGTGGCCCCCGTGTAGGCGGGCGTTCTGTGTGGCCCCCGTGTAGGCGGGCGTTCTGTGTGGCCCCCGTGTAGGCGGGCGTTCTGTGTGGCCCCCGTGTAGGCGGGCGTTCTGTGTGGCCCCCGTGTAGGCGGGCGTTCTGTGTGGCCCCCGTGTAGGCGGGCGTTCTGTGTGGCCCCCGTGTAGGCGGGCTTTCTGTGTGGCCCCCGTGTAGGGGGGCTTTCTGTGTGGCCCCCGTGTAGGCGGGCGTTCTGCGTGGCCCCCGTGTAGGCGGGCGTTCTGTGTGGCCCCCGTGTAGGCGGGCGTTCTGTGTGGCCCCCGTGTAGGCGGGCGTTCTGTGTGGCCCCCGTGTAGGCGGGCGTTCTGCGTGGCCCCAGCGTAGGCGGGCTTTCTGCGTGGCCCCAGCGTAGGCGGGCTTTCTGCGTGGCCCCAGCGTAGGCGGGCTTTCTGTGTGGCCCCCATGTAGGGGGGCTTTCTGTGTGGCCCCCGTGTAGGCGGGCGTTCTGCGTGGCCCCCGTGTAGGCGGGCGTTCTGTGTGGCCCCCGTGTAGGCGGGCGTTCTGTGTGGCCCCCGTGTAGGGGGGCTTTCTGTGTGGCCCCCGCGTAGGCGGGCTTTCTGCGTGGCCCCCGTGTAGGCGGGCTTTCTGCGTGGCCCCAGTGTAGATACATCTGACTCTGGTGATTTAACACAAATCTTCTCTCTTATTGTTTTTCTTTCTGTAGGGGAGAAACCATTTAAGTGCGAGTTTGATGGCTGTGACAGGAAGTTTGCCAACAGCAGTGACAGGAAGAAGCACTCTCACGTGCACACCAGCGACAAGCCCTACTACTGCAAGGTCCGAGGCTGCGACAAGTCGTACACGCATCCCAGCTCCCTGAGGAAGCACATGAAGATCCACTGCAAGTCCCCCCCGGGGTCGCCCTCCGCCCTGGGCTACTCCTCTGCCCCCATGGACGAGTCCCTGTCCCCTACCCAGGAGCAGGGCCGGGGGCGCAGCGCCAACCTCTCCCCTCAGGTCACTAACCTCAATGAGTGGTATGTGTGCCAGGCCGGTGGGGCCCCCAATAACCTGCACGCCCCCTCCAGCAATGCAGAGTCCACGGACTCTGAGGAGGAGGACACTTACAGGACCGCTGAGAGGACTATTCGGTAGGACCCCACCTGCTGCTCCCGCCATGACAGATGGATCACTGCTTCTCCCAGGGTTTATTTTCCAGCAGACCAGACGCTCCACAAAGCGGCATCTCGGAAAGCGGACGTGCACCTGGGAGACATGGCCGGCCATGCCGCAAGGATAAACAGTCTGTGCCCACTGCCAGTGCAATGCCCTCCTAGCAGGCTGCACCGCCTCATGTGCCTCATGGAAACCCCCCGGGGCTTCTCCACTGTACACTGGCACCAGCACCCGCTGAGCTGGGGGACGCCCCGTTTACAGCCCTGAGCAGCAGTGGGCTCCGTGCCCCCTGTACAGGGCCGTCCTGGCCGCAGGGACAGATTCTCCCCCTTTACCTGTGAGAACCTGTTTTATATACTGACTTTAAAGAGATGTGTTCCCCCCTTGTTTTACTAAGTTATTTATTATTGTAAAAAGGTACCGCTCCACTGGCAGCTCCTGTGCTGATGGGAGGACTGGTGAATCTGAGCTGGTGGCTATGTAATGTAGTGATCACCATCAGATGTAAAACCCCTAAATCCAATGTTACCATGCTCCAAACAATCATGGGAAGAAAATCACACACCGGAAAGCGATATGTCACCTTCTTTTTCTCATAAGGCTGGTAAACCTTGTAATTACAAGCTCTAATGAAAGTGGTGGAACTAATTACTTGGAAAAATGGTATTAAATGATGCACTAAATGATAGAATCATAACAAAAGCAAGAAAACACTTACTATAATATATACACACATATAATATAATACACACACACACACCCACACCCACACCCACACCCACACCCACACCTACCTTACTTTTATATGCACATAGACAATAAACCGATTGTACATATAACGAAATATCTTCATATATACACTCATACTCTGATTTTATATACAAATACACATTATACAAGTACACAGACATTTGTTGTCTACTTATTTACACGCACGCACGCACGCACGCACACACACACACACACACACACACACACACACACACACACACACACACACCCCTTGCAGTAGAGGTGATGGACATTTGATGCGTTTTCTGGTACTGGATAGGACTCAGACCGGAGACCCTGCTGTCCCACAGCCATGTTGTGGAGGAGCCCCGTGCTATTATTTATTGGCTCTGAGAAGGTGGTCCGGGTCAGACACCACCCCACAATGTAGCAGCTGTCCCTGTTCATGCTCTATCCTCCATAATACTCCTGACTTTCTCAGGTGAAACCTCCCATGTAGACTCCTGAAGCAGCACAGTCCCGATGGTTCGGTACCCCCAGCACTGGAGCTTCGCGTGAGCTCCTCCATGGTACTAAAGACTACTAATAGCCCCTCAGAGACCAGTAGACTGCCCCTTTCCGGGGTGGATAGAAGTCTGTTGTGTGTGCTGTGATTGCTTGTGCCAGTCTCGTCGTTGTTGACAATGTGGATGTGAATACTGTGATTTTGTAATAGTTGAATTAATTTATTTTCAGTCTGGACTTTGTTATTCTGGAAGGGCGCTCATACACCAAAGACTTCTATGACTTGATGACTTTATGGTGAAATATTGGTGTTTGATCGTGTATCATCATTTTATAAAATAAGCAATGAAGGTGAGAAGAGAATCTATGGCACATAGATAAATATATACAGCTATATTTTGCATTTTACTTGAATCGGTGTGATGTGACAGCTAGTCCTGCATGTGTCCTGTGCAGTGTGATCCTGGTCTCAGTGCTTGCTAGAGTCCTGTACTAGTGCAGTGCTGCTGTCACCTGTCTGTGTGGCATCTCCTCTGAAAGAGAGCAGCTACACCTACTTCTTCATGGTGGTCATTGCCATTTTTAATACCATTTCAATAAACAAAGTCAAACAAGAAATAGTCTGAGTTGCATTATTGGAAAATGAAAACAAATACTACATTTTGAGAGTCTTCAGGGGTATCAACAAAGATATATATTCATATAGTCTCTCCCTCACACGTGTATATATATATATATATATATATATATATATATATATATATATATATATATATATATTTATTATGTACACATATAAATATATATTTGTGTGTATATATGCATACATATTTATGTACACATATAAATGTATGTATGAGCATAAGTATATATATGAGAGACACATAAATAGGTGTGTGTACATATACATTTGTGTCTATATATGATCTATATGTACACACGTGTGTGTGTGTGTGTGTATGTGTATATATATATATATATATAATATATATTATACATTTTCATACGTGTGCTAACATGCAAGTCCAGCGTCAGGTAGTGACCCAGCTTTTCCAGACCACGGAGGACCCTAGCTGTGGAAGTGAGCAGACCTTGCATGGAATCTAAGTAAAGCAGGACACTTCCATCTCCTCCTCAGCCTTGTTTTGTATTTGCTCAGCTAATAAGCCGCAGTGTTATTAATGTCAATAGCAGCTTGATGAGGAGGTTAGTATGTGCCTCTGTCAGTTGTGCTGGAGGTGCTAAAGGTGAACGACATGGGTTTTCTGGCAGATTGGTTGCAGCCAAACAGAAGAGACCAAAGAGGACTTGTAAATGGAGTCTGTAATCAATAGAGAAACTTATAGCTCTCTAATGAAGCTTCCTGTGAAAGGGAGGGCAGCACAAAGCCACTCAGACATGAATCATCCCTGGGAAATAGAAAGGATAAAAGATAAGTGACAATGGCTGCAGCTTGTATAGAGGAGAGAAAACAAGTTTCCCTTTTCTGCCTGTGGCCCCCGTTGTTGTGTCCGGCCCATGGAGCCCCCAGTGCCCACTGCAGATCAGGCCCCACTTCAAAGCCATTGAGTCCCGAGCGGAAGGCCCGGCCTTGGGCAAGCTTCATGGTGTGTTAGGATTTCTATGGCAATCCGCAAGCAAGACGTCCCCATCTGACTACACCCAGTGCAAGCCACTTACTGACACCAAGCCGGCCATTATCTGGGAAGGGAGGCTGGGGTTAGGGCGCAGGAAGAGCTTCCTGATAGATTGGAGGGGCAAAGGCAGAATCTTAGAGATTCCTGTCTGAATATTGCCTTATAAATGCGGACACACGGCTGCACAAGTGTGAAATCGGCGGCGCAGGGTCACTGAGCGGTCCGCATGCGGTTCGCCCCGTCAGGGTGAGGCGCACGTTGCTATGGCAATGAGCTGGATTCACGATTCGAGACACTCTATTAAGATACAGTGGCTCTGACCTTTGCTTTCATGGCGCATTAGTGCAGATCTGGAGGGATCAGGACGATCTCCGGGGCCGGCTGCGCCCATCCGCTGCGATGCCGGCACAACGATCGTCCTTTGTTTATTTAAGACGAGTTCTGGTGAATGGTGAAAAATAAACACCCTGAAAAAGAAGCAAACAGAGGACTCCTGCGAGTGCACAGCCGCACTTCATAAAAGTGGTCGGAGGCGGCGGCGCTGAATGGGGAAGCTTCTCAAGTGGAACTTATTACAGCAGGAATCCTCTCTGGTTGCCCTAACGACACCGCTGAAGTGAAAGGTCTCTCCTTTGTCAGCGATTTGTTCTCCTCTGCTGGGATGGCTGCAGAACCGAGTGACACCACTGCCTGAACACGCAGCCTGCAAATCAGTCACTTCCCAGCTCAGACTTGCAGACGCCTGTGTCTTCAGGACAATAAGGGAGAACACATCCAGCTTTCCCCAGTCCTGGGAGAACACATCCAGCTTTCCCCAGTCCTGGGAGAACACATCCAGCTTTCCCCAGTCCTGGGAGAACACATCCAGCTTTCCCCAGTCCTGGGAGAACACATCCAGCTTTCCCCAGTCCTGAAGCATATCCTTCAGCTACTACACCAATTTCTGACCTTCTTTTCATTTTCAGAATTGCTCCATAATGATCACATCGAAAGTAAATGATTATTTTTGTTGTAAATCTGATTTCCAGATTGAGTCAGAATTACTATTTGTTTGTTACACAACATAAATGTAGAAAAATGCTCTAAATCTATTACAGTGGCTGCTGTTATTTTTAATTTTTACACACATATCCTAAATAATAACTACCCCATTAATAATAAATAATTTATTGACATAATCCTAATTACAAAAATGTAAAAGTTACTACAAAGTTGGGAACTGCATCATAATCACAAACATAAAAAGGGAAGAGTTAATGAAAAAAAAAAGTGGCGAACTACATCAACTACACTGAAATAGTTCAGCACTTATTTTCAGTAACTTTCCCCTTTTTAAATGTGTGTAATTATGATGTAGTTCACAACTTTTTGGTAAGTTTTACATTTTTGCTTTTAGGATTATGTCAATTAATAAATTAATTATATTATTTAATGAAGCAAATTGTAATTGTAAATATGATTATGTTAATAAATGAATTATATATTTTTAATGGTCTAGTCATTCTTTAGGTGTTCTATTTTATTAGTTACTACCTATCCCCATAATAGTGGCCCATTGACTTTTTACCAACTTGTATAGGTTTATATATTGTAGATATATTTATAAAAGTCATGCTCCATTATTAAATCATTTTGCACCAAGTCTGTCATTTTTATTTGAAACTTGTCAAAAGAGGCTTATCACTTGCAGTTTTTATTGTTCCTATATTTTTTACATTTGATTTTTTTTTTTAAGTCTCACAAAATGTTGGTTAGAAAAAATTCCAGCAGAGTAGTTGGTGTAAAAAAAAAAATGGAAAACTAGTTGTAGACAGAAATGTTACATCTACATCTTGTGCAACATAAATTGTGCAACATAGCCAGAAGCAAGAATGTCATAAAAAAATTCATCCAATAATAAATTCATCCTTGGCATATGTGAGACACTAGTTTATTTCTACCATTGCCTGGATGATGCTCCTTTGGCTAGACTTTTATTTTTTGCACCTAACCAGTGCCACACATCAGTAATACATTTGGTGCATTCTGCAGCTCAACAAAAAAAAGGCTTATTTTCTAAACCCTTTTGAATAGTGTGAAGTGTGGTGCAAATATATATATATTATTTTTTTCACACATTTAATTGATAAATTTGCCTATAACAATTTACACTAAACTCTAATACTAGAATTCTGGATGTGCACCTACAATAATCTGCATTAGGTTTAAAAAACAAACAAATAAAAACATTGTGGACTTGATTATTTGTTGTGTTTGTTACTGCTTTGATTTGTGTTTAGTGTTTTCACATGTTATTCATTATTATTATTTTTTTTAAATTGTGCCTTTTTAAAAGTCTGTTTTATATGTGTTCACCTGTTTTTTTTTTCTTTTTTAAATGTTTGCCATTGTGGAGAGACTTTGAGGTTTGCCATGATTTTCAGCGGTTTCAAACTTTTTAAAAAGTCCCCAAATTTTTGCACAAGTGTACTCTAGTCCCTCTGCAATGATTTTATGTATGTCTGTATTTTTTGCATCTTTTGTGCAAATACTGTCCCATTTTAGAGTAACTGGCAACTTTTTACTTTAGAAGTACAACAAAGGTAAAATACAGCATTAAACACCTTTTTTATTTTGTCCAAAACTCATTGACCATGAGCACCATTTTGAAGAATTTGGTAACAAAAATAATTGAGTTCCACAAGACATGGAATGAAAAGCATTTAAAAAAACAAACAAACAGCAAATTATGAATTGGACCATGTTGTTTTTTTTTTGTGTGGCATTTTTACAAGATCTTTTTTGTTGCAAAAATGCTGCAGCCAAATGTTCAGGACTTTGGGGCTTAATACAGAAGTGGATTCAAGATGAATGGGAAATATAAATGAAAGCAAAGCAGAAAACACTATGCAGCAGTACTCAGCAAAAATGATATACATGCATTCCACTCTTGCTACAGAAATACAAATGTAAGGTGCTTCTGCATAAAATCAAATTATGAAAGCCCATCTAAAAATGACAAGGAGACCTATTTTAAAAGAAGTCATAAAGGAGTCAAAAGAGGATTTCTAGTATTTGTTAGACATAGGTTCACAACAAATTGCTACAAAAAATGATTTTTTTCCACAAAAACAAACGATGTGTGTGAAATCACCCTAATGGCTTTCCCCCCCCCCCAAATCCATTGTTATATAGGGTATTCTATAATTTTAAAAAATGCAGTTGTGAAAAAAATGCCACAAAAAAGGATAAACATTTCTGAGAAAAAAAAACGCTCCACATTAAATTCATGTCTCTTTTTTACAAGATAAAAATGTGCAAGTTAAAAAAAATATATATATTATATATATACATTTAAATTCGGGCTAATATGTAATTTATCTGCATTTTCTTCAGATTAATGTGTTAATCAGCTGTTTCTTTGCAACAATATATATATTTATTGAAAAACGAGAAAAATGTATTGCATACAAATGGATCTAGTGATTAAAATGTTATAGAATTTTGTTAAATGCTGAGCAAGAATTCTGGCCAAGATGCCATGTGCCACATTTATGAAGGGTTTTAGGCACTTTTTGCTCCTCTCTAGACTGTTAGAAAGTGTCTAAGGCCATGTTCACACGTGCAGTTTTAGGTCAGTATTTTACATCCTTATTTGTCATCAGTTCTGTATTTATCACCCACTCTTGGTTTTGGCTTACAAATACTGATGTAAAATACTGACTCAATACTGAACATGTGAATGTGGCCTAAGAAAGAACGCGTTGATAAAAGTGCTTGTAAAATTCAACAAATAAGTTTTCTGCTTCCACATAGTTTTTTGGAGTGGGTCTTCTACAAAATCCTTCTCAATTTTTTTTTAGAACTGCAAGAAAAACTCTTGCTTTTTATTTCTACAAGAATTCTATTGTACTCGTACTATTTATATAACATGTTTTTTTCTCAATTGGAACAATGGCTGTTGGAAAAAAAGAACATACATGTCATGGATTCTTGGACTCTGATGTACTCCACTTCTAAGGTAATTAAAATGAGTCAGGAAACAAACTCTTCGAAATCCACTTTAGAAACCACTTCATAAAAAGAACTGCTCTAAAAACTCCCTCAAAAAGTAGAATGGTTTCCACTTGAAAAACCCATAATTTTTGAACTCCTCGAAAAAAACAAACCTATTTGATCAAAGCATAAAGTTGCTAAAGTATTGTTCACATGTTGTTTATTTGCTGTTGAACGTATCGCAGAAAGTTCTGACATTGTCCCTTTTATTTTAAGCAATCTCTTATAAATAGATGGAGCTGATTTTCAATCACAGAAATTTCCTCTGCAAAATCTACAGCTCTGGAATTTACCCTCAGGCTAAGCTCACATAAAAAAAAATGGATGATTTTTCATCTGCATTGTCATCCATATGGCATCAGTCTTTATACATCAGCAGTCTTTAAAATTTACAAGAACAAATCGAGTTTCCTTGGTTAAACAATTGCAATGTATGAGTCACAATCGGGTGCAATATGATGGATCTGTATGGGATCCAATTTTTTTTGCGCACCCATACACTCAACTTGGCGAGTCTCACCCAGAATACAGAGAAGACTAATGCATGCAGTGATTTTTTGAAAAGAACATTCAATCTTTGAAAAATAAGCAGTCATCCTAACAGCCCTATTGAATAACATAGGTCAGAGTGCTGTCGGTTAGGTAATGGACAACACTCAGGCGGTCGTTTGAACGTAGCCTTGAAATTAGGACACGTTCAGTATTTGATCAGTATTTTACATCAGTATTTGTAAGCCAAAACCAGGAGAGGAATAATCAGAGTAAAAGTAGAATAGAAACATATGCACCACTTCTGCATTTATCACCCACTCCTGGTTTTGGCTTAGAAATACTGATGTAAAATACTGACCAAATACTGAACATGTGCCAGTACGTCCTATGTTGGGTGTTGGTGGTTGGTGGTGGTGATCGGGGTCTGAAGCTGAGCATGTCATTTTTGTAGTATACTACTGTACTGCATAGTACAAGTAATTAATAAAACCAAGGTTTAAGTCCCCCCAGCGAAGGAGTGAAATGAGTGATAATTGCAAATTAAGAAAATACTAATAAAAAAATACATAGTTGGAATGGCTGATCTATTAATGTCCAATTTATAAAATTGTTAAATTAATTAACCCGTTTGAAAAAATGTCATGAAGGTAATAAAAAAATGGAAATGCCTGAATTTGCCTATTTTTGGTCATCTTGTTTAAAAAAAAAATAATAATAATAAAAAAAAATAATCAGAACATCATATATATCCCAAAATAGTACCAATTAAAACTATAGCCCACTACGCAAAAGACAAGCCTTTACATGGCTTTATTTACTGAAAAATAAAAGAGTTACATGTCTCAGAAAATGGTGACATAAACCAATTGTTTTTTTTTCTTTTGCAAAGTTCCCGATTAATTTAACTATTAAAATAATTAAAAAAAATATGCAAATTTATTATCCAAGTAATCACACTGACATGAAAATAAGGACACCGGGTCAATTTTAAAGCACAGTGAACGTCATAAAAACTGAACCTAAAAATCAAAGACAAATATTGCATATTTTCACCATTGAATTTTTTCCCCATTTTTTTAGTACATTCTATAGTAAAATGCATATTGTAAATCAAATCTACAAGTCATCCTGCAAAAAACAAGCGCTCATGTGGTTTCGTTAGCTGAAAACAAAATTACGACTCTTGCAATAAGGGGAGGGAAAAATGAAAATTTGCCTTATCATGAAGGTGTTAATACTGCCCAGTCTAAGTTGTTGCCTAAGGCCATGTTCATGCCTTCAGTATTTGGTGAGTATTTTACATGTTTTTCTGTAAGCCAAAATCAGCAATCTAAAAGTATATACTGGGCGGCACGGTGGCGCAGAGCTTGCTGCATTTTGAAAGAAGTAAAATCCCCAAAATGCATTAAAGGAAAGTGGAAAAAAGCCCAGGACCTGATTCATGAAGGTATTTCCGCCAAAAGATGTTAGAGCAGTTCAGATTTCCGTAAAATTTGGCATTTTTCCACCTGTCCATCAAAATGGGCACAGCATGGGTGGGACAGGGGGTGGCTAAGCCTGATCATATAATGTTAGGTGTCAGGTTCCCGCTGCTGCACAGGGGGAATCTCGAACCATGTCCACTGCGGTCTCCCATTCTCCTCCGGCCGTGGTGGAGCCTGCTCGGCAGAGACATCGGTCCCAGTGTCTGGCTCAAGCTGATACTGTGCGTCCCAGGGACGCCTGTGAGCAGGCATCCCTGGGACTAAGTCCTGCTTTTCTTCTTCTGAGCATGCCCAAGGGATGAACTCTCATTGGAGGTCGGGGGTCACATGCTCAGGCCTTGTAGCAGCTCGTATTGGACCACTAAAAGCGCTTAGTAACCCGATATTTACCCTGGTTACCATTGTAAAAGTAAAAAAAAAAAAAAAACAGTGCATATTCACATTCTGATGTCTGTCACGTCCCCCGGCGTCCACTGTGTCAGCGCCGTCCGTAAAGCAGAGCACAGCGGTGACGTCACCACTGTGCTCTGCTTTACTGCCGGCGCTGACACAGTCAGTGCAGGGAAACTCTAGACAGCAGCGCGTGCATTAGCAGTGCTCTTGCCGAAAGCAGTTTTAAACCTGTGAACGCCAGCGGGGGACGTGACAGACATCAGAATGTGAGTATGTAGTGTTTTTTTTTTCTACTTTTACAATGGTAACCAGGGTAAATATCGTGTTACTAAGCGCGGCCCTGCACTTAGTAACCCGATGTTTACCCTGGTTACTCGGGTGCTGCAGGGGGACTTCAGCATCGTTGAAGACAGTTTCAATGATGCCGAAGTCGTTCCCCTGATCGATGGTCGCTGGAGAGAGCTGTCTGTGTGACAGCTCCCCAGCGACCAAACAACGACTTACCAACGATCACGGCCAGGTCGCATCGCTGGTCATGATCGTTGGTAAGTCGTTTAGTGTGAAGGTACCTTAACAGTCACTTTGTTGAAAGGATCAATCAAATCAGTATTTTAATCACCTCACATTTTAAAAGAATATTTGAGTTGTTTGAATTTGATTTGTTAGGTTCCACAGACAAAATCCATAAAAAAGAAAAAAAAAATCTTATTTACTTATCAGTTTTCAGTAAGATGGCTTGCCCTATCTAATACAGAACTGATTCATTTCCTGACATGTTTATTTCAGTGACTCCTGCACTGTTCCTATGTTATTCTTCCTAAAACTGAATGAAGAAAATGACAATTGGGTGATAACTAGTCGGGGGTGGTCCTTTCACTGTCCAATTAGTGCTGACGGTGTAATTTTCTATAGGGACACACAGCTGGGACACACTGACCAAACTCTGAGGAAATAGGATCCAAAACAAGAATCAAATTCAGTCTGATTCTTTCACCTCTAAGAAAGAAAAGACATATGAATGAGGCTTTATGTTTTCCACTGCTGTCTGATTTTCATGTACATGTTCAATCCATGTTTTTTCATGAATAGAACGTGGCATACACTATAACAGATTTAAAAAAAGGGTTGGACGATTTCCTTGATACACATAACATTGCGGGTTATAGCTAGATTAGTGACGAAATGTACAGTTGGTGGAGAAAGGTTGAATTTTGATGGACCTAGGTCTTTATTCAACCTACGTAACTATGTAACATGTACCTATGGTAGGCTGTAGGGCATAGCTGTGTCTTTCTGAGGACCAAGTGTTCACCCAAAATAAGAAAAAACAAGGCTATCTATTTTTGATCCAAGTCATGGATCAAACTCACTAATATGAGTTGATGAATTAGTGAAAAAAAAAATGAATAGCTCAAAGATATCATCTATAGTTCATCTAATAAGTGGACTAATACTTAGCCCCCACATTTTTAATGGTGCTTTATAAACATAACTCTTTAGACTATCACCTATCTTCACTAATCTATCTCTTCCCTGTTCCCTCTTTCAAATTTTTCCTCAGAATCTGGTCCCTCCTATCCATCTGTCTACACATCCTCGAGCATCCAATAGCACTCGGTAACTGTACTTAGACAGATACTGGCTGATGACCGGATCATGCACCTTATTTGGAATCCGCTATTTATTATAGTAATGGCTGGACCATACATGACAAGCACTTTTTACCTATTGTGTCCCCCCAATCTCCTTATAGATTGTAAGCTGGTGAGCAGGCCTTCACTCCTCCTGTAACAGTCAAACTATGTGTTACTTTGGATTGTCTGTACATGTCCCGACTTAATTGTATAGTGCTGCGGAATATGTTGGCGCAATATAAATAAATTTATAATTAATTGTTATCGTCTATATGCTGTCCATTTCTTTATAGTTTCTCCCTTCTACTAACCTCACTCTACCCAACATCGAAATTACCCTGGAGGGTTCAACCATAACTCCCAAGCAGCATGCCCGCTGTCTTGGGGTCATATTCGACACCGAACTTTCCTTTACTCCCTATATCCGATCACTCACTCGCTCCTGTCACCTGCATCTTAAAAACATCTCCAGAATCCGACCTTTTCTCACCTTTGAAACTGCTAAGACTTTTACTGTCGCTCTTATTCATTCCCGTCTTGGCTACTGCAACTCTCTTCTGATCGGTCTCCCTCTTACCAAACTTTCTCCTCTCCAATCTATCCTGAATGCTGCAGCCAGGGTCATATTTCTGTCCAGCCGCTTCACCAATGCCTCCACCTTGTGCCAGTCATTACACTGGCTACCCTTTCGCTACAGGGTCCAGTATAAACTCATCTCTCTCACCCACAAAGCTCTCCACAGTTCTGCACCGCCTTATATCTCCTCTCTCATCTCTGTCTATCGCCCTACAAGTGCCCTCTGTTCTACAAATGACCTAAGACTAACATCCATTGTAATCCGAACCTCGCACCTCCATCTCCAAGACTTCTCTCGTGCTGCGCCAGCTCTCTGGAATGCACTTGCCCAGATGATCAGACTGATACCTAGCCCCGACCTATTCAAGCGCGCTTTAAAAACCCATCTTTTCAAACAAGCCTACCACATCAACAACTCAGTAAACTAACTTTGCCCTGTTCCCTCCTTCCAAATATTATTCTGAATCTGCACCCTACTATTCATCTTTCTCCACACCTTCCATGCACATGATAACAGCACTTGATACTTGACTATTGCACTTAAACACACGGGCTGATGACCGGATCATGCAGCTTTATATGAAAATTCCTATTTATTATAATTGCCAGACCTGAAATAACAAGCACTTTTCACCTATTGTGTCCCCCCATTTCCTTGTAGATTGTAAGCTTGCGAGCAGGGACCTCACCCCTAATGTCACTGTTTAAAGGGAACCTGTCACCCCGTTTTTTCAGTAGGAGATAAAAATACCGTTAAATAGGGCCTGAGCTGTGCTTTACAATAGGGTATTTTTTGTCCCCTGATTCCCTACCTATGCTGCCAAAATACCTTACAAAAGTGTCCTTTTTCGCCTGTCAATCAGGCTGGTCAGGTCAGATGGGCGTGGTCACAGCGCTGTTTCTCCCCCACATCTTGCTTAAGTTCCCGTTGGTGGCGTAGTGCTTCTCGCATGCGCAAGTGCCGAATGCACTGCGCAGCTGTAGAAAAAGAGCGCGCTCACCGCTATTCAGCGGTTTCTCGGTGGGCGCGGCCATCTTCCTGAGGCCGCGCGTGCACAGATGGAGTCTCCTGCTTCCCGGGGTTTCAGGAAAATGGCCGTGGGATGCCGCGCGTGCGCAGATGGACAGTTCGAATCTCGTCTTCAGGAAAATGGCCGCCGCGATGTCCATCTCTCTCTTAATGACAACAATGATATATTTACCACCAACTCCTTCTCACTTACTAATTGTCCTTCCGTTTCATCTCCATATTCTGTGTCCTCATAGAAGAGTTGTGTTATCCTCTGTGTTCGACCCATACTTCTTTCTCCTATGTTTCCTACCACCTTTCCGACCCTTCCTTTTGGCAGTGTTCCTTTGTCCACATTTTCCTGTCCTAAAAAATTAGTAGATGATGTTGCACCTGCGTCATCAGTAGAATCAGATTCAGCTGTAGTGAAACCAAAAGGTTGGTCATTTGTATTCTGTGGTTTCCTTCATCTTTTTTTGATTGGATCTATACCTCCTATTGTTAGAGGCAGATTGGACACCAGCATGCCAAGAAGATACTTGACCTGTCTTATAGTCCTCTGTGTCACGAAGCCATTTCATCCGTTTAGTTGGCTCTGTATCTCCACAAAATTTAACAAGGTTTTCCTCCAACTGAGCCTTACATGCCTCCAACTCCTGTGCTGTCATCTGGGCTGTCAGTTGTACCTCCAAGTCCGCCACATTTTTCTTAATGATTTCCATCTCCAGTCGAAGGTATTCAATATTCAAAAGCATAATATCAAATGAGAATTTGTTAGTGATTGCTTCAAACTTTGCACAAAATTGTACATTATCAGAGTTGGTCGCAGATGTGATTGTAAGCCAAGTGGGATCCTGCGCGCTTTATAATATTCTGTTAAAGTAATGACTTGTAACTCAAAGGAAATTAGTTTCCTCATCTCAGACTCATATCTTTTCCTGAGCATGTCAGTAGTAGGTTTATTCAAAAATGAATTGTCAATAAAGGTGCCAGATACTATCCTAAGGGTATCATCTTCAGTATATGAAAATATACAGGCAGTATCCAGATCACCCACCTCTGGATTAGGCCGGCTTCACACTCAGCGTATGAAAATACGGTCCGTATATTACGGCCGTAATACGCTGAAAAGTCCTGATAATAGTGGACCGTAGCTCCTCCGTAGGCAGGGTGTGTCAGCGGTTTTTGCGCATGGCATCCTCCGTATGTAATCCGTATGTCATCCGTACTGCGTGTTTTTATCGCAGGCTTGCAAAACCAACATACGGCTATACAAGGGATCCATGTGTTAAAAAACAAAAAATATATATATACTGTCTCTCTCTATATATATATATGTCAGTAGACACATATATATATATATATATATATATATATTAATATTTCATCCAGCGCGATATACAGTTAGGGCCAGAAATATTTGGACAGTGACACAATTTTCGCGAGTTGGGCTCTGCATGCCACCACATTGGATTTGAAATGAAACCTCTACAACAGAATTCAAGTGCAGATTGTAACGTTTAATTTGAAGGGTTGAACAAAAATATCTGATAGAAAATGTAGGAATTGTACACATTTCTTTACAAACACTCCACATTTTAGGAGGTCAAAAGTAATTGGACAAATAAACATAACCCAAACAAAATATTTTTATTTTCAATATTTTGTTGCAAATCCTTTGGAGGCAATCACTGCCTTAAGTCTGGAACCCATGGACATCACCAAACGCTGGGTTTCCTCCTTCTTAATGCTTTGCCAGGCCTTTACAGCCGCAGCCTTCAGGTCTTGCTTGTTTGTGGGTCTTTCCGTCTTAAGTCTGGATTTCAGCAAGTGAAATGCATGCTCAATTGGGTTTAGATCTGGAGATAGACTTGGCCATTGCAGAATGTTCTACTTTTTGGCACTCATGAACTCCTGGGTAGCTTTGGCTGTATGCTTGGGGTCATTGTCCATCTGTACTATGAAGCGCCGTCCAATCAACTTTGCAGCATTTGGCTGAATCTGGGCTGAAAGTATATCCCGGTACACTTCAGAATTCATCCGGCTACTCTTGTCTGCTCTTATGTCATCAATAAACACAAGTGACCCAGTGCCATTGAAAGCCATGCATGCCCATGCCATCACGTTGCCTCCACCATGTTTTACAGAGGATGTGGTGTGCCTTGGATCATGTGCCATTCCCTTTCTTCTCCAAACTTTTTTCTTCCCATCATTCTGGTACAGGTTGATCTTTGTCTCATCTGTCCATAGAATACTTTTCCAGAACTGAGCTGGCTTCTTGAGGTGTTTTTCTGCAAATTTAACTCTGGCCTGTCTATTTTTGGTATTGATGAATGGTTTGCATCTAGATGTGAACCCTTTGTATTTACTGTCATGGAGTCTTCTCTTTACTGTTGACTTAGAGACAGATACACCTACTTCACTGAGAGTGTTCTGGACTTCAGTTGATGTTGTGAACGGGTTCTTCTTCACCAAAATAAGTATGCGGCGATCATCCACCACTGTTGTCATCCGTGGACGCCCAGGCCTTTTTGAGTTCCCAAGCTCACCAGTCAATTCCTTTTTTCTCAGAATGTACCCAACTGTTGATTTTGCTACTCCAAGCATGTCTGCTATCTCTCTGATGGATTTTTTCTTTTTTTTAAGCCTCAGGATGTTCTGCTTCACCTCAATTGAGAGTTCCTTTGACCGCATGTTGTCTGCTCACAGCAACAGCTTCCAAATGCAAAACCACACACCTGGAATCCACCCCTGACCTTTTAACTACTTCATTGATTACAGGTTAACGAGGGAGACGCCTTCAGAGTTAATTGCAGCCCTTAGAGTCCATTGTCCAATTACTTTTGGTCCCTTGAAAAAGAGGACGCTATGCATTACAGAGCTATGATTCCTAAACCCTTTCTCCAATTTGGATGTGGAAACTATCATATTGCAGCTGGGAGTGTGCACTTTCAGCCCATATTATATATATAATTGTATTTCTGAACATGTTTTTGTAAACAGCTAAAATAACAAAACTTGTGTCATTGTCCAAATATTTCTGGCCCTAACTGTAGCAGAAAGCCGGTAACTCAATTACCAGGGGTGGCTGGGGTCAGATGTTTTTAGCCAGGGGGGGGGCCAATAACCATGGACCCTCTCCAGGCTATTAATATCTGCCCTCAGTCACTGGCTTTACTACTCTGGCGGAGAAAATTGTGCGGGAGCCCACGCCAATTTTTTCCGCCATTTAACCCCTTAATTTACTAGCTAGAACGGCCAAATTTTGCACATACACACTACTGACATTAGTAGTGTGGAATATGCAAAAAAAATGGGGATATGAGATGGTTTACTGTATGTAAACCATGTCTCATATCATGTCGGGTTTAGGAAGGAGAAAGCAAAAGCTGGTAATTGAATTACCGGCTTTAAAGCTGTCTAGCGCTGGAAGAAATATTAATATATATACATATATGTGTCTACTGACAAATATATATATATATATACCTATTCTATGTGTACACATTTATTCTACCTATTCTACTGTAAGCTGTCAGTGTGATTTTACTGTACACCGCACTGAATTGCCGGCTTTTCTCTCTAACAGCGCTGCGTATTTCTCGCAAGTCACACTGCTGGTCCGTGTGTAATCCGTATTTTTGGGGCTTCCATAGACTTTCATTAACGTTTTATTTGCGCAATACGGTGACAAACGCAACATGCTACGATTTTCTACGGCCGTAGAAAGCCGTATAATACTGATCAGTTTAATACGGCAGATAGGAGCAGGGGCATAGAGAATAATTGTGCCGTATTTTTTGCGAGTTTTACGGACGTAGTTTCTGCGCTCTTACGTCCGTAAAACTCGCAAGTGTGAAGCCGGCCTTAGTAGTTGACTCCATGGTATCTTGCTGCACGCCAGCCTGGGTCCAAATAGTCCAAGTAGAAATAGGTAGCAGCTGACATCACTTCAATGCAGTGGTGCACGTTCCAGTCCAAAGGCCCAACTGGAAAGAAAACACAATCCAGTACAAAAAAGGAACAGCATCCCATCCAGGTGGTGAAAGATTAACCCCTTCATGACCGTGGGATTTTTCGTTTTTTCGTGTTCGTTTTTCACTCCCCTCGCAAATATTGCGAAACGTGTGTTGGAGCTACGTACTCAGCAGGCACCATACCCACATGAGTAAGCACTATATGTATCACCTTATTATCACTATGCACTTTATCACAGCGTTAACACATGTTTCTGCCTAGTATTTTGCCATTTTGTTTTCAACTGGGAAACGCTGCGTGAATAAGATTTACTAGATGTTGGCCAGATTGTAACGCATAGAGTACTCTAGAATATGTATGTAGTATATAATACAGCCCACGTAGTATATAACAAAGCCCACGTAGTATATTGCAATGTGGGCACCATATCCCTGTTAAAAAAAAGAAATAAAATAAAAAATAGTTATATACTCACCTTCCGGCGTCCCCCGAATCCAGGCCATGTTGTGACGTTCTGTTGCCATTAATGCCATGTGGCCATAACACGTGATGATGTAGCGGTCTCACAAGAACGCTACTGGATCGCCCCCAGATGCAAGGCCACGAGTTCTCGGTACCGGGCCTCTCTCATTCGGTTCTGAGGCTGTCACAGTGGCTAGACCCACTCCGCGACCCTGCTAAGAGGCGTCCAATAAAGGTGGTACAGTTTGTCAGGGATTCGTGACGCCACCTGTGGTATTCGGTCAGGGTGACCGACGCTGCTTGGGGTCCGCTGGGGTGATGGAATGGCAGCTAGATGGTATACCTTCCCACAGGTGAAGTGTGTCCCCAGGGCTTCCCAGTAAGGTGGATGGTGATTGTGTGAGGTGCAGGCAATAACAAGGACACAAGGTTGCAGTCTCTTTACCTCTTTACTGAAGACTTCAGGATCCTCAATCCAGAGCATGATTAACGGGGCTTTCTGAGACCGGCTGGTCCGATGGGCACATCCAGAGTTCCCTTTGCAGGTGGAAATCAGTGCCTACCACTAGCACCTGCGTGTTGTAGTGCTACCTTGCTGAGCATTCGGAATAGTCCTCACAACTTCTGTTCTCGTTCGTTCGTTCTTTCTAATTCTCTCTCTCTTGTTCCAGATGTTACTAGTATCTCGTCCCCCAGGTATGTTATGGCTAGGACGCACCCGTATGACGGGAAGGCTCGGAGCTCTTCCGGGACCCTAGAGACGCCCCTCTCCACGCGTTGTCCCCTATGTCTTCGTAGGAAATTTAAGGTAGACAGCCAACCTATAATTAACTGTCCTACGGAGTTTGAAGTAAGGCCTAGAGTCAGTTACTTCCGCGGTGTTCCGGCCACCGGCTACGCGCCTCAGTAGGAAGTTGCCTCGGTCTCACGGCACAACTCCTACTGGCTCTCCTTTGTGCTTGATCTTGTTTCTCACTGTTCCACAATACCCTTCGCTTCGTGTCTCTTCCTTAGGATACCGCTGCAAGGTAGTGCAGGCGCGGTTCCGTAACGTTCTGCTCTGTTCGCTAGGTACCTGCCAGGTTCCCACGCCCGACAGGGACCCCCCTGTTTCTTCTCCCTGCAACACCCCCTGCCACGGGATGTTGCCTGAATCCAACCCAGTCAGCTTCTGACTAACTTCCTCCCCAACCCCTAGTTTTACCAGTGTGAGGAGTGGTCCAATAAATAAAGCCTTTTTCTCCCCCTAGTGGCCGGTGTGTGAAGTGTAATGTGTGCTGGTGATACCTGGTCAGTAGAATTCCTTCAGTGCCATCAGCCGTACCATCACTCCCCTTAGTGGCAGAGTGTCATACTGCAACGACCAGATCTCTGGGGCGCTGCACTCCCCCCCCCCCCCCCACCCGGTTAAATCCAGTACTCCTGGACTGGGAAGAAGAACAACAATACATATCAGCACAAGACATACAAAATTTTGAAATGCTTGAAACAAGTAAATACAACAAAGCTTCCCTTTATGGGAGGTGAGGACACTTGAACATTACAAACAAAAACAAGGTTAGATATTTTTAAATAACATTATGAGTATAAATAACTTCTAGTACCCTGCCGGGTACTCTACTAAGTGCAAATTCTGAACAATAATTTAACTTTTCCTTTAAGGGCGTATAGCTAAACCCACTAAAGGCCTACTATAAAATACTATAAAATAACTCAACTTTTTCTTTCTCTTCTTTCTAGCGTCACCAATGCAGGACCGACCAGCTCCTCGGCTGGGCCTACTGTCATTGTCTCTCTTTCAGTCTACAGTTCTCAGGAGGACTCTCTCTCTTACCCCCACGGGTTCACTTTCGACCTTTCCTGTCCTCAATCTCTAGCAACATTATCAAACTTTTCTGAATCACAACATTATTAACATTTTAACTTTTCTTAAGGCAACATGCGAACATTCGCTTTAAGAGGGACCAAAGTCTCTCTGAGGTAGTGCAGATTCTCTCCGTCTGCAAGTCCAACGAAAGCAAGACCTTCTGCGTCATGTGCAAAAACAATCTCTTCGCAAAGTCTTCTTTCTTTTGTAAAAGCAGTAGGGAGCACCTTTAAGAAGGTGCAAACTATGTACAAAACAGTTTTGGAATCATTCACTGTTCATGATCCGGCAGTCTTTGAAAACAATGATAACTTGTGCAAAAATAGAAAAAGAAATGTAAAACAATAGGGATCCCGGGTCAACAAAGGGATCCCTTTAAGAAATAACCCTGGACGGGTTTAAAGTAGCAGTTTGGAGATAAAGAGTTAACTATATACATACTTGGTTCTTCAAGGTTTAGTTCTTTGATGTGGATGGTTGTGGTCGTACCTCGCAGACCACCCCTTTCGGCCGAGAACGAGTGGGTCCGACAAAACACGCGGGGCCTGGTCTGTCTGGTGGTCCACCGCAGGGGCTTCACCCCCTGGAACCTCAGCTGCAACCTGAAGGACTGCACATCGCTGGACACCCCTTGCCACCCAGCCGGTCTCCCTCTGCCATCGGGTGTAGGTCACAGCATCCCCAGGTTTCAGGTCACAATCTTCATCGACCGTTCCATAACAGGGCTCCACCTCGCTCCGGGTGACACGGACTTGCAAGGGCTCTCCAATCTCCTGGATGACTCCCCTCTCTTCCTTGGGATTATAGAAGACCACCACCCCCCACTGCGATGGTGGGACCTTCTCCTCTTCTGTGAGGTCAATCATGGTCACGGGTCGAGGCTGTTTCCTCCATGCCGCCACCAGGCGTCGCTGGTGTTCCGTCACCGGCAGGATCCTCAGGCCCGGCTCCTGCGGTGCGCAATTCCCTAGTCGGGTGCGGGGATCTGCCGCGGCCAGAGTGGGAGAAGGAGGGGACACGGGGGAGAGACGGATCTCCGTCGGGTGGCCCAACCGGGAGCTCACCCGAGCGCGAGCCTCCAGGCAGCGCGCCAGCCACCGAGCTTCAGCGGCGGCCACCCAACCATCAAGCATCATCCGCCTGCTGGGTACCTCTCTAGGTGGCTCCGCAACGGTCAACCTCTGCAGCGTCAGTGACTCTGGGGCTGGTACAGGTGCTGTAGCCTCGCGCTGGGCTGGGATATCGCCATGCGGGGTCCTGGAAGTCGTCATCTTTGTCCCCTCCTCTGGATCTTCTTCCCAGGCTCTTTTTCGGCGGCGGCTCCATCCCCACTGTCCCCACCATCTATAGAGGATGAGAAGGCGGACCTCAGCGGCTGACGGGCCCGCCCTCAGGATACAACAATACTTAGACTGGGCGGCCATAATCTTTCGCGCTCTGCAGTTCGTTCACACCCACTTTCACACCCCTCTTCTTCTCCTGCGCTCCTCGTGGCGCTGTAATGGCGGCGGTTTTGGCAGGAATCTTGCGGCAATTTGCAATACACAGTCTTTGCAATAAATCACAGTTCAAACACGTTTCAATTACAGTTCCAAGGCACACATGACCTGCTTCTCAGGCTTAAGTACGATCCTGTTCGTGACACCAAGTTGGATCGCCCCCAGACACAGGGCCACGAGTTCTCGGTACTTGGCCTCTCTGATTCGGTTCTGAGGCTGTCACGGTGGCTAGACCCGGTCTGCGACCCTGCTAAGGGGTGTCCAATAAAGGTGGTACAGTTTGTCAGGGATTCGTGACGCCACCTGTAGTATTCGGTCAGGGTGACCGACGCTGCTTGGGGTCCGCTGGGGTGATGGAATGGCAGCTAGATGGTATACCTTCCCACAGGTGAAGTGTGTCCCCAGGGCTTCCTAGTAAGGTGGATGGTGATTGTGTGAGTTGCAGGCAATAACGAGGACACAAGGTTGCAGTCTCTTTACCTCTTTACTGAAGACTTCAGGATCCTCAATCTAGAGCACGATTAACAGGGCTTTCTGAGACCGGCCGGTCCAATGGGCACATCCAGAGTTCCCTTTGCAGGTGGAAATCAGTGCCTACCACTAGCGCCTGTGTGTTGTAGTGCTACCCTGCTGAGCATTCGGAATAGTCCTCACAACTTCTGTTCTCGTTCATTCTTTCTAAATCTCTCTCTCTTGTTCCAGATGTTACTAGTTTCTCGTCCCCCAGGTATGTTATGGCTAGGACGCACCCGTATGACGGGAAGGCTCGGAGCTCTTCCGGGACCCTAGAGACGCCCCTCTCCACGCGTTGCCCCCTATGTCTTCGTAGGAAATTTAAGGTAGACAGCCAACTTATAATTAACTGTCCTGTGGAGTTTGAAGTAAGGCCTAGAGTCAGTTACTTCCGCGGTGTTCCGGCCACCGGCTACGCGCCTCAGTAGGAAGTTGCCTCGGTCTTACGGCACGACTCCCACTGGCTCTCCTTTGTGCTTGATCTTGTTTCTCACTGTTCCACAATACCCTTCGCTTCGCGTCTCTTCCTTAGGATACCGCAGCAAGGTAGTGCAGGCGCGGTTCCGTAACGTTCTGCTCTGTTCGCTAGGTACCTGCCAGGTTCCCACGCCCGAAAGGGACCCCCCTGTGTCTTCTCCCTGCAACACCCCCTGCCACGGGATGTTGCCTGAATTCAACCCAGTCAGCTTCTGACTAACTTCCTACCAACCCCTAGTTTTACCAGTGTGAGGAGTGGCCCAATAAATAAAGCCTTTTTCTCCCCCTAGTGGCTGGAGTGTGAAGTGAAATGTGTGCTGGTGATACCTGGTCAGTAGAATTCCTTCAGTGCCATCAGACGTACCATCACTCCCCTTAGTGGCAGAGTGTCATACTGCAACGGCCAGATCTCTGGGGCGTTGCACTACATCATGTTCGAGCATTGCCGCAATGCATTATTTCAACCGGATCGTCGCGAGTAGTGTGAAAGGCTGGCACGGAAGGTGAGAATATAATGTAATTTTTTTTTATTACTTTTAACATCATATGTTTTTATTATTGATGCTGCATAGGTAGCATCAATAGTAAAAAATTGGGCACACTTAGACGATTAATGACAGCGTTAAAGGACTGCGTTACACCGCGTTATGCCACAGAGAAACGCAGTCCTAAATCGCTATGTGGGCGCTGACTGGAGGGGAGTATGGAGGGGGGCACTGACTGGACGGAAGTAGTGGGGGGCCAATTTGCGGCCGGACTGTGCCTGTATATGAGCACAAATAGTGAAAAATAAGAACACACATAATATATACATGCACACAAGTGTATGTAGATGGACATATATACCCACACATGTACTGTGTAATTTACATATCTAAGACATATACGCAGTGAGATATACATATCATATATGTATACTAAACTATACTATGAAATAGATGAGAAAGAAAAAAAGCTCAAAGCTTGATCACCATGGTTGTGCAGTTCTTGGTGCTGCTTTACAGCTTGTGACCAAGATGTGACCTCTCCTCATCAGCCTGAACAGAGAGGAGGGAGGGGTTTTGGTGTGTTTTGGAGTGGGTGTGCCAGGTGCAGAGTTACAGGCGAGTGCAATGCATCATGGAACTTGTAGTATTAGACCACAATAACTCAGGAGAAAGGAAGTTGTCGATTAACCCAATGAGAGCTGTATCCAGCACTAAAGATGTGCTGCTACAGCATGATAACAGGTAATATTGCTGAAATAAACACAGTAGATGTTTTCAGTGGCACATAATAGCAAGATTTATGAAAAAAAAAACAACAACTTTATAGTAGTGGACAACTTCTTTAAGGACCGAGCCTCATTTTTTAAATCTGACCACTGTCACTTTATGAGGTAATATCTCTGCACCGCTTCAACGGATCCCACTGATCCTGAGATCATTTTTTTCGTGACATATTGTACTTGATGCTAGTGGTATAATTTATACAATGTGATTTTCTGGATTTAATTTTTAATATTCTATCCAGGGCCGCCATCAGGGCATTACAGCCGTGACTGGCGTATGGGGCCCGGTGAGCAGAGGGGGCCCGCAGCATCGGGCCCCGTCTCATCTGCTCACCGGGCCCCCCCTGCAGGCGCTGCGGCACACTATTGACGTGCGGGCCCGCGCCCGCACGTCAATAGTTAACAGCCGCCAGCCAGTCTGAGGCTGGCGGCTGAATAGGGCCGCAGTTCGCACTCGCCGGCGTCGCCGGCGTCTGACGTCATTGTCAGCTGCCGGGCCCGGCGAGTGCGTCTGTGTGGAGCCTGGAGGGAGCTTCACCCGGCGCAGGAGCTTGGCCAGGTAAGAACTCTTGTTTTTTTTTTCTTTGCGAGCTGCGATCCAGGGGGGCCCGGGGAGGGGGGGGGGCAGAAATGCTGGACACAGTGGGGCAGAAATGCTGGACTCAGTGGGGCAGAAATGCTGGACTCAGTGGGGCAGAAATGCTGGACTCAGTGGGGCAGAAATGCTGGACACAGTGGGGCAGAAATGCTGGACACAGTGGGGCAGAAATGCTGGACTCAGTGGGGCAGAAATGCTGGACACAGTGGGGCAGAAATGCTGGACACAGTGGGGCAGAAATGCTGGACACAGTGGGGCAGAAATGCTGGACACAGTGGGGCAGAAATGCTGGACACAGTGGGGCAGAAATGCTGGACACAGTGGGGCAGAAATGCTGGACACAGTGGGGCAGAAATGCTGGACACAGTGGGGCAGAAATGCTGGACACAGTGGGGCAGAAATGCTGGACACAGTGGGGCAGAAATGCTGGACACAGTGGGGCAGAAATGCTGGACACAGTGGGGCAGAAATGCTGGACACAGTGGGGCAGAAATGCTGGACTCAGTGGGGCAGAAATGCTGGACACAGTGGGGCAGAAATGCTGGACTCAGTGGGGCAGAAATGCTGGACTCAGTGGGGCAGAAATGCTGGACACAGTGGGGCAGAAATGCTGGACACAGTGGGGCAGAAATGCTGGACACAGTGGGGCAGAAATGCTGGACACAGTGGGGCAGAAATGCTGGACACAGTGGGGCAGAAATGCTGGACACAGTGGGGCAGAAATGCTGGACACAGTGGGGCAGAAATGCTGGACACAGTGGGGCAGAAATGCTGGACACAGTGGGGCAGAAATGCTGGACAGTGGACACAGTGGGGCAGAAATGCTGGACACAGTGGGGCAGAAATGCTGGACTCAGTGGGGCAGAAATGCTGGACACAGTGGGGCAGAAACGCTGGACACAGTGGGGCAGAAATGCTGGACTCAGTGGGGCAGAAATGCTATGGACACAGTGGGGCAGAATGCTATGGACACAGTGGGGCAGAATGCTATGGACCACAGTGGGGCAGAATGCTATGGACCACAGTGGGGCAGAATGCTATGGACACAGTGGGGCAGAATGCTATGGACAGTGGGGCAGAAATGCTGGACACAGTGGGGCAGAAATGCTGGACACAGTGGGGCAGAAATGCTGGACACAGTGGGGCAGAAATGCTATGGACACAGTGGAGCAGAATGCTGGACACACTGGGGCAGAATGCTGGACACAGTGACAGGGGCAGAATGCTGGACACAGTGACAGGGGCAGAATGCTGGACACAGGGGCAGACTGTGAGACCCGGGGGCAGAATGCTGGACATTGGGACAGAATGCTGGAAATTGGGGCAGAATGCAAGACACGGGGCAGAATGGAGATACAGGGCATGATTGGAGACAGATGGGGCAGAATGGAGACACAGGGGGCATTATTGGAGACAAGTGGCTGGATTTCAGACATGGGGGCATGGTTGGAGACATAGGGGGCAGAATGGAGACATGGGGCATGATTGGAGACAGATCGTGCAGGATCATGGGGCAGGATGGATATGATGGAGAAAGATGGGGCAGGATGGAGAGATCACATGGGGCGATCATATGGGGCAGGATGGGGAGATCATATGGGGCAGAATGGATACTCATGAGGGCAGGATGGGAGAACATGTGGCTGACGCCAGGAATGAGACACACGGTGGCCAGGATGGGGAATATTATTACCATAGGGGCTAATTTAGGGATATTATTACTGCAGTGATGTATTTATTTTATTTTTTGAGGACACGGTTTTAAATGGGGGGGCGGTCCTGTTACTGTGTAGAGTGACACTATGTCGCCTCTTTTTCTTCATGTGGTGTAATGTAGAAGGTGGGAAAAATTAAGTAATGTATTCTACAAGCGGAGCTCGAGATAACTGTGTTATTTCCTGCAGAGAGAAGTCCTGGCTGGATTAAATGATGGCGGTCTGTGCTGGATGAAAGATGAAGGACTTCACCTAGAGACGTCACTGGTGAGTCAGTGTGTTACCTATACACTGACACTATACACTGTATACTGTATACAGAGCTCCTGTGTATAATTTCACTAGTGATCACTGTATTATCTGTACACAGACACTGCATACTAAGTACAGATCTCCTGTGTATAATGGCACTTATGGTGATAGTATGGTGCTTTTTTTAATTACTGATCAGAATTGTAGTATTCAGTCACTATGTGGTGGTAATATGTGGTCTGGACATGGTGTTGCGGTATTTGTTCCTTGTATGTGATATTATTCGATCACTGTGGTGGTAATATGTCATCTGGTCATGGTGTAGCGGTATTTGTTCCTTGTATGTGATATTATTGGTCATTTTAAAAATTGAAAAATAAATAAAAATATACCTAAATTGTATTGCATATTTTAACAAATATTTAATAGGTTACAGTAGAGTAGGGCCCGGCCAAAAGTGTCTACCATGTTATGGTGGCGGCTTAAAAAATATTTTGGCCAAAACAAAAGCTGCTGGCTATATTTATGATCTGGTGATGGGAACTGTTGATGTGTGATAGGTGAGAAGTGGAGTTTTTCCAAGAGAGAGCGGTGGGTCTGTGGACAGTTCGAGGGGTGGAGCGTGGAGGCGGGGCTGAGGTGGAGCCTGGGCGGAGTCTCAAGGGGGCCCCGAAAATTTTGCCAGTATGGGGCCCCGAAATTTCTAGTGGCAGCCCTGATTCTATCTCTCAATGTTAAAATTAACCTACCCTTAAAATTATAGACTGTTCATGTCTTTGTCAGTGGGCAAACTTACAAAATCAGCAAAGGATCAAATAATTATTTCCTTCACTGTATATCACACAAAATAGTTAAATAACATTTCCCACATGTTTACTTTACATCAGCACAATTTTTGAAACATTATTTTTTGTTAGGAAGTTACAATGGTTAAAAGTTGACTAGTGGTTTCTTAATTTTCCAACAAAATTTACAAAACCATTTTTTAACCCCTTTCTGACCTCGGACAGAATAGTACATCCGATGGCAGTACCCCCGCTTTGATGCATGCTCCGGCGGTGAGCCCGCATCAAAGCCGGGACATGTTAGCTGTTTTGACCAGCTGACATGTGCCCGCAATAGGTGCGGGCGGAATCGCGATCTGCCCAAATCTATTAACTAGTTAAATGCCGCTGTCAAACTCTGCATTTAACAAGCACTTCCGGCCGGAAATGCGCGCACCGGTGACCCCGTCACATGATCAGGGGTCATCGGTGCATTGGCATAACAACCAGAGGTCTCCTGCAGACCTTTATGGTTGTTGATGCCAGATTGCTGTGAGCGCCACCCTGTGGTCGGTGCTCATAGCAATGCAGTAATTTAGCTACATAGGAGTGATCTGAGCATGTAGCAGAGTCGATCAGGCTATGCCAGCTTGTAGCCTCCCATGGTGGCTATTGAAGCATGGCAAAAGTATAAAAAAATGTTTTTAAAAATATGAAAAAAATATAAAAGTTTAAATCACCCCCCTTTCACCCTATTCAAAATACAACAATAAAAAATTCAAGCCTACACATATTTGGTATCGCCGCGTTCAGAATCGCCTGATCTATCAATGAAAAAAAGGATTAACCTGATCGCTAAATGACGTAGCGAGAAAAAAAAAATTTAAAACTCCAGAATTACATTTTTTTTGGTCGCTGTGACATTGAATTAAAATGCAATAACGGGTGATCAACAGAACGTATCTGCACCAATATGGTATCATTAAAAACGTCATCACAGCTTGCAAAAAATAAGCCCCCGTTTCTAGTACATGACATGATAAAATCAACAGTGTCGTTCAAAAGTACAACTCATCCCACAAAAAATAAGCCCCCACATGGCCATATTGACGGAAAAATAAAAAAGTTATGGCTCCGGGAAGGAGGGGAGCGAAAAACGAAAGCGCAAAACCGAAAAAAGCTCCGAGGGTTAAGGACCACATCACATTTGAAGTGACTTTGAGAGGCCTACTGTATATGACATAAAATACCCCAGAGTGACACCATTCTAAAAACTGCACCCCTCAAGGAGCTCAAAACCACGTTCAAGAAGTGTATTAACCATTCAGGTGCTTCACAGGAACTGAAGCAATGTGGAAGGAAAAAATTAAACATTTAGCTTTTTTCACAAAAATGTTACGTAAGTCTCAATATTGTTTTTATTTTCACAAGGGTATTAGGAAAACACGGACCCTAATATTTCCTGTGAATTTTTTCCTCTGTACGCCAATGCCCCATATGTGGGGGAAAAACAACTGTTTGAGAGCACAGAAGGGTAGGACCACCGTTTCACTTTTTAAATGCAAAATTGGCTGGAATCGAGAGCAGATGCCATGTCGTGTTTGGAGAGCCCCTGATGTGCTTAAACAGTGGAAACCCCCTCACAAGTGACTCCATTTTGGACACTACACCCCTCATGGAATTTATCTAGATGTGTGGTGAGCACCATGAACCCCCAGGTGCTTCACATGAGTTTAAAAAGTAGAGCCGTGAAAAGAAATGATCACATTTTTTACACAATTTTTTATTTTAACAAAAGTAACAGGAAAAAATGCACCCCAAAAATTGTTGTGCAATTTCTACTCAGTACGCCGATACTCCATGTGTGAAGGAAAATCACTGTTTGGGTGAACAGCAGTCCTCGGAAGGGAAGTAGCATCATTTGACATTTTGAATGCAAAATTGGCTGGAATCGAGAGTGGACGCCATGTCACATTTGGAGAGCCCCTGAAGTACCTAAACTGTAGAAACCTTCCACAAGTGACCCCATTTTGGAAACTAAACCCCTTAAGCAGGGGTGAACACTGACAGCTTGGGGCCCCTGTGGAAGAAATATGTCTATATATATCCACAAACACATACATGCATATATTACATAGTCTCCTTTATTATGTATATTGCCATCCCTATTATACAGTGCCCTCTCTTGTTATGTACAGTGCCGTCCCTTACATATTGGATTATTTAGAGCCCTGTTTTTTATTACATACCGTCCTGTCTTGTTATCTGTATAATGCAATGATGGCTGGTGGAGCATGGGAAAGCTTCTCTTCTAATGGAGGAGATGATGGACTGGTCGTCTGGTCACCGGCTCCTCCATCAGCAGTCATTTTATATCTAAAAAGAGATGGGACTATGTAATAAAAGAGGGCGCTGTGAATAGAAAAATTAACAAGAATACATTACGTAATTGACAGTACTGTACATAACAGCAGAGGAAGCCATATAATAAGGGATGGCATCATATACAGCTCTGGCAAAAATTAAGAGACCACCACATCAAAACTCTGTCATGGGCAGCCCAATCTCCAAACCTGAACCCCATTGAAAATCTCTAGAATGTAATTAAGAGGATGATGGACAGTCACAAGTCATCAAACAAAGAAGAACTGCTTAAATTTTTGCACAAGAAGCAGTGTGAAAGACTGGTGGAAAGCATGTCAAGACGCGTGAAAGCTGTGATTAAAGATCATGGTTATTCCACAAAATATTGATTTTTAAACTCTTCCTGAGATAAAACATTAGTATTCTTGTTTCTAAATGATTATGAACTTATTTTCTTTGCATTATTTGACATCTGAAAGCACTGTTTTTATTTTTTTAATTGTGACCATTTTCTTTGTCATAAAAAAAATTCATAAATTATTTCTTGGAACTTCGGAAACATGTTGTCAGAAGTTTACAGACTAAAAGAACAATTTACATTTTACTCAAAAATATACCTATAAAGAGAAAAATTAGACAAACTGAACATTTTGCAGTGGTCTCTTAATTTTTTCCAGAGCTGTATAAATAGAGAGGATGGTATGAAATAAGGGACGATGGTATACATAATAAAAGAGGAAACTATGTAACTAAGGATGGTGTTCTACAGGATTAGGGAGTATACTATATGCTGAGGGACTGTTTTAGGCATAATAGGCAATACAAATATCTTCCTCCACCTCCCCCTGTTCCTAAGTCCATTATAAGTCCCACTTCCTCCCATCCCAATCCCCCACACACCTCATTGTCCTCTTCCCCCCGCACCCCATTATTGTCCTATCCCCCACCCCATCATTGTCCTCTTCACCACCTCCATCGTTGCCTTCTCCACCATTACTATCATTGCTTTCTCCCCCACCACCCCATATCATTGCCCATTCCACCACCTCCATCATTTCCTCCTCCCCACCACCCCCATTATTGCCCTTTCCATCACCACCATCATTGTCCTTTCCACCATCATCGTTGCATTCTCCCCCACCACACTCATCATTGCTTTTTCCCCCACCACCCCATCATTGCCCTTTCCACCTCCTCCATCATGTCCTCCTCTCCCACCACCCCATTATTGCCCTTTCCACCACCACCACCATCATTGTTCTTTCCATCACCACCATCATTGCATTCTCCCCCACCACCCTCAACATTGTCTTTTCCACCACCACCATCATTGTATTCTCCCTCACCACCCTCATCATTGTCCTTTCCACCACCACCATCATTGCATTCTCCCCCACCACCCCATCATTGTTCTTTCCACCACCTCCATCATTGTTTTTTCCCCCACCACCGCTATCATTGCTTTCTCCCTACCACACCATCATTGCCCTTTCCATCACCCCATCATTGCCCTTTCCACCACCTCCATCACCGCCTTCTCCACCAACCCCATCATTGCCTCCTTCCCCACCACTCCCATCATTGTCTTTTCCAATACCACCATCATTGCCTTCTCCCCACCACCATTATTGTCCATTCCACGACCTCCATCATTTCCTCCACCCCAACCATCCCCATCCTTCACCATTTCACCACTTCCATCATATCCTCCTCCCCACCATCCCCATCATTGCCCTCTCCCCATCAGCCCCATCATTGCCCACTCCTCCCCTACACACAGACACCCACAGCACCATTCACCTCTCAGCACATTCCCCCGCAGCACTATGCATGCGCGCACACACACACACACACACATTACACACGTACACACACACCTCTCTGCACATTCCCCCGCAGCACTACGCATGCGCGCACACTCACAGAACACACAGACACACACAACTACACACGTACACACACACACACACAGCACCTCTCACCTCTCCGCATGCTCTGCCACAGCATCACCGTCGCCTTCCTCTCTTTGGCACAGCTGGATGCTGAATGATGGCGTCATCCAGCGGCGCTGCTGACTGAGAGGAAGTGCGGGGCAGGAAGCAGGACAGATCGCTGCAGCTCTGCTATTTTCTCCTGTATGCAGTGGAGCTGCAGGGATCTCTCCCTGCCCGCCTCATTATTAGCCACCCTGCAGGGGCTCCCTCCACCTCCGGGCCCTGGTGCAGCCGCAGAGGCTGCACATGCGGTATGTCTGCCCATGCTCTTAAGGAACTTATGTAGATGTGTGGTGAGCACCTTGAAATCTCAGGTGCTTCAAAGAAGTTTATAATGTAGAGCCAATAAAATAAAAAAAAATCATTTTGTTCCACAAAAATCATCTTTTAGCCTCAATTTATTTTTTCACAAAGGCAACAGGAGAAAATGAACCCCAAAATTTGTTGTGCTGATTGAACCAATACTCCATGTGAGGGGGAAGCTACTTTTGAGGCACAGTGCAAAGTTCAGAAGGGTAGATGCTCCATATTGGAGTTAAGATTTAAATGGAATGATTTGAGGGTGCCATGTCACATTGGCTGAGCTGCTGAGGTGCCAGAACTGCAGAACCCCCCTCCCCCCATAAACGTCATTTTACAAACTACACCTCTCAATGAATTCATCTAGTGGTGCAGTAATCATATTGACACCATATGTGCCTAACAGAAATGTATACCATTGGGCAGTGAAGAAAGAATAATTGTTTTTAATTATACCACTTTTTTGCAGATACGTTCTTTTGATCGCCCGTTATTGCATTTTAATGCAATGTCACTGCGACCAAAAAAACATAATTTTCTCGTTTTGATTTTTTTCTTGCTACGCCGTTTAGCAATCAGGTTAATCCTTTTTTTTATTGATAGATCGGGCGATTCTGAACACGGCGATGCCAAATATGTGTAGGTTTTTTATTGTTTTATTTTAGTTTTTATATTTAAACACTTTTTTAAATTTTGGCATGCTGCAATAGTCTCCATAGGAGGCTAGAAGCATCCACTACTCGATCGCCTCTGCTACATATAGGTGATGCACAGATTCACCTCTATGCAGCAGAATTACAGGCTTATTATGAGCCGGTGCTCATAGCAATATGCCATCAACAACCATATAGGTCTTGAGGAGACCTCTGGTTGTGATGGCAACGCACCGATGACCCCCGATCACGTGACGGGGGTCAGCAGTGCGCATATTTCCGGCCGCGCGGCTTGTTAAATGCAGCTGTCAGAGTTTGACAGCAGCATTTAACTAGTTAATGGGCGTGGGTGGATCGCGATTCCGCTTGTGCCCATTGCGGGCACATGTCAGCTGTTGAAAACAGCCAACATGTCGCGGCTTTGAGGTGGGCTCACCACCTGAGCTCACCTCAAAGCGGGGGATACTGCCAGCTGACGTACTATTCCGTCAGCTGGCAGAAAGGGGCTAGGGATGCAGTGATCATATTGACATCACTGGTGGGTCTCAGAATTTTATACCAATGAGCAGGGAAGAAAAAATAATTACATTTTTAGCACAAAAAATTTGTTTTAGCCCCAGATTTTACATTTTCACAGGGGAAATTGATACAAATAACAGTAAGGCCATGTTCACACTTTGCGGCGTCCCTCTGCGGGTTTTCCCGCAGCGGATTTGATAAATCTGCAGGGCAAAACAACTGCGGTTCTCCCTGCAGATTTATCGCGGTTTGTTCCGCGGTTTCCGCTGCGGGTTTCCGCCTATACTATTGATGCTGCATATGCAGCAATATGCAGCATCAATAGTAATGTTAAAAATAATAAAAATTGGTTATACTCACCCTCTGATGTCCGGATCTCCTCGACACTGCACCCGGCGGTCCGGTTCAAAAGATGCTGTGCGAGAAGGACCCTTCGTGACGTCACGGTCATGTGACCGCGACGTCACCGCAGGTCCTGGTCGCACAGCAACTCTGACCGGACAGCCGCGTGCAGCGCTGAGACTTCAGAGGGTGAGTATAACATGATTTTTTATTTTTATTCTTTTTTTCACCCCAAATATGGTTCCCAGGGCCTGGAGGAGAGTCTCCTCTCCTCCACCCCGGGTAGGAACCGCACATTAGCCGCTTACTTCCCGCAACGTGGGCACAGCCCCATGTGGGAAGTAAGCGGTTCAATGCATTCCTATGGGTGCAGAATCGCAGTGATTCTGCACAAAGAAGTGACATGCTGCGGGTTTTAAACCGCTGCGTTTCTGTGCGGTTTTTCCCGCAGCATGTGCACAGCGGTTTGCGGTTTCCATAGGGTTTACATGTAAATGGAAACGCTATGGAAACTGCTGCGGACCCGCAGCATCAAAATCGCGGCGGTTCCGCGGTAAAAACCGCAAAGTGTGAACCCAGCCTTAAATTTGTTACACAATTTCTGCTGAATGTAGAAATACTCCATATATGGTTGTACAGTACTGCTTAGCCATATGGAGAGACTCAGGAGGGAAGGAGCGCTATTTGCCTCCTGGAGCGCAGATTTTCCTAGAATAGTTTGCTGACTCCATATACAGAGCCCCTAAGTGCTAGAAGAGCAGAATCCCCCCTCAAGTGACGCCATTTTGGAAATTATACCACTGCCATACAGGTGGACGCTAAATGTGGTTTATGCACAGTGGGGCTCAGAAGGGATGGGGCATTTGGATTTGGAAGCGCAGAATTCGCTGAATTTTTTCTTAAAGGGGGGGCAAGGAGCCCATTTAGCTTTTCCAGAGGCTTTGTGCTACCAGTAATGTGGAAGCCCCTTATATTTCCATTGACAGGTGACGGACCTGAGTGGAGACTTGCGTTTTTTGTGGATTGAGTTGAAGCTTTTATTGGAACCATTTTACATAACATTTTATTTCACATTTTTCCAGCACTCTAAGCTGAACACTTACTTTCCACCTAAATCTCTAATTTCAGCATGCTTGACATATCACTCTCTGCAAGGAGAAACGATACAGACGCTTTTCACACAGCCAAACCAGATCTCACACTTTGCACTGACAAGGGGCAGTATCCCGAAACACTGGATAAAAGCCAAAACCAGAATCACAATTTGCAGACACTAAGTCATGTGACAAGGCTCGTTAAAGGATCGACATTGACTTCTAGGATTGCTACTTCCTGCAGGTGGCACTAGATTTCTAGTCCTCTTCCTCTCTGAAGAAACAATTTGCATATTTCCCAGAGGAGCATTGCGGCTTAAATGTCTCCTCATCTCGACATGCTTGACATGTCACTCTCCGCAAGGAGAAACAATACCCCTTGGATCTCACCTAAATCTCTGAGTGACGTGATTCAGATTAAGCCCCCGAGGGATCCATTCACTAAAATGAGACAACAGATTTACTCGGGACTCTGTTTGACCTTTGTTCAGCGGTTTCCTTATTTTCAAAAGTGCACAAAACTTTGTTGAACCACGCTGTTATGAACACCTATAAAGACGGACACCACCAGATTACAGGTTCTATTGTATTCACAGTGCCTCCATCTGCCTCATTATAGGAAATCTTCCACTGGGGCTTCCATCTGAATCACGAATTTCAGAGGTTTACACGGAAACCCTGGTGTAAGCACTCAGCGCAGGATAAATGTGCACCAAGCCTTACTGCGATCTTTGGGAGGCAGAATGAACAAGCCAACAGCAGGTGAAGAATTGGTTTTATTTTTTTTTTGTCATTCATTGTGTGACATAAATGCTTAGACAACTTTATTCTTGACGTTGGTGTGATTACAGCGATACCAGATTTATATTAGGTTTTTATATTTGGTTGCTGTCACACACTAAAAGTGCTTTTTATTGCAAAAACAAGTTTTTGCTTAGTCATATTTTGAGAGCTATAATTTTTCCATATTTCAGCCAACAAAGTCATACTATGGCTTGTTTTTTGCGAGATGAGTTGTCGTTTTTATTGCTACCATTTTCGGTCACATGACTTTTTATTATCACTTTATATTCTGATTCTTGTTGAGGCTGGGTGAACAAAACCAGCAATTCAGGATTTTTTTTCTATTCACTGTGTGGTAAAACTGATAAGACCGTTTTATTCTTTGGGTCAGTACGATTACAGCGATGCCACATATCTTTTTTTATGTTTTGGCACTTTTACACAAGAAAAACTTTTATAGAAAAAATAATTATTTTTGCATTGCTTTATTCTGAGAGCTATAACTTTTTTATTTTTCCACTGATGGAGCTGTAGTTCAGCTTGTTTTCAAAATGACGTTTTCAGCGGTACTATTTTTATTTTTATTTGTCTTTTTGATCATGTTTTATTCCACTTTTTTCTACCGGTATGATGATAGAGCATAGTTTGTAACTTTTTTTTTATGGCGTTCACATAAGGGGTTAACTAGTGCAACACTTTTATAGATCGGTTGTTCTGGATGCAGGGATACCAAATATGTGAACTTTTTTAGTTTTTTTTTTTTTTTTTTAATAAAAAGTTTATTTATTAGTGTAATATCTTTTTTATAACTATTATTATTTTATAATTTTTTTTTACATATTTTACATTTTTTAAAAATTTTTAAACTTTTTTTTACTTAGTCCCTTTATGGGCAGTGCATTATACCTATACTGAAAACTTCAGAGACCATGCTGTGAGCATGTTTTCATAAGCTTTCCGTAGCTTGGTGATCCAGGGGTCATCATTATGACCCTGAGTCACAATGGCAACAATCGGGCCCCTACGATGACGTCATGGGGTCACCAATCTGAGGGCAGAGGGAGCTCCAGTCCTTCTGCCTGGCTCCTGAATGTTGTGATCATGCTCGATCGTAGCATTGAGAGGGTTTACAGCCAGGGGCAGCTCCGACACCACTCCTGGTTGTTAGTGCAGAAGCTCAGACACTGACAGTGCCGAGCTGCTGCACTGATCAGGAAGGAAGTGCAGATATTTCATGCTTTGATCGATCAGTCAGATTGACACAGCGATCTGGGTGACAGCATGGGTCCCTGCACCTCTCAGCTGTCACTGCGTGTTTTGTGTAGCATGACCTCTAGCAAACTAAGGCTTTGAAGAGCCTGAAACATAAATTCCCAGTTCACCCTGTCAAAGGATTTTGCAGGATCAATTGGCAGGATGCACATGGGAAGGACAGATCTCCTGGTTCCATCTATGAGAGCTATAATCAGAATGGTGTTGACTGCAGAGACCCAAATAAACCATTCTCCCACAAAGTGACGCCACACCCGGATATTTTTTAAATATGATTCTTTTATTAAACTTTATAAATAACTTGCTTAAGTCAACTTCAATTTCTTAATTTTCTCTTTTGGCTTAATAATTAAGGTCGCAGCTTAGAACCCGGCAACATTTTGCCAACCAAACGGGTGTAGGGAGATTTTACTGCCCTCCGAACTCCCGGCGCAGGTATCATCACCAACCTCATAACCACCCATTCCGCTGCTGCGACTGAAAAAAGAAAACATAGCCACTCAACATAAAGGAGGGAGGGAGACAGGTCCGGGTCCAAGTGAGGGGATCCGGAAGGGCAGGAAACCAAGCACCACCTCTTTTGAATGGGGCTCCGCCCCCCGAGCAAGCCCAGCCCCCCGGAGCGCAGCGACGTCACCCCGTGGGAGACCCGGTGATAGCCATGCCGAGGCCCCGCAGTCAGGGGACATCGGCAATAGCCGCAGTGTCCCGCAGACTGCAGAGACCCAAAGAAACCATTCTCCCACAAAGTGACGCCACACCCGGATATTTTTTAAATATGATTCTTTTATTAAACTTTATAAATAACTTGCTTAAGTCAACTTCAATTTCTTAATTTTCTCTTTTGGCTTAATAATTAAAGTCGCAGCTTAGAACCCGGCAACATTTTGCCAACCAAACGGGTGTAGGGAGATTTTACTGCCCTCCGGACTCCCGGCGCAGGTATCATCACCAACCTCATAACCACCCATCCCGCCACGGAGTAGCCCGTGACACGAGCTACGACCCACCCAACGAATGGTGCGCCTGAACTACGCCCTCTCTAAGCCCATCCAAGAAAATGTCCAGACCCGCGTCATTGAGATGCACCCCATCTGGCAAGAGAAAACCAGAGTTGTCTCCTTCTAAACGGTGGTGTCTCACCACCACGCCGTTCTTGAATCTGAGGAAGCGAGAAATTCTCTGGTTAAGCGTGCGTCTGGATCTTTCCATGGCGCCCAGTTCCCTGGCACCTCGCCAGACCAATCTAGAGATCATCTCGGACCACACCAAACGCATTACAGGAAAGAAGCCTGGAAGTTTGTCCAGATCGGCTCTCATCAGGGTCAAAAGCTCAGCGAGAGGGAAAGAGGCCAAATCATTCCCACCGGCGTGGATAACCACCACTGTAGGCGAGGATGCTACTCTTGCGATTTGCACAATCTCCGGCAGGACTTGTGACCATGTTAAACCTCTTGTTCCACGCCAGATGACGTCCATCCCTGTAAGGCCAAAGCGAACGACCTCCTGGGCATAACTCCGCACGCCGTGCTGCCCAGTATACATAAGAATGGCCCACCAGCCATATGCTGGGTCTCATACCATCTGAAACCAGAAACAAACAGTTGTTAGTAAAATGAAAAACTTGAAGCGGAAAGGACAAGAGAGAAATCAACAAAAGGGAAGACACATCCTAGAAAGAAAAACAACCTACTAGCGCGTTCTATGCAAAACTTATTGCAACACTAATTCCGGCCTGATATATCTGGTGAAACAGCGAGATCTCCATCTACCCACTCTCTGTATATCTGATTCAAACAGACCCGCCCTGGAGGCTTCCGTTGCCGCACCGATCCTAAATGAATGAGTACCGAATTCCGCTGCGGGCAAACCAAGAAACGTCAATGCCTGTCTAAGGATCGCTAGGAACTGGCACGAAAACAGAGGGGAGCCGTTCTCATGGATGAATAATTGCAGCCCGTTGCCCCTAATCTGCATGTAGCTTCTAATCAATGATAGCAGGCAAATTGATCCCTTGATGGCAAAAAGGGGAAACCAGATTCCCCTGCCTTCCTGGTCGGTTTTGGATCTGCGCACCCTTACCCTCAGCCCGTCGTCGCAGATCACCAGGTCTTCCAGCTGCAGGCCGCCTGCCCTGCAGCGGGACGAGGGGAGGATCTCGCTAACCCGCATAGCCCCGAAGAAAGCCAGGCTGAAAGCCGCTGAAATCAACGTAGCCTCGTAAGTGGAGTCGCAAACCGAGCCCGATACCCTAACCAAATTGGACAGGAGAGTAAAAGAAATGGGCCTCCTTTGATCGCTGCGCGCGCTGGCCCGCCGCCAGCCTTTTAAAACCTGTGCAATTAAAAAATGTTTGGTAGAATCCGGCCAACCGTGCAGCTTAAAATGAAACGCCACCCCCGAAATGCGGTTGCGAGCCACTGCTCCCAACACCCCCGAAGCCTGCAAGCGCGCTAAAAAAGCCAATGTAACCTGGAGTCTCAAACTATCAGAGCTACCTACCGGTTTTTCGGCTGCCACCATACACCACTCATCCCATGCCTTACCGTATGCTTTCCATGTGGCAGGAGCGATGGAAGACCTTAGGAATCAGTTCTCCAGGGCATCCCAGACCGAATGTGGGCATCCCCGCATTTGCTGCTGTTCCCACGGCTGCTGACCATACCGCATCTGTGAATCAGAAGAAAGTTTTACATCCATAAAACCGACCTTTTCCACACTGTGGGCGATCGCCATTAACCATGTGTTGTTCTCCAAGCATTTTAACACCGTGAACCCGATGACCTTTATGACCGGCAACGAGGAAGATGATAGGAAATTAAGGGCATGCGTGGCCTTGTCCGATTTCAGCCTCAAACACACGCGTTTGTTGGCCAAAAACTGGCCCCAAAGCTCCATGGCAACCACTACGGGAAGCAGTTCCAGTAGCACCGAATCCTGAGTCCAGGCTCTGGTTACCCACGATTCGGGCCATGTGTCCGCGCACGTCTGTTCCCTAAAACTGACGCTGAAGCCCACCGCATCCACTTTACCGAGCCTGAGCCCTAAGCTATCACTGTCACATTCATTTTCCTGAAAACATGTTCTCCCGTTGTAGGAAAAAAGAAAACGCTGCCATATGATCAGATCACTGCGCAATTGCGCCGTGATCCTGATTCTGTGGTGGGGTTGTTTCACGCCTTTCGTAGCCAAAATTAACCTGCGAGAGAAGATTCTGCCCATTGGCATTACCTTACAGGCAAAATTCAGGGACCCCAGGAGGGATTGCATTTGAACTAGTGTAACCTTACCGACCGATAAACATCCCGCAATTAGTTCTTGCAGTTTTGATATCTTGTCTTGGGGCAACCTAAATTCCATTTTTGGTTATGACAGATGGTGAATAAGATGGTACTTACCCGACTCTTTCTTAGGGACAATGCCCAAAGGGGAAACCCGTAGGTTAAAAAAAGGAGGAGAATCAAACGGGCCTTGAAAGCGGCCTGCTCTAATCTCTTTATTCAACTTGTCGTGTAAAATAGCCGGGAGTTCCCTGGCCGATTTTAAGTTCTTTGACAACTGGGGTTTTCTTGAAAAAATAAAAGGGATGAAAAAACCGAACGAAAAACCAAAACTTAGCTGCGCTGCAGCCGGTTTATTGGGGTATCTGGACAACCATGGTTCCATGCTTTTTACGCTCACCGGTGTCAGATGGCTCACCCCCCGCGGATGACTTGTTGCTGATCGATTTTTGAGGGGTTTTTGAGCATTTTGATGCAGAGTGGGGTCCCCCACAAGCGGAACATTCGTGCTTATACTTGCACAATCCGTAAAATTTGCAGTGGCCCTCGTTGAAAAGCCATCAAGTGCCTGGCCTACGTACGACTGCCGACCCAGCATTGCTGGCACTGCCGGCGGATGCCCCGGGAAAGGGCTGCATAGTCTTCTGGGCCATCATCAGCCGCAGCCATGAATCGGTGGCTTTTACCCCCCACCCCAAATGTGGATTGACCGCTAGCCTGCGGCGGAAATCCTCATCGTATTTCCACCAGGCCGAGCCGCCATGGGACTTATATGAACTGTATATGCTGTCCATATAAATGAAAAGCTCGGAGCATCGTTCTGGGTGTTTCTCTCCCATCACGCATCCTAGAACTGCGAAAGCCTGCAGCCAATTGTTGATAGTTTTGGCTACCTTCGGTTTTCTGTCGTACACTCTCTCACCTACCCGTCTCTCCTTATCCACCGAGTGTTGCTCTGTGGATACGAGGGACCAAATGTCTATGAACTCGTTTGCCCAAATTTGTTCCTTTACGGCAATATCTAGGTGTGACCCCAGGGGTGGGACCCCGCAAAAAAGACCATCCTTGTAAATATCGGGGCGTGGGGGAGGTATTGACTTGGGCTGCGCGGCGGGTTGCAACAGCCTGGGATTTACAAAAATCCTGCCGCAGCCCGCGCTAAACGGGGCCGCATTTGCTATATTACCCGTAATTCCCCTATCACCGCCCCAAGCACCAGTAAAGGCGTACTCACCGGGTTGTATACTGGGTTCTGAGCGACTCTGCTCCTGAGGTGCGTGGATAGTAGCACCTCTCTGTCCAATCCGTGAAGTGGACCTGTGTTCCGACGCATCGTGATGACGAGAACGGCCGGATGAACTGCCTGAAGAGGATGGAGAGCGCCACCTTGACGCTCTAGACCGCCTGCTGCGACGGCTGGAACGGGACCTGTGGGAGCGTCTCCTGCTATCGTATCGTTCCCTGCGCCTTTTTCTATGACGGCGGCCATGCCCGGATGACGACGACGATGACGCGCTGCGCGCGGAGCGGTTACTCGCGCTCTGAACGCCAACCAGAGCCGAGGTGCCAGCACCCTGTATGGGGAGTCCCACACCGGTTGCCATCGGCGACATGCCTGCCGAGGCGTTCAGATGTTCCCCCACCCCAGACGCTAAGTGAGATTGGGCTGTTTGACACCCAGCAGTAAGTTGGTGGAGTGTTGAAAAAATTACCGGGAATGAAGGGAAAGGGGACTCAATTCTCACCCCTGTGTGCCCAAACCCTGTCTGCTGTCCCATTATGGGGGCAGGATGCTCCTGTTGCTGGGCCGCTGTGCCTAACTCCTGTCCCTTCCCAGTATTATTCCCATTCCCTCCCAAAGGCTGTAGAGTAGGAGAGAACAAATCCTGTGACTCCCCGTCCCCTCGTTCTCCTGTGATGATGCAGACGCCGCTGAACCCTGAACCCCCCCATGCTAACAACTGCCCGAGACTCCTGTGCAGCTGAGGTGACTAAGTGTTGCTGCTGAGCGTTCCCTCCCCAGGGGATTAGTACAGCCATATGAGCGGAGCTGACTAATTCTTGTGCTCCCCCCTCCTGCCTCTGCCCGACCGCCGCCGTCGCGCTGTGCTGTCTGCCCACGTGTGAGGATGCGCGCGCGCTTGAGCCGCGCGCGCTCCTCTTTGAAATTAATGGCGGGCTCAGACGTGCCGGCGGCCGGGAGGCTCTGCCAGATCGCCGCCCGACCGACGGCAACGCCTGGCTCGCCGCAGGGAGGGAGCCGCTCGCGGCCAATAGCGCCGCTAGCCAACCGCTACCCTCCCTGCCAATCTTCTCCCTCACCGCTTCCTTGAGCGGGTCCATTTTCCGGCAGCCCCAAGACAGGTCCGGGTCCAAGTGAGGGGATCCGGAAGGGCAGGAAACCAAGCACCACCTCTTTTGAATGGGGCTCCGCCCCCCAAGCAAGCCCAGCCCCCGGAGCGCAGCGACGTCACCCCGTGGGAGACCCGGTGATAGCCATGCCGAGGCCCCGCAGTCAGGGGACATCGGCAATAGCCGCAGTGTCCCGCAATCTCTGACTTCGCGGCCAAGTAGAAACTCTAAAGGTACCATTACACTAAGCGACGCTGCAGCGATATAGACAACAAGCCGATTGCTGCAGCGTCGCTGTTTAGGTCGCTGTGGAGACGTCAAACACGGCTACACCAGAACGATGCAGGAGCGATCCAGTGACGTACAGGTCCTTCTCAAAAAATTAGCATATAGTGTTAAATTTCATTATTTACCATAATGTAATGATTACAATTAAACTTTCATATATTATAGATTCATTATCCACCAACTGAAATTTGTCAGGTCTTTTATTGTTTTAATACTGATGATTTTGGCATACAACTCCTGATAACCCAAAAAACCTGTCTCAATAAATTAGCATATCAAGAAAAGGTTCTCTAAACGACCTATTACCCTAATCTTCTGAATCAACTAATTAACTCTAAACACATGCAAAAGATACCTGAGGCTTTTATAAACTCCCTGCCTGGTTCATTACTCAAAACCCCCATCATGGGTAAGACTAGCGACCTGACAGATGTCAAGAAGGCCATCATTGACACCCTCAAGCAAGAGGGTAAGACCCAGAAAGAAATTTCTCAACAAATAGGCTGTTCCCAGAGTGCTGTATCAAGGCACCTCAATGGTAAGTCTGTTGGAAGGAAACAATGTGGCAGAAAACGCTGTACAACGAGAAGAGGAGACCGGACCCTGAGGAAGATTGTGGAGAAGGACCGATTCCAGACCTTGGGGAACCTGAGGAAGCAGTGGACTGAGTCTGGTGTGGAAACATCCAGAGCCACCGTGCACAGGCGTGTGCAGGAAATGGGCTACAGGTGCCGCATTCCCCAGGTAAAGCCACTTTTGAACCATAAACAGCGGCAGAGGCGCCTGACCTGGGCTACAGAGAAGCAGCACTGGACTGTTGCTAAGTGGTCCCAAGTACTTTTTTCTGATGAAAGCAAATTTGTCATTTGGAAATCAAGGTGCCAGAGTCTGGAGGAAGACTGGGGAGAAGGAAATGCCAAAATGCCTGAAGTCCAGTGTCAAGTACCCACAGTCAGTGATGGTGTGGGGTGCCATGTCAGCTGCTGGTGTTGGTCCACTGTGTTTCATCAAGGGCAGGGTCAATGCAGCTAGCTATCAGGAGATTTTGGAGCACTTCATGCTTCCATCGGCTGAAATGCTTTATGGAGATGAAGATTTCATTTTTCAGCACGACCTGGCACCTGCTCACAGTGCCAAAACCACTGGTAAATGGTTTACTGACCATGGTATTACTGTGCTCAATTGGCCTGCCAACTCTCCTGACCTGAACCCCATAGAGAATCTGTGGGATATTGTGAAGAGAAAGTTGAGAGACGCAAGACCCAACACTCTGGATGAGCTTAAGGCCGCTATTGAAGCATCCTGGGCCTCCATAACATCTCAGCAGTGTCACAGGCTGATTGCCTCCATGCCACGCCACATTGAAGCAGTCATTTCTGCCAAAGGATTCCCGACCAAGTATTGAGTGCATAACTGAACATTATTATTTGTTGGTTTTTTTGTTTGTTATTAAAAAACACTTTTATTTGATTGGATGGGTGAAATATGCTAATTTATTGAGACAGGTTTTTTGGGTTATCAGGAGTTGTATGCCAAAATCATCAGTATTAAAACAATAAAAGACCTGACAAATTTCAGTTGGTGGATAATGAATCTATAATATATGAAAGTTTAATTGTAATCATTACATTATGGTAAATAATGAAATTTAACACTATATGCTAATTTTTTGAGAAGGACCTGTACTTATCGTTCTCGCCGGTTGTTAGCTCCATGTTAAAACATTGCTGGCATCGTTGCTTTTGCTGTCAAACATGACGAATCACGCCGACCTGACGACCAAATAAAGTTCCGGACTTCTAGCTCCGACCAGCGATGTCACAGCGGGATCCTGATCGCTGCTGCGTGTCAAACACAACAAGATCATTATCCAGGATGCTGCAACGTCACGGATCGTTGTCGTTCTCGTTGTAAAGTTGCTCAGTGTGAAGGTACCTTAACTGATCTTGGTTTATCACCAAGGAAAAGAGGGAAAGCAGCCTATTAGAAATTAGTTTTGCTTGATATCAATGTTGATTATAGATATCGGGCGATAGCTGCCACAGAGTAAAGGATCCTTCCCAGGTTTGGTGAGAACGGTAACATATGCCATAAGAGCTTGGTATGTGAATGAAGAAATATAGTTACACATTGATAATAGTTGGGGACTCAGTGAGTCTGAAAACAATTTATAAAATTCAGCTGTATAACTATCTGGGTTTGGGCTTTTTCCAGATTTTAGCTCTCCAATAACTGCAGTCACCTCCTCTAAAGTGAAATCTTATTCGAGACTCGTCAGTACATCAGTCCGCATGGGGGGTGGGGGGTGTGTGTTATCTATGAGGATGTATGATCCTATACTCTCCTGAAGTTTAGGTATGGGCAGATTGCTATAGTGACCCCTGATATTATAGAGGGATTTATAATAGTCACTGAAGCTAGTCTATATATTCTGAGTACTATATATCTTTTTCCCTACTGAGTTATTAATAAGGGGGATATAAGTGGTTAAAGTGAGTGGGTGCAGTACTTTTCATAGTAATTTGCCGCTTCTGTTACCTACATAGTAAAAGCGATTTGTAATACGTTCTCTCATGCATCAGGATTTTTTATCTAGAATGGCCAAGAGTTTATGACAGGTGGTAGAGAGTTTAACGTAGGTAGAGGGGGAGGGATAACACTTATGTTGGTGCTCTAATAGAGTGATTTGAAAAGAGAGTGAAGTTATCTCTGCAGCGCATTCCTTCTTAAGGCGTGTGCCATGTAAGATAAGGATACCCTGCAGGACACACTTAAGCGTCTGCCACTTGATGGAGGGGTAAGTAGGGTCACTCTCATGGCCAAAGACAAGGTCTGGATAGATTGATTGAGTTCTGTGAGGCAGAGAATGTCTTGGAGAAGGTTCTCGTTTTGTGCCATGTGTAACTGGGCCTCAAATGAGAGCATAGTTGCATGGAGATATACCGGTATATATAGGAGCATGATCCAACCATAGAATAGACCCTATCTCCACTTCCACCTGGAGGTCAAGAAGTGAATGGGAAAAGAAGAAATAGTCTATTCTGCTTGATACAGAATGGGCATGCAAATATAAACTATAGTCCTTAGTCTCTGGATTCTGGATTCACAGATCAACCATATCGTGCTGCGTATTTTTACATTCCTTGTATGGATGTGACAGGGTGAGAGGACTTAAGTGTAGATACATCAATTGATGGATTAATGGGGAAATTGAAATTGCCACCAAATATCACAGGAGAGGAACTAGCTAACTCCTCCAGTAGTTTCCCATAGTAGGAGCTAAATTTCTGTTGGCCCTGATTGGACAAATACACGTTAGCAATCACAAAACTACAGTAGCCCCAGAATACTTGTAGAAGGACAAATCTGCCTAATTTATCGATGAGAGGATAAAGAACTTCAGGAGAAAAGAATTTGTGGAAGGCCATTGACACCTCTTTAGATTTGCGATCAGAGTTGGCACTGTGGCACCAGGTCAGATAATATTTGGAGATACAATTAGGAACTTAGTCTGATTGAAAATGAGTCTCTTTGATCATAAGGATTGAAACTCATTGTTTGTGATTGGAGTAAATTAGCCCTCCTTTTTTTCTGGAAGGTTGATCCCTTTTACATTATAGGAACAAAACTAAAGGTACCGTCACACTAGACGATATCGCTAGCGATCCGTGACGTTGCAGCGTCCTGGCTAGCAATATCGTCCAGTGTGACAGGCAGCAGCGATCAGGCCCCTGCTGTGCTGTCGCTGGTCGGGGAAGAAAGTCCAGAACTTTATTTGGTCGCTGGACTCCCCGCAGACATCGCTGAATCGGCGTGTGTGACACCGATTCAGCGATGTCTTCACTGGTAACCAGGGTAAACATCAGGTAACTAAGCGCAGGGCCGCGCTTAGTAACCCGATGTTTACCCTGGTTACCATCCTAAAAGTAAAAAAAAACAAACACTACATATTTACCTACAGCCGTCTGTCCTCCAGCACTGTGCTCTGCACTCCTCCTGCACTGGCTGTGAGCGTCGGTCAGCCGGAAAGCAGAGCGGTGACGTCACCGCTCTGCTTTCCGGCCGCTGTGCTCACACAAACAGTACAGGAGGAGTGCAGAGCACAGCGCTGGAGGACAGACGGCTGTAGGTAAGTATGTAGTGTTTGTTTTTTTTACTTTTAGGATGGTAACCAGGGTAAACATCGGGTTACTAAGCGCGGCCCTGCGCTTAGTTACCCGATGTTTACCCTGGTTACCGGCATTGTTGGTCGCTGGAGAGCGGTCTGTGTGACAGCTCTCCAGCGACCAAACAGCGACGCTGCAGCGATCCGGATCGTTGTCGGTATCGCTGCAGCGTCGCTAAGTGTGACGGTACCCTAGGGGTACCGTCACACAGTGGCATTTTGATCGCTACGACGGCACGATTTGTGACGTTCCAGCGATATATTCGTGACGTTCCAGCGATCTCCCTGTGTCTGACACGCTCCTGCGATCAGGGACCCCGCTGAGAATCGTACGTCGTAGCAGATCGTTTGAAACTTTCTTTCATCGTCTAGTGTCCTGCTGTGGCGGCATGATCGCATGGTGTAACAAAGGTGTGCACGATATTGTATACGATGTGCACATAGTAACCAACGGCTTCTACATCGCACATACGTAATGAAATTATCGCTCCAGCGTCGTACATTGCAAAGTGTGACAGCAGTCTACGACGCTGGAGCGATATTGTTACGATGCTGGAGCGTCACGGATCGTGCCGTCGTAGGGATCAAAATGCCACTGTGACGGTACCCTTAAGGTACCGTCACATTAGCGATGCTGCAGCGATACCGACAACGATCCGGATCACTGCAGCGTCGCTGTTTGGTCGCTGGAGAGCTGTCACACAGACCGCTCTCCAGCGACCAACAATGCCGGTAACCAGGGTAAACATCGGGTAACTAAGCGCTGGGCCGCGCTTAGTAACCCGATGTTTACCCTGGTTACCATCCTAAAAGTAAAAAAAAACAAACACTACATACTTACCTACAGCCGTCTGTCCTCCAGCGCTGTGCTCTGCACTCCTCTTGTACTGTCTGTGTGAGCACAGCGGCCGGAAAGCAGAGCGGTGACGTCACCGCTCTGCTTTCCGGCTGACCGACGCTCACAGCCAGTACAGGAGGAGTGCAGAGCACAGCGCTGGAGGACAGACAGCTGTAGGTAAGTATGTAGTGTTTGTTTTTTTTTACTTTTAGGATGGTAACCAGGGTAAACATCGGGTTACTAAGCGCGGCCCTGCGCTTAGTTACCCGATGTTTACCCTGGTTACCAGTGAAGACAACGCTGAATCGGTGTCACACACGCCGATTCAGCGATGTCTACTGGGAGTCCAGCGACCAAATAAAGTTCTGGACTTTCTTCCCCGACCAGCGACAGCACAGCAGGGGCCTGATCGCTGCTGCCTGTCACACTGGACGATATCGCTAGCGAGGACACTGCAACGTCACGGATCGCTAGCGATATCGTCTAGTGTGACGGTACCTTAAAGCTTACTCATATTGGTCTTGGATCAGCGGTATAAGGAAGTTGAGACTGGTGAACCATTCTAGGTGAGAGGTGGAGAAGAAAAAGAGTGAGAAAAAAAGCAGTTGAAAGTTAAGTGGGAAAGAGAGAAAAAGAGGTTTAACACCCTGTAAGCCATGTGTATGTAAATAAATAGCGATTATCTTCTCCTTTCCTTTTTCTTTTTCCTTCCCTAATCTACAACACAAAAAATAAATAAATAAATAAAAAGGTCTGGAAGAAAAGGAAAAAAACAAAAAAAAACCCACACAATATTTTCTGTAGTGGATGCAGATGTTTACAAAAAACAGTGAGTAGGTAGATAAGACGATAAACAATGATAATATGGTATCATGTCATATGAGAGCCTCCTGGGTAAGTAGGGGCTAGGTAGTATAATATATGATTAAAAATACTATTGTAACTATCAGTATAAGACAGGATATGCTCAGATTCTATGGCCTATGTAATTAAGGACAGGAAAGCAGTACTAAAACATTTCAATTATGAAGACTTCTGAAGTGTCTTTAGTGGTTACACTGGCATGCTTCTGTTTCTTAGGACCTGAGGCACATTGCCACCTCAAAGGTGCGATTGAGAGATGAGGTGTTATCGGCCATTCCGGTAAGTCTGCTATCTCTGGTGTTTGAAAGAAGTTGGCGAGCTCTCCCAGTTTATAGAATATTAGTGACTTTCCATCTTTTGATGCAATCAGTTGAAAGGAGAACCCTCATTTGGGATGTCTTTCTCATTCAGTAGGAAAACATAGGCCTTAATGCCCTCTTCAGCTGTAGCGTACTCCTTGCTAGGTCTGACAAAAGCGATAATTGAAAACCTTGGAAGTCAATAATCCCTTTTTGCCTTGCAGTGGCCATGATGAGTTCTTTAACTTAAAAAAAATGTACTCTGAATCTCTAGGACTCCTTGCGGTGGTAGGTTTCGAGCCCAGGGATCTATGGATACAATCTATGGAGTTTAACTCACTTCCTCCCAGGTTTTGTAAGAAGAGATTATGTGCTGTAACATTCAATTAAGATGGGTTGATGGTCTCAGGTAGTCCACAAATACAGATGTTATTCCGTTTGTTGCGATTCTTGAGATACTCTGCGATCTCCTCCAGCTTGGTACAGTGGTAGAGTATGACTTCTTGGTGTGATTGGAGTTCTTAGAATCCTGTGTTTTCTCTACCTCCTCTACCCTGGTAGTGAGCTCTGATTTGAGCGGTTTGGAATTCACACTTGTATGTGTCTTCCAGACCACATGAAAATCTTTCAACTTCCTTCTTGGTAGGTAGTGTGTCATGATCCCAATGGCAGGGGATCACAAAAAGGACAAGCACAGATACAAACAAGCTCTAGGGCGATGGAACCTGAGCTGACCGCGACCCTGAACCTAACACACAAATAAAAGTAGCCGGGGAACGTGCCTACAATGATCCTAGACGTCTCGCTCCAGCCGAAGATCTAACTTCCCCTATCAGAAGAAACACAGACCTCTCTTGCCTCCAGAGAAATACCCCACAGCAAATAGCAGCCCCCCACATATAATGACGGTGAAATGAGAGGAAAGCACATACGTAGTATGAAAACAGTTTCAGCAAAATGAGGCCCGCTAAAGCTAGATAGCAGAGGATACAAAAGTGAACTGCGCGGTCAGCGAAAAACCCTTCAAAAAACCATCCTGAAATTACTTGAACTCATGTGCCAACTCATGGTACATGAAAAGCAATTTCAGCCCACTAGAGCAACCAGCAGCAGAGAATCACATATCTGCAGGCTGGACTAAAAACCAAATTAAGCAAAACACAAAACAGGAAAATCCAAACTTAGCTTGTCCAGAAGGTTCTAGGAGCAGGGAGCAGAGGTAACAAGACACACTGGATACATTGATAACCGGCGAGGAAATGCCAGCAAAGCCAGGTTAAATAGGAAACTCCCATATGCTGATGGAACAGGTGGAACCCAGAAACCCAGGAAAGACAAGTCACCCAGTACCATCAGTAACCACCAGAGGGAGCCCAAAAACAGAACTCACAACAGTACCCCCCCCTTGAGGAGGGGTCACCGAACCCTCACGAGAACCACCAGGGCGACCAGGATGAGCCCTATGAAAAGCGCGAACCAAATCATCAGCATGAACATCCGAGGCAACCACCCAAGAATTATCCTCCTGACCATAACCCTTCCACTTGACCAAATACTGGAGTTTCCGTCTGGAAACACGAGAATCCAAGATCTTCTCCACAACATACTCCAATTCTCCCTCCACCAGCACTGGAGCAGGAAGCTCAAGAGAAGGAACAACAGGTACCTCATACTTCCGCAACAACGACCGATGAAACACATTATGAATAGCAAACGATGCCGGGAGATCCAAACGAAACGACACAGGGTTAAGAATTTCCAAGATCCTATAGGGACCGATGAACCGAGGCTTGAACTTAGGAGAAGAGACCTTCATAGGAACAAAACGAGAAGACAACCACACCAAGTCACCAACAAGAAGTCGAGGACCCACGCGGCGACGGCGATTAGCAAACTGCTGAGCCTTCTCCTGGGACAACTTCAAATTGTCCACCACATGACTCCAAATCCGATGCAACCTATCCACCACCATGTCCACTCCAGGACAATCAGAAGGTTCCACCTGACCAGAGGAAAAACGAGGATGAAACCCCGAATTACAAAAGAAAGGAGAAACCAAGGTAGCAGAACTAGCCCGATTATTAAGCGCAAACTCGGCCAGCGGCAAAAAGGTAACCCAGTCATCCTGATCAGCAGAAACAAAACACCTTAAATAAGTTTCCAAGGTCTGATTAGTTCGTTCAGTCTGGCCATTCGTCTGAGGATGGAATGCAGACGAAAAGGACAAATCAATGCCCATCTTAGCACAGAAAGTCCGCCAAAATCTAGACACAAACTGGGATCCCCTGTCAGAAACGATGTTCTCAGGAATCCCATGCAAACGAACCACATTCTGAAAAAACAGAGGGACCAACTCAGAGGAGGAAGGCAACTTAGGCAAGGGTACCAGATGAACCATTTTAGAAAAGCGATCACACACAACCCAGATGACGGACATTTTTTGAGAGACAGGGAGATCCGAAATAAAGTCCATGGAAATGTGCGTCCAAGGCCTCTTCGGGATAGGCAAAGGTGACAACAATCCACTGGCCCGAGAACAGCAAGGCTTAGCCCGAGCACAAACCTCACAAGACTGCACAAAAGAACGCACATCCCTCGACAAGGAAGGCCACTAAAAAGACCTGGCCACCAAGTCTCTAGTACCAAATATTCCAGGATGACCTGCCAACGCAGAAGAATGGACCTCGGAGATGACTCTACTGGTCCAATTATCCGGAACAAACAGTCTCTCAGGCGGACAACGATCAGGTTTAGCCACCTGAAACTCCTGCAAAGCACGTCGCAAGTCTGGGGAGACAGCAGACAAAATCACCCCATCCCTAAGGATACCAGAGGGCTCAGAATTTCCAAGGGAGTCAGGCACAAAACTCCTAGAAAGAGCATCCGCCTTCACATTCTTTGAACCTGGCAGGTATGAAACCACAAAATTGAAACGAGAGAAAAACAGTGACCAACGAGCCTGTCTAAGATTCAGACGCCTGGCAGACTCAAGGTAAATCAAATTTTTGTGATCAGTCAAGACCACCACACGATGTCTAGCACCCTCTAGCCAATGACGCCACTCCTCAAATGCCCACTTCATGGCCAAAAGTTCCCGATTACCAACATCATAATTCCGCTCACCCGGCGAAAACTTTCTAGAAAAAAACGCGCATGGCTTCATCACTGAGCCATCGGAGCTTCTCTGTGACAAAACCGCCCCCGCTCCAATCTCGGAAGCATCAACCTCAACCTGAAAAGGGAGCGAAACATCTGGCTGACGCAACACAGGAGCAGAAGAAAACCGGCGCTTAAGTTCCTGAAAGGCCTCCACAGCCGCAGGAGACCAATTAGCAACATCAGCACCCTTCTTAGTCAAATCCGTCAAAGGCTTAACAACACTAGAAAAATTAGTTATAAAACGACGATAGAAATTAGCAAAGCCCAAGAACTTCTGTAGACTCTTAAGAGATGTAGGCTGCGTCCAGTCACAAATAGCCTGAACCTTGACGGGATCCATCTCAATAGTAGAAGGGGAAAAAATATACCCCAAGAAAGAAATCTTCTGGACTCCAAAGAGACACTTTGAGCCTTTTACAAACAAGGAATTGGCCCGCAGGACCTGAAACACCTTCCTGACCTGCTGAACATGAGACTCCCAGTCATCAGAAAAAACCAAAATATCATCCAAATACACAATCATAAATTTATCCAGATATTCACGGAAAATATCGTGCATAAAGGACTGGAAGACTGAAGGAGCATTAGAAAGTCCAAAAGGCATTACCAAATACTCAAAATGGCCCTCAGGCGTATTAAATGCGGTTTTCCACTCATCACCTTGCTTTATTCGTATAAGACTATACGCACCCCGAAGATCAATCTTAGTGAACCATTTAGCCCCCTTAATGCGAGCAAACAAATCAGTCAACAATGGCAAAGGATACTGATATTTTACGGTAATCTTATTCAAAAGACGATAATCTATACAAGGCCTCAAGGAACCATCTTTCTTGGCCACGAAAAAAAAACCTGCTCCCAAAGGGGACAAAGATGGACGGATATGTCCCTTTTCCAAGGACTCCTTAACATAATCCCGCATAGCAGTATGCTCTGGCACTGACAGATTGAACAAACGACCTTTAGGAAATTTACTGCCCGGAATTAAATTTATAGCACAATCGCAATCCCTGTGAGGAGGAAGCGAACTGAGCTTAGGCTCCTCAAAAACATCCCGATAATCAGACAAAAATACAGGAATCTCAGAAGGAGTAGATGAAGCGATAGAAATCGGAGGTGCATCATCATGAACCCCCTGACAACCCCAGCTTAACACAGACACTGATTTCCAGTCAAGGACTGGATTATGAGTTTGTAACCATGGCAGACCAAGTACTAGAACATCATGCAAATTATACAGTACCAGGAAGCGAATCACCTCCTGATGAACGGGAGTCATACGCATGGTCACTTGTGTCCAGTACTGAGGTTTATTCATAGCCAAAGGTGTAGAGTCAATTCCCTTCAAAGGAATAGGGACTTCCAGAGGCTCCAGACTAAACCCACAGCGATTGGCAAATGACCAATCCATAAGACTCAGGGCAGCGCCTGAATCCACATAGGCATCGACGGAAATGGATGATAATGAACAAATCAGAGTCACAGACAGAATGAACTTAGACTGTAAAGTACTAATGGCAACAGACTTATCAACCTTTTTTGTGCGTTTAGAGCATGCTGATATAACATGAGCTGAATCACCACAATAAAAGCACAACCCTTTTTTCCGCCTATACTTTTGCCGTTCACTTCTGGACTGAATTCTATCACATTGCATTATCTCAGGTGACGGTTCAGACGACACCGCCAAATGATGCACAGGTTTGCGCTCCCGTAAACGCCGATCAATCTGAACAGCCATAGTCATAGACTCATTCAGACCAGCAGGCGCAGGGAACCCCACCATAACATCTTTAATGGCCTCAGAAAGGCCATCTCTAAACTTTGCAGCCAGAGCGCACTCATTCCACTGAGTAAGTACCGACCACTTCCGAAATTTTTGACAATAAATTTCTGCTTCATCTTGCCCCTGAGAGAGGGCCAACAAAGCTTTTTCAGCCTGAATCTCTTGGTTAGGTTCCTCATAGAGCAAACCCAATGCCAGAAAAAACGCATCTGCATTTAGCAACGCAGGGTCCCCTGGTGCCAATGCAAATGCCCAATCCTGAGGGTCACCCCGCAGGAAAGATATAATTATCTTGACTTGCTGAGCAGGGTCTCCAGAGGAGCGAGATTTCAAAGAAAGAAACAACTTGCAATTGTTCCTAAAATTCAGAAAACAAGATCTATCTCCAGAAAAAAACTCTGGGACAGGAATTCTAGGTTCAGACATAGGAGCATGTACAACAAAATCCTGTATATTTTGAACCTTAGTGGCAAGATTATTCAGGCTGGAAGCCAAACTCTGGACGTCCATGATAAACAGCTGAGATCAGAGCCATTCAAAGATTAAGAGGAGGAGGAAGTAGCCAGGCTGCAATAAGGCTAGGCAGCAAACTCTGAGGGGAAAAAAAAAAAAAAAAAAAACTTCCTCAGACTACTTATCCTCCTACTTCAGCCAATACAATTAACACTTTGTGGGCCGGTTATACTGTCATGATCCCAATGGCAGGGGATCACAAAAAGGACAAGCACAGATACAAACAAGCTCTAGGGCGATGGAACCTGAGCTGACCGCGACCCTGAACCTAACACACAAATAAAAGTAGCCGGGGAACGTGCCTACAATGATCTTAGACGTCTCGCTCCAGCCGAAGATCTAACTTCCCCTATCAGAAGAAACACAGACCTCTCTTGCCTCCAGAGAAATACCCCACAGCAAATAGCAGCCCCCCACATATAATGACGGTGAAATGAGAGGAAAGCACATACGTAGTATGAAAACAGTTTCAGCAAAATGAGGCCCGCTAAAGCTAGATAGCAGAGGATACAAAAGTGAACTGCGCGGTCAGCGAAAAACCCTTCAAAAAACCATCCTGAAATTACTTGAACTCATGTGCCAACTCATGGTACATGAAAAGCAATTTCAGCCCACTAGAGCAACCAGCAGCAGAGAATCACATATCTGCAGGCTGGACTAAAAACCAAATTAAGCAAAACACAAAACAGGAAAATCCAAACTTAGCTTGTCCAGAAGGTTCTAGGAGCAGGGAGCAGAGGTAACAAGACACACTGGATACATTGATAACCGGCGAGGAAATGCCAGCAAAGCCAGGTTAAATAGGAAACTCCCATATGCTGATGGAACAGGTGGAACCCAGAAACCCAGGAAAGACAAGTCACCCAGTACCATCAGTAACCACCAGAGGGAGCCCAAAAACAGAACTCACAACAGTAGTGCTCTAGGATGCTTGTTTACATCATGAAGATTCAAATCCTCATCGTCCTCACTAGAGTTATCAGGCAGTGTGCAATGAGGGTTGCTTCATATCTGGTGTTCCAGCGGCGGTGATGTCAGTCTGCTCAGCTGGTGCCATTTTAGACCTAGTGTTCCGAAGTTGGGTTCGGAGTGTTTGAGTTGTCTTCTGCGTCTGTGCTAAACTTGGTAAGCCTTCTGTTCTTTTCCAGGGATGTTTTGGAGAGATATCTCAGATTTATAATGGCTCTAAGGGTGAATCAGGCACGGAGCTCCAAGTGTGTGTGTCTTACCCAGCCATCAGCTAGCCACGCCCCCCACATGAAGAATTTTTCAATGTACCATGGATCTGTTCTGTTGTGCAGATTTGTTTATTTTCAATAAATTTTGTAATAGTTTGTGTCATTTTAACACTGTATTTTGCCTATTTGCAGAGCTGTCTGTCATTCCATGTCTCACACAAAAGAAAGCCTGTTTTAAGCTGTTATGTTCTTTTTTCCCATGTATGTTACTGCCTAGCTATGATTGATCAATGGTATACAGGGGAAGAAGTACATGTCTCCAGAGACAAATCCATGGTAAAGCCCAAATAGGCTTATTGTAAATTAGAACTTAAACTCTCTGAGCTAACACCTCTGGAACAGAGAGGAGAAATAGAAAAATGTAAACTATATTTTATTCAGGTCTGCAGTGGCCAGTATAACATAATAAAATTATTGAAAGATCCTCTATTAAACTAACAGATCAGAAAGATATCATTAAGTCGAAAGTTAACTCTTTACACCAAAAAAGCCAATGAACTTGCATATGTAGGGGTCACATGCTACTTCTCTGTATCTGGATACCTTACTGCATCTTTATATGTTGTCATCTTAAAGGGAACCTGTCACCCCGTTTTTTGAGATTGAGCTATAAATACTGTTAAATAGGGCCTGCGCTGTGTGTTCCTATAGTGTATGTAGTGTACCCCGATTCCCCATGTATGCTGAGAAATAACTTACCAAAGTCGCCGTTTTCGCCTGTCAATCAGGCTGGTCAGGTCGGGAGGGCGTGGTGACATCGCTGGTTCTTCCTCAGCTTTACGTTGGTGGCGTAGTGGCGTAGTGGTGAAGACACAGCGCGCGATCTGCGCTGTCATCCCTTTCGTCGGTGGGGGCAGCCATCTTCCTGGGGCCGCGCGTGCGCAGATCGAGTGCTCTGCTGCACGGGGCTTCAGGAAAATGGCCGTGGGATGCCGCGCGTGCGCATTAGAGATCGCGGCGGCCATTTTCCCAAAGCCGAGATGCAAACTCGGCTTTGGGAAAATGGCCGCCGCGATCTCTAATGCGCACGCGCGGCATCCCGCGGCCATTTTCCTGAAGCCCCGTGCAGCAGAGCACTCGATCTGCGCACGCGCGGCCCCAGGAAGATGGCCGCCCCCACCGACGAAAGGGATGACAGCGCAGATCGCGCGCTGTGTCTTCACCACTACGCCACTACGCCACCAACGTAAAGCTGAGGAAGAACCAGCGATGTCACCACGCCTTCCCGACCTGACCAGCCTGATTGACAGGCGAAAACGGCGACTTTGGTAAGTTATTTCTCAGCATACATGGGGAATCGGGGTACACTACATACACTATAGGAACACACAGCGCAGGCCCTATTTAACAGTATTTATAGCTCAATCTCAAAAAACGGGGTGACAGGTTCCCTTTAAGGGGAACCTGTCACGTAAAAAAAGCTATTAACCTACAGATATTGGGATAATCTGCAGTTCAATAGCATTCTAGTGCTGTGCAGCTGCCACACTGAAAACCTAGCTACTGGGAAGAAATTAAAATAATTCCTCCGCGCAGCTTTTGGCTTTCAGTCACAGAGTTGCAGCCAGCGCGGCTTCTATAACCACTCAGTACACAGTTAGTGGTGGTTGTAACCATGCCCCAGCTGTCAGTCAGTGATGGAGCGTTGCTACAGCCGATGCTTACTATGTACTGAGCTGTGTCTAAAGCTGCGCCTCTATGACTGAAAACCAGAGGCTTCCACTAAGAATAAAGTTAGTTTCCTCCCAGCCACCAAGCTTTCAGTGTAGGTGGCTGCGTGTTTTTAGAACGCTAGCAACCTGCAGATAAACCTCATATCTGCAGGTTAATAGCTTTTTTGACATGTCAGGTTCTCTTTAAGAAATGGTACAGCTGTGGTTATTATGCAGCGCCCCAGGGTCCTGGTCATTGCAATAATGTAATTCTTCCACCAGGGGGAGTGATGTTACGTCTTAAGGCAATAAAGGAGATCACCTTACCAGGTATCACAAACCACACAACAAAAATCACACTCCAGTCCACCAGGGGGAGCTATGCTCCTATCTAGTAGGGCACCTTTCACAATTGGGTAAAACTGGTGGCTTGGATAGGAAGTTAGACAGAAGCTGACTGGGCATTGACTGAGGCAGAATTGGACTGGGCATTCACCCAGGCAGCACCTGTCAGGCAGACAGAGGAAAGGAGGAACATCAAACAGCTGCAGACAGAGAGGTCCCTGACAGGGATGGGATCCTGTCAGAGGCCTAGCCAGAGGGTTACGGAGCTGCGCCTGCCCCACCTGCAGCAGCATCCTAAGAAAGGACACGAAGAGAATTGCGTTGCTGAGAGTGAGAAATGAAGTTATAGCACAAGGAGAGGAATCCAGAGGGAGTTCTGCCCTTACACCCAAGAGGCACTGTGGCAACTTGTGGGGGCTGGGGCTTTTCTAGGGTCCCTGTAAAAAGCCTCAGTCATACCGGTTTGTCCTATCCATACCATCTGGGGGGCAGAGAGAAAGAGACAGAACACCGACATCAGGTGTGAGGACCTCACCGAGAAGCTCAGCAGGGAGGAACTACAACACTCAGGCGCTAGAGGTAGGCTACTGATTTCCAGCTGGATAAGGGGACTCTGGAATTGCCTTCGGACAGGCTGGACTCTGCCTACCCTGTGATCTGGTGCTCTGGACTGTGGACGCTGAAGCCTTTAGTAAAGGTAAAGAGACTGTAACCTTGTGTCCTTGTTATTCACTGCGCCTTACATAATCCACCATCCACCATCTACACTCTGGGAAGCCCTGCGGACATACTTCACCTGTGGGAAGATATACCATCTAGCTGCCATCACATCACCCCAGCGGACCCCTAAGCAGCGTCGGTCACCCTGACCGAATACCACAGGTGGCGTCACGAACATCATCCTATAAACTTTCGTCCTTTTATTGGACGCCCCTCAAAGGGCCATGGACAGGGTCAGGCCACCGTGACATCCCTGACGAAAGCCGAAGGGCCCGGCTCCGAGTACCCCATTGCCCTACACGAGGGGGGGGGGGGGGAGTTGGGCGATCCAACTTTGGCGTCACGAACAGGATCTACTTAAGCCTGAAAATCAGGTCATGTACAAGAACTGTGCCAGAATCGTACTTGAACTGTGATTTGCTAAAGGACTGTGTAGTGCAAAAGACCGCCAAAAATTCCCACCAAAATCGCCGCCATTACAACGCCACGAGGAGCGCAGGAGAAGAAGAAGGGCGTGCCAACATGGGAAGAGAATACCAAAGTGGCGCCAAGAGTGGCAACCGCCCCCTCCGACTACTGCTACGAGATGATGATGTGCCCAGCAGCCAGGGAGATCCGCCCCAGAAAATAGAGGAGCAGCGTGCATGTGCGGCCGAGGATCCGGGAGCAGAGATGGTGACCAGCGGGTATCTGAACGATGACAAAGTGACCCAGGACCACCTCTGGCGACCGGAGGCGAACCCAAGCTTGCCTCTGCTGGAGGATCCGGACTTCTTGGATTCACAAGCGGAGGAGTCGAGCCATCAACTCCCGGATGCAGAGCCGACAGCAGTGAAGAAATGGAAATCGGAGCTGTGCAGGAAGATCGCACTTGAAGAATCGTGGTCTGGGCAGCAGCAGACTCCAGCGTCCTCATCAGTGGAGCAGACTGGCATTGGTGGAACCACATCAGACGCAGGTACAGAAAACGCCCCTGCCCCACTGACCGATCCTGTTCCAGCGACCGCTCTTCCCCCATCACTGAGACAGCAGCCGCTACCTCTGCTGCAGTAAATGCCCATAACCAAGCTACGCAGACCCCCATCGCTGCACATGATATGACAATTCACGTAAGATAAACCAATGGTGTTTATCCAGCACCGGGTGTAACCCTGGACCCTGCCCTTCCCAGGCCAGGAGGGGTTATGTGCCAGGTAAAGCCCTGGAAGCCATCCAAATAAAGCCTCAGAACACTGTCTGAATGTAAATAGTTCTTAAAAACATTTCATTTTTGTTGCTTTACAAAGTAGTAAACCCGTCTAGGGTTAACTCTTAAAGGGGTCCCCTGCTAAAGGGGTCCCATGTTTTGCACAAGTTTTCTTATTGTTTTCACGAACTGCAGAATCATGGACTGTGCATGATTACAAACTGTCCCTAGTACATAGTTTGCACCTTCTTAAAGGTGCTTCCTACTGGTTTTACAAAGAAGGCTCATACAGAGACTGCCTTCATTGGAGACTGCTACTAATCTTGTTGTAAGATTTGCTTTGTTTTACAGACCTGAAGAAAAACCCATTGGTGTGGCAGAGTTCCGGGACAGGATTACACGTCTTGTAGCCCACCCAAGACCAACGTTCGGGGGTTCGTCACGGGTCCCTCGCATCACGTCACCTTTGTTGCTAAAACTGACTTGATCAATGATGTGATTGATGTTTTGCACTACCTCAGAAAAAGACTTGAGTTTCCTCTTAAAGGGAATGTTGAAGTATTGCACTTTGCTTAAGAGTGATAATGTTTGAAAGTATTGAGTAGTTAGATAGTAATAATGTTTACATAGCTGATAGTATGTAGCCAAAAATAGGAAATGTTAAAGTGATGTACTTTGAATAAAATTGAAGTTAAGTGATAAGTTGAATAAATTAAAAGCGAAATGCAGTAGGCCCATGGGGGAAGACAGATAGTCCTGCATGTGTAGAAGAGTGATAAAGAAAATGTTGATTTGCACTTTAAGGGTTAATGATAGTATACACTTAAATGGTACTTGCACTAAGTAGATAGTATACCTGTATGGGTAATTGTGTTTTATAGTTAGATAGTTATTGGTTTCCATTTGCCTTTAAAAGTCGCGCGCACAATGTAAATATGCTATTGTTTGTAACGTTCAAGTGTCCTCACCTCCCATAAAGGGAAGCACAGTTAAATTAACTTGTTTTATAGCATTTTAAAATTTACATGCCTTTTGCTAATGTATTGTTGTTTTCTTTTCCCAGTTCCGGAGTACTGGATTTAACAGGGGGGGGGGGGGGGGGAGGGGGTGCAGCGCCCCAGGGTCCTGGTCGTTGCAGTAATGTAATTCTTCCACCAGGGGGAGTGATGTTACATCTGAACCTTACCTTACCAGTTATCACAAACCACACAACACACTTCACACTCCAGACCACCAGGGGGAGCTATGCTCCTATCTAGTAGGGCCATCCTCACAATTGGGTAAAACTGGTGGCTTGGATAGGAAGTTAGACAGAAGCTGACTGGGCATTGACCGAGGCAGAATCAGACTGAGCATTCACCCAGGCAGCACCTGTCAGGCAGACAGGGGAAAGGAGGAACATCAAACAGCTGCAGACAGAGAGGTCCCTGACAGGGGTGGGATCCTGTCAGAGGCCTAGCCAGAGGGTTATGGAGTTGCGTCTGCCCAATGTGCGGCAGCATCCTAAGAAAGGACACAAAGAGAATTGCGTTGCTGAGAGTGAGAAACGAAGTCATAGCACAAGGAGAGGAATCCAGAGGGAGTTTTGCCCTGCAATAGGCTGCCTCCCTCTGAGGCGCAGAAGCCAGTAGCCAGAACACCGAGGGAGTAGGGAACTCTATGCTTTACTTCAGAGACTGGCAGGACAGTTAATTCCACGTTAGCTGCCCGACCTTACACCCAGGAGGCACGATGGCAACTTGTGGGGGCTGGGGCATCTCTAGGGTCCCTGTAAAAAGCCTCAGGCCATCAGTCAAATGGGTTTGTCCTATCCATACCATCTGGGGGACAGAGAGAAAGAGACAGAACACCTAGAACACCGACATCAGTTGTGAGGACCTCACCGAGAAGCTCAGCAGGGAGGAACTACAACACTCAGGCGCTAGAGAAAGGCTACTGAGTTCCACCTGGATAAGGGGACTCTGGAATTGCCTTCGGACCGCCCGGACTCTGCCTACCCAGTGATCTGGAACTCTGGACTGTGGACGCTGAAGCCTTCAGTAAAGGTAAAGAGACTGCAACCTTGTGTCCTCGTTATTCACTGCGCCTTACATCATCCACCATCTACACTCTCGGAAGCCCTGGGGACATACTTCACCTGTGGGAAGGTATACCATCTAGCTGCCATCACATCACCCCAGCAGACCCCTAAGCAGCATCGGTCACCCTGACCGAATACCACAGGTGGCGTCGCTAACATTATCCTATAAACTTTCATCCTTTTATTGGACGCCCCTCAAAGGGCCATGGACCGGGTCAGGCCACCGTGACATCCCTGACGAAAACCGAAGGGCCCAGGCTCCGAGTACCCCATTGCCCTACACGGGGGGGCAATCCAATTACATTTGGAAAATTACGTCTCTTAAGTTCAACCAAATTAATATTATTGGGAAAAAAATTTACATGATATAAAACATATGCAACACAAGCTAATGATCTATGAACAGATTGTATTTCTGACATACAATATGTAAGCTCTTGTCAGTTGTATGATGTTTTGTTAACATAATCATAAAGCGCTACCGTACAATGTGGCCGACAGCAGGCAGGAAAAGCTCTCCCAAAACACCACAAGGGTGTCAAGTCAAACAGACATCTCCAGACAGGTATAATCAGAAAAAAATGGAGTAAAAATGTCCAAAACACCATATTTATGAGATAAAAAAATACACAGTTTGTTATTTTAACAATACAAATGGTCAACAAGCACATATACATGCTGTGTACAATATACAAAAACCATTTTACTCCATTTTTTCCAGTTGTATGATGTTACAGTATACTTAGCTAGATTAATTTTCCATTACTTTGCCTCAAAAAGGGTTAGCTATTTTAGCAAAACAAAAAAATCCTGAATGTTTGTGCAGGTGCACCACCCACGTGGCACGGTGGGAACCTCACTTCATAGAGTCAAAAGGTGGTTAAAATTACATCATTACAACTTTTTCTCATTTACAAATTGCTATAATCAAACCAGTGCGACAAGCATAATAAAAATATCAATAGACACTAACTTGCAGACAGCTAGAAAAACAGAAGCCATCAAGTATGTAACTTGTAAAAAATGTATAAATCCAGTTACTGGTCAATACAAGTTGGAGGGATTTATCATTAATATGATTAATGTAGTCAACAGTAATAAATAAAATAGTTCTAATTCTTAAGTAGACACCTCACCAGTTCTAATGAAAAATCTGGGCCCTAAAAACATATTTATTTTAGGTACAACATTCTTTAAGTTTTCTGTTTGCACTTGAAGGGTGAGCATTTTATACTTCCTTGAAAGTACTTGTGTTCAACAAAAGTTCTAAGTCGTCCACAACAACAAACATTTTCATTTTCTTTGCCTTAAGGGCTGTTCTGGCTGTGGGCACCATGAACAAAATAATGTTCATGCTGCGAATAGAGGGCCGGTAGCAGCATTACTAGAACTGTGCGTTAAATATTGAATGCAAGAGATAAAAAGGAGCTTGTTGCTGGGCGCTCAACCTCAAAGTCTTTCTTCAACTTTGTCTGCAGAGCTTGTCGAAATGTTCGAGATTGTGTTAATTAAGCCGGTATGTGATTCCACTGACCTCCACCATTGTTTAAACAAAGCAAATTGACAGAGGAACTTTCAACCCAAATATTTTCCCACCTTTTGTAGAGGATGTTCCTCTGGAGCTTCTCTAATAAATTACCGTTATAGACAAAAAATGGGTATTTTCACACAAGAGGTTCCTTGTTTCATGCTACCGAAAATGAACACAAATTAATCTAAATTCTGTCAATTGTTCTGTATTTGAGGGTATAGAGTGTAATACATATGTTGGAGGAAAGGACTCATGCAACCGTTTCTTCATGTATGTAGCTTTTTTTTAGGTTTTTTTTTGTAGTGGTTTTGTTTACCCCATAAGCCAGCGAACAATATTGTTAATTGGACATTCATCCCATTGCGCTGTTTCATTTGCACTCTAGTCTCTGAGACTACCCCCCATTGCAGCCCCTAACAGCAGGTTCGATGCAGCCATAACAAAGAAGATGTAAATAAAAGTGGTCTTTTATTTTATGTAAGATTTGTAAATTATATTATATAGCTTTGTGTGTCAGTTACATCCATCTATATGCTGCCACTGTTCCATATAAAAAATCTAGAGGATAGAAGTGTAAAATGTAACGTAATCTTTTGTGAACATGTAATTCAGTCCTAAGAACAAAATTGCACATGTGTCCTTTGCAGAAGTCAGAATGGATACACGCTAATTCCAGGCACCTTGCCAAAGATCTCCTCAGCACCCTACCTGGCACACTGGCTTAACGTGCATGGATAAGTGGGAAAGGCAGACAGTTTGAAGTAGTGGAACTGAGTCCCTGTGCTGAACTCGCCTGTAATTATAGCCTGAGGATTTGAGTGGAAAGACCCTCAGTTCTGAACAATAAGGCTGCTGGTTTCAGTGAGTACAGCATTGATGTTCTAGCACAAAACAGATACTTGCCTCTAGGGTGGATACTGCGGAGAGTACCTGTGGAGAGGGACAGAAATGGGATGGGGACGATAGGAGAAAGTGGGATGTATTTTATGGATGAGTGTGTAAACCTGGTGTGATAGACCCTACACAGTGACCTTTTCCCCCTACTCACTATAGCGTACCAAGCCTATCCTTGCCCTCCATCCAATTATTTTTAAAGGTCAAATCTGTTGATCTGGAAATTATCACATGCTAACATAAACAATACTGCTGGTTTAATAACCATAGCCACTACCATATTGAAGACATCCTACACCAACTGCCTTCATTAGGGTGCTCTCCTCCTAGGACTTCTTTGTTTCTTCAGGACCCACTTGTACAAACAGCTAGGCTGGTGATTTTTAAGGTTGTAATATTTTATAGAATATTACTTCAAAGTAATATTGTAGCAGAATGATCTACTACAGCCATGGATATGCATGACTTCACTACATACCTGTAAGTAACCTACTATTTATATCCCTTACATATGTATACAGAAAATATCAGCCCCCTGCAACATGTTTCTATTTCCATCCCATTAATATCGCTCAAGTATCTACTCCAGAACACTACATAAGGCCATGTTCACACTATCAGTATTTTGGACAGTATTTTACATCAGCATTTTAAGCCAAAATCAGGAGTGGGTGAAAAATACAGAAGTGGTGCATATGTTTCTATTATACTTTTCCTCTAATTGTTCCACTCTTGATTTTGGCTTACAAACACGGAGGTAAAATAAGGATCAAATACTGAATGTGTCCTAATTACTGTATATGTATGGATCTGTTTTACTGTATATACAGTTGAAACCAGAATTTTACATACACTATATAAAAAGACACATATGCATGTTTTTCTCAATATCTGACAAGAAATCAGAATAAACCTTTCCCGTTTTAGGTCTATTAGGATTAGCATATTTATTAATATTTGTCAAGTGCCAAAATAATAAGAGAGAGAATGTTTACAGGCATTTTTTTTACATACTGCAAAGTCAAAAGTTTACATACACTAAGATTACTATGCCTTTTTGTGGCAACATCTGAGTTAGAGACACACCTGTGGATATATTTTAATGCGCACCTGAAACACACTGCATCTTTGTGTAGCATTATAGGAAAGTCTCAAGAAATCAGCCAAAATATCAGGAAGGGAATTATGGACTTGCACAAGTCTGGCTCATCCTTGGGTACAATTTCAAGATACCTGAAGTTGTCTTGTTCATCTGTGCAAACAATGATATGCAAGTACAAACAAGATGGTAATGTCCAACCATCATACTGCTTAGGAAGGAGACAGGTTCTGTGTTCCAGAGATGAACGTGCTTTGGTCCGACATGTGCATATCAAATCAAGGACAAAAGCAAAAGACCTGAATATGAGATGAAGATGAGGGTAGAAGCTGGAAAGATTGTGTCAATATCCACAGTGAAACAAGTACTGTATCAACATGGGCTGAAAGGCCACTCTGCCAGGAAGAAGCCATTACTCCAAAAGAAACATAAAAAAGCCAGATTAATGTTTGCAAGTGCACACAGGAACAAAGACCTTAATTTTTTTTTGGAGACATGTCCTGTGGTCTGATGAAACTAAAATGAAACTTTTTGGGCATAAGGATCATCGCTACATTTGAAGTAAAAGGGAGAAGCTTGGTAGCAAAAGAACACCATCTCAACTGTGAAACATGGGGGTGGCAGCATCATGTTGTGAGGTTGGTTTGCTGCAGGAGGGACTGGTGCACTTCACAAAATAGATAGCATCATGAGAAAAGAAGATTATGTGGCAATACTGAAGCAACATCTCAAGACTTCAACCAGGAAGTTAAAGCTTGGGTGGAAATTGGTCTTCCAAAGGGACAATGACTTGAAGTATACTGCCAAAATTGTACCAAAGTGGCTTAAGGATAACAAAGTCAATGTTTTGGAGTGGCAATCAGAAAGTCCTGATCTCAATCATGTTGAAAATGTATGGGCAAAGCTGAAAAGGCAGGTGCAAGGAAGGCGACCTACAAACCTGGATCAGTTACACCAGTTTTGTCAGGAGGAATGGGCCGAAATTCCAACCAACTATTGTGAGACGCTTATGGAAGGATATCCCAAAGGTTTGACCCAAGTCATCCAGTTTAAGTGCAATGGTATCAAATACTAATTAAATGAATGTAAACTTCTGACTTTGCAGTAAGTAATAAAAATGTCTTAAACATTCTCTCTCTCTCTCTCTCTCTCATTATTCCGGCATTTGGCAAATATTAATAATTATGTTAATCCTAATTGACCTAAAATGGGAAAGGTTTATTCTGATTTCATGACAGATATTGAGAAAAACAAGCATATGTGTCTTTTTATATAGTGTATGTAAACTTCTGGTTTCAACTGTAGATATCAGTCAATGTGTTCTAAATCACTCATTAAATGCACACATCTGCTCCTGATGTCTATGTCCGTGTAGGTTGATCAGTAGAAGATAAAAGCTTAAATTGAAGAATAATTTAATTTTTAAGACATGCAATATGAAATATTCCTGGGAGGTGCATGCTATCCTTATTTTATGCATATCACATACCTCTCTACATATGCAAAGTTTATTTTTTCTTCACATAGATTTCCTCACATCATGTACATTATACTACTCACTTACAATATGTATATACAGGTGTTTCTCACAAAATTAGAATATCAACAAAAAGTTAATTTATTTCAGTTCTTCAAACAAAAAGTGAAACTCATACATTATGTAGAGTCATTACAAACAGAGTGATCTATTTCAAGTGTTTATTTCTGTTTATGTTGATGATTATGACTTACAGCCAATAATACAGCTGTTTAGTGACATGGTGTATATCTGTGACACCCCAGGTTCCTGGTTGTCATAGTGGCATTGCTTTCCTCATGGGGAGAGTGATGTCATGCTTGTAAGCGAGGGAGGATCTTCTCTATCAGGTACACACAAACACGCATGTTCACAGTCAAGGCCAGAAGGGGGAGCTCTGATCCAGCTTGTGGGTGGCTCCCCTATATATATTCTGGTCTGGAGGGAAAGTCAGCCAGTCTGAGAGAGATTTCCTGTCAGAGTGACAGAGGAGAAGGAAGTTAAGGGGCCGTGCAGTCACGAGAAGTGCTGCAGCTCCTAGAGAAAGAGAAGATGAACAATTTGTAGAGAGCATGGTCAAGAAGTGAAGCACAGGAGAGTGAGAACTGGGGAGGACAGATGCGACTGGGCTACCTCCCTGCAGAGTGCAGACACCGGTAGCTGGAAGACCGAGGTTGTGAGGGACTCCAAGACTTACAGCAGAAACCAGCAGGACAGCTGGACTACACGTCTCCTGTCCGCCCTAACACCTGGAGACACAGTGGCGCATAGAGCCCGGGTCATGATAGAGACCCTGTAAAAAGGCTCGAGCCACCTGTCATATGGGTTAGTGTCTCGCCTTTAAGGAGGACAGAGAGAACAGTGAGGACCTTAACAGAAACCACAGGCAGCAAGGGACTACACCACAGCACTAGTAGGAAGGCTTCTAACTCCACCTGGGAAAGGGGACTCTGAACTTGCTTCCAAGCTGGCCGAACCCTGCTGTACCTGTGATCTGGTGCCCCGGACTGTGGCTGCCTGAAGTCTTCAGTAAACCAGGTAAAGAGACTGCAAACCTGTGTCCTCTGTTTCTTGCTACACTACCCACCATCTTCATCTATACACCGGGAGCCCTGGGGACCCAGCATCACCTGTGGGAAGCTATACCATCTTAGCTGCCATAACATCACCCCAGTGGACCCCTTTCAGCAGTATCGGACACGTTTCTACAGATTTTCTGTAGTATTTCAGCACAAATTAAGTAAATTAGGTTACTTGCGTTCTTTACTTGCATTTTTAGTGCATTTTTTTTTACATTTGATTAAATTGCATTTTGTTCTGCAGCAGTTTTCGCTTCTTTTCTCTGTCATGTTTTTTTTTTTAAACTGCTTTGTTTGGTATACATCCTCTTACTTGACTTTAATAAAACTTTATTGATAAAGTCATGTGTGTATTACATACAGTTTTACTGTATGTCTGCTACATAAAACAAAATAAAAACGCACATGCATTTTTAGCTGCAGATTTTCCTCATCTCATTGAAGTTTATGGGGAAAATCCACAAATAAAATGCATATTTACCGTAGGAGAAATTGACATGTTACAGATTAAAAAAAACCCACACACTGCAGGTCAGTTTCTGCAGAATGAAATAAAATGACAGTGGGCATGAGATTTCTAAAAAAAATCTTATACACTTTGCTGGAACTTTTCAGATTTTTCCCCACAACAATACACGCGGAATAAGTTCCCATTCATCATGGGAACTTAGCCTAACAACAAATGTGTGATTACAGTGATCTTCCACAGAATTAAGGGAGTTGTCCACGTTATTGGCCTATTCTTAGGATAGGTCATCAATGTCTGATTGATGGAGGTGTGACACCCGACATCCCTCATGATCAGCTGTGCCCAGTGTTGACAGCAGTTGGAACTGCTCAGTTACAGAGCTACATGGCACACCTGTGTCAACAGAATAGTGACAGAGGTGGGGTACTGCACATCCACCCCGTAATGATTTGAATTGTTAGAATAACCAGGGCCAGGGGCTCCTTCACTGTCCCAAACAATAGGGGCACCCTAGCTGTCCATGCTCCCAGGATTACTTTTGATGGTAAAGATGCCGAGTGTTGTGAATTCTGTTGTCGAACTCCCTCCTGTGGTCGTGAATGGTACTTCGGCGAGTTCTGTCCATGGACTCCCTCTGGTGGCTGTGAGTGAAGCTGCTGCTTCTGAGGTTCCTTACACAGGTGATGTGGTTTATCCTTTGGTTAGCTGCTCTATTTAACTCCACTTAGATCGTTACTCCATGCCGGCTGTCAATGTTCCTGCATTGGTTCAGTTCGCTCTTGGATCTTTCTGGTGACCTGTCTTCTCCAGCAGAAGCTAAGTTCCTGATAGTTATTATTTGTTCATTGTTGCCTTGTCCAGCTGGTTATCATGATTTTGTCTTGCTAGCTGGAAGCTCTGGGATGCAGAGTGGCATCTCCGCACCGTTAGTCGGTGCGGAGGTCTTTTTGCACACTCTGCGTGGTCTTTTGTAGTTTTTTGTGCTGACCGCAAAGATACCTTTCCTATCCTCTGTCTGTTTAGTAAGTCTGGCCTCCCTTTGCTGAATCCTGTTTCATTTCTGTGTTTGTGACTTTCATCTTTACTCACAGTCAATATATGTGGGGGGCTGCCTTTTCCTTTGGGGAATTTCTCTGAGGCAAGGTAGGCTTTATTTTCTATCTCTAGGGCTAGCTAGCTCTTAGTGCTGTGAAGAGGCGTCTAGGGACAGTCAGGAACGCTCCACGGCTATTTTTAGTTGTTGTGATAGGATTAGGGCCTGCGGTCAGCAGAGCTCCCACATCCCAGAGCTTGTCCTGTGTGAGTTTAACCATCAGGTCGTGCCGGGTGCTCCTAACCACCAGGTCATAACAGTACAGCTGGCCCAAAGTATTAATGCATCTCAATAGAGGGATAAGAGAAGTTCTGAGACTATTTTTTTTTTCTTTGCACTGTGTTTTGTCTTTCTTTTCCCCTAAACCTTTGGGTGGTTCAGGACACAGGTGTAGATATGGACATTCAAGGTCTGTCCTCTTGTGTGGATCATCTCACTGCAAGGGTACAAAACATTCAAGATTTTGTGGTTCAGAATCCTATGTTAGAGCCTAGAATTCCTATTCCTGATTTATTTTCTGGGGATAGATCTAAATTTCTGAATTTCAAAAATAATTGTAAACTGTTTCTAGCTTTGAAACCCCGCTCCTCTGGTGACCCCGTTCAACAAGTAAAAATCATTATTTCTTTGTTGCGTGGTGACCCTCAAGACTGGGCATTTTCCCTTGCGCCAGGAGATCCTGCATTGCGTGATGTTGATGCGTTTTTTCTGGCGCTTGGATTGCTTTATGATGAACCAAATTCAGTGGATCAGGCAGAGAAAATCTTGCTGGTTTTGTGTCAGGGTCAGGATGAAGCGGAGGTGTACTGTCAGAAGTTTAGAAAGTGGTCTGTGCTTACTCAGTGGAATGAATGTGCCCTGGCGGCAATTTTCAGAAAGGGTCTTTCTGAAGCCCTTAAGGATGTCATGGTGGGATTTCCCACGCCTGCTGGTCTGAATGAGTCTATGTCCTTGGCCATTCAGATCGATCGGCGCTTGTGTGAGTGGAAAGCTGTGCACCATCTGGCGGTATTCTCTGAGCATAGGCCTGAGCCTATGCAGTGTGATAGGACTTTGACCAGAGCTGAACGGCAAGAACACAGACGTCGGAATGGGCTGTGTTTTTATTGTGGTGAATCCACTCATGCTATCTCCGATTGTCCTAAGCGCACTAAGCGTTTCGCTAGGTCTGCCACCATTGGTACGGTACAGTCTAAATTTCTTTTGTCCATTACTCTGATTTGCTCTCTGTCATCCTATTCTGTTATGGCATTTGTGGATTCAGGCGCTGCCCTGAATTTGATGGACTTGGAGTTTGCCAGGCGCTGTGGTTTTTTCTTGGAGCCCTTGCAGTATCCTATTCCATTGAGAGGAATTGATGTTACGCCTTTGGCCAAGAATAAGCCTCAGTACTGGACTCAATTGACCATGTGCATGGCTCCTGCACATCAGGAGGATATTCACTTTTTGGTGTTGCATAATCTGCATGATGTGGTCGTTTTGGGGTTGCCATGGCTACAGGTCCATAATCCAGTGTTGGATTGGAAATCTATGTCTGTGTCCGGCTAGGGTTGTCAGGGGGTACATGGTGATGTCCCATTGTTGTCAATTTCGCCTTCCACTCCTTCTGAAGTCCCTGAGTTTTTGTCAGATTACCGGGATGTATTTGAAGAGCCCAAGTTCGGTGCCCTACCTCCTCATAGGGATTGTGATTGTGCTATTAATTTGATTCCTGAAGACACAAAAGAGAATAGTGAAACCAAAAACAATCAGTTTGAAAAAATGTTGCAGTAATCCGCAAGTGCTAGTAAAAGATGTAAAAAACAGGGTATTTGGTTGATACGTTTTTTGCAAAAAATGTATACTAAGCTGCTCTACCAATCTTCACGGTATACCCTTATCAGAGCAGTCCTAACTAATGTATGCAATCCCTATCTGATGTATTTAAAAACCTGATCATCTGTATATAACCTGTGTGAACAGGGTTCAGAGAGGAAAAATCCATGTGTGCATACAGTGTAGAACAGCTTTTGTGCAGATAGCCCAAGAGGAGTGGTGGAACTCCCCAGTCTTGTAGACACAAGAGAACAATTATGGAAACAGGAACACATGGGCTACTTGCACAGTGAACAAGTCTGTATGATCATGTTCACACACCACCAAGAAACCTGAAGACACAAAAGAGAATAGTGAAACCAAAAACACTCAGTTTGAAAAAATGTTGCAGTAATCCGCAAGTGCTAGTAAAAGATGTAAAAAACAGGGTATTTGGTTGATACGTTTTTTGCAAAAAATGTATACTAAGCTGCTCTACCAATCTTCACGTTATACCCTTATCAGAGCAGTCCTAACTAATGTATGCAATCCCTATCTGATGTATTTAAAAACCTGATCATCTGTATATAACCTGTGTGAACAGGGTTCAGAGAGGAAAAATCCATGTGTGCATACAGGGTAGAACAGCTTTTGTGCAGATAGCCCAAGAGGAGTGGTGGAACTCCCCAGTCTTGTAGACACAAGAGAACAATTATGGAAACAGGAACACATGGGCTACTTGCACAGTGAACAAGTCTGTATGATCATGTTCACACACCACCAAGAAACCTGAAGACACAAAAGAGAATAGTGAAACCAAAAACACTCAGTTTGAAAAAATGTTGCAGTAATCCGCAAGTGCTAGTAAAAGATGTAAAAAACAGGGTATTTGGTTGATACGTTTTTTGCAAAAAATGTATACTAAGCTGCTCTACCAATCTTCACGGTATACCCTTATCAGAGCAGTCCTAACTAATGTATGCAATCCCTATCTGATGTATTTAAAAACCTGATCATCTGTATATAACCTGTGTGAACAGGGTTCAGAGAGGAAAAATCCATGTGTGCATACAGGGTAGAACAGCTTTTGTGCAGATAGCCCAAGAGGAGTGGTGGAACTCCCCAGTCTTGTAGACACAAGAGAACAATTATGGAAACAGGAACACATGGGCTACTTGCACAGTGAACAAGTCTGTATGATCATGTTCACACACCACCAAGAAACCTGAAGACACAAAAGAGAATAGTGAAACCAAAAACACTCAGTTTGAAAAAATGTTGCAGTAATCCGCAAGTGCTAGTAAAAGATGTAAAAAACAGGGTATTTGGTTGATACGTTTTTTGCAAAAAATGTATACTAAGCTGCTCTACCAATCTTCACGGTATACCCTTATCAGAGCAGTCCTAACTAATGTATGCAATCCCTATCTGATGTATTTAAAAACCTGATCATCTGTATATAACCTGTGTGAACAGGGTTCAGAGAGGAAAAATCCATGTGTGCATACAGGGTAGAACAGCTTTTGTGCAGATAGCCCAAGAGGAGTGGTGTTCCTGTTCCTGTTTCCTAATTTGATTCCTGGTAGTAAGTTTCCTAAGAGCCGTCTGTTTAATTTATCTGTGCCAGAGCACGCCGCTATGCGGAGTTAAGTAAAGGAATCCTTGGAGAAGGGTCATATTCGCCCGTCGTCGTCACCATTGGGAGCAGGGTTCTTTTTTGTGGCCAAGAAGGATGGCTCTTTGAGACCTTGTATTGATTACCGCCTTCTTAATAAGATCACAGTCAAATTTCAGTATCCTTTGCCGCTGTTGTCTGATTTGTTTGCTCGGATTAAGGGGGCTAGTTGGTTCACCAAGATAGATCTTCGTGGGGCGTATAAACTTGTGCGAATTAAAAAGGGCGATGAATGGAAAACAGCATTTAATACGCCCGAGGGCCATTTTGAGTATCCGGTTATGCCATTTGGGCTTTCTAATGCTCCATCTGTGTTTCAGTCCTTTATGCATGACATCTTCTGAGAGTACCTGGATAGATTCATGATTGTATATTTGGATGACATTTTGGTCTTTTCAGATGATTGGGAGTCTCATGTGAAGCAGGTCAGAATGGTGTTCCAGGTCCTTCGTGCGAATTCCTTGTTTGTGAAGGGGTCAAAGTGTCTCTTTGGAGTTCAGAAGGTTTCATTTTTGGGTTTCATTTTTTCCCCTTCTACTATCGAGATGGACCCTGTTAAAGTTCAGGCCATTTATGATTGGACTCAGCCGACATCTGTGAAAAGCCTGCAGAAGTTCCTGGGCTTTGCTAATTTTTACCATCGCTTCATCGCTAATTTTTCTAGTATTGCTAAACCGTTGACTGATTTGACCAAGAAAGGTGCTGATGTGGTCAATTGGTCCTCTGCGGCTGTAGAGGCTTTTCAGGAGTTGAAGCGTCGTTTTTCTTCTGCCCCTGTGTTGTGCCAGCCAGATGTTTCGCTCCCGTTTCAGGTCGAGGTTGATGCTTCTGAGATTCTAGCAGGGGCTGTTTTGTCGCAAAGAAGTTCTGATAGCTCGGTGATGAAACCATGTGCCTTCTTTTCTAGAAAATTCTCGCCTGCTGAGCGCAATTATGATGTTGGCAATCGAGAGTTGTTGGCCATGAAGTGGGCATTCGAGGAGTGGCGACATTGGCTTGAAGGAGCTAAACATCGCGTGGTGGTCTTGACGGATCACAAGAATTTGACTTATCTCGAGTCTGCCAAACGGTTGAATCCTAGACAGGCGCGATGGTCGCTCTTTTTCTCCCGTTTTGATTTTGTGGTTTCATACCTTCCGGGATCTAAGAATGTGAAGGCTGATGCCCTGTCAAGGAGTTTTGTGCCTGACTCTCCGGGTGTTCCGGAGCCGGCTGTTATTCTTAAAGAGGGGGTAATTTTGTCTGCCATCTCCCCTGATTTGCGGCGCGTGCTGCAGAAGTTTCAGGCTGATAGACCTGATCGTTGTCCTACGGAGAAACTGTTTGTCCCTGATAGATGGACTAGTAGAGTTATCTCTGAGGTTCATTGTTCGGTGTTGGCTGGTCATCCTGGAATCTTTGGAACCAGAGATTTGGTGGCTAGATCCTTTTGGTGGCCTTCTTTGTCATGGGATGTGCGTTCTTTTGTGCAGTCCTGTGGGACTTGTGCTCGGGCTAAGCCCTGCTGTTCTCGTGCCAGTGGGTTGCTTTTGCCCTTGCCGGTCCCGAAGAGGCCCTGGACACATATTTCCATGGATTTTATTTCTGATCTCCCTGTTTCTCAAAGGATGTTGGTCATTTGGGTGGTTTGTGATCGCTTCTCTAAGATGGTCCAATTGGTACCCTTGTCTAAATTGCCTTCCTCCTCTGATTTGGTGCCATTGTTTTTCCAGCATGTGGTTCGTTTGCATGGCATTCCAGAGAACATCGTCTCGGACAGAGGTTCCCAGTTTGTTTCGAGGTTTTGGCGGTCCTTTTGTGCTAAGATGGGCATTGATTTGTCTTTTTCTTCGGCTTTCCATCCTCAGACTAATGTCCAAACCGAACGAACTAATCAGACTTTGGAAACATATCTGAGGTGCTTTGTTTCTGCTGATCAGGATGACTGGGTGTCCTTCTTGCCTTTGGCTGAGTTCGCCCTTAATAATCGGGCCAGCTCGGCTACTTTAGTTTCTCCTTTTTTCTGTAATTCTGGTTTCCATCTTCGTTTCTCTTCAGGGCAGGTTGAGCCTTCGGACTGTCCTGGTGTAGATACGGTGGTGGACAGGTTGCAGCAGATTTGGACTCATGTGGTGGACAATTTGACATTGTCCCAGGAGAAGGCTCAACGTTTCGCTAACTGCCGGCGCTGTGTTGGGGATTTGGTTTGGTTGTCATCTCGTCATGTTCCTATGAAGGTTTCCTCTCCTAAGTTTAAGCCTTGTTTCATTGGGCCATATAAGATTTCTGAAGTTCTTAATCCTGTGTCATTTCGTTTGGACCTTCCAGCTTCTTTTGCCATCCATAATGTGTTCCATAGGTCGTTGTTGCGGAGATACGTGGCGCCTATGGTTCCCTCCGTTGATCCTCCTGCCCCAGTGTTGGTCGAGGGGGAGTTGGAGTATGTGGTGGAGAAGATTTTGGATTCTCGTGTTTCGAGACGGAAACTCCAGTACCTGGTCAAGTGGAAGGGTTATGGTCAGGAAGATAATTCCTGGGTTTTTGCCTCTGATGTTCATGCTGCCGATCTAGTTCGTGCCTTTCATTTGGCTCATCCTGATCGGCCTGGAGGCTCTGGTGAGGGTTCGGTGACCCCTCCTCAAAAGGGGGGGTACTGTTGTGAATCCTGTTGTCGAACTCCCTCCTGTGGTCGTGAATGGTACTTTGGCGAGTTTTGTCCATGGACTCCCTCTGGTGGCTGTGAGTGAAGCTGCTGCTTCTGAGGTTCCTTACACAGGTGACGTGGTTTATCCTTTGGTTGGCTGCTCTATTTAACTCCACTTAGATCGTTACTCCATGCCGGCTGTCAATGTTCCTGCATTTGTTCAGTTCGCTCTTGGATGTTTCTGGTGACCTGTCTTCTCCAGCAGAAGCTAAGTTCCTGATAGTTATTATTTGTTCATTGTTTCCTTGTCCAGCTGGTTATCATGATTTTGTCTTGCTAGCTGGAAGCTCTGGGATGCAGAGTGGCATCTCCGCACCGTTAGTCGGTGCGGAGGTCTTTTTGCACACTCTGCGTGGTCTTTTGTAGTTTTTTGTGCTGACCGCAAAGATACCTTTCCTATCCTCTGTCTGTTTAGTAAGTCTGGCCTCCCTTTGCTGAATCCTGTTTCAATTCTGTGTTTGTGACTTTCATCTTTACTCACAGTCAATATATGTGAGGGGCTGCCTTTTCCTTTGGGGAATTTCTCTGAGGCAAGGTAGGCTTTATTTTCTATCTCTAGGGCTAGCTAGCTCTTAGTGCTGTGAAGAGGCGTCTAGGGAGAGTCAGGAACGCTCCACGGCTATTTTTAGTTGTTGTGATAGGATTAGGGCCTGCGGTCAGCAGAGCTCCCACATCCCAGAGCTTGTCCTGTGTGAGTTTAACCATCAGGTCGTGCAGGGTGCTCCTAACCACCAGGTCATAACAGCCGAGGCCACATACCTTGCTGAACTCCTGAATCAGTCCTTTATCTGTACCCCTCCCTCACCCAGGGAAGTGGGGAGTAATAATGTATGTATATATACAAACCAAAGAAACAAGGAAGGATGTACAGGGATAAATGAAATATCAAACATACAAATATGCACTCACAGACAACAGAGGGAAAAGGAAGGAAAACCAGATAGGAGAGGATTAGGATTTGCATACAAAGCAACAGTCACAAATCAACAATCCAAATGCCTCTACCAACAACTGACACCTGTACTCCACACCAGGCAATCCAGATTGCCAGAGGCGAGTATGTATAGGAGAGGGGAGTGGCCAATACTGAACAGCTGAGATCAACCAAGCAACAAAGCTTCAGAGACTCTAAGCTGAACAGGTTAACCCCTGCACTGCTAACAGAAACCTGCACCGTACAATATGAAGAAGTGCTTGTAATCAGTGCAGGAGTACGTGAAATCAGACGCTGTGGTCTTCTAGCCCTTCTCTGTTGAAGTATACCCGTGAGATGGATGTTCAGTATCCAGCTGCAGCTATACAGACGATGAAGCTGTTGAGCTCGGTAACTAAGCAGTTCCGTCAACCATCGTGAACAACTGATTGGCGAGGGTGATGATTGTCGCACTCCCAACGATCAGACATTAATTTTATCCTTAGGATAGGGAATCAAAGTTCCGGAAAACCCCTTTAATACATTTTGCTTGAGTTTGCTGCAATTCGCAGTGAAAACATAAGCCATTTTTGCCCTGCTGTTCTCTTTGCACAGCAAGAACCACAGCATTAAATACTAACAAAGAAAACTGGTGCAATAAAGTCTCATAAAATATACATCTTTATCTAATATATAATTGCCTAGAATACTACTTCCTGCAATTTGTGCCAACTTCCGTGGCTTTGTCCGGAGCTAATGTCCGGAGCTAATGTCCGGAGCTAATGTCCGGAGATTAATTGCCTAGAATACTACTTCCTGCAATTTGTGCCAACTTCCGTGGCTTTGTCCGGAGATAATGTCCGGAGCTAATGTCCGGAGCTAATGTGCGGAGATAATGTCCGGAGCTAATGTCCGGAGCTAATGTCCGGAGCTAATGTCCGGAGATAAGTGACGTCAACAGTGTCCAGTGTCTGATTGGTTGCCGCCTGCTGCGAGCGACCAATCAGAAACGTGCCGTACTGTGACACACTCCGCCCGCCATTTTGGTGTGATTTTTGAATTTTTACCTCACAGCAAGTTTCTACTGCGTGGAGGCGGGCCCAGTGACGTTGCTCTTCAAGCTCCTGCCGAATTTCGTCAAAAAAATGATAATACCATTTACCAAAACTATATATATTTAGTTGTGAAGTGGTTCAGTGACATTTTCACACCAATTTTGAACTTTTGTTTGGTGTTTTCTCCATATACTGCCTATTATTCACTGACTGTTATACTGAGAGACTGCCGTTTATTAACCTCTTCTTTGCCACATTGGGTATATTGCTCTATTATTTGCCACATAAGGACATTGTCCATTATTGCCCAGCAATTTCTCTGCAATATAAACTGCCTATTTATTAATATCTGCATTCCTGCAAAGAACTATTGCCTATTATTAACTGGCTATTTTCCTACTACCTGACACTGCCTCTTATTAACCTGTTGTTTGCCACCACCACGCTTAAAGCTGTTTAGCTTAGCCAACATGAGCTCTAATAGTAAGGATACTAGTGACACAGAGCCCAAAGCTGCTGATGGCGCACGTAAGATTAGATCTGATAGAAAGTATACTAATAATGCAGAGCAAAAAGACGCCGATGCCGCACGTAAGCGCAAACAGCGTGCTAACAAGAGTACAGAGGATAGATGCAAGCGCATGGACACTGTTAAGTATACTAATGACACAGAGTCCAAAGCTTATGATGGCGCACGACGCAAAGTTGTCGTCTGATGTCTTTCATCCCTCCCCTCATAAGCATGTTCATGGATCCTGTGTAACTGTACCTTAAATAACAAGAATTGTCAAGAGCTGGTGAGTGCAGCCATTTTTTGTTCTTTCTTACTATTATTTATTAATTGTATTATTTTTACATTTGAATAAATAAAGTATATATGGATTCTAGACTCCCGATTCTTTAGAATCGGGCTGCCATCTAGTTAATTATAAGATAAAGAATTTTTTGATTGGACATTCAAGGTTCAAAATCAAGAGAACTAAACCAGGAAACCTTGTAACTAGCCGATACTGAATAAAACTACATTTTTATTTCATCACATAAAATACTGAACACACTCACCATACAAACAACTGTGCATAGCTACAACATAACCCTCACACTGTAAATGTTCTGAATTTCCCTGCCTATGCAGCGGAGGTTGGCACCCTAAAATTGTTCGAGATTGGCGCCCCCGCTCAACGGTGGCTCTCCCTTTTGCTCCTGTCCAGCCCCTGATAATAGACAGATTTCATCTATATCAATAGAAAAGAGCACAGTCTAGATAAACGCTGTGCACTCATCTTATATTGTTAAAAAGATGCCAGTTAAGCTCAATAGGGTACTCATCGTTGTGTGATGTTCTGAGGATAAGTTCCTCATGCCTCAACGCGTTTCAACGATTGGATCATCAGAAGGCTTGGATAACCAGATGCTGCAACTTATCCTGTCTTGTGTCTATAGCTGTGGTTGGAAAATTGGCTATATGCCCACCATATTGTATACAGTTTATCTATAGGGCCACTGTTAGGGTGAGCCGTCGAGGAGTGGGGGTGCCGTTTCCGCTGTACAGTAGGGTGCCAACCTCCACAGTTAGGTAGGCTGCCAGAGCAGGGAACAGTTATAGAGAGGTACTCTATGTATGTTATGCACTTTTTTGCACCTTAATATAGTCTGTTATTCACTCTACCTCACACTGTCTGTTTGATTGCTATAGATGACCAACGTTTAAAAGCAATCACTGTCTTTTTCATATTTTTCCTGTCGTGTTAGATTGGAGTCCAACTGCATCACATTATTATCAGGGGCTGGACAGGAGCAAAAGGGACAGCCACCGTTGAGCGGGGGCACCAATCTCGAACAATTTTAGGGTGCCAACCTCCGCTGCATAGGCAGGGAAATTCAGAACATTTACAGTGTGAGGGTTATGTTGTAGCTAAGCACGGTTGTTTGTATGGTGAGTGTGTTCAGTATTTTAAGTGATGAAATAAAAATGTAGTTTTATTCAGTATCGGCTAGTTACAAGGTTTCCTAATTATAAGATAATAAACATATTAAATACAAATAAAGGCAGAGTGTCCCAAAGAAGACCAATACACACAATGTACGGTGTATAAACATAACCAAATAAATGAGATAAGGTACTAAAAAAAACAAGTCTGTTAGGTATATTCCTAGATTGCCTTCTCTTAGGCAGTTAATTGCTTATTTTCATGCAAAGCACCACATCATTGATGTGAGTAAATGGTAAAATCAGAGCTAACAAGTATGTTGAAGATATGCACCGGTTATATAATGCCTAAGTAGAGCATCATTGGCCAGCAGTGATGGAGTCTGAGATGCCACTCATCATGAGTGACGATTGCACTGTGACTTTTAAAGGACATTTCCCCTAATTTAATAAACTCAGATTTAGGTATTAAGAATAAAAAACCTGTACTAATTTCCCAGACCGGTGATGCTCCTCTGCACTGTCTACTGTGACCTTTGCCTGCATAAAAAATGTCAATTGAGAGTTAATGGAGTACAGCGAAATTTACTGCAGCCTTCAAATTTCATCCGATAAGGAAAGCTTTCATGAGTCTGAAAGTTGATTTTTCTGTGTTAAAAGAATTATCACACCATAAATGACCAAGAGACTGTGGATTGTGTGTGAGGGACTGATTACTGTGTAAGTAGGCCACAAATATGCGTAAATTGCTAGACAACCTGTGAGGCTAGTCACTTATCATGGCTAAGCGTGAGTCAGAATGGTCAAGGAGTCCAAGGTCAGGAGCCAGGAGGGTACGTCATAAACAGAAGGAAGAGGCAAAAGCGTGGTTAGGTAATGTTCCGAGGTCAGAATACCAGGAGGATAGCGGATCAGAGCAGAAGGGGTTAAACAAACGGATGGTCAGAACGAAGTCCAAGGTCAGGAAACAAATGATAAAGCATACAGAACTCAAGGCACAAGGAATACAAATGTCATTAGCTAAATGTACGTCTGGCAGATGTCTGGGAGAAACAGGTCAGTTAAGTTGAATGGCAATCACCCGGGATATAGAACACTTGGAGACAGCCGACACCTCCCAGTCTCAGGTTGGATAGTCAATCTGTCAATCAACACACTGACAGCTTCAGCATGCCTCTGAATCGGATTGGCCGGCTGAGCTGTTAGTAACTGCATCCCAGACACACTGAGGGGAGGAACCATGACACAACCTACTTCAGGGCATTACTATTGTGACAGGTGACTGAGAAGGAGGATGTGAAAATGACTGTGAATGTGTGCTAAGTTGTACTGAGAGTGAGATAGCAACCAGGTGCATCTGCTGAGATTGTCAGTAAATTGGGTTAAAGTATTGCATGTGTCAACGCACTACTGTACATACCAACTGTCTACCTCTGTTCAAATAAAGCTGTTGACTCTCGTAAAACTGTTGAAACCATCAATCTATTTGCCTCTTGTAAGACTGTGTAACCATCAGGCTAGTTGCCACATAGTTAGTAAAATTTTGCAACTTTAGTAAAAATGTACTCTTTGTGCTAAAGCATCACTGGAAGGTATCACTGGACAACTCCAAAACCAATTAATTAGTGTAACAGTGGGGATGTTGCAAGTAGGCTGCAAAACTAGGGTGAGGGTTTGTGCAACCCAGAGTAGAAAGACAGGCTTATTTGTGTCCAGCTTGTAGAACTCAAATCCATAGTCCATCGCTTGTGTCCAATAGGTGGTGAATATTCCTCAACAGGTCCACAAATCATAAATATGACAAGGGAGCAAATCCAGTGTGCACGGACTGCACTCCAGCCAGTGGCACGGTCAAACATGGTCTGTATAAAATCTGCAACAGTTCTGTGAGTAAACATACAGCTCAATGAAGGCCTTTATGGACAAATTTTGTAATTCTCGTAAGTGTTTGAAAAGCCTTGGCTTCCTTCATCAGATAGTGTTCCGGTTCTCAGACTGAACGGTTTTTTTCAGCATTCCTTAATATATGCGCAGTGCCAAGACCTGGCTACAATAATAATATACTGCAGGATGCAGTCAGCAGTTTTGTAACTGTCTCCTGTATACCACTGCATTCATTCTGCTGTCCCTGAGTCGGGAAATGCTGTGCCGACAATGGCTGTTACATCCTATTAGGCCGGGGTCACACTTGCATGTGCAATGCGAGAAACTCGCCCGAGTCTCTCACATCAATACCCGGGCACTCAGGCCTGGAGTTTGCGGCTGCATGTATTTCTATGCAGCTGAATGCTCCGGTCCCGAGTGCCGGTGGCAGTGCCGGGTATTGAGGTGAGAGACTCTCGCGAGTATATATATATTATTATTATTATTATTATTTTATTATTATTATACATTTTTATAGCGCCATTTATTCCATGGCGCTTTACATGTGAATACGGGGCAAATATAGACAAATACATTAAACATGAGCAGATAACAAGGCACACGAGTACATAAGGAGGGAGGACCCTGCCCGCGAGGGCTCACAGTCTGCAGGGGGTGAGTGAGGATACACTAGAGAGGGAATATATATATATATATACAGGGCCCTCTGACGCGCCCTGGTACTAACCGGCAGTCTTCCTTCCTTAGAATCAGCCTTCCAGGACCTGGCGGTGACGTCGCGGTGACGTCGCGGCTTGTGATTGGCCGCGCGGCCGCCCATGTGACCGCTCGCGCGACCAATCAGAAGCCGTGACGTCACCGAAGGTCCTTCAAGCGCTGATTCTTAGGAAGGAAGGCTGTCGGAAGGAAGCAGGGCGCTTCCGAGGGTGAGTATATACCTAATAGGATATTTTTTATTTTAATTCTTTATTTTACACTTTAATCTGAATTCCGATACAAATTCCCGATATCTTAATCATATCGGGAATCGGTATCGGAATTCCGATTCCAGATTCAAAAGATCGCCGACTTCATGGCCGACCCCACACTGGGGTCGGGTCGGGTTTCATGAAACCCGACCTTGCCAAAAGTCGGCGACTTTTGAAAAATCTCGACCCGTTTCGCTCAACCCTACTTTCTATCATATAAGCACATCCTTAAAGAATGGAAAAACTCATATAACCAATTTACCCATTTGTTAAATATTTTTTTTTTTTATATAAAGTGAACCTATTTGGGGATTCATACTGTTTGAAACATGGGCAACGTGATTCGGACACTGGTTGCTCTACCTTACTGCAGCTGTGTATGTTTTAGGCCGGGGTCACACTAGAGAGGAATACGGACGAGGGAGAGGCGCAAAAAAAAACACATTGCACACGGACCAATGTTTCTCTATGGGCCAGCTCCCATCAGCCGTATATTTCTTGGCCGTATTTTACGGGCTGAGAAAATTGCAGCATGCTGCGTTTGTCAGCATATTGCGCAAAAAATCCGCCAATGAAAGTCTGTGGGGGCGAGAAAAATACGGATTACACACAGACCATGCATGTGACTTGCGAGAAATACGCAGCGGTGTTCTATAGAAAAGCCGGTAATTCAGTGCAGTGTACAGTAAACTTACACTGATAGGTTAGAATAGAATAGATGAAATAAATGTCTACACATAGAATAGGTACAGTATATATATATATATACATATATATATATATACATATACACGTCATTGACACACACACATATATATTGTATTTCATACAGCACTAGATAGCTTAAAAGCCGATTACTCAATTGCCGGCTTTTGCTAACTCCTTACCAAACCCGACAAGATATGAGACATGGTTTACATACAGTAAACCATTTCATATCCCTTATTTTTTTTACATATTCCTCACTAATAATGTTTGAAGTGTCTGTGTGTAAAATTTGGGAGCTCTAGGTGTTAAAATAAAGGGTTAAATCACGGAAAAAAATGGCATGGGCTCCCGCGCAATTTTCTCTGCCAGAGTAGTAAAGCCAGTGACTGAGAGCAGATATTAATAGTCTGTAGAGGGTCCATGGTTATTGGCCCTCCCCCTGACTAAAAACATCTGCCCCCAGCCACCCCAGAAAAGGCACATCTGTAAGATGTGCCCATTCTGGCACTTGGCCACTCTCTTCCCACTCCCGAGTAGTAGTGGGATATGGGGTAATAAGGGGTTAATGTCACCTTGCTAATGTAAGGTGACATTAAGCCAGGTTAATAATGGAGAGATGTCAATAAGACACCTATTCATTATTAATTCAATAGTAATAAAGGGTTAAATAAACACACACATGAATAAAGTATTTTACTGAAATAAATAAACACATGGGGTTTTAATATCTTTATTGTACTCTCAATCCAACTGACGACTCTCGTCTTCTGAAAAAAATAAAAAATAAAAAAACAACAATATCCCATACCTGTTTGCCATACAGTCAAGTCTCATGATGTAAATCCATCTGAAGGGGTTAAATAAATTTACAACCAGGAGCCTGCTAATGCAGCTGCCCCTAGCTATAAAAATGGAGAAATGGGGAATGAATGGAATGCAACTTTGTTGACTTGTGGTGCTGCGCCCCCTGGTGGCAGAAACTCATATGAACTCTAGCTTGAGAAAATATTCAGAAAAATTCCCTCCCATTCCCTCGTCATCCTTGACGTTCATCTTGACAAGTTCAAGGAGAACATGGGAGCTTACTCAGAGGAGCAAGGCGAGAGCTTTCATCAAGATATATTGGACTTTGAACATCGTTACCAAGGACAGTATAGCGAAAACATCATGGGGGACTACATTTAGGACTTCTGTGAGAAAGCGATTTGCAGTACACTTTCAAATCTAGAAAAACTACTCATTTCGGAACCTTTTTGAGTGATTTTTGACTGTCTTTGTCTATTTACCATGCAAGTGTTGTTTTTTATCAGATAGCATGAATGAAAATATAATAATTTCCTATTTTTGACACAATACGAAATTTTTCTGGCCTGTGGTTATAAAATCAAAGTTTGTGCTGAATGTAGTAGTTTTCCATAGTCTTTAAACATAAGCAAATATTACGTTTGGAAGCCAGGAACAAAAATTGTGTTACATAGTGTTATTGGCTATTCTGCTATCTATCTCTCTATGAAATGTAAAGGTATATATATATATATATATATATATATGTGTGTTACTGACATGTATATATATATATATATATATATATATATATATATATATATACACTGCTCAAAATAATAAAGGGAACACTTAAACAACAGAATATAAAGCCAAGTAAATCAAACTTCTGTGAAATCAAGTTGTCCACTTAGGAAGCAACACTGATTGACAATCAATTTCACATGCTGTTGTGCAAATGGAATAGACAACAGATGGAAGTTATTGGCAATTATCAAGACACAATCAATAAAGGAGTGGTTCTGCAGATGGAGACCACAGACTACATCTCAGCACCAATGCTTTCTGGCTGATGTTTTGGTCACTTTTAAATGTTGGTTGTGCTTTCACACACGTGGTAGCATGAGATAGACTCTACAGCTCACACAAGTGGCTCAGGTAGTGCAGCACATCCAGGATGGCACATCAATGCGAGCTGTGGCAAGAAGGTTTGCTGTGTCTGTCAGCGTAGTGTCCAGAGGCTGGAGGCGCTACCAGGAGACAGGCCAGTACACCAAGAGATGGGGAGGGGGCCGTAGGAGGGCAAAAACCCAGCAGCAGGACCGCTACCTCAGCCTTTGTGCAAAGAGGAATAGGAGGAACACTGCCAGAGCCCTGCAAAATGACCTCCAGCAGGCCACAGATGTGCATGTGTCTGCACAAACGGTTAGAAACCGACTCCATGAGGATGGTCTGAGTGCCCAATGTCCACAGATGGGGGTGATGCTCACAGCGCAACCCGTGCAGGACGCTTGACATTTGCCACAGAACACCAGGATTAGCAAATTCACCACTGGCGCCCTGTGCTCTTCACAGATGAAAGCAGGTTCACACTGAGCACACGTTAGAGACGTGACGGAGTCTAGAGACATCGCAGAGAGCAATCTGCTGCCTGCAACATCCTTCAGCATGACCGGTTTGGCAGTGGGTCAGTAATGGTGTGGGGTGGCATTTCTTTGGAGGGTCGCACAGCCTTCCATGTGCTCGCCAGAGGTAGCCTGACTGCCATTGGGTACCGAGATGAGATCCTCAGACCCCTTGTGAGACCATATGCTGGTGCGGTTGGTCCTGGGTTCCTCCTAATGCAGGACAATGCCAGACCTCATGTGGCTGGAGTGTGTCAGCAGTTCCTGCAAGATGAAGGCATTGAAGCTATGGACCATTCCCCAGACCTGAATCTGATTGAACACATCTGGGACATTATGTCTCGCACCATCCACCATCGTCACGTTGCACTACAGACTGTCCAGGAGTTGGCAGATGCTTTAGTCCAGGTCTGGAAGGAGATCCCTTAGGAGACCATCCGCCGCCTCATCAGGAGCATGCCCAGATGTTGTAGGGAGGTCACACAGGCATGTGGAGGCCACACACACTACTGAGCATCATTTCCTTGTCTTGAGGCATTTCCACTGAAGTTTGATCAGCCTGTAACTTAATTTTCAACCTTGATTTTGAGCATCATTCCAACTCCAGACCTGTGTGGGATATTAGTTTAGATTTACATTGATAATTTTTAGGTTTTATTGTTCTCAGCACATTCCACTATGTAATGAATAAAGATTTACAACTGGAATATTTCATTCAGTGATATATATATACTAGATTGTGGCCCGATTCTAACGCATCGGGTATTCTAGAATATGCATGTTCCCGTAGTATATGGACAATGATGATTCCAGAATTTGCGTCAGACTGTGCCCGTCACTGATTGGTCGAGGCAACCTTTATGACATCATCGTCGCCATGGCAACCATTATGACATCTACGTCGATACTGTGCTTGTTGCTGATTGGTCGAGGCCAATCAGAGACGCGGGATGTCTACGTCCTTTATGACATCATCGTCGCTGTGCCCGTCGCTGATTGGTCGAGGCCTGGAGGCCTCGACCAATCAGAGACGCGGGATTTCTACGTCGATTCTGTGCTCGTCGCTGATTGGTTGAGGCCGCCAGGCCTCGACCAATCAGAGACGCGGGATTTCCAGGACAGACAGACAGAAAGACGGAAAAACCCTTAGACAATTATATATATAGATGTATTCTATGTGTACAGTACAGACTAAAAGTTTGGACACACCTTCTCATTTTAAGATTTTTCTGTATTTTCATGACTATGAAAATTGTACATTCACATTGAAGGCATCAAAACTATGAATTAACACATGTGGAATTATATACTTAACAAAAAAGCGTGAAACATCTAAAATTATGTCTTATATTCTAGGTTCTTCAAAGTAGCCACCTTTTGCTTTGATGACTATTTTGCATACTCTTGGTATTCTCTTGATGAGCTTTAAGAGGTAGTCACCGGGAATGGTTTTTAATAAGTGGGATTTCTTGTCTTATAAATGGGGTTGGGACCATCAGTTGTGTTGTGCAGAAGTCTGGTGGATACACAGCAGAAAGTCCAACTGAATAGACTGTTAGAATTTGTATTATGGCAAGAAAAAAGCAGCTAAGTAAAGAAAAACGAGTGACCATCATTACTTTAAGAAATGAAGGTCAGTCAGTCCGAAAAATTGGGCAAACTTTGAAAGTGTCCCCAAGTGCAGTGGCAAAACCCATCAAGCGCTACAAAGAAACTGGCTCATATGAGGACCGCCCCAGGAAATGAAGACCAAGAGTCACCTCTGCTTCTGAGGATAAGTTTATCCGAGTCACCAGCCTCAGAAATTGCAGGTTAACAGCAGCTCAGATTAGAGACCAGGTCAATGCCACACAGAGTTCTAGCAGCAGACACATCTCTACAACAACTGTTAAGAGGAGACTTTGTGCAACAGGCCTTCATGGTAAAATAACTGCTAGGAAACCACTGCTAAGGACAGGCAACAAGGAGAAGAGACTTGTTTGGGCTAAAGAAGACAAGGAATGGACATTAGACCAGTGGAAATCTGTGCTTTGGTCTGATGAGTCCAAATTTGAGATCTTTGGTCCCAACACTGCGTCTTTGTGCGACGCAGAAAAGGTGAACGGATGGACTCTACATGCCTGGTTCCCACCGTGAAGCATGGAGGAGGAGGTGTGATGGTGTGGGGGTGCTTTGCTGGTGACACGGTTGGGGATTTAAAATTGAAGGCATACTGAACCAGCATGGCTACCACAGCATCTTGCAGCGGCATGCTATTCTCTGGTTTCCGTTTAGTTGGACCATCATTTATTTTTCAACAGGACAATGACCCCAAACACACCTCCAGGCTGTGTAAGGGATATTTGACCAAGAAGGAGAGTGATGGGGTGCTACGCCAGATGACCTGGCCTCTATAGTCACCAGACCTGAACCCAATCGAGATGGTTTGGGGTGAGCTGGACCGCAGAGTGAAGGCAAAAGGGCCAACAAGTGCTAAGCATCTCTGGAAACTCCTTCAAGATTGTTGGAAGACCATTCCCGGTGACTACCTCTTGAAGCTCATCAAGAGAATGCCAAGAGTGTGTAAAGCAGTCATCAAAGCAAAAGGTGGCTACTTTGGAGAACCTAGAATATTAAACATAATTTCAGTTGTTTCACACTTTTTTGTGAAGTACGGTATATAATTTCATATGTGTTAATTCATAGTTTTGATGCCTTCAGTGTGAATTTACAATTTTCATAGTCATGAGAATACAGCAAAATCTTTAAATGAGAAGGTGTGTCCAAACTTTTGGTCTGTACTGTATATATCTCTAACATCTATCTTAACATGTCAATGTGATTTTACTGTACGCCGCACATGAATTGCTGGCTTTTCAAAGGACACCGGTGTGTAAACATCGGACAACTCACATGGTGCGAGTGCTGCGCGATTTTTCTCTCGCACCCATTGACTTGCATTAGCGAGTCTCGTCTGAGATACGCAGCAAATCGCAGCATGCTGCGATTTTTTTCTCAGTCCGATTTCGGCTGAGAAAAAAATCGCAAATGAGATGTCACCCATTGAACAACATTGGTCTGAGTGCAATCTGATTTTTTATTGGATTGCACTCGTCCGTTTTTCTCGGAAGTGAATATGAGCCCTTAGTGAGAGACCGGTCAGTCTAAGGGAGCAGGTTGAGGAGAAACCGTTGGAGACCTTCCTCTGACTAGCCATCTCAGCAATTCAGAGTAAAAGGTACACAGCTGCAATACGGCATTCAGTGTCTGAATCATACTACCTGCATGAATCTGTCAGGTTCCTTTTAAAGAGGAAAAATAAGCCAGCTCACCCATGATGCATAAACCAATCTTCGGGAGCACGGACCCGCTGTGTCCAGGCGTGTAAAGTCAAAAAAAGAAGGAATGTCCAGCTTCACCGAATCCGTGAAAAAGAGTTTTCTTTATTCACAAACTTTAACCCCTTAATGACCGCCAATACGTCTTTTAACTGACCTGATATATAAGAGAATAGCCTCCCCATACAGGTGACAGTCCAGCAGCTGTATACTATAGCTGACAACTTGCTGCATTAGTTACGATCAGTGTTTGCACCGTCCAAGTCTATTTAACCCCTTAGATGCTGCTGTAAAGTGACCACATCATTATAAATGGTTAACAGAGTGTGGGGGCTTCCTCTTTATCCAAACTGGTGCCCTCAGATCATGATTGTGTGGTCCTGATATTTACCGTGGCAATTCACGGCCAAATAGCGGCCTTAGAGTCTGACGGCTGTTGTAACCTGTTCAGAAGTAACCGACATTTAGGTGCTAAAAATCCACATTTTCATTTCTGTTATACCACTTTGCATTAATTCCTGTAAAGCACCTGAAGGGTTAATAAACTACCTGATAGCAGTTTTCAATGTCAGGGGGTGCTGTTTATTAAAATGATATCACGTTTGGGGGTTTCCCAATATATGAGACCCCTAAAGTCACTTCAAACATGGATAAGTCCCTAAAAAAATAAATTTTGTAAATTTCCTTGAAAAAATGAAAAATTGCTGCTACATTTTTAAGCCTCCTAAAATGCTAACAAAATAAAATAACATTTAACAAATGATGATGATGTAAAGCAGACATGTGGGAAATGTTATTTATTAATGGTTTGCTGTGGTATGACCATCTGGATTAAAGGGATAATCATTCAAATTTTTAAAATTGCAAATTTTTAAACATTTTTCTCAAATTTTTGATATTTTTTGTAAATAAACACAAAACATATTGACCTAAATTTACTATTATCATAAAGTATAATGTGTCATGAAAAAACAATCTCAAAATCACTGGGATTTGTTAAAGCGTTCCAGAGTTATTACCACATAAAGAGACATCGGTCAGATTTAAAAAATTTGGCTCCGTCACTAAGGGGTTAAACATGGAGGATACAGACTTCAGCACAACCATATGGTTAAGAATCTCAACGCGTTTCTGGAGACTAAGCTCCCTTAATCATGACAAGGTTCCTTTTAACAAAGAAAAAATCAGAAAATTAAAAGATGAATATAGACATAGATAGATAGCAAAAAATTAGAACAGCACGGGTGCAAGGCCCCCCCAAAACAAATATCCTTTTGTAATGATTATAGCAATAAAAAGCAGGTAGTATTTCAAAAATTTGTGAAAAAAGGTGGACTTTATTAGCCTATATGGTGTGGCAACGTATCTAGTGTGACCATTCTTTTTCAAGCAATGAATAGGTATAGGCATGAAGTATATATAACAACATATCATATTCAATACCCATTAGTGAAATATTACATATAAAACATTAGTGTATTGTGTGATATCAATAATTCATAATGTGAAACATAGTGCATATATATTGCTACAGCATATTAGTATTCATAATTCAATCAACAATAGAATACATGTACATAGAGCGCCTTGTGCATTAATAATGTATAAGTGATATCATGTGTTTCATTAGAGGTATGACTTACGGTACTCACTTCATTAAAATAATAATTTTATACATACAGCGCCGAACTCGTCGTCCGGAAAAAGGCGACTGCGCATGTCCGTGACATCATAATCGGGTGGCCAATCTCGGCACCCAGAGCTCCAGGAAGACTTTGAGCATTATATATAGATATAGGAGACAATTATAGACAGATATATTTACTTGCTACATACATTAGATATGGCTTTTAGAATAGGTTGATAAAAAAAAACCTTTTTTTAAGTTTTATTTTATTGTTAAAAATTTGTAAAACTTAACTGTATAAATTTGCCATTGACGCAACCACACTCACACACAGGATGGTAGTGCTCACCGGGGCTGGTTGTGTATGGACAGAGCACCAATTAAAGCCTTAGAATCCGCAACTGCAGCCCCGTGGATGGAGGAAAAATTCTTCCAGATAGCAATTCACTTTAGTGGAGATATCACAGTACCCAGGCTGCGCTTGCGGAAATAAAGAATCCTTGATACGACAAAATGAAGGTTTTAATTATATCAACGCATCTCGTAGCCATATTGGTGACTTTTTCAAGGTAAAAAAATAAATGTCGAATTACTATATTCTAATTTTTTTTCCATTATAACTCACAAAGAATTATTTTTCTGTTTTTTAGTTCTGTATGGCAAATTTAAAGACACTGTTAGGGTATGTGCACAAGTTGCAGATTCCATTGCGGATTTTTCCGCTCAGCTTCCGAAAAATCCGCAGGTAAAACGCCCCACGTTTTACCTGCGGATTTACTGCGGATTTTGTGCGGATTTCACCTGCCTTTTACACCTGCGGATTCCAATTATGGAACAGGTGTAAAACGCTGCAGAATCTGTACAAAAAATTGACATACTGCGGAAAATAAACTGCAGCGTTTCCGCATGGAATTTTCTGCAGCACGCGCACTGCGGATTTGGTTTTCCATAGGTTTACATGCTACTGTACAAAGCATGGAAAACTTCTGCACAGCCAAAACTGTAACGTGTGCACATACCCTTAAAATAATACAACTGGTCTTGCAAAAAAACAAACAAACTCCTCGCATGAATATGTTGATGGAAATATTAAAAAGTTATGGCTTTTTGAGGGTGCGGAAGAAGAAACAGAACCAACCAAAAAAATGGAAAAATGACTGCAAAATTACTGAATAAATTACTTCTTAAGAGGTTAAAGAAAACTGTCTCAGTCTTATACATTTTGCTTAATATTATATGATATCTACATACAAACTGAGCAGCTAGTTTATGACCCTTTTTATGTCTACCTATCCTCCAGATGTATACATTACCTCACTACTGGTATACATCCTTTCAAATAAGTATCACACCTCCACTTCATCTGTACATTTCTTTCACCTCAATAAAGTGCAATAAAACATATAGAGTCACGGCCTATGTTGGCACCCTTAAGTGTTGTAGAAACTGAAGTATTTCTCCCAGAAAATGATTGCAACTACACATGTTTGGTTATAAACATATTTGTTTCCTTTGCGTGTATTGGAGCAACATAAAAAAGAAAAAAAGGCAAATTGCACATAATTTCAGACAAAACCCTCAAACATTGGCCAGACAAAATTGTTGGCACCTTTCCAAAATTGTGGGTAAACCACTTTGTTTCAAGGATATGATGCTTGTTCAAACTCACCTGAAGCAAGTAACAGGTATGGCCAATATGAAAATCACACGTAAAACCAGATAAAAAGGGAGAAACTGACTCAGTCTTTGCATTGTGTGTGCCACAGTAAACAAGGAGAATAGAAAAAAAAGAAGAGAACTGCCAGAGGATTTGAGAACCAAAATTGTTAAAAAATTTCAACAATCTCAAAGTTTCAAGTCCATCTCCAGAGATCTTCTTGATATGCTTTTGTCCATGGTGAACAACATAATCTAGAAATTTAGAGCCCATGACACTGAAGCTAATCTCCATGGATGTGGACGACAGAGAAAACTTGATGAAAGGCTGCAATGCAGGCAGGGCTGCCATCAGGGCATTACTGCCCTGACTGGCGTATGGGGCCCAGTGGGCAGAAGGGGCCTGCATCGGGCCCTGTCTCTTCTGCTCATCGGGCCCGGGCCCCAGAGGCAGGCTTCTATTGGTAACTGAACCTGCATCCAAGACGCGGATCAGTTACTCTATTGCAGCCTTGTGGGCCCGCACAGCAATGGTTAAAACCGGCAGCCAATCGGATGCTGGCAGCTGATGTCAGCACGCATTGCCGGTGTATGACGTCATTGTCATTCACCGGCAAGTGTGCGCTGAAACGCCGGAAGGGATCTCCGCTGCAGGAGCGCAGCCAGGTAGGAAGAAAGGTTTTTTACATTTTTTTAACTTAAAGCGCCAAGCCGCAATGTTTCACCGGCAGGATAGACAGACATGGACTGCGTGTCTCTATCCAGCCCGGCACGGAAGGGTGACAGGGGGCAGATTAGAGACACGGGGGCAGATTGGAGACATGGGGTCAGAATGGAGACAAGGGGCAGAATGGAGATGCTGGGGGCAGATTGGAGACAGGGGAAGAATGGAAACAGGTGGCAGAATGGAGACATGGGGGGAGGATTGGAGACACAGGGGGCAAGAATGGAGACACGGGGCAGAATGGAATCAAACAACAGATGAACAGCGCTCCATCCAGGTGTAGTAGTTTAAAAAGATTTTATTCTGCCACAGTGAAGCAACGTTTCGACCACCAACAGGTTATTTCAAGATACCGGGCAGAATGGAGACACAGGGGCACAATGGAGACAGGTGGCAGAATGGAGACAGGTTGCAGAATGGAGACATGGGACAGGATTGGAGACACAGGGCAGAATGGAGACACGGGGCAGGAATGGAGACATGGGGGCAGGATTGGAGACACAGGGGCAGACTGGAGATGGGGCAGAATGGAGACATGGGGCAGAATTGGAGACACGAGGGGAAGAATGGATACAGGTGGCAGAATGGAGACAAGGGGGCAGACTGGAGACACGGGGGCAGAATGGAGACACGGGACAGAATGGAGACACAGGGGCAGGATTGGATACGGAACAGAATGGAGACACAAAAGGAAGAATGGAGACAGGTGACAGAATGGAGACGGGGGGCAGAATGGAGACACGGGGCAGAATGGAGACATGGGGGTAGATGGGAGACACGGGGGTAATATTGGAGACACGAGGTGCAGGATGGAAACAGATGGGGCAGGAATATGGGGCAGGATGTAGACAGATGGTGCAGGATCATGAGACAGATGTGGCAGGATGGAGACAGATGGTGTAGGATCATGGGGTAGGATGGCTACGATGGAGACAGATGGGGCAGGATCATGGGACAGATGGGGCAGGATCATGGGGCAGGATGGGGAGATCATATGGGGCAGGATGGGACATCACATGGGGGCAGGAGAGGAGAACATATGGCTGGAACCAGGAATGAGACACACGGGGGCCAGGATGGGGGATATTGTTACCATAGGGGCTAATTAAGGGATATTATTACTCCAGTGATGTATTTATTTTATTTTTTGAGGAAACGGTTTTAAATGGGGGGGCGGTCCTGTTACTGTGCAGAGTGACGCTGTCGCTTTTTTCTTCATCTGTTGTAGTTTAGAATTTGGGGAAAAAATTATGTTTTCTGCTGGCGGTGCTCTAGATAACTGTTATTTCCTGCAGAAATGAGCCCTGGCTGGATGAAGTGACAGGCGGTATTGTGCTGGATGAAGATTAAAAGCAAAGATGAAGGACTTCACCTAGAGACGTCACTGGTGAGTCAGTGTGTTACCTGTACACTGATGCTATACACTGTATACTATATACAGCGGTCCTGTGTACAATATCACCAGTGATCACTTTATTACCTTTACATTATACACTACATGCAGAGCTCCTGTGTATAATGTCACCGGTGATCACTGTATTTCCTGTACACAGACACTGCATACTAAGTACAGATCTCATGTGAATACTGGCACTATTTTTTTTATTACTGATCAATATTGTAGTATTCAGTCATTATGTGGTGGTAATATGTTGTCCGGCCATGGTGTGATGGTATTTGTTCCTTTTATGTGCTATTATATGGTCACTATGTGGTGGTAATATGTGGTTTGGTCATGGTGTGGTGGTATTTGTTTCCTGTATGTGGTTTTATTGGTGATCATATGGTGGTAATTAGTTATGAGCGAGTGTACTCATTGCTCGGGTTTTCCCGAGCACGCTCAGGTGACCTCTGAGTATTTATGACTGTTTGGAGATTTCGTTTTCATCGCGGCAGCTGAATGATTTACAGCTACTAGCCTGCTTGATTACATGTGGGGATTCCCTAGCATCCAGGCAACCCCCACATGTACTTAGCCTGGATAGTAGCTGTAAATCATTCAGCTGCCGTGATGAAAACTAAATCTCTGAGCAGTCATAAATACTCGGAGGTTACCCAAGCGTGCTCGGGAAATCCCGAGCAACGAGTACACTCGCTCATCACTAGTGGTAATATGTGGTCTGGACATGGTGTGGTGGTATTTGTTCCTTGTATGTGCTATTATTTGGTCAATATGTGGTGGTAATATGGTGTCTGGTCAAGGTGCAGTGGTATTTGTCCCCTGTATGAGGTATTGGTCATTTTAAAAATTGAAAAATAAATAAAAATGTACCTAAATTGTATTGGATATTTTAACAAATGTTTAGTAGGTTAGAGTAGGGTAGGGTCCGAACTTGTCGTGGTGGCAGCTTTAAAAAATCTTTTGACTGTAAACAGTTCGAGGAGTGGAGGCAGGGCTGGGGTGGAGCCTGGGCGGATTCTCAAGGGGACCCAGAAAATTTTGCCAGCATGGGGTCCCGAAATTCTAAGTGGCAGCCCTGAATGTAGGACACTGAGAAAAAGAACCGTGCGCACCACTATATGAGGTGCCAGGGTAGGCTCCAACACCATTATCAATAATCAGAGTGCCGGGTTTCTTCTTATTACTGAATGTAGGACAGTCTGTATGGTGGATAAGCAGCCCCAATCAAGTTCCAAAGAAATGTAAGATGTCCTGCAGGCTCAGAGTGCATCTGGAGCACCCGCTAGGGCCGTGGGGTACTTGGGCCAGGTTCGACGGTTCTTCAGGGGGTTGTCATGGCAGCACTGACCTGGTCCATGGCCCTGGGTGTCCAAAAAAATGAATGAAATGAAGGGGAAATAAAGTTTATGGGGGGTTTGTTCATGACGCCACCCGTGGTGTTCGGCAATGAGTGGCTGACGCTGCTTAAGGGGACTGCTGGGGCTGATGGTGATGCAGCAGAGTTGTTATGGCTCTCCACGGGTAGAGCTGGGCCCCAGGGCAATTATAGTGTTCAAGCTGTTGGTAGTTTGGAGTGTACTTTACCAGAACCCCCACCGTATGTTCCTTCCCTGGCCATCTCTCAGCGCTGGCTCCCACCTCTTTTGCCCTGCGCCTTCACACATAGTATCCCGATCCAGCAGCCTCCAATCCTGTCGGGCGATGTCTTCTTAGTCCCCTTGACCCTATATGGCTGCCTTTTCAGCAATTATGCGTGGAATTGACCGTAGCACATGCAGTTACTTCAGCCTCTGGTTTGCTAGCTGAGTCCTCAGTTTCTCCACTAGTCTATTGCGACCTGGTCCCTCGACCCAACTATGGTCGGTTTTAAGGGGGGAGGACAATCACTTTTTCACACAGAGCCCTGTAGATTTGGATTTCTTTTTCCTTTAATAAAAAAGACCTTCAATTAAAATCTGCATTTTGTGTTTACTTGTACTGTCTTTGTCTAATATTTAAATTTGTTTGGTGATCTGAAACATTTAAGTGTAACATACATGCAAAAAAAATAGGAAATCAGAAAAGTGTGAAAAACACTTTTTCACACAACTGTCTACACAATATACAAAAAAAATACAAAACATACAATGTAACTAAATTATCTAAAATACATTTTCTTTTTAGGGTATTCTATAAATATATTTACCAAACATGCTATGAAAGTGACACGATTCCTCCTCTCAGTGAGTGATTATTATGATGTCCTATGGAAACTGGGTCATGCTGAGTTATCAGTATTTTGATTGACAGCTCGGCTTTCCAATCTTGTGATGGCGTGCTGAGCGGTCGGTGCTTTGATTGACCGCTTGGCTGTCTAATCTGTGACTGGGAGGTGCGGGACTTTCTCCAGGTGTTCTGGAGATTGCCAAAGCTATTTTACTGAGCTGTCTGCCCCTGATGCCTGGCAGATGTAGGTTGTGCTTCCTGGTGAGTGCTTGCTCAATTCTGTTGTTCTAAATTCTGATCTGCTGCCGCCTGACCCTTTGGACCTTGACCTGACTACCCCCTTGTCTTGTTCTTTTGCTTGATCCTCTATCTCCTGGTATTTTGACCCTTGAGCCGTGACCTGACTACGCCTTTGTCCTTGCCGTGGTTTTCTATGTGCTCTCTTGGTACTGACTCTGAAACATTTGACTTCTCTGCCTCACAGACTGACCATGAGTAGTGACTAGCATCACAGAAAGTAGATAATACATTCATTTAGTCCATTGTTGTGAATTCCGCTCTTGGGCTCCCTCCGTTGGTTGTAAGTGGCACTTTTGTGAGTTCTGCTCTTGGGCTCCCTCTTGTGGTTTCTAGTGGTATGGCTGCTCCTTGGAGTTAGCTGTCTTCAGCTGCTTCCACTGATCGTCTTTTCTGCTCGGCTATTTATGCCTGGCTCTGTCCTTCAGCCAGTGCCACTTGTAAATGGTTCCTGGTTGGATTCACATCTCTTTGGAGTTCCCTGTTATCCTGACCAGTTCAGCAAAGCTAAGTTTTTGCTTGCTCTTTTCTGTTCACAGTTTGTGGACTTATCCGTTCTGTGCTTCTATGTTTGTCCAGCGTTATCATTATGAATTAATTCTGTCTTGCTGGAAGCTCTGGGAAGCAGATTTACCCTCCACACCTTTAGTCAGGTGTGGAGATTTTTAGTAAACTCTGCGTGGATTTTTGTAGTGTTTTATACTGACCGCACAGTATTCCATCCTGTCCTATCTATCAAGTTAGACTGGCCTCCTGTGCTCATCCTGGTTTCATTCTGTGTATGTCTTTTCCCTCTCCACTCACAGTCATTATTTGTGGGGGGCTAATCTATCCTTTGGGGATTTTCTCTGAGGCAAGATAGTTTTCCTGCTTCTATCTTTAGGGGTAGTTAGCTCTTAGGCGGTGACGAGGTGCCTAGGGAGAGTTAGGAGCACCCCACGGCTACTTCTAGTGTTGTGTTGAGCTTAGGGACTGCGGTCAGTACAGTTACCACTTCCTTCAGAGCTCGTTCCATGTTGCTCCTAAACCACCGCATCATAACAGTACAAGTGGCCAAAAATGAATTACCGTATATACTCGAGTATAAGCCGACCCAAGTATAAGCCGACCCCCCTAATTTTGCCACAAAAAACTGGGAAAACTTATTGACTCGAGTATAAGCCTAGGGTGGAAATGCAGCATTTACCGGTGAATTTCAAAAATAAAAATAGATCATTATTTCCCCATAGCTGTGCCATATAGTGCTCTGCACCGTTCATATTTCCCCATAGCTGTGCCCCATACAGTGCTCTGCAACGTTCATTTTGTCCCATAGCTGTGCCCCATATAGTGCTCTGCACCGTTCATTTTGTCCCATAGCTGTGCCCCATATAGTGCTCTGCACCGTTCATTTTGTCCCATAGCTGTGCCCCATACTGTGCTCTGCACCGTTCATTTTGTCCCATAGCTGTGCCCCATACTGTGCTCGGCACCGTTCATTATTGCCCCATATCTGTGCCATATAGTGCTCTGCACCGTTCATTTTGTCCCATAGCTGTGCCCCATACTGTGCTCGGCACCGTTCATTATTGTCCCATATCTCTGCCCCATACAGTGCTCTGCACCGTTCATTTTGTCCCATAGCTCTGCCCCATACAGTGCTCTGCACCGCACCGTTCATTTTGTCCCATAGCTGTGCCCCATATAGTGCTCTGCTCTGCACCGTTCATTTTGTCCCATAGCTCTGCCCCATACAGTGCTCTGCACCGTTCATTTTGTTCCATAGATGCTCCACATAAATCTGTGCCGCCGCTGCTGCTGCAATAAAAAAAAAAAAAAACACATACTCACCTCTCTTGCTTGCAGCTCCCAGCGTCCGGTCCCGGCGTCTCTCCGCTCTGACTGATCAGGCAGAGGGCGCCGCGCACACTATATGCGTCATTGCGCCCTCTGACCTGAACAGTCAGAACGCAGACGCCGGGAAGATGGAGGCGCCGGTAAGATGGAGTGACGCCCGGCGGCTGGAACGCGGACAGGTGAATATTACATACTTACCTAGTCCCAGCGATCCTGACGCTCACTCTGCCTGTCACAGCTGTCTTCGGTGCCGCAGCTTCTTTCTCTATCAGCGGTCACCGGCACCGCTGATTAGAGAAATGAATACGCGGCTCCACCCCTATGGGAGGTGGAGCCGCCTATTCATTTTTCTAATGAGCGGTCCCACGTGACCGCTGAAGAGGGGAAGAACTGCAGCACCGAAGACCGTGGGACGGCAGGGACAGCGCCAGGATCGCCGCTGGGACTAGGTAAGTATGCCTCAGTGCCCTCTCCCCCTCACCCGCCGACCCTGCCACCCACCTTGACTCGAGTATAAGCCGAGAGGGGAACTTTCAGCCCAAAAATTTGGGCTGAAAATCTCGGCTTATACTCGAGTATATACGGTAAATGCATCTCAAAAGAAGGAAAAGAAAGTTCTGAACCATTTTTTTTTTCTGTGCTCTGGTTTGTCTTTTTTTCCTCTTTATATCTGGGTGGTTCAGGATATATGCTCTGGCATGGATGTTCAGGGTTTGTTTTCTCGTGTGGATCAACTTGCTGCAAGAGTACAGAGTATCCAGGACTACGTTGTCCAGACTCCGGCTTTAGAGCCTAGAATTCCTACTCCTGATTTGTTTTTTGGGGACAGATCCAAGTTTTTGAACTTTAAAAATAACTGCAAATTGTTTTTTGCTTTGAAACCCCGTTCTTCAGGTGATCCCATTCAGCAAGTAAAAATCATCATATCCTTGCTGCGTGGTGACCCTCAAGACTGGGCCTTTTCTCTTGAAACAGGGGATCCGGCATTATTGAATGTAGACGCATTTTTTCAAGCGCTCGGATTATTGTATGACGAATAGTGTTGAGCATTCCGATACCGCAAGTATCGGGTATCGGCCGATACTTGCGGTATCGGAATTCCGATACCGAGTTCCGATACTTTTGTGGTATCGGGAATCGGTATCGGATCCATATTAATGTGTAAAATAAAGAATTAAAATAAAAAATATTGATATACTTACCTCTCCGGAGGCCCCTGGACATCACCGCTGGTAACCGGCAGCCTTCTTTGTTTAAAATGAGCGCGTTTAGGGACTTCCATGACGTCACGGCTTCTGATTGGTCGCGTGCCGCTCATGTGACCGCCACGCGACCAATCAGAAGCCGCGACGTCATTCTCAGGTTCTAAACTCCTCATTCTAGGAATTTGGCACACGACCAATCAGAAGCCATGCCGTCATTCTCAGGTCCTAAACGCGCTCATTTTAAGCAAAGAAGGCTGCCGGTTACCAGCAGTGATGTCCAGGGGCCTCCGGAGAGGTAATTATATCAATATTTTTTATTTTAATTCTTTATTTTACACATTAATATGGATCCCAGGGCCTGAAGGAGAGTTTCCTCTCCTTCAGACCCTGGGAACCATCAGGATACCTTCCGATACTTGGTGTCCCATTGACTTGTATTGGTATCGGGTATCGGTATCGGCGATATCCGATACTTTTCGGGTATCGGCCGATACTATCCGATACCGATACTTTCAAGTATTGGACGGTATCGCTCAACACTAATGACGAACCTAATTCTGTGGATCATGCAGAAAAAACCCTCTTGGCCTTGTGTCAAGGTCAGGAAGCGGCAGAATTATACTGCCAGAAATTTAGAAAATGGTCTGTGCTCACTAAATGGAATGAGTAGGCTCTGGCTGCTATTTTCAGAAAAGGTCTTTCTGAAGCCCTTAAAGATGTTATGGTGGACTTTCCTACGCCTGCTGGTTGGAGCGAATCTATGTCTCTAGCTATTCAGATTGATCGGCGTCTGCGTAAGCGCAAAGCTGTGCACCATATGGCAGTGTCCTCGGAGCAGAGTCCTGAACCTATGCAATGTGATAAGATTTTGACTAGAATCTTTGTCTCTAGCTATTCAGATTGATCGGCGTCTGCGCAAGCGCAAAGCTGTGCACCATATGGCAGTGTCCTCGGAGCAGAGTCCTGAACCTATGCAATGTGATAAGATTTTGACTAGAACAGAACGGCAGGAATTCAGACGTCAGAATAGGCTGTGTTTTTACTGTGGTGATTCTACTCATATTGTCTCTGATTGCCCTAAGCGTACTAAGAGAGTCGCTAGGTCTGTTACCATTAGTACTATACAGCCTAAATTTCTCTTATCTGTGACCCTGATTTGCTCATTGTTGTCCTTTTCTGTCATGGCATTTGTGGATTCAGGCGCTGCCCTGAACTTAATGGACTTAGAATTCGCCAGGCGCTGTGGTTTTTTCTTGCAGCCTTTGCAGAGCCCTATTCCTTTGAGGGGTATTGATGCTACACCCTTGGCCAAGGATAAACCTCAGTACTGGATGCAGATGACTATGTACACGGCCCCAGCACATCAGGAAGATTGCTGTTTTCTGGTGTTGCATAACCTGCATGATGTTGTTGTACTGGGTTTTCCATGGTTACAGGAACATAATCCGGTGCTGGATTGGAAAACTATGACTGTGACTAGTTGGGGTTGTCAAGGGGTACATAGTGACGTTCCTTTGATGTCAATTTCCTCTTCGCCCTCTTCTGAGGTCCCTGAGTTTTTGTCGGATTTCCAGGATGTATTTGATGAGCCCAAGTCCAGTTCCCTTCCACCACAGGGACTGTGATTGTGCTATTAACTTGATTCCTGGTTGCAAGTTCCCTAAGGGCCGACTTTTCAATCTGTCTGTGGCAGAGCATGCCGCCATGCGGAGTTATGTTAAGGAGTCTTTGGAGAAGGGGCATATTCGGCCCTCTTCATCACCATTGGGAGCGGGTTTCTTTTTTGTTGCTAAGAAGGATGGCTCCTTGAGACCCTGTATTGATTATCGTCTTCTTAATAAGATCATGGTTAAATTCCAATACCCCTTGCCTCTGCTTACTGATTTGTTTGCTCAGATTAAGGGGGCTAGTTGGTTTACTAAGATTGACCTCCGAGGGGCATATAATCGTGTTCGTATTAAACAGGGTGACGAATGGAAAACTGCATTTAATACGCCCGAAGGCCATTTTGAATACCTTGTGATGCCATTTGGGCTCTCTAATGCTAATGATCTGTGTTCCAGTCTTTCATGCATGATATTTTCCGCAATTATCTTGATAAATTCATGGTCATATATTTGGATGATATTTTGATTTTTTCTGATGATTGGGAGTCTCATGTGAAGCAGGTCAGGATGGTGTTCCAGATCCTTCGTGATAATGCTTTGTTTGTGAAGGGGTCTAAGTGCCTATTCGGAGTTCAGAAGGTCTCTTTTTTGGGTTTTATTTTTTCTCCCTCGTCTATAGAAATGGATCCTGTTAAGGTTCAAGCTATTCATGACTGGATTCAACCCACATCTGTGAAGGGTCTTCAAAAATATTTGGGCTTTGCTAATTTCTATCGCTGTTTCATTGCCAACTTTTCCAGTGTGGTTAAGCCCCTTACTGATTTGATGAAGAAAGGCGCTGATGTGACGAATTGGTCCTCTGCGGCTGTTGAGGCCTTTCAGGAGCTTAAACGCCGATTTACTTCTGCCCCTGTGTTGCGTCAGCCGGATGTTTCTCTTCCTTTTCAGGTTGTGGTCGACGCTTCTGAGATTGGGGCAGGGGCTGTTTTGTCTCAGAGGGAGTCTGATGGTTCTTTGATGAAACCGTGTGCCTTTTTTTCCAGAAAGTTTTCGCCTACGGAACACAATTATGATGTCGGCAATCGGGAGTTGTTGGCTATGAAGTGGGCGTTTGAGGAGTGGTGACATTGGCTTGAGGGAGCTAAGCACCGCGTTGTGGTCTTGACTGACCATAAGAATCTGGTTTACCTCGAGTCGGCCAAGCGGCTGAATCCTAGACAGGCTCGATGGTCTCTGTTTTTCTCCCGTTTTGATTTTGTGGTCTCATATCTTCCGGGATCTAAGAATGTTAAGGCTGATGCCCTCTCTAGGAGTTTTTCGCCTGATTCTCCTGGAGTCCTTGAGTCAGTTGGCATTCTTAAGGAAGGGGTGATTCTTTCTGCCGTCTCCCCTGATTTGCGGCGGGTGCTTCAGGAATTTCAGGCTGATAGGCCTGACCGCTGTCCTGTGGGGAAGCTGTTTGTTCCTGATAGATGGACGAGTAAGGTGATTTCTGAGGTTCATTGTTCAGTGTTGGCTGGTCCTCCTGGGATTTTTGGTACCAGAGATTTGGTTGCTAGGTCCTTTTGGTGGCCTTCCTTGTCGCGCGATGTGCGTGCTTTTGTGCAGTCCTGTGGGACTTGCGCCCGGGCCAAGCCTTGCTGTTCCCGCGCTAGTGGGTTCCTTTTGCCTTTGCCGGTCCCTGAGAGGCCCTGGATGCATATTTCCATGGATTTTATTTCGGATCTTCCTGTTTCCCAGAAGATGTCTGTTATCTGGGTTGTTTGTGACCGGTTCTCTAAAATCGTCCATCTGGTACCTTTGCCTAAGTTGCCTTCCTCCTCAGATCTGGTTCCATTGTTTTTTCAGCATGTGGTTCGTTTGCATGGCATTCCGGAGAATATTGTGTCTGACAGAGGTTCTCAGTTTGTCTCTAGATTTTGGCGGGCCTTTTGTGCTAGGATGGGCATTGATTTGTCTTATTCTTCAGCGTTTCATCCTCAGACTAATGGCCAAACTGAGCGAACTAATCAAATCTTGGAGACCTATTTGAGATGCTTTGTGTCTGCTGATCAGGATGATTGGGTGTCTTTCTTGCCGTTGGCTGAGTTTGCCCTTAATAATCGGGCTAGTTCGGCTACTTTGGTTTCACCCTTCTTTTGTAATTTTGGTTTTCATCCTCGCTTTTCTTCTGGGCAGGTTGAGCCTTCTGATTGTCTTGGTGTTGACTCTGTGGTGGACAGGCTGCAGCAGATTTGGACTCATGTGGTGGACAATTTGACGTTGTCTCAGGAAAGGGCTCAACGTTTTGCTACCCGCCGTCGGTGTGTTGGTCCCCGGCTTCGTGTGGGGGATTTGGTTTGGTTGTCTTCTCGTCATGTTCCTATGAAGGTTTCGTCCCCTAAGTTTAAGCCTCGGTTTATTGGTCCTTATAACATTTCTGAAATTATTAATCTGGTGTCTTTTCGTTTGGCTCTTCCAGCCTCTTTTGCCATTCATAATGTTTTCCATAGATCTTTGTTGCGGAGATATGTGGTCCCCGTTGTTCCCTCGGTTGACCCTCCTGCCCCGGTGTTGGTTGAGGGAGAGTTGGAATATGAGGTTGAGAAGATTTTGGATTCTCGTTTTTCGAGGCGGAGGCTTCAGTATCTTGTCAAGTGGAAGGGTTATGGTCAGGAGGATAATTCTTGGGTTGTTGCCTCCGATGTCCATGCCACCAATTTGGTTCGTACTTTTCACTTGGCTCATCCTGATCGGCCTGGGGGCTCTGGTGAGGGTTCGGTGACCCCTCCTCAAGGGGGGGGTACTGTTGTGAATTCCGCTCTTGGGCTCCCTCTGGTGGTTGTAAGTGGCACTTTTGTGAGTTCTGCTCTTGGGCTCCCTCTTGTGGTTTCTAGTGGTATGGCTGCTCCTTGGAGTTAGCTGTCTTCAGCTGCTTCCACTGATCGTCTTTTCTGCCTGGCTATTTATGCCTGGCTCTGTCCTTCAGCCAGTGCCACTTGTAAATGGTTCCTGGTTGGATTCACATCTCTTTGGAGTTCCCTGTTATCCTGACCAGTTCAGCAAAGCTAAGTTTTTGCTTGCTCTTTTCTGTTCACAGTTTGTGGACTTATCCGTTCTGTGCTTCTATGTTTGTCCAGCGTTATCATTATGAATTAATTCTGTCTTGCTGGAAGCTCTGGGAAGCAGATTTACCCTCCACACCTTTAGTCAGGTGTGGAGATTTTTAGTAAACTCTGCGTGGATTTTTGTAGTGTTTTATACTGACCGCACAGTATTCCATCCTGTCCTATCTATCAAGTTAGACTGGCCTCCTGTGCTCATCCTGGTTTCATTCTGTGTATGTCTTTTCCCTCTCCACTCACAGTCATTATTTGTGAGGGGCTAATCTATCCTTTGGGGATTTTCTCTGAGGCAAGATAGTTTTCCTGCTTCTATCTTTAGGGGTAGTTAGCTCTTAGGCGGTGACGAGGTGCCTAAGGAGAGTTAGGAGCACCCCACGGCTACTTCTAGTGTTGTGTTGAGCTTAGGGACTGCGGTCAGTACAGTTACCACTTCCTTCAGAGCTCGTTCCATGTTGCTCCTAAACCACCACATCATAACAGTCCATCTCTCTTTTCTTCATCCCACCAAGTCATTTTCTAGATGATTTTTTTTCCAATGAGAGGTTTAACCCCTTTGGTCTGAAGCAATCCAAACAATAAGTCCAGAACATTTCAAGTCTACAGAGGTCTCTATATCTGGAGAAGGAGTGGAGTACCTATTCAAAGGGTGTAATTTTTCACCTGTTATAAATGCCACTGTTCACCTAAAATTTGTGTTTTTTAGCTTTTATTCCTGCATCTCTCATATATAACCTTATCTACCTTGTATAAAAATCTAGTCTTTTGGGCCAACTAAAGGCCCCGTCACACATAGCGAGATCGCTAGCGAGATCGCTGCTGAGTCACAAGTTTTGTGACGCAACAGCGATCTCAGTAGCGATCTCGCTATGTGTGACACGTACCAGCGATCAGGCCCCTGCTGTGAGATCGCTGGTCGTGTCGGAATGGCCTGGGCCATTTTTTGATCGTTGAGGTCCCGCTGACATCGCTGAATCGGCGTGTGTGACACCGATTCAGCGATGTCTTCGCTGGTAACCAGGGTAAACATCGGGTAACTAAGCGCAGGGCGGCGCTTAGTAACCCGATGTTTACCCTGGTTACCATCCTAAAAGTAAAAAAACAAACGCTACATACTTACCTATCGCTGTCTGTCCTCGGCGCTTTGCTTCTCTGGTCTGGCTGTGAGCGCCGGGCAGCCAGAAAGCAGAGCGGTGACGTCACCGCTCTGCTTTCCGGCCGCTGTGCTCACAGCCAGACCAGAGAAGCAGAGCGCCGAGGACAGACAGCGATAGGTAAGTATGTAGCGTTTGTTTTTTTTTACTTTAACGATGGTAACCAGGGTAAACATCGGGTTACTAAGCGCGGCCCTGCGCTTAGTTACCCGATGTTTACCCTGGTTACCGGGGACCTCGGGATCGTTGGTCGCTGGAGAGCGGTCTGTGTGACAGCTCTCCAGCGACCAAACAGCGACGCTGCAGCGATCCGGATCGTTGTCGGTATCGCTGCAGCGTCGCTATGTGTGACGGGGCCTTAAGTGTGTTCCTCAAGAAGACTCCCATAGTGAAGACTTGAAGACAATACCCGCTTACAGTAGTTAAAGAGACTAGATTTACATACAAAGAAAAGAGGGCCATATCTCAGGAGATGAAAGGTGCAGAAACAAAAGAAAAACTACAATAGATTCACTAGAACAGCAGCATTTACACCAGGTAAATATTTACACATTTATGGCAAGTGACTGGTTCTCCTTTCAGAAGCCTTCTGACAGGCTTTTACATTGAGGTATAGGAGCTTCAAGTTAAGCTCGGCAAGCACATCAGATAATATAACAATAGGCCAATGCATGAATACGTCTCCGCATAAATTCTAGTATGTAACTACATCGCTTCCATATAAATATCAGTACCACTACATGTAAGCATATTCGGGGAAATAATAATACTACCTAACTACATATAGTTAGAAGGTAGGAATTATTTTAGAATAGATTACATTGTATTTTTATTTACTTAGAAAGGCAACATTTCAGCTTTCACAATAAAACTAAACAAACTTTTATTGTAGCTAAACAAAACTAAACTACACTTTCATCTATTCTGAAGCACTGTCACACTTCTTCATTTATATATTTAATTGATGGAATTCGTAGACTCAGATTCCTTGGTCTGGTACCCACCTGCCAATTCATATTATGCTGCATTATCTTCTAAAGTGTATACAGTAATTACATGTGTACATCTTCTCTGGATAAATACCAGTCCCTTAGGGTACCTTCACACAGTGGCACTTTGATCGCTAGGACGGCACGATCCGTGACGTTCCAGCGATATCGTTACGATCTCGCTGTGTCTGACACGCTCCTGCGATCAGGGACCCCGCTGAGAATCGTACGTCGTAGCAGATCGTCTGAAACTTTATTTCGTCGCTGGATCTCCCGCTGACATCGCTGAATTGGCGTGTGTGACGCCGATTCAGCGATGTCTTCACTGGTAACCAGGGTAAACATCGGGTTACTAAGCGCAGGGCCGTGCTTAGTAACCCGATGTTTACCCTGGTTACCAGCGTAAACGTAAAAAAAACCAAACACTACATACAGGTCCTTCTCAAAAAATTAGCATATAGTGTTAAATTTCATTATTTACCATAATGTAATGATTACAATTAAACTTTCATATATTATAGATTCATTATCCACCAACTGAAATTTGTCACGTCTTTTATTGTTTTAATACTGATGATTTTGGCATACAACTCCTGATAACCCAAAAAACCTGTCTCAATAAATTAGCATATTTCACCCATCCAATCAAATAAAAGTGTTTTTTAATAACAAACAAAAAAACCATCAAATAATAATGTTCAGTTATGCACTCAATACTTGGTCGGGAATCCTTTGGCAGAAATGACTGCTTCAATGCGGCGTGGCATGGAGGCAATCAGCCTGTGACACTGCTGAGATGTTATGGAGGCCCAGGATGCTTCAATAGCGGCCTTAAGCTCATCCAGAGTGTTGGGTCTTGCGTCTCTCAACTTTCTCTTCACAATATCCCACAGATTCTCTATGGGGTTCAGGTCAGGAGAGTTGGCAGGCCAATTGAGCACAGTAATACCATGGTCAGTAAACCATTTACCAGTGGTTTTGGCACTGTGAGCAGGTGCCAGGTCGTGCTGAAAAATGAAATCTTCATCTCCATAAAGCATTTCAGCCGATGGAAGCATGAAGTGCTCCAAAATCTCCTGATAGCTAGCTGCATTGACCCTGCCCTTGATGAAACACAGTGGACCAACACCAGCAGCTGACATGGCACCCCACACCATCACTGACTGTGGGTACTTGACACTGGACTTCAGGCATTTTGGCATTTCCTTCTCCCCAGTCTTCCTCCAGACTCTGGCACCTTGATTTCCGAATGACATGCAAAATTTGCTTTCATCAGAAAAAAGTACTTGGGACCACTTAGCAACAGTCCAGTGCTGCTTCTCTGTAGCCCATTTCGGCACCTGTAGCCCATTTCCTGCACACGCCTGTGCAAGGTGGCTCTGGATGTTTCCACACCAGACTCAGTCCACTGCTTCCTCAGGTTCCCCAAGGTCTGGAATCGGTCCTTCTCCACAATCTTCCTCAGGGTCCGGTCTCCTCTTCTCGTTGTACAGCGTTTTCTGCCACATTGTTTCCTTCCAACAGACTTACCATTGAGGTGCCTTGATACAGCACTCTGGGAACAGCCTATTTGTTGAGAAATTTCTTTCTGGGTCTTACCCTCTTGCTTGAGGGTGTCAATGATGGCCTTCTTGACATCTGTCAGGTCGCTAGTCTTACCCATGATGGGGGTTTTGAGTAATGAACCAGGCAGGGAGTTTATAAAAGCCTCAGGTATCTTTTGCATGTGTTTAGAGTTAATTAGTTGATTCAGAAGATTAGGGTAATAGGTCGTTTAGAGAACCTTTTCTTGATATGCTAATTTATTGAGACAGGTTTTTTGGGTTATCAGGAGTTGTATGCCAAAATCATCAGTATTAAAACAATAAAAGACCTGACAAATTTCAGTTGGTGGATAATGAATCTATAATATATGAAAGTTTAATTGTAATCATTACATTATGGTAAATAATTAAATTTAACACTATATGCTAATTTTTTGAGAAGGACCTGTACTTACCTTCAGCTGTCTGTCCCCGGCGCTCTGCTTCTCTGCACTCCTCCTGCATCCTGTGTCAGCGCCGGCCAGCCAGAAAGCACAGCGGTGACGTCACCGCTCTGCTTTACAGCTGACCGGCGCTGACAGTGCAGAGGAAAGCACAGCGTCGGAAGACAGACACGGAATGTAAGTATGTAATGTTTGTTTTTTTACGTTTACACTGGTAACCAGGGTAAACATCGGGTTACTAAGCGCGGCCCTGCGCTTAGTAACCCGATGTTTACCCTGGTCACCGGGGACTTCGGGATCGTTGGTCGCTGGAGAGCTGTCTGTGTGACAGCTCTCCAGCGACCAAACAGCGACGCTGCAGCGATCGACATCGTTGTCGTATCGCTGCAGGATCGTTTCAGTGTGACGGTACCCTAAGCCCACATCAACACCTCCAGACAAGTAGGTCTAGATACAGTGCCTTGCAAAAGTAATCGGCCTCCTGGAACTTTTCAACCTTTTCCCACATATCATGCTTCAAACATAAAGATACCAAATGTAAATTGTTGGTGAAGAATCAACAACAAGTGGAACACAATTGTGAAGTTGAACAAAATTTATTGGTTATTTTAAATTTTTGTGGAAATTAAAAAACTGAAAAGTGGCGCGTGCAATATTATTCGGCCCCTTTAACTTAATACTTTGTTGCGCCACTTTTTGCTGCGATTACAGCTGCAAGTCGCTTGGGGTATGTCTCTATCAGTTTTGTACATCTAGAAACTGAAATTCCTGCCCATTCTTCCTTGGCAAACAGCTTGAGCTCAGTGAGGTTTGATGGAGATAGTTTGTGAACAGCAGTTTTCAGCTCTTTCCACAGATTCTCGATTGGATTGAGGTCTGGATTTTGACTTGGCCATTCTAACACCTGGATACATTTATTTGTGAACCACTCCATTGTAGATTTTGCTTTATGTTTGGGATCATTGTCTTGTTGGAAGACAAATCTCCGTCCCAGTCTCAGGTCTCTTATAGACTCCAACAGGTTTTCTTCAAGAATGGTCCTGTATTTGGCTCCATCCAACTTCCCATCAATTTTAACCATCTTCCCCGTCCCTGCTGAGGGAAAGCAGGCCCAAACAATGATGCTGCCACCACCACAATGTTTGACAGTGGGGATGGTGTGTTCAGGGTGATGAGCTGTGTTGCCTTTAAGCCAAACATATCGTTTGGCATTGTTGCCAAAAAGTTTGATTTTGGTTTCATCTGACCAGAGCACCTTCTTCCACTTGTTTGGGGTGTCTCCCAGGTGGCTTGTTGCAAACTTACACAACATTTTTATGGATATCTTTGACAAATGGCTTTCTTCTTGCCACTCTTCCATAAAGGCCAGATTTGTGCAGTGTACGACTGATTGTTGTCCTATGGATAGACTGTCCCACCTCAGCTGTAGATCTCTGCAGTTCATCCAGAGTGATCAGGGGCCTCTTGGCTGCATCTCTGATCAGTCTTCTTGTTTTAGATGAAAGTTTAGAGGGACGGCCGGGTCTTGATAGATTTGCTGTGGTATGATACTCCTTTCATTTCAATATGATCAATTGCACAGTGCTCCTTGGGATGTTTAAAGTTTTGGAAATCATTTTGTATCCAAATCCGGCTTTAAACTTCTCCACAACAGTATCATGGACCTGCCTGTTGTATTTCTTGGTCTTCATGATACTCTCTGTGCTTCAAACGGAACCCTGAGACTATCACAGAGCAGGTGCATTTATACGGAGACTTGATTACACACAGGTGGATTATATTTATCATCATTAGGCATTTAGGACAACATTGGATCATTCAGAGATCCATAATGAACTTCTGGAGTGAGTTTGCTGCATTGAAAGTAAAGGGGCCGAATAATATTGCACGCCCCACTTTTTAGTTTTTGAATTTCCACAAAAATTTAAAATAACCAGAAAATTTCGTTCAACTTCACAATTGTGTTCCACTTGTTGTTGATTCTTCACCAAAAATTAACATTTGGTATCTTTATGTTTGAAGCATGATATGTGGGAAAAGGTTGAAAAGTTCCAGGGGGTCGAATACTTTTGCATGGCACTGTAAATACCTGTACTCAGGGCCACCATCAGGGCATTACTGCCCTTACAGGCGTATGGGGCCCGATGAACAGAAGGGGCCCACATCTGGTCCCCTCTCCTCCGCTCAGCAGGCCCTAGCTGCAGGCTTCTGCCGGCTCAGTAACTGCTCATGCGTCCTCAGACGTATGAGCAGTAAAAATTTGTTGTCGTGCGGGAGAACAACTCTGCGCGCCTCAGATGTATCAAATGGATCTCGGCCAGGTAAGGAAAACCTTTTTTTTTTAATTTATAAAGCCGCGGTATGGGGATGTATTATACCGCTATAGGCGAGCATTATACTAAGGGGTGCATTATACCCCTATGGGGGTTCATTATACTATAGGGGAGCATTAAATCCCTATGGGGGCTCATTATGCTATGGGGCTGCATGATATCTCTATGGGTGGAGCATTATATTATAGGGGTGCATTATACCCCTATGGGGCTGCATTTTACCCCTTTGGGGAGCATTATATTATGGGGCTGCATTATGCCCCTATGGTTGAGCATTGTACTCTCTATGGGGGTTCATTATACTATAGGGGTGCATTATATTCCTATGGAGGCGCATTATACCCCTATGGGGGTTCATTATACAATGTGGGAGCATTATACCCCTATGGGAGAGCATTATACTATGGAGCTGCATTATACCCCTATAGGGTAAGCATTATATTATAGGGGTGCATATACCACTATGGGGGAAAATTATACCCCTATGAGGGTTCATTATACTATGCAGGAGCATTATACCCCTGTGGGAGAGCATTATACTATGGAGCTGCATTATACTCCTATGGGGGAGCATTATATTATAGGGGTGCATTATACCCCTATGGGGCTACATTATACCCTTATGGGGGAGCATTATACTATAGGGGTGCATTATGCGCCTATGACGCTGCATTATACCCCTATGGGGAGCATTATATTATGGGGTTGCATTATACCTCTATGGGGCTACGTTATACCCCTATGGAGGAGTATTACACTATAGGGCTGCATTATACTCTTATGGGGGAACATTATACCCCTATGGGGGTTCATTATACTATGGGGGAGCATTATACGCCTATGGGGGAGCAATATATCCCTATGGGAGTTCATTATACTATGGGCAATCATTATACCCCTATGGGGGAGCATTATACCCCTATTGGGGTTCATTATACTATGGGGGAGCATTATACCCCTATAGGGGAGAAATATACCCCTATGGGAGTTCATTATACTATGGGGGAGCATTATACCCCTATGGGAGAGCATTATAACCCTATGGGGGAGCATTATATTACGGGGTGCATTATACCCCTATGGGGCTGCATTATACCCCTATGGTGAGCATTATATTATGGGGGTGCATTATTCCCCTATGGGGCTGCATTATATTATGGGAGTGCATTATTCCCCTATGGGGGAGCATTATATTATGGGGTGCATTATACCCATATGGGGCTGCATTATACCCCTATGGGGCTGCATTATACTGCTATGGGACTGCATTATACTGCTATACATGACTATGGGGTGCATTATACTACTATATATAACTATGAGATGCATTATACTACTAAATATGATATATATAACTATGAGATGCATTATACTACTAAATATGACTATGGGTTGCATTATATTATTATGGATGACTATGGGGGCAATATGGAGAGACATGAGGCAGAAAGAGAGGACACATGGGGTCCAGAATGGGAGGACTCGTGGGGTCCAGAATGTGGGATATTATTACTGTATGGGCTAAAGGATTTTATTTTTGAGGATACTGTTTTCAGTGTTAGGGAGGAGAGGTCCTATTACTATGCAGGGTGACATGGTTGCTTTTTGTTCTTCATCTGGCATAGTATAGAGGTTGGGAAATGTGCTCTAGATAACTATACTATTTTCTACAGAGACGAGTCCTGGAAGAAGTGATGGCGGTCTGAACGAGATGAAGAAGAAAAGCGAAGATGAAGGACTTCAGCTAGAGACATCACCGGTGAGTCAATGTGTTACCTGTACACTTACACTGTATACTGTATACAGAGCTTCCGTGTATAATGTCACTCTAGTGATCACTGTATTACTTGTACACTGACACTATATACAGAGCTCCTGTGTATAATGTCACCGGTGATCACTGTATTACCTGTACACTGACACTGTATACTAAAGTACAGATCTCCTGTGTATTATGGCAATAGTATTGTTTTTTTTAAATTAATGATCAGTACTGTAGTATTCGGTCGCTATGTGGTGGTAATATGTGGTCTGGTCATGGTGAGGTGGTATTTGTTCCTTGCATGTGGTATTATTCAGTCGCTATGTGCTGGTAATATGTGGTCTGGTCATGGTGTGGTGGTATTTGTTCCTTGTATGTGGTATTATAGGTCTCCATGTGATTGTAACATGTTGTCTGGTCATGGTGTGGAGGTATTTATTCCCTGTATGTGTTATTCGGTCACTGTGGTGGTAATATGTGATCTGGTCATTATGTGGTGGTATTTGTTCCTTGTATGTGGTAGTATAAGTCATTATATGGTGGTAATGGTAATATGTGATCTGGTCATGGTGCAGTGGTATTTGTCCCTTGTATGTGGTATTATTGGTCATTTTAAAAATTGAAAAAATAAAAATATACCTAAAATTGTATTGGATATTTTAACAAGGCAAGGCAAGATTGCCTTGTGCAGGCATGTACTGCGGAGGACAGAGAATGAACTTCAATCCAATATTGCAGTCAGTATGCAGCCAGCGGGTAAGGAAAGGGTGAATCAAAAACCCCAAAACCCCGCCTCCATGGCTGAAGATTGTTCCCTCCAAATTCAGGTGACAGTGTCCCTTTAATAAGTTACAGTAGAGCAGAGCCCGGCCAGAAGAGTCTACCTTGTCGTTGTGGCAGATTTAGAAATCTTTTGGCCAAAACAAAAGCTGCTGACTATGTATGTGATCGGGTGATGGGAACTGTTAATGTGTGATGGGGAGGACATGGTGCAGAAATGGAGTTTTTTCAAGAGAGGGTGGTGGGGCTGTGGAAGGTTCAAGAAGTGGAGGTGGGGCTAGGGTGGAGCCTGGACGGAGTTTTAAGTTGGCCGCAAAAATTTTGCCAGTATAGGGCCCCAAAATTCCTAGTGGCAGCCCTGCCTGTACTACAGCAAGTACCTATAGATAAACACCAGCACTACATTTAGACATCTCCAGATAACTACAAATACCTGTAGATAAATACCAGCACTACATGTAGACATCTCCAGGTCATTACAAGTACCAGTAGATAAAAACCAGCACTACATGTAAACATTTCCAGATAACAAGTACCTGTAGATAATTACCAGCCCTACATGTAGACATCTCCAGATCACTACAAGTACCTATAGATAAATACCAGCACTACATGTAGATATCTCCAGATAGCTACAAATACCTATAAATAAATACCAGCACTACATGTAGACAACTCCAGATAACTACAAGTAACTATAGATAAATACCAGCACTACATCTAGACATCTCCAGATAACTACAAGTACCTACGCTGCCGTTCCAAAGTTTAGGGTCCCTTAGAAATTTCCTTATTTTTGAAAGAAAAGCACAGTTTTTTCCAATGAAGCTAACATTAAATGATTCAGAAATACACTCTATACGTTGTTAATGTGGTAAATGACTATTCTAGCTGCAAACGTCTGGATTGTAATGCAATACCTTCATAGGTGTATAGAGGCCCATTTCCAACAACCATCACTCCAGTGTTCTAAAGGTACCTTCACACATAACGATATTGTTAACGATATTGTTGCTTTTTGTGACGTAGCAACGATATCGTTAATGAAATCGTTATGTGTGACAGCGACCAACGATCAGGCCCCTGCTGGGAGATCGTTGGTCGCTGAATAAAGTCCAGAACTTTATTTCGTCGCTGGACTCCCTGGAGACATCGCTGGATCGGCGTGTGTGACACCGATCCAGCGATGTCTTCACTGGTAACCAGGGTAAACATCGGGTAACTAAGCGCAGGGCCGCGCTTAGTAACCCGATGTTTACCCTGGTTACCATCCTAAAAGTAAAAAAAAACAAACACTACATACTTACCTACAGCTGTCTGTCCTCCAGCGCTGTGCTCTGCACTCCTCCTGTACTGGCTGTGAGCGTCGGTCAGCCGGAAAGCAGAGCGGTGACGTCACCGCTCTGCTTTCCGGCCGCTGTGCTCACAGACAGTACAGGAGGAGTGCAGAGAAGCACAGCGCTGGAGGACAGACGGCTGTAGGTAAGTATGTAGTGTTTTTTTTTTTTTACTTTTAGGATGGTAACCAGGGTAAACATCGGGTTACTAAGCGCGGCCCTGCGCTTAGTTACCCGATGTTTACCCTGGTTACCGACATCGTTGGTCGCTGGAGAGCGGTCTGTGTGACAGCTCTCCAGCGACCAAACAGCGACGCTGCAGCGATCCGGATCGTTGTCGGTATCGCTGCAGCGTCGCTTAATGTGAAGGGGCCTTTAGGGTATGTGCACACGTCCGGAAAGTATGCAGAAATTTACATCCAGAGGTTTTCTGCAGGAATTCTGCACGAGTTTTTGTCACATTTTATTGTTTATTTTGCGAGTTTTTTGTGGGGATTTTTCAAGTTTTTTTCCGGAAGTTCCCAATACAATAATATAGTGGGAAATCCGCTTAAAATCCGCAAAATTAATGAACATGCTGCGTATTTTTCAGCATGCGTTTTTTTCACAGAAAAATATGCAACATGTGCACAAAAATTGCGGAAACCATTATAAATGATGGGATGCATATGTATGCATTTTTTAAGCGGTTTTTAAGCGTTTTGGTTGCGAAAAATGCGCAAAAAACCCACGAATAATCCGGAACGTGTGCACACAGCCTTATGGTACTTTGTGTTTGCTAACTGTGTAAGAAGGCTAATGGATTGTTAGAATACCCTTGAAAACCCTTGTGCAAGTATGTTAGCATAGCTGAAAACAGTTTGTCTGATTAGAGAACCTATAAACCTGACCTTCCTTTGAGCTAGTTGAGAATCTGGAGCATTGCATTTGTTGGTTCCAATAGATGGCCAGAAAAAAACAACTCATGTGAAACTCGACAGTCTATTTTTGTTCTTAGAAATGAAGGCTATTCCATGCAAGAAATTGCCAAGAAACTGAAGATTTCCTACAACTGTGTGTAATACTCCCTTCAGAGGAGAGCACAAACAGGTTCTAACCAGAGGAGAAAGAGAAGTGGGAGGCCCCACTGCACAACTGAGCAACAAGACAAGTACATTAGAGTATGTAGCTTGAGAAATCAATGCCTCACAGGTGTTCAACTGGCAGCTTCATTAAAAAGTACACGCAAAATGCCAGTGTCAATGTCTACAGTGAAGAGGTGACTCTGGGATGCTGGCCTTCAGGGCAGAGTGGCAAAGAAAAAGCTATATCTGAGACTGGATAATAAAAGGAAAAGATTAATATGGGCAAAAGAACACAGACATTGGACAGAGGAAGATTGGAAAAAAGTGTTTATGGACAGACGAATCCAAGTTTGAGGTGTTTGGATCACACAGAAGAACATTTGTGAGACGCAGAACAACTGAAAAGATGCTGGAAGAGTGCCTGACGCCCAGGGCCACCATCAGGGCATTACTGCTCTGCCTGGCATATGGGACCCAGTGGGCAGGATGTGAGACATGGGGCAGAATGTGTGACATGGGGCAGAATGTGTGACATGGGGCAGGATGTGAGACACGGGGCAGAATGTGAGACACGGGGCAGGATGTGAGACACAGGGGCAGGATGTGAGACACAGGGGCAGGATGTGAGACACAGGATGGAGACAGATGGGGCAGGATCATGGTGCAGGATGGAGACACATGGTGCAGGATCATGGGGCAGGATGGATACGATGGAGACAGATGGGGCAGGATCATGGGACAGATGGGTCAGGATCATGGGACAGATGGTCAGGATAATGGGACAGATGGGGCAGGATGGGGAGATCATATGGGGGCAGAATGGATACTCATGAGGGCAGGATGTGAGAACATATGGCTGGAGCCAGGAATGAGATACACGGGGCCAGGATGGGGGATATTATTACCATAGGGGCTAATTAAGGGATATTATTACTGCAGTGATGTATTTATATTATTTTTTGAGGATACTGTTTTAAATGGGGGGCGGTCCTGTTACTGTGCAGAGCGACACTAGGTTGCCTTTTTTTCTTCATCTGGTGTAGTGTAGAAGTCGGGAAAAAATTAAGCAATGTGTTCCGCAAGCGGAGCTCTAGATACCTATGTTATTTCCTGCAGAAATGAGTACTGGCTAGAAGATGATGGTGGTCTGTGCTGGATGAAGATGGAAAGTGAGGCTGAAGGACTTCACCTAGAGTCGTCACTGGTGAGTTAGTGTGTTACCTGTACACAGACACTGCATAATAAGTACAGATCTCCTGTGTATAATGGCACTTATGGTGATAGTATTGTGTTTTTTTATTAATGGTCAGTATTGCAGTATTCAGTCACTATGTGGTGGTAACATGTGGTCTGGTCATGGTGTGGCGGTATTTGTTTCCTGTATGTGGTATTATTGGTCACCATGTGGTGGTGGTAATATGTGATCTGGACATGGTGCGGTGGTATTTGTTCCTTGTATGTGCTATTATTCGGTAAAGATAGACTGCTCCCTATGCTAATCACTGGCTGTGTCTGCTCTGATTCAAAGATAGAACCACACAAACATTCTGGAAGGATTCTGAAGGAATTCACAGCGTTCACCTTTTGTGCTGGCTGCAATATGTCAGATTCCAAGATCACATCAGCACCGGCTCTATGTTCTCTACTGTGTCAATGTAGAAGGCAGTCAATATTTAGTAGAGGGGGCTGAGCCACACAGAAGTTGGGTGCCATAAATTTTGAGCTACGGCACACTTCAACACTGCTCCAACTGGCTCTCTGCAGGAGTGAAAGTGCAGAGCCAGTCCTTTTGAGTCCTGACATCACGGGTCACACAGAATGACAAGGCAAGGTGGATTTGGCCCACAGGCAGAAATAGGTTCACCTTCCAGCAGGACAATGACTGTAATGTACTTCCAGAGGTACAATAGAATGATCTGGTTTAAAAAAATTTCATGTGTTTGGCCCAGTCACAGTCCAGACCCAAATCCCATTGAGAATCTCACTAAACTAGAGCTATTCTGCAAAGTAGAAAGGGCAAAAATGACAGCCTCTAGATGTGCAAAGCTGGTAGAGACATACCCTGAAAAACTTTCTGCAGCAATAGCAGTGAAAGGTGGTCCTACAAGTATTGACACAGGAAGGCTGAATATAAATGCATGTCACAAAGTTCAGATATATATATATATATATATTTTTAAATAATTAGAGAACCATGCATCATTTGCTTTACACTTCACAATTACTTGCCACTTAGTGTTGGTATATCACATACAGTGGGAAAAAAAGTATTAAGTCAGCCACCAATTGTGCAGGTTCTCCCACTTAAAAAGATGAGAAAGGCCTGCAATTGACATCATAGGTAGATCACATCTATGAGCGTCAAAATGAGAAAACAAATCCAGAAAATCAACTTGTCGGATTTGGCAAGATTTATTTTTCAAATTATGGTGGAAAATAAGTATTTGATCACCTAAAAACATGCAAGATTTCTGGCTCTCACAGACCTGTAACTTCTTCTTTATAATAATCTTTATTAATAATAATCTTTATTTTTATATAGCGCTAACATATTTTGCAGCGCTTTACAGTTTTGCACACATTATCATCACTGTCCCCGATGGGGCTCACAATCTAAATTCCCTATCAGTATGTCTTTGGAATGTGGGAGGAAACCGGAGTACCCGGAGGAAACCCACGCAAACACGGGGCTTCCCTGTCCTCCACATATTACCTGTAGTAATGGCACCTGTTTGAACTTGTTATCAGTATAAAAGGCACCTGTCCACAACCTCAGTCACATTCCAAACTCCACTATGGTGAAGACCAAAGAGCTGTCGAAGAACACCAGAAACAAAATTGTAGCCCTGCACCAGGCTGGGAAAACTGAATCTGCAATAGGCAAGCCGATTGGTGTGATGAAATCAACTGTGGGAGCAATAATAAGAAAATGGAAGACATACAAGACCACTGATAATCTCCGCCGATCTGGGGCTCCACGCAAGATCTCACCCCGTGGGGTCAAAATGATCACAAGAACGGTGAGCAAAAATCCCATAACCACACGGGGGACCTAGTGAATGACCTGCAGAGAGCTGGGACCACCGTAACAAAGGCTACCATCAGTAATACATTACGCCACCAGGGACTCAGATCCTGCAGTGCCAGACATGTCCCTTTGCTTCACGGGAAAGGTCAGAGAGGCCCGGCGCCTGCGCACTGCAGTCGGAGCCGCAGTGTGAAGACAAGAAGAGGACGTTATCCTATGAAGATAGGAGGCCGCGGACCGGACAGCGATGCCCATCGGACCAGACCGGCCGGCCCCCAGGTGAGTATAATTTAACCTCTTTTTCTCATCTTTCAGGATACATCAGGGGCTTATCTTTAGCATTACAGAATGCTGTAGATAAGCCCCTTATGCTGGTGGGCTTAGCTCATCTTCGATTTTGGGGGTGACAGGTTCTCTTTAAGTGGGAGAACTTGCACAATTGATAGCTGACTAAATACTTTTTTCCCCACTGTAAAATCCACATAAACTGCATTTAAGCTTGTGGGTGTAATATGAATATATTTTGAAAAGTTCATGGGGGTGTGCATACTTTTTCAAGGCACTATATGCTTTTCAGGGAATGAACATGTATCCATTGTAGTCTAAGGTGCTGCTCACATGTCGGTATTTCTGCAAATTGAGTGCCTGCAAAAAATATAACGAAGACATGTTTGTTCTGACCTGAGTCATAAATCAAAATCACTCATGCGAGTCTATGAGTCTGTGAACATCATGAGCAGCATGTGAAAGTCATTTTTCGGGAATCTGGTTTTAACATTGTAATGGGTAGAAGGTTAGTATTTTTTTTTTGGCATACAAAAATCATTGATGGTAAAATGTAACAGACGGACCAAATACTGATGAAAATCTGAAAATCTGAGCTCTTTCTGGACTGTATGTCTAAATATGGTCTGTGGTGATAGAAAAATGGACAAATGGGGAGGGGAAAAAATTAAGGCTCTACTCAGTGTGCATTTCTTAAAATAGCAGTTTTAATTAGAAGATTTATTAGATAAGAAGTAAACATTGAGAAGCTTAAGAGATTGAGAGGATGATTGTAACAATGGATTGTGTAGTCCACTAGGAGTAGTGGATTTTAGTGATGAGCGAGTGTACTCGTTGCTCATGTTTTCCCCGAGTACGCTCGGGTGACCTCCGAGTATTTATGACTGTTCGGAGATTTAGTTTTCATTGCGGCAGCTGATGAAGTGGGGTACTTGGTACTGGGTTCGGTCGCAAGGGGGATGTCACGGTGGCTGCTACCTGGTCCGTGGCCCTGGGCCACAAAGTTAAAGGGTTTAATGTCCAAAGTTTGCCATGATGCCACCAGTGGAGTTCGGTCAGTAGTTGGAGTGATGCTGCTTAAAAGGGGTCCCCTGGGGGATGATGCGGCAGCACAGATGTTACACTTCCCACAGGTGAAGCGGGGTCCCCAGGGGTTCTAGGTGTAAGGCGGGGATGGTATGTGCCGGTGAATAAAGATAAGACACAGTTTGTAAGTCTTTACCTGGTTTAGTGCAGATGGTATGCCACAGTCCAGGGCACTGGCAACAGGTACATTAGAAGTCCAGGCAGTCCAGAGAAAAGCGGAATCCCCTTGGCAAGTCAGGTTGGGGGCTTTCCACTCTGCACTTCCTGTAACTGAGGTCCCTGCTGCCACTAAGTGTTCCCAGCAAAGTCCTAATTCCTTCCTCTGTCCTGGGACAGGTGCCTGTATGGTAGGCAGCTTGAACCGTGCTTACTGGGGTCCTTTCATGGAGGCTCCAGGCTCCAAGGTGCTGCTGTACCACAGGTGAGTATGGGCAAAGTCCATGTAATTCTATGCCCTCGGGTTCTGCTCTGTGGCTTATAGTTCCACAAAAGTCTCGGGTTCCCGATACCTGGATTCTGCACACTGACTCCGTGGAGGCCTTCTCGTAGCCTCCTGAAGTCCTGTATCTCCCCTCTACTCCCTTCCTGTCTGTCTTCGCTCACAGACTCTCTGTACACAGACTAAACTCACTCCTCCTCCAAACCAGGATCTTTATCCAGGGGAGCTGCCCTAAAAGCAGGGTTTTGAGCTCCCCCTCATGGCCTGGATTTGGAAGGTGTTGTGTGTGTGATAACCTGCCAAAGGGAATCTCACTTGTCTCCAGGCATAGCACTACCCTCCCCGAGAGGAAGGCAGCACTACTGTGGTACCCGAACTTCTGGGGTGCCACAAGTACATGTGGGGGTTGCCTGGTTGTTAGGGAATCCCCACATGTAATCAAGCAGGCTAGTAGCTGTAAATCATTCAGCTGCTGAGATGAAAACTAAATCTCTGAGCAGTTATAAATACTTGGAGGTCACCCGAGCGTGCTCGGGAAAAACCGAGCAACGAGTACACTCGCTCATCACTAGTGGACTTTCTATCTTTAATTTCCCAGCCAACAATGCTTCCATTCAACAGATATGTTTAACATCAGGTAGAGGTGTCAATCCATTTTGGGGGGATTAAAAAGCTTGGCTAAAACTACATTTTTAAATGATTTACTGTGCAATATATAATATAAAGCTGATATAAATTCACAAATTTTACTGTCATGACATTTTACATATAATACACCCACACACACACAGACACACACACACATACGGTATATGTATGTACATACATATATATTTATACACATATCTCTTGCAGGTAGATAGTACATCTACCTCCTTATGAACACAATTCCTACAGATACACAATGTCTTCCTTTTTGTCACACAAGTGGATTTCTTTCGGGCACATACGCCGTACAGGCGGTTTTCTGCAGCAGGTTGTCCCTCCTAATGAGGGGCTGCTTCAGTGGTCTGACTCAAAAGTTTGGCCTCATATTTTCTTGGCTAAAAGAAGTCAGGAGAGAACAGCTGTGACTTCACCTTTTAGCCCTGATGTCTTTCCAAGGAGGCTGCTGGAGTTAAGCATCCCACAATGTGCTCTCTGGGGCGTCTCCAGCCTGACCTATACTTGCCTTTAATAGTTTCATAGGAACTTCATTAAATCAATTACTTAGTGAGCACATCATCATTTATTTGTAATTAGCACTGAAGTGCTTGGTTTTAACAGCAAAGTAGGACTGTTCCCAGCGGGACTGAAAATACATTTTGTAAGTGTCCAGGTTGTTAAAAGGAGCTATGCTGGTCGTAAAGAAGAGACGTGTTATATTCTCCGCATAGCCAGATATAGTAAGGTACACAGCTCATCCTCCAGCACACCATAGAGCTGTGGGATATAGTTTCCCCAAGTCCCAAGAGAAACGCCTATTCTAAAGGTAATTACAGAGGGTAGACGGACATGGGACGTGGGATTCTCGATTGCAACAAAGGAGCACAATTGTGGATTAGAGAACACGTGGGGATGTTCACAGCTGTTCTACACTGTGGTATGCCTACCCACAGAAAACCCACAAAAATCCCGCACAATAAGGCTGGAGCTGCACACAGACTTTCTGTAGCACTATTAATTGACTTTAACTATTGAGTGACTGCTTCAGTCTAAAAGATTGCATTTGTGTCTGGACTGCACTTCTACGTCGATTAGTTAAAATCAGGCCGCAGCCCTTCAAAAAGTGTCAGTGCAGCCTCAACCAAAAGAGCCCCTCAGAAAGGGTGATGCCCTCCTAAATGAACGTTCAAACTGATCATTAACCACATTGTAATTAAAGGATAAAAAGCTTGCTTGTCATCAAGCACATTTTGAGAAGGGAGGCGCAAAAATTATCGATTCGGTGTACATTGGGAAATGTCCTGCCGAAAATAATGAAAGTGAGCAGAAATGAACTATGGTTGAAAGAAACGTACAAAATAATAAAATAAAAACACGGCCTGGTGCTTTAAGTGTTAATTAGGACAGCAATTCAAGTGACAGATCTACATCAAAATATGCATCTAGACTTTATCTCCTAAGTGCTATAGTCAGTAGCGTAGCTGGCAGGGGGGTGGGGTGGGCAGAGTGGACAGTCGCACTGGACCCCGCACTCTGAGGGGCCGACCCGGGACTACGCTACTTTAACTCTATCGCCATGTGCAGGATGCCCATACAGTTACACTCTGTGGCAAAGCAGGAAGACTAGATCTCCCTTCACTGCCACCCAGCCGCTATGTGGCCCTTGAGCAGAACACGTCATCGCAAGTTCAACTGTATCGGCTAGATGCAGATATGGTTGAAAGTAATAATGACACAGAGAGCATGGCACTTCCTGTCCCTCTATTCCCCCTTTGCATCTGATGTCAATGATGCAGACACTGACTGCTGGCGTAATGATATCAGTACATGGTGCCAGCTGTCCTTAGATGTGCGGCACTCGGAGCAATGGGGGAATGAGGGGGGAGATAAGCATTGTGTTTATTTATATTTTTTGGGGAGAGTGCATCATACTGTATGGAGGCCTGTGGGAAGTGAATTATACTATATAGAAACCTTAGGGGAGTGCATTATACTATACTGTATAGAGGCCTATGGGAAGTGCATTATACTGTATAGAGGCCTATGGGGGTGCATTATACAATATGGAGGCCTAAGGGGAGTGCATTATACTAAATAGAGGCCTGTGAGGAGTGCATTATACTATATAGTGGTTGTAACTGGTACGCTGCTGCCTTTTCCCTGACTTTAATTCCATGTATCATACTGCAAATTTATTCAATGCATGTCTGTGCTCCTCACACCTAGCCCCATCTTTCAATCTTATCCTGCCTCTGTCTGCATCTTTGATGCCAGTCAAATGTTCTATTAACTGCAATTTGTTAACTGCTTCTGCTGTGAACTGTCCTGCTCCCTCGTCCTCCCCCCTCTCTCTCTCACCTGGCTTCATTTCATGGACACTTGAATGGTATAAGTTGAGTGGAGCAGGTCAGAAGTGATATCTTTTAAGTGCAACATCAGAAATATAACAGAAATAGTCCAGAAATCGGCCAGAAGGTAAGACTAATCACTGTCTTCTAATTTTATTTAACGTATATACTCGAGTATAAGCTGACCCGAGTATAAGCTGAGACCCCAAATCTTGCCACCAAAAACTGGGAAAACTTAATGACTCGAATATAAGCCTAGGGTGGGAAATGCAGCAGCTACTGGTAAATTTCAAAAATAAAAATAGATACCAATAAAAGTAAAATTGATTGAGACATCAGTAAGTTAAGTGTTTTTGAATATTCATATTGAATCAGGAGCCCCATATAATGCTCCATAAAGTTAATGATGGGCCCCATAAGATGCTCCATACAAAATACGCCCCATATAATGCTCCAAAAAGTTCATGATAGGCCCCAGAAGATGCTCCATATAAAATATGCCCCATATAATGCTCCATAAAGTTCATGATGGGCCACATAAGATGCTTCATACAAAAATATGCCCCATATAATGCTGCACTAAGGTTGATTATGGCCCCATAAGATGCTTAATAGAAACATTTGCCCCATACAATCCTGCATAAAGGTTAATTATGGCCCCTGTTGTGAATTCTGTTGTCGGGCTCCCTCCTGTGGTCATGAATGGTACTTCGGCTGGTTCTGTCCATGGACTTCCTCTGGTGGGTGTTTCTGAGTTTCCTTCCACAGGTGACAAGGTTAATTCGTTAGCTGCTGCTCTATTTAACTCCACTTAGATCTTTGCTCCATGCCACCTGTCAATGTTCCAGTATTGGTCTAGTTCACTCCTGGATCGTTCTTGTGACCCGTCTTCCCATCAGAAGCTAAGTTCCAGCTTGTATTTCTTTGGTTTGCTATTTTTCTGTCCAGCTTGCTATTTAATTTGTTGTCTTGCTTGCTGGAAGCTCTGGGACGCAGAGGGAGCGCCTCCGCACTGTGAGTCGGTGCGGAGGGTCTTTTTGCGCCCTCTGCATGGTCTTTTTGTAGGTTTTTGTGCTGACCGCAAAGTAACCTTTCCTATCCTCGGTCTGTTCAGTAAGTCGGGCCTCACTTTGCTAAATCTATTTCATCTCTGTGTTTGTATTTTCATCTTTACTCACAGTCATTATATGTGGGGGCTGCCTTTTCCTCTGGGGAATTTCTCTGAGGCAAGGTAGGCTTTATTTTTCTATCTTCAGGGCTAGCTAGTTTCTTAGGCTGTGCCGAGTTGCATAGGGAGTGTTAGGCGCAATCCACGGCTATTTCTAGTGTGTTTGATAGGTTTAGGGATTGCGGTCAGCAGAGTTCCCACGTCCCAGAGCTCGTCCTTATTATCAGTAACTATCAGGTCATTCTGTGTGCTCTTAACCACCAGGTCCATTATTGTCCTGACCACCAGGTCATAACAGTACAGGTGGCCCAAAGTACTAATGCATCTCAATAGAGGGATAAGAGAAGTTCTCAGACCATTTTTTTTCTGTGCAGTGTGTTTTGTCTCTCTTTTCCCCTTTACCTCTGGGTGGTTCAGGACACTGGTGTAAACATGGACATTCAAGGTCTGTCCTCTTGGATGGATAATATCACTACAAGGATACAAAACATTCAAGATTTTGTGGTTCAGAATCCGATGTCAGAGCCTAGGATTCCAATTCCTGATTTGTTTTTTGGTGATAGATCTAAGTTCTTGAATTTCAAAAATAATTGTAAATTGTTTCTTGCCTTGAAACCTCGCTCCTCAGGTGACCCTGTTCAACAAGTAAAGATCATTATTTCTTTGTTACGTGGTGACCCTCAAGACTGGGCATTTTCCCTTGCGCCAGGAGATCTGGCATTGCGTGATGTTGATGCATTTTTCCTGGCGCTTGGATTGCTTTATGACGAACCTAATTCAGTGGATCAGGCAGAGAAAATCTTGCTGGCTCTGTGTCAGGGTCAGGATGAAGCGGAGATATATTGTCAGAAGTTTAGAAAGTGATCTGTGCTCACTCAGTGGAATGAATGTGCCCTGGCAGCAATCTTCAGAAAGGGTCTCTCTGAAGCCCTTAAGGATGTCATGGTGGGGTTTCCCATGCCTGCTGGTCTGAATGAGTCTATGTCCTTGGCCATTCAGATCGATCGACGCTTGCGTGAGCGTAAAGCTGTGCACCATTTGGCGGTACTATCTGAGCATGGGCCTGAGCCTATGCAATTTGATAGGACTTTGACCAGAGCTGAACGGCAAGAACACAGACGTCGGAATGGGCTATGTTTTTACTGTGGTGATTCCACTCATGCTATCTCCGATTGTCCTAAACGCACTAAGCGGTTCGCTAGGTCTGCCACCATTGGTATGGTACAGTCTAAATTTCTATTGTCTGTTACTCTGATTTGCTCTTTGTCATCCTATTCTGTTATGGCATTTGTGGATTCAGGCGCTGCCCTGAATTTGATGGATTTGGAGTATGCTAGGCGCTGTGGTTTTTTCTTGGAGCCCTTGCAGTATCCTATTCCATTGAGAGGAATTGATGCTACGCCTTTGGCCAAGAATAAGCCTCAGTATTGGACCCAATTGACCATGTGCATGGCTCCTGCACATCAGGAGGATATCCGCTTTCTGGTGTTGCATAATCTGCATGATGTGGTCGTTTTGGGGTTGCCATGGCTATAGGTTCATAATCCAGTATTGGACTGGAAATCTATGTCCGTGTCCAGCTGGGGTTGCCAGGGGGTACATGGTGATGTTCCATTTTTGTCTATTTCGACTTCGTCTTCCACTCCTTCTGAAGTTCCAGAGTTTTTGTCGGATTATTGGGATGTATTTGATGAGCCCAAAGTAAGTGCCTTACCTCCTCATAGGGATTGCGATTGTGCAATTAATTTGATTCCTGGTAGTAAGTTTCCTAAGGGCCGATTGTTCAATTTATTTGTGCCAGAACACGCCGCTATGCGGAGTTATATAAAGGAATCCTTGGAGAAAGGCCATATTTGCCCGTCGTCATCACCATTAGGAGCAGGGTTCTTTTTTGTGGCCAAGAAGGATGGTTCTTTGAGACCTTGTATTGATTACCGCCTTCTTAATAAAATTACAGTCAAATTTCAGTATCCTTTGCCGTTGCTGTCTGATTTGTTTGCTCGTATTAAAGGAGCTAGTTGGTTCACCAAGATAGATCTTCGAGGGGCGTATAATCTTGTGCGTATTAAACAAGGCGATGAATGGAAAACAGCATTTAATACGCCCGAGGGCCATTTTGAGTACCTGGTTATGCCATTCGGGCTTTCCAATGCTCCATCAGTATTTCAGTCCTTTATGCATGACATCTTCCGAGAGTACCTGGATAAATTCCTGATTGTGTATTTGGATGATATTTTGGTCTTTTCGGATGATTGGGAGTCTCATGTGAAGCAGGTCAGAATGGTGTTCCAGGTCCTTCGTGCGAATTCCTTGTTTGTGAAGGGGTCAAAGTGTCTCTTTGGAGTTCAGAAGGTTTCATTTTTGGGGTTCATTTTTTCCCCTTCTACTATCGAGATGGACCCTGTTAAAGTCCAGGCCATTTACGATTGGACTCAGCCGACATCTGTGAAGAGCCTGCAAAAGTTCCTGGGCTTTGCTAATTTTTATCGGCGCTTCATCACTAATTTTTCTACTGTTGCTAAACCGTTGACTGATTTGACCAAGAAGGGTGCTGATGTGGTCAATTGGTCTTCTGCGGCTGTGGAGGCTTTTCAGGAGTTGAAGCATCGTTTTTCTTCTGCCCCTGTGTTGTGCCAGCCAGATGTTTCACTTCCGTTTCAGGTTGAGGTTGATGCTTCTGAGATTGGAGCAGGGGATGTTTTGTCGCAAAGAAGTTCTGATGGCTCGGTGATGAAGCCATGTGCTTTCTTTTCTAGAAAGTTTTCGCCTGCTGAGCGTAACTATGATGTTGGTAATCGTGAATTGTTGGCCATGAAGTGGGCATTCGAGGAGTGGCGTCATTGGCTGGAAGGAGCCAAGCATCGCGTGGTGGTCTTGACAGATCACAAGAATTTGACTTATCTTGAGTCTGCCAAATGGTTGAATCCGAGACAGGCTCGATGGTCGTTATTTTTCTCCCGTTTTGATTTTGTGGTTTCGTACCTTCCGGGCTCTAAGAATGTGAAGGCTGATGCCCTGTCAAGGAGTTTTGTGCCTGACTCTCCGGGTGTTCCTGAGCCGGCGGGTATTCTCAAAGAGGGGGTAATTTTGTCTGCCATCTCCCCTGATTTGCGGCGGGTGCTGCAAAAATTTCAGGCTGATAGACCTGACCGTTGCCCAGCGGAGAAACTGTTTGTCCCTGATAGATGGACTAGTAGAGTTATCTCTGAGATTCATTGTTCAGTGTTGGCTGGGCATCCTGGAATCTTTGGTACCAGAGATTTGGTGGCTAGATCCTTCTGGTGGCCGTCTTTGTCGCGGGATGTGCGTTCTTTTGTGCAGTCCTGTGGGACTTGTGCTCGGGCTAAGCCCTGCTGTTCTCGTGCCAGTGGGTTGCTTTTGCCCTTGCCGGTCCCGAAGAGGCCCTGGACGCATATTTCTATGGATTTTATTTCAGATCTCCCCGTCTCTCAAAGAATGTCGGTCATTTGGGTGGTTTGTGATCGCTTTTCTAAGATGGTCCATTTGGTACCTTTGTCTAAATTGCCTTCCTCCTCTGATTTGGTGCCATTATTTTTCCAGCATGTGGTTCGTTTACATGGTATCCCGGAGAACATCATTTCTGACAGAGGTTCCCAGTTTGTTTCAAGGTTTTGGCGATCCTTTTGTGCTAGGATGGGCATTGATTTGTCTTTTTCCTCGGCTTTCCATCCTCAGACAAATGGCCAAACCGAACGAACTAATCAAACTTTGGAAACATATCTGAGATGCTTTGTTTCTGCTGATCAGGATGATTGGGTGTCCTTTTTGCCGTTGGCTGAGTTCGCTCTTAATAATCAGGGCAGCTCGGCTACTTTGGTTTTGCCGTTTTTCTGCAATTCTGGTTTCCATCCTCGTTTCTCTTCAGGGCAGGTTGAGTCTTCAGACTGTCCTGGTGTAGATACTGTGGTGGATAGGTTGCAGCAGATTTGGACTCATGTGGTGGACAATTTGACATTGTCCCAGGAGAAGGCTCAACGTTTCGCTAACCGCCGGCGCTGTGTGGGTCCCCGACTTCGTGTTGGGGATTTGGTTTGGTTGTCGTCTCGTTATGTTCCTATGAAGGTTTCCTCTCCTAAGTTTAAGCCTCGTTTCATTGGTCCGTATAAGATTTCTGAGGTTATCAATCCTGTGTCATTTCGTTTGGCCCTTCCTCCTTCTTTTGCCATCCATAATGTGTTCCATAGGTCGTTATTGCGGAGATATGTGGCGCCTGTGGTTCCATCCGTTGATCCTCCTGCCCCGGTGTTAGTTGAGGGGGAGTTGGAGTATGTGGTGGAGAAGATTTTGGATTCTCGTGTTTTGAGACGGAAACTCCAGTACCTGGTCAAGTGGAAGGGTTATGGTCAGGAAGATAATTCCTGGGTTTTTGCCTCTGATGTTCATGCTGCCGGTCTGGTTCGTGCCTTTCATTTGGCTCATCCTGGTCGGCCTGGGGGCTCTGGTGAGGGTTCGGTGACCCCTCCTCAAGGGGGGGGGGGTACTGTTGTGAATTCTGTTGTTGGGCTCCCTCCTGTGGTCATGAATGGTACTTCGGCTGGTTCTGTCCATGGACTTCCTCTGGTGGGTGTTTCTGAGTTTCCTTCCACAGGTGACGAGGTTAATTCGTTAGCTGGCTACTCTATTTAACTCCACTTAGATCTTTGCTCCAGGCCACCTGTCAATGTTCAAGTATTGGTCTAGTTCACTCCTGGATCGTTCTTGTGACTAGTCTTCCCAGCAGAAGCTAAGTGACTGCTTGTTTTTCTCTGGTTTGCTATTTTTCTGTCCAGCTTGCTATTTCGATTGTTCTTGCTTGCTGGAAGCTCTGGGACGCAGAGGGAGCGCCTCCGCACCGTGAGTCGGTGCGGAGGGTCTTTTTGCGCCCTCTGCGTGGTCTTTTTGTAGGTTTTTGTGCTGACCGCAAAGTAACCTTTCCTATCCTCGGTCTGTTCAGTAAGTCGGGCCTCACTTTGCTAAATCTATTTCATCTCTGTGTTTGTATTTTCATCTTTACTCACAGTCATTATATGTGGGAGGCTGCCTTTTCCTTTGGGGAATTTCTCTGAGCAAGGTAGGCTTTATTTTTCTATCTTCAGGGCTAGCTAGTTTCTTAGGCTGTGCCGAGTTGCATAGGGAGCGTTAGGCGCAATCCACGGCTATTTCTAGTGTGTTTCATAGGTTTAGGGATTGCGGTCAGCAGAGTTCCCACATCCCAGAGCTCGTCCTTATTATCAGTAACTATCAGGTCATTCATAACCACCAGGTCCATTATTGTCCTAACCACCAGGTCATAACAGGCCCCATAAGATGCTCCATAGAAAATGTGCCCCATATAATGCTGCATAAAGGTTGATTATGGCTCCATAAGCGCTCCATAGAAACATTTGCCCCATATAATGCTGCACAAAGGTTGATTATGGCCCCCCTAAGATGCTGCATAGAAACATTTGCCCCATATAATGCTGCATAAAGGTTGATTATGGCCCCATAAGATACTCCATAGAATATTATGCCCCATACAATGCTGCATAAAGTTTGATTATGGCCCCATAAGATGCTCCATAGAAAATGTGCCCCATATAATGCTGCATAAAGGTTGATTATGGCCCCATAAGATGCTCCATATAAACATTTGCCCTATATGCTGCTGCTGTGATTTTAAAAAAAATGACATACTCACCTCTCTGTCCTGAGCAGGCGGGGACACCGGCACTTGCGATATTCACCTGTCCCCGTTCCACCGCCGCACGCCGCTTCGTCTCTCTGCAGTGACTGTTCAGGCAGAGGGTGGAGTGCACAGTAAACACATCATCGCGCCCACAGCCAGAGGACGCAGAAGACGGGGTGGCATGCGGCGTTGGACGGGGACAGGTGAATATCGCAATGCTCACCCTCCCCCGTTATACTCACCCTCCCGGCGCGGTCACTGCTTCTCCGATGCGATAGTCTCTGATTCCGGCAGCTTATTCTTGCATTCAGCGGTCACTGGTACCACTTATTAAAGTAATGAATATGCTCTCCACCCAGGGCCGTATTTAGAGTTTCTGCTGCCCTAGGCACTTTTAGTGCTGCCTTCCCCATTGGTGAGTATGACACTATTGGCAGTGACTTGGGCAAGAGTCGCTGATGTAAAAGTAGCCTTTTGCAGCAGATCCGACAGTTTTTCTGCATTTGCCGCATAACGGATCACTTACAGCAACACTGTTCGGCCTCATTCATTCACTATGGGATTTGCGACACTTGCCGTGATCTGGCAAATGCGGTATCATACCTCCCAGCTTTTGAAGAAGGGAAAAAGTTATAAAGTTTGCGGCGCGCGTAGTGCGCCGTGGCAAATTTTAGGACACGCCTCTGACCACACCTATTTCACAACTAGTCACACCCATATCCACGTCCCAACCTCACCCATTTAGCACTGCTGATCACACTGTTTCATATACAATAATTATAACCAAAAACAAATATGGCCACACAGTGCTCCATACTGTATAATAGCCACACATGATGCTCAATACTGTATAACGGCCACACAAAGTTCTCCATACTGTATAATGATCCCACATGATGCTGAATACTGTATAATGGCCACACATGATGCTCCATACTGTATAATGGCCCCACATGATGCTCCATATTGTATAATGCCCCCATCCCATCTTGTTTGCATGGCTCATCTCCCCCCTCCTGTATGCATGGCTCATCTCCTTCCCATCCCATATGCATGGCTCATATTCCCCCCCTGTGTGCATGGATCATATTCCCCCCTGTATGGATGGCTCATCCCATATGCATGGCTCATATTCCCTCCACCTTTATGCATGGCTCATATTCCCCCCCTCCTGTATGCATGTCTCATATCCCCCCCTCCTGTATGCATGGCTCATATCCCCCCCTCCTGTATGCATGGCTCATATCCCCCTCCTGTATGTATGGCTCATATTCCCCCCTTAACCACAGACTTTATAGAAAAAAAACCTTGCTCAAGTGCGCCCCCCCCCCCCCCGCATCCTGCTGCCCTAGGCATGTGCCCTCAAGTGCCTAGTGGCAAATATGACCCTGGCTCCACCCCTGTGGGAGTGGAGTCGCATCCATATTCATTACTTTAATGAGTGGTACCATGTGACCGCTGAATACAGGAAGAGCTGCGGGCGCTGGAGAAGCAGGGACATGCAGTGAAGTGCCGGGAGCAGGTGAGTATGATTTGACAGCTGCCGCTCCCCCTCCCCCGCCGACCCCCTGGGACAATGACTCAAATATAAGCCGAGAGGGGCACTTTTAGCCTAAAAAAATGGGCTGAAAATCTCGGCTTATACTCAAGTATATACGGTACCTTTTCTTTTCTTACCCTGCTCTTAAACCATGCTCACATTTGCCCTCACCATTTTTGCTCAACTAATCCTCACCCTCCTTTGCTATCCCCAAACCCCTGCACCCTCAAACCAAATAACTATATCCCCCTCTCTCTTACCCCCCTACCTCGCTTCATCTGCAGACCTGCTCCTTAACCTCAGACCTCTCCTTCTAAAATATAATATAAGCCGATCACTCTCCTTCACCCATCTACTTTCCCTTTCTCTGCTTCTTCTCACTGCTGGCGGCATATCCCCCAATCCTGGTTTCCCTGCCTCATACATCCCACTAATACTCACCCCTTTTTCTCTCACACTAAGTGAAACTGCCACAATCCCTCACACTTAAAATCTGTGCCACTGACCCCCAACCCCCTGCTTCCTCTTTCTGGAGCACTTTGGAATGCCCGCTCCATCTGTAACAAGCTCCACGTGATCCACGATCTCTTTAGTTCCAGCAATCTTTCTTTCCTGGCCCTCACTGAGAACTGGCTGACGCCCCCCAACACGGCCTTTCCAGCGGCACTGAGTTACGGTGGCCTCCACTTTACCCACACTCCTCACTCTGGCAACAGACATGGCAGAGTGGTTTTTCTTCTTTCAAAAAACTGCTCTTTCAGCCCTACCAATCCCCACCCTCCCTTATCCTCCCTTCTTTCGAGCTTCACTCTGTCCGTATCTACTCTCCCTCTAATCTCCAAATGGCTGTCATATACAGACCACCAGGCTCAGCCACTGCCTTCATTGACCAATTCTACACCTGGTTTCTTCACTTTCTCTCTGCTGACATCCCCACCATCATCATGGGTGACTTTAACATCCCTTCTGAAACCTTCCAGCCAGCAGCCTCCAAACTCCTGTCCCTTACCTCATCCCTTGGACTTACTCAGTGGTCCTCCACAGCCACCCACACAGACTGACATACACTAGACCTCATCTTCACCCGCCTATCTAAACTCACAACCTTCCCCCTATCTGACCACCATCTACTCACCTTCTCATCCTTGTCTTCCTCACTCGCCCCCCATGTCCAGTCACTAGCACATCCTTGCAGAAACCTTGCACACCTAGATATTCACAGACTCTCAGACTCTCTTCTACCTCTGTCCTCCATATCTTCACTCCACGACATGGACAGCACCACCGCTTTCTATAACGCTACCCTCACATCAGCCATAGACTCAGTCTCCCCTCTCATGCATGGCAAAGTGCGACAAATCAATAGGCAACCCTGGCATAACAATCTCACAAAAAACTTCGACAAGCATCCAGGGTCGCGGAGTGGCATTGGAAGAAAGCACGTTTGCCAGACGACTTCACTGCCTTCAAACAATCTACACTTGCTTTCAAATTAGCCCTCACCTCTGCTAAACAGACCTATTTCACAAACCTTGTATCTTCATTATCCTACAACCCAAAACAACTGTTCAGAACATTCAACTCTCTCCTCTGCCCACCACTGCCACTTCCAACTCCTCATCTCTGCCAAGGACTTTTCCACCTACTTTTAAAATAAGATCGACCAAACAAGGCAAACCTCTACTGTTCCAAAACCCCAACCACTCCATATACCAGACTTCTGCTCTTCCCTAATAACTTCCCTCTCCAACATCACTGAAGGAGAGTTTACTCATCTCCTTCCCAAATCGCACCTCACCACCTGTGCACCTGCTCCCCAACCTCACTAACATGCTCATTCTAGCCCTAACCCATCTCTTCAACCTATTGCTATCTTCTAGTACGTCCCCCTCTGCCTTCAAACATGCCACCATCACACCCCTCCTCAAAAAAACTAACTTTGACCCAACTGCTATGCCCTGCTATTGCCCCTTATCACTGCTCCCATTTGCTTCCAATCTCCTTGAGCAGCATGTCCATGCACAACTTTCCTTCCACCTCTCATCTAACTCTCTCCTTGACAATCTCCAATCTGGCTTCCGCCCCCACTACTCAACCGAAACTGCCCTGACCAAAATTACTAATGACTTACTCACAGCCAAAGCTAACAGACAGTTCTCCATCCTCCTCCTTCTAGACCTGTCCTCTATCGTCGACACAGTCGACCACTACCTACTGCTACAGATTCTTTCTTCCCTTGGCATCAAAGACCTTGCCGTGTCCTGGATTGCCTCATACCATTCCGACTGCACGTTTAGCATTTCCCACTCCCACACTACCTCCTCATCCCACCCTCTCTCTATTGGAGTCCCTCAAGTCTCTGTCCTGGGGCCCCTACTTTTTCATAAATACCCTTGGCCTAGGACAACTCATAAAGTCCCATGGCTTCCAGTACCACTTGATAAAGTCCCATGGCTTCCAGTACCACTTGTATGCGGACGACACTCAGTTCTACCTTTCTGGCCCAGATGTCACCTCTCTTCTGTCCAGAATCCTGGAGTGTCTATCAGCCATATCCTCCTTCTTCACCTCTCGCATCCTAAAACTCAATGTAGACAAAACCAAACTCATCATCTTTCCTCCATCTCACATACCTCCCCTACCTGATCTTTCTATTATGGTAAACGGCATCACACTCTCTCCCTCACCTGAAATCTGCTGCCTCGGAGTAACTCTCGATTCTGCCCTGTCCTTCAAACCAGACATCCAAACTCTTGTCACCTCCTGTCGCCACCAACTCAAAAATATTTCCAGAATCCATTCCATCCTCAGCCCTCAATCTACTAAAACTCTTGTGCATGCCCTCATCATCTCACCTTGATTACTTTAACACCTTCCTCTGTGGCCTCCCTGCTACCTCTCTTGCACCACCCCAGTCTGTCCTCAACTCTGCTGCCCAACTAATCCACCTCTCTCCTCGCTACTCCCCTCTGCAAATCCCTCCACTGGCTCCCAATTCTCCAACGAATCCAGTTCAAACTACTAACACTGACCTACAAAGCGATCCACAACCTGTCCCCTCCCTATATCTCTGAACTAATCTCCCGGTATCTTCCCTCATGTAATTTTCAATCCTCACAAGACCTCCTACTCTCCTCCACACTTATTCGTTCCTTACACAACTGCCTCCAAGATATCTCCCGAATATCCCCCATCATCTGGAATTCCATGCCTCAACACGTCCGATTATCCACCACCCTCGGATTCTTTAGACGAAACCTGAAAACACATCTCTTCAGGAAAGCTTACAGCCTGCAATAACCATTCTGCCGCCTCACCACCACCTGAGCTGCCTCCTCACCACCACCAGAACTGCTGCATCCCCGATCTTCTGTCTCTTCCCCATTATCCTGTAGAATGTAAGTCCGCAAGGACAGAGTCCTCTCCCCTCTGTACCAGTCTGTCATCATAAATTTGTTTACTGTAAATGATATCTATAACTTTGTATGTAACCCCTTCTTATGTACAGCACCATGGAATTAATGGTGCTATATAAATAAATAATAATAATAATAATATGGAGGCCTATGGAGAGTGCAATATACTATATAGAGGCCTATGGGGAATGCGTTATACTATATGGAGGCCTATGGGGAGTGCATTATTCTATATAGAGGCCTATGAGGAGTGCAGTATACTATATGGAGGACTATAGAGTGCATTATACTATGCTGTAAACAAAGCACACGTAATCCACACCCAAAAAAGGTTGCAAAAATGGGACAAAAACTATGCAGAAGACACAAAAAAAGTGTTTTAAAAACAGCATTTTTCATGCCAAAAGAACAGATTTTGTCTGCATAAACAAACACAACACAAACGTTGCTTATGAACATAGCTTAATGGTGAAAATTGAAATACTTACCAAACACTAATGAAAACCTGATCTAAAACACTGATCAAACTCAGACAGTTTTATGTATATGAAATAAATAACTGAAGTCTGAATGAGGCCTGAAGCTTTGCCTTATATGCAGCAACATACATACATACCTGCCTTCATCTAACCCAATTATCATTTTTAATTCAGCTTTGTCATAATGTTGATTTAGAGAAACATTAGTTACTCCATATTGAGTTTTTCCAGTCTGTCAACTACAATATATATATTATCACGCAGCATGCTAATATTAATTTTAATTGAACACCGTACGGACTGTTTAATGTATGGAAATGACAAATTAAACCCAGTAATGTGATATAGTTGCAAATAATTAGTAATTAGCATTTCCATTTCTTTTCTAATACACTAAGGTGTATTTTAAATGAATATAATATAATATTACAGTAATTAGTATTTCCATTTCTCTTAATAGGCGGCACATTGTATGTTAATTGTACAGATAAAAATTGTAAACATTTTGTGTATTTAAGCTGTACTATGGAAAATGAGTGCACTGTACCTGTCAGCTTCACAAAAGCATTCAAAGCAGAAACAGCTCAACCTTCCATTCTAAACATTGAAATTAATAATTACAAAAAGTTTATCCTTTATGATAAAGAGTGACTTGTGTGCAGCCAGGTTTAATATTGAGAAAAAAATGTTGTCTATATTTAGCAGAAGATGTATAGCTCTTGCAGTTTTTATGCAGACTGGTCTGGATCCACATGAGTTTTTTGTCTCATACGTAAAAAAATGACCAATTTTCATTAGTCTGCCTGACCTGATTTTCATCCTTTTTTGCTCTTTTTTTCTGTATTTACCATCAGAGAAAAACTGATTGATATTTCCAAAGCATCTCCGAGCATTAGGCCTCATTCAGATGTCCATGATTTTTTGCAGGCGTAAAAACACAATCCGTCTTTCACCAGAGTTTTGGATCAGATTTTTTATCAGTGTTTGATCAACGGTTCACTTTTTACCATCAGTGGTTCAGTAGCTATTTATTCATATGAAAAAATCCATTCCAAAACTTCTCCTATCCCCTACAATGCTAAAAACGGGTAGAACACAGACAGCATACTGACAGCACACAGATGGCAATCTCAGTGATTTTTCACAGACTCATCAACTTGTATTTTGATCTCAGACTCAGATCAAAAATTGACATCTGTGATTTTTAAAAACAATAAGATTCAGTCTCGGCACTTGTCCTAGATGCCCAAGTAGGATTACATCAAAATGTAGAAAAATTGGCACTCAATGGTATTCTAGAAGCAAATTTATTGAGGGCAAACAATCCAACATGTAGAGTTTTGGTCAATTAATGACCTTCATCAGTAGTGCGGATTACCAAAGGGAATGCCTCAGCATGCACTGCCACTCCACGGCCTTGGTTTATCTCCTTTCACAGGAATCTACACTACTGATGAAGGTCATTGATTAACTGAAACATCTACATGTTGGATTGTTTGCATCCAATAATTTTGCTTCTAGAATACCATTGAGTGGCACCTTTTCTACATTGTGATTTTTTTGAAGACATGCAGTTCGCAAAAAACATGGACATGTGAAGAGCTCAATGTGCATGGCTACATGCAATGGTTATATGTACTATCCATGAAAATAATTGATAATTGAACAAGTACGTAATTTAGAGTCACCTATGGCTGGTTTGACACTTGCATTGGGCAGAGCTGCGGAGGGCTTCATAATTCCTCCGATAAGCTCCGCCCACTGCCGCAGCTCTTCCTTCAGCTCTGTCTACATCACCATGCGTCCTGCATACCTATCTTTAACATTGGATACGCAGGCCATGCAAATGTATGCGGATGCCTCAGCATGCATTGTTTTGACGCTGCGTCGAACGCAACATGTTGCATTTTGTTGCGGTCAGCACAGCGTCTTCCGCATACATTCGCATGGCCTGCATACCCAATGTTAAAGATAGGTACACAGGACGCACGCCGACATAGGCAGAGCTGAAAAGAAGAGGTGCCGCAGTGGGCGGGGCTTAATGGAGGAATTACGCAGCCCTCTGCAGCTCTGCCCAACGCAAGTGTGAAACTAGCCTTTGACTTATGGGTTCATTAAAATTTCAGCTTTTCAGTAATCCATTGTTTTCAATGGACTTATTATAGTCAGTGGAGCTGTTCATATGTCTGTATATGTTTGCAGCCCAAATGGTCCGCATAAAATCACACATGAGACTTGTTCTATTTTAATCTGAGCCTTGGTTCAAACTCACTAATGGAAGTCTATAAGGTCGTGAAAAAATCAGACAGCACTTGGATGCGGTCCATGAGCTGTCTGATTGTTCTGAAATATTTGATAGATGAAGCTTGAGAAATCTGTATTATTTTTTCCTCTGAGAAAAACTGCTCAAACTTTGATAAAAAATGATAAAATGATAAATATTAGATCATTTTTGTGTATGAGAAAAAGAAAGGATACCAGAATGCAGCGTAATCGTTCATTCACATGTCAGTCTATGGGGCTGGTGACATGTTTGTTATTTTTGCGGAGAGAGTGGTCCATGCAAAAACAGACACATGTACAATATTGATCTGTGTGTCAGTTCAAACCCGGCAATGAAATTATATGGGTCCATGAAAAAATTGGACGTGATTCTGATGTCATCCATTTACTGTCCATTTTTCCCTGATACATAGATAGGTGAAGGTGGAGGGAAAAAAAATTCTCATCAGTGAAAAAAACTGAAGCTCTAACCAAACTTTGATGAAAATCTGATGTTCTCTGATGAAAATTGCTGCTAAAACTTGGTCCTTTTTTTAGGACTTCAAAAAAACTGATATCTGAATGAGGCATTAGTCAGTGAGAAACCCACAGCACGCCAATGCAACACAGATGCTGTCCATGTGGTGTCTATTCTTTTCACTGATGTATTCTAAATTGCAAATGAAACAAAAGGGTATTTTTTAACATGTTTTGTATGCCGCTTTTCTTGCATAAAAACATAAAAACTTTTTGTGTAAACTTTTTTTTTAATTTTGCAATTGACTCATTTTTTTATTAAGCCTGTCAGCCTCACAAAAATTGGTTAAAGCTAGCATAGGTTTTGTGATGCATGAACAGCCCAAGGTGTGCTAAAATCAATCATAGGTGTGTGCATCTAAATAAATGTGGCAAATATTACTTCAAAAGATTTTAATTGGTAACGACCAATTTCCGTACAATACATTTTAAGGTTAAAGCACCTGGTTGTGCAGTCTAGCAGGAGCAGATTGTGGGGTTGCTGGCTGTCAGACACATCCGGGGACACCGAAGAACAGAAATTCAATGACCACAATGTACCAAACGGAAGCATCAGCAATGGGTTACATTTTAGTATTACTAACACCTTATGGCCCTAGATGTTAAGGATTTGTGAACAATATCTAAAAGGCACAAGTGAGACCTATATTATAATAATGTATAAAACACATAGGACATGTATATACACTATGTTCCAAATTATTATGCAAATTGGATTTAAGTGTCATAAAGAATTGTTTTGTTTTTCAAATAAACTCGTGAATGGTATTGTGTCTCAGGGCTCAATGGATCACTGAAATCAATCTTAAACACATGTGATTCTACCACCAGGTGATTCTAATTAAAGGAAAACTACTTAAAAATTATGTTCCACATTATTAAGCAGGCCACAGGTTTCAAGCAATATGGGAAATAAAAAGAATCTCTCTGTTGCTGAAAAGCATTAAATAGTGCAATGCCTTGGACAAGGTATGAAAACATTAGATATTTCCCGAAAACTTAAGAGTGATCATCATACTGTGAAGAGATTTGTGACTGAAACAGAGCACAGACAGAGTTCATGCAGATAAAGGCATACTGAGGAAGGTTTCTGCCAGACAAATTCAAAATACCATTACAAACCAACAAACAGTTATTTGAAGCTGCTGGTGCCTCTGGAGTCCCTCGAACCTCAAGGTGTAGGATCCTTCAAAGGCTTGCTGTGGTGCATAAACCCACTATTCGGCCACCCCTAAACAGTGTTCACAAGAAGAAACGATTGCAGTGGGCCCAGACACACTTGAAGACTAATTTTCAAACAGTCTTGTTTACTGATGAGTGTCGAGCAACTCTGGATGGTCCAGATGGATGGAGTAGTGGATGGTTGGTGGATGGCCACCATGTCCCAACAAGGCTGCGACATCAGCAAGGAGGTGGAGGAGTCATGTTTTGGGCCGGAATCATGGGGAAACAGCTGGTAGGACCCTTTAAGGTTCCTGAAGGTGTGAAAATGATCTCTGCAAAGTATATAGAGTTTCTGACTGACAACTTTCTTTCATGGTATAAAAAGCAGAAACGTGCCTTCAGAAGCAAAATCATCTTCATGCATGACAATGCACCATCTCATGCTGCAAAGAATACCTCTGAGTCATTGGCTGCTATGGGCATAAAAGGAGATAAACTCATGGTGTGGCCACCATCTTCCCCTGACCTCAAAACTATAGAGAACCTTTGGAGTATCATCAAGCAAAAGATCTATGAGAGTGGGAGGCAGTTCACATCAAAACAGCAGCTATTCTGACTTCATGTAAAGAAATACATGCAGAAACTCTCCAAAAACTCACAAGTTCAATGGATGCAAGAATCATGAAAGTGATAGCAAAGAAGGGTTCCTATGTTAACATGTAAGTTGGCCTGTTAGGATGTTTTGGAGTTAAATAGCTTTTTTGTTCAGTGAATGTGACCTAATGCTGCAAATTCCACAAATGAGCATTTTCAGTTCTTTAAAACATATCAAATGTTTAGAAATTCTATTGTGCCTAATAATTTGGAACAGTGCATTTTGAGCTTTTATTCATTTTGGAGATTATACTGTTAGCATTGGGAGGTTTTTTCAATAAAATTCGATGTATACTCTAGCAGGTGATGACTTTTATTAGACTGACTGTCATTTGCACCGACTATTTAGGAAAATCCAAGAAAAATATCATTTGCATAATAATTTGGAACATGGTGTATGTATATATATATATATATATATATATACATAAGTGACCAAAAGAAGAAGCTGTCTGTTAGGTGTTGAGTTCCCACCTCTGCACAGGGGGAATCTCGAACCATCTCCGCTGCAGTCTCCCATTCTTCTCCAGCCACAGTGGAGTCTGCTTAGTGGAGATGTCGGTCCCAGCATCTGGCTCAGGCTGACACTGGACAACTGGTTACTACTGCCCTTCCAGGCTTTGTCCTTGTAGCCAGCAATGTTCAGCAGCAAGCAGGTCTTTCTGGGACTAAGTCCTGTTTTTCACATACTGAGCATGCCCACGGGACGACCTCCCATTGGAGGTCGAGGGTCACATGCTCAGGTCCTGTTGCGGCTCCCATTGGTCCATCTGGAAGGTCTTGTAGCACTGCTGCTATAAAAGGTTTGCATGGCCGAACGGCCATGCGCTAGTGCAGCGGTCCCCAACCTTTTTGACCTAGAGAGCCACATTCAGCACTGAGAGAGGGTCACGAGCCACATTCTGCTCTGAGGGGGTCATGAGCAACATCCTGCTCCTGTCTCCCTCAACGTAGTGTCAACCAAAGCCCCCATTACGAGTATAATGATAACCGAAGCTTTTCTACAGAAATCACTCCAAAGCAGTGCATTGAGATCAAAGGGTTACCAAAATGCTCCAATTCAATCTTTCTCCCATCAAGGACTCCCAACACACTATCGCATTCAGGTTCAAGAACCGGCTCTAACAGTTAATATCATCCCCCATACTTAAAACATCTGTAAACCTCTAAAACCAGTATATGTGCATTCAGATCTGCTCGTCTGTGCAGGGCTACTCAAAAAACACCATTTTGAGATGTGCTCTTCATGCCTGTTTGCTAGACCTGGAACTAATGCACCAAGCTGGCAGACAGTCGCAAGCCACAATTCATGGGACCGCGAGCCACATGTGGCTCCCGAGCTACAAGTTGGGGACCCCTGCGCTAGTGTATACTTGAAAACGTGTGTGTTGATGTGTGAAAGTCGCTCATTAATCATCCCTTTGTGTATGACTGCTTGCGTAAGGTGAATGTTTGCTATCTAGCGCCCGACAAAGCCATCAGTACTAAACACACGATACAGCGTCTATTGCTGTGACTGCCAGTGCGGCGCCGTGCGCTATTAGAGCACATCCCTGACCCAAGTCTGGGTGGTTAGTGGCGTCCGCCAGAGCGGCACTGCTCGCACTCTTGTGCATAAAATTAATATTTTAGTTATACTCTGACACACAGTAGCGGTGGTCTAGACGAACTCTTTCCCTGAGTCTTGGGATTTAGTTCTGTGACTCCTTGCTTGCGCTCTTTGTGCGGTACCTCGGCCCTGTGATGCAACTGGGTTCGCTTCTTTCATACAGGGTGAAACTAACCTGTGTGTGTATCTTCATTGTACTGCCATATAGTCCGTCATTACTCAGCAGCAGGTTCCAGCTCTGCACGGTGGACCCTGGGCTGCGAACGCACCTTATACCATCTCTCTAATTATTTGGTGCGTTCCACTAGCCCTAACATTGTCTAAACAACTACAAATGAATTTCAAAATAAAGGTTGTCTATTCACCGGTACACACACAATGTTTCCAAAATGACTGGTTTTTATCAAGCAAAACACTATGCGACCAACACCCAAAAGAAACAAGTGAGACCCATAATGAAATATATAGATAATCTTCATCACATAATGTTTAGAAACATATTGGACAAATAAAAGAGACATACTTCTAATAAAAAGTGAATCTACACAAATACCAAAGAAGAAAGGTAGGTGTAAGGTTCTTGGTCTCTTTGTTATGTCTGCTGTGATTTTCTGTTATTGTAACCTGGTTTTTCCGTTGGCCATTTTGCTTTGTCCTGCTGCAGCTACTTTGCCCTGAGTCAGTATGGAGTTTCTAGCTTCTGTGTTTCTGCCCTGTTCTCAGCCTCTTGCCTTTTTAAGCAGCCTCAGCTGTTCTATCAGTGATTCTGAATCATGTCTGCAGTCAGCCTGTTACCTGCTCCTGGAAACCTTGGACTCTCCATCTATTACTGAGGATCTCTGGGACACTTGTGGACACTGGAACTCTGCAGCATGCTAATCTACATTTGCAAGGGAAGTAACAGAGAGAGACTTGGAACCAGTTTGTGCTTATGTTGAACTTAATGTTTACTCCGACCTGCCGTTTCACCTGCCGTGTCTCCTGCCTGTCTACCTGCAATTGTGTGAAGCCTTTTTTCCCTGTGACCTACTTGTATGCAGTAATACAAGCAAGTTATAACTAAACCTGTGTCTCCTGTGTCTTCCTCGCACCCAAGCACAAGACTCTTAACAGACTATGTACAATACATTACAAGATTCAGAAGCCAACTTTAGAGTCTGCTGGGTCTGATGACGCTGAGTCTGCTGTGGACCGTGCATCTGTATATTCCTTCTGTGATGACAGTGATTGTGACTTCTCACAACCATTTCAGGTGAGCGCATTCACTTCTTTTCAGCCAGGTGTGTTACCACAGGTGAACACTATTGTGCGCCCTTGTTTCTCTTCCAGCATTTCTGCCTTAGAGGATCTGGGAAGATATTTCATTTATACCTTCTGTGATGATTGTGGTTGTGACTTCTCACAACCATTTCAGGTGAGCGCATTTCCTTCTTTCCAGTCAGGTGTGTTACCACGGGTAAACATTATTGTGCGCCTTTTTCTTTTCTAGCACTTCTGCCTTAAAGGATCTGGAAAGATGGAGGCTCGCGTAAAGGAATTGTGTGAAGTCACCGATACAATCCTTGCAGATATACAGGCTTTAAAGACCCGCTTTACAAGTCTACAGGATCTCAACAATCACAATCTGCAAGTTTTCGGACAAAATACCCAGGATTTACGAGCCAGGATTGAGGCTCTGGAGGAACGAGTCCAGGCACCATCCCCACCTCCAGGTTCTGGGTTTCCCAAGTTACCCCCTTTTCGTTTTGGTGGTGAACGTGAAAAATTCAGGGGATTTATAAACCAATGCAAACTTTTTTTTTCTGCACATGCTTCGTAATTTACCTCAGAACGATCCAAAGTACTTACTATAATCATGCTGCTCTCCAACAAAGCTCTGATGTGGGCAAACCCCCTGATTGAGACTGAAGATGAGTGCTTGAATAATCTGGATGCTTTCGTTTTAGCCATGGGGCAGGTGTTTGATGACCCTAACCGAGGTGCGACAGCTGAAGCAGCCATGTTGACTTTGCGCCAAGGTAAGCGCTCAGTAGCCGAATATGCCTTGGATTTCAAGAGATGGGCCCTCGATACCACTTGGGACAGTTCCGCCAAAAAATCTATTTTCCGGAAAGGGTTGTCTCCCATGATTAAGGATGAACTTGCGCGTGCTGACCCTCCCAATGTGTTAGGTGACTTTATTAACTACTGCATCCGCATTGATGCCCGTCTTACTGAACGCAGACAGGAGAGATGGTCTGAAAGTAATCGCATTAACCATTTCCTACCTTCCTCTCCAGCTAGGGAAACTCTGAGCAGGATCACACGGGAACCAGAACCTGAACCCATGCAGGTGGACTCTTTACAGAGACGGGTTAGTGATGCACACAAAGAACATCGCCTAAAAGAAAATCTATGTTTCTATTGCGGTAAGTCAGGGCACTTCATTATAAACTGCCCCAGCCGTTCTCGTAAGACTACTGCAGCGGTCATTCACTGTGAGTGTTGCGAAAGGAGATCAGTCATGTCCGAACCTCAGGCTCCAGAAAGGTCTGCAGCTATAGACGTTGATTTCTCAGACTTAAACTCCGTTATTTCAGATTCTGATGACTGTGTAAATGCCGCAGTTTTTCAAGTTTCCTCAGCAGTGTCCCAGCTGAGCTGTAAGAAGAACAAGTCTCATTGTTTTCTTTCCATCAAGCTCTGGGTTGACTCGGTCTGGGTGTCTAGCTCTGCTATGATTGACTCAGGGGCAAGTGGTAATTTTATGGACATCTCCTTTGCCCAGAAACATGGGATACGCTCAGTGAAGAAGGCTACTCCTTTACAGATGGAGACTGTGGATGGTTCCCTGCTAACCTCTGGGCCAGTGGATCAGGAAACAGAGCCTTTGAAGGTCTTTATGGGTAAGGATCATCAGGAGAGGCTGTCTTTTTTGCTCATCTCTTCTCCTCACTTCCCCATTATTCTAGGCCTACCATGGCTGCAGGCTCAAAACCCTACAATTAACTGGGAGACCAAGGAGCTGCATTTTCCAGAGAAACAGATGGGTCCCAAAGTTTCAGCTTGTTCGGTTCCTAAGATACCCACGTCAGTCTCTGAACTACCAGCTATATACCAGGAGTATGCGGATGTATGTGACAAGAGGAACGCTGACCAGCTTCCCCCTCATCGTCCATACGATTGTCCGATTGAATTATTGCCCGGAGCAGGAATACCCTTTGGTAAGATCTACCCTCTGGCAGGGCCCGAACTAAAGGCGTTGAAGGACTATATTGACGAAAATCTAGCCAAGGGCTTCATACACCACTCTTCATCTCCTGCAGGTGCACCCATCTTCTTTGTGAAGAAAAAAGATGGATCTCTTAGACCCTGCATAGATTATCGGGAACTCAATAAGGTCACTATTAGAAACCGTTACCCACTGCCATTGATCCCTGAGCTATTGGAGAGAGTACGGCATGCCAAGATCTTTACTAAACTGGATCTCCGAGGGGCCTATAATTTGGTCCGTATTAGACCTGGGGATGAATGGAAGACTGCATTCAGGTCACGCTACGGACACTTTGAATATCTAGTTATGCCGTTCGGTCTGTGTAACGCCCCAGCCACTTTCCAACACTTAGTGAATGACATTTTCAGGGATCTCTTGGATACATTCGTGGTGATTTATCTGGATGACATTTTAATTTTTTCTAACTCCACAGAGGAACATCATGGACACGTGAGAATGGTCTTAGAACGTCTATGACATAACCATCTTTACATTAAACTGGAGAAGTGTGAATTCCATCGGACCGAAATTCAATTTCTGGGGTATGTAATGTCTACACAGGGAATTGGTATGGATGGAAGCAAGACCCAAGCCATCAAGAATTGGCCAGTTCCCAGGAATGTGAAGGAAGTGCAGCGCTTCATCGGGTTTGCCAATTTCTACAGGCGTTTTATTAGAAATTTTTCTGAGGTAGTGAAACCTATCACACAACTTACCAGGAAAGAGGTTAGCTTCACTTGGACCCCTCAAGCCCAAGAAGCATTTTCCAGTCTGAAGGATAAATTTACCACAGCACCTATCCTAGTGCATCCCAACCCTGAACTTGCTTTTATAATAGAGGTGGATGCCTCAGACTGTGCAATCGGAGCTATACTCTCCCAGAGAACAGGTGAGAAGAGTGTCTTGCATCCCTGTGCTTTCTTTTCCCAGCGGTTATCTGCGGCTGAGAGGAACTATGATGTAGGCAATAGAGAATTGCTAGCTATTATTGCTGCATTCAAGGAATGGAGACACCTTCTTCAGGGTGCTACACAGCAAATAGTCGTCCTATCTGACCACCGCAACCTTGAATTTATAAGGTCGGCTAAGTGCTGACTCCTCGCCAGGCCCGTTGGAATCTTTTCTTAAACCAATTTGATTTCATAATCTCTTACAGGCCAGGATCGCGCAATGGAAAGGCTGATGCACTCTCTAGGATCCATTCAACGGAGACCCGTCCATCTACTCCTCCTAAGACTATTGTTCCTGATTCTAGATTCCTGGGAGTGATTCATAATCAGGACCTACTTAAGGACATCAAAGACGCATACCATTCGGATTCTTTGCTGGCACAACCTCCTAGAGACGTAAGCCTTGTTTTTAAGAGTGGTGTGTGGTTTCAGGGGCAACGCCTGTATATTCCTGAAACGGTCAGATTAAGAGTAATGCAACTCATCCACGATTCTAAGATAGCTGGGCATAGAGGAATTCTAAAGACACAGGAATTTCTTTCACGTTTCTTTTGGTGGCCCACTTGCAGAAAGGACGTTCTAAACTATGTCACTTCATGTGAAGTTTGTGCGAGATGCAAGACACCACGTTCCTCGCCAACAGGTCTATTGCAACCCCTACCCACCCCTTCCCGTCCATGGGGATCCATTTCCATGGATTTCATTGTGGAGTTACCAACCTCTCAAGGGAAGAACACCATTTTAGTGGTAGTAGATCGGTTAACAAAGGCGGCTCACTTTATTCCCTGCGTCGGCTTACCCACTGCTAAACAGACATCAGATTTAATGATTCAAAATGTGTTTCGCTTGCATGGAGTACCGGATGAGGTCATTTCTGATCGAGGGGTGCAATTCACTTCAAGGTTTTGGCAGAATTTCTGTGCCGCATTGGACATTAAAATAAACCTTTCTTCTGCTTTTCATCCCCAGACAAATGGACAAACAGAACGGACTAATCAGACCCTGGAGCAGTACCTTCGCTGCTTTATCTGCCACCTACAGGATGATTGGGTGGATTTACTTCCACTGGCCGAGTTCTCCTATAATAACTCTCAGAGCGCTTCCACTAAGCAGTCTCCTTTTTACGCCAATCTAGGTTATCACCCTAACATTCTTCCTCAATTTCCCATAGATACGCCCTTGCCAGCTGTGGCTGAAAGAATCACGTCTTTACAACAGAATATTGTTCTTCTAAAGGAAAATCTGGAATTGGCTCAGGAAAGGTATAAGAGAGCAGCAGATACATTTCGTAAACCCGCACCAACCTTCAAGGTAGGAGACTCTGTCTGGCTATCAACTAAAAATCTTAAATTAAGAATCCCATCATCCAAATTGGGACATAAGTACATTGGACCCTACAAGATCAATAAGATTGTAAGTGCCGCTGCTTGTCGTCTTCAACTGCCCAGAACTATGAGAATTCATCCTGTCTTTCACGTTTCTCTACTAAAGGCAGCAGTACCTAGGCTAATGCATTTCCTGGACGTTCTTCTCCTCAACCTGATCCAGTGCTGATTGATGGTCAGGAGGAATTTGTGGTGGAGAAGATTCTGGATTCCAGGTTATATAGGAATCAGCTACAATACCTGATTAAATGGCAGGGCTACCCAGTTGAGGACAACTCATGGGAACCGGTTGATAACATTAATGCTCCTCGCTTACTCCGCCAGTTCCATCAGAGGTACCCAGACAAGCCTGGTCTAAGGTCATCCAGAGGCTGTCCCTAAGGGGGGAGTAATGTAAGGTTCTTGGTCTCTTTGTTATGTCTGCTGTGATTTTCTGTTATTGTAACCTGGTTTTTCCGTTGGCCATTTTGCTTTGTCCTGCTGCAGCTACTTTGCCCTGAGTCAGTATGGAGTTTCTAGCTTTTGTGTTTCTGCCCTGTTCTCAGCCTCTTGCCTTTTTAAGCAGCCTCAGCTGTTCTATCAGTGATTCTGAATCATGTCTGCAGTCAGCCTGTTACCTGCTCCTGGAAACCTTGGACTCTCCATCTATTACTGAGGATCTCTGGGACACTTGTGGACACTGGAACTCTGCAGCATGCTAATCTACATTTGCAAGGGAAGTAACAGAGAGAGACTTGGAACCAGTTTGTGCTTATGTTGAACTTAATGTTTACTCCGACCTGCCGTGTCTCCTGCCTGTCTACCTGCAATTGTGTGAAGCCTTTTTTCCCTGTGACCTACTTGTATGCAGTAATACAAGCAAGTTATAACTAAACCTGTGTCTCCTGTGTCTTCCTCGCACCCAAGCAAAAGACTCTTAACAGACTATGTACAATACATTACAGTAGGCCAATGAGATAATGAAAAATTTTCCCTGAAGAAGCAACTCTGCAAGACACAAGTCAGGTCACAGCCTAACAGTATAAGAGCTTGGTTTTTTTTTTTTTGGGGGGGGGGTGGGTTTGGATGAAATTTTATTAATACTAATGTTGACTTTATTTAACTGTGATATATTTTTGGTTAAGTGTGTGAACTGTGAAGATTCCAAAAATCCAAGAAATTCCATCATTGATATTTTTTGTGTTGCTGTTTATGGTTCATTAAAAAAAAGATATTTCCAGCTTTGACTTGTGGTCTTATAGAAGCATTGGCTCTGCCAATGCTTCTTTTTACTACATATCTCAATGAGTGCTACATAGCATAGAAAAGAAAAGATGGAAGTGACAAACTGTTTGACTTTTCCTGAAGGTACTTTTATTCTGACAGCTCAATACCTGGCCTGCTCCCGTTAGGAACTTAAATTTCCTCGATGTAGAATTGTGAACCACACTACCTGCTAAAAAGATGGTGAGCAGTCATTAAAACCAACATAATTAGTTGAATTTTTAAGTTTAAAATAAAGCTTTATTAACTTTTTACAACTTATTATTTAACTTTTTTGTCTCTTCCTTCTCCCACGGGAATCAAAACATATCTTTGATCACTTCCATAATGTTTTTCAATACATATTTCAATACATAAATGAACTGACAAAGGAAGTTCTTCCTTCTGTCAAACAAATTAGGTTCCACAGCAGCTGTTAGCCGTGGCAGCTAAGAAATTAAGTTAAAGGCAAAGCCACTGCATCAAGGCATAGACTGCTGTAAGAATGCATTCCATCAGAAGCAGTCCTAAAGTTTTTGATAAACCAGAAATCACCTTACTTAAGAAATGCCACCAAAAATACAATGAATACTCATTCAAACCAGTTTAAATATTGCACTGAAGTTAAACTCGGTGCATGATAAAGCAAAAAAAAAAAAAAGTTTTCATCGAAATATGACATTATAAAAACATATTTGTCTTAGTTAAAAACAAAAAAATCAGACAAACTAAATTATAGATAAAAATATCTACAGTACTGTACAAAAGATTTAGGCATGTGCAAAAAAAAAAAGAGTTGCAAAGTAATAATACTTAATAATCTAAATGTTTAAAAGTGTTACTAGTTTGCATTTTGATAATTGAGAAAATAAAGTGAATAAACAAAAGAGAAATCCAAATCAATATTTGGTGTGACCCACATTTGCCTTCAAAACAACATCAGCACAGCAGGCATTCTTGCACACAGTTTCAAAAGCACTCGGCAGTGAGAGAACGTGGAGAACTAAATCTCAAACAGACTTGATGATGTTGACATCAGGGCTCTTTAGGGCCATATCATCACTTCCATGTCTCCTTATTCTTCTTTTGAGGAAGATATTTCATTGGCTGTATGTTTAGGGTTATTTTTCTGCTGCAGAATTAATTTGGAGTCAGACGCCTCCCTGATAATATTGCTTGATTGATTCTCCCTGTGTTTTTCAGCCTTGATGACACCTTTACTATCAAATGCCCAACTCCATTTGCTGAAATGCAGTCCAAAACTTGCAAAGAACCTCCACCATGCTTCACTGTCGTCTGCAGACACTCACTATTGCACCGTCCTTTAGCACATAAACTGCCTTCTTTTACAGGCAAATATTTCAAATTTTGACTTATTTGGCCAGAGCACCTGCTGACTTTTTTGCACTCCAATTCCTTTGTTTTCATACATAGTTGAGTTATTTGGCTCTGTTTCCATATCAAAAGAATAGTATTTTGGCTGCAGTTCTTCCACTAAGACCAACTTTTGGCCAGACTTTGAACCATAGGTCAGTGTAGCTGGGTTGAACTGGTTGATACTAGATCTGAGCTGATGGCACAAAATATCTTACGATTTCAATGGAAGGTAGGCATGATGTGTCTTTCATCTGCCCTACATTTCCTTTTCCAACCACTGTCTACAGCCTTCAACATTGCCCACTTCCTAATGCTTTTTCAAAAGAGCTTTAACAGCACCTCAGGAAACTCCAGTCTGCTTTCAAATCTTTGCCTGGGGTATACTGATGCAGTATAACTACCTTGTATCTTGTTTCTGTTCTCAGTATTGCAATGGTGTATGAAGTGTTACATGAAACTTTCTGCCACATCTTCACTTGTTTAGCAAAGTTTTTCTGTTCCTTACTCAGTTTGTAGCCTCCTACACAGCATTTTCTGCTTCAGTTAATTAATTTGTTTAAAACTACACATGAAAACGATGATCATTATCTTCTGTTTTGTATAATTGGTTACTCACACACCTGACTATAGTTGTACAAAATCCCTGACTTTTTGTAAGTGTTCCTAGATTAATTGAATTATGTTTTGAAGGTAAAGGATGGTCACACCAAATATTGATTACATTTAAATTTCTCTTTTGTTAATTTACTTTGCATTAAAAATAATCTATTAAAGGCTCATTCAGACATCTGTGCAAATCGGACTGCAATGGACAGACTGGCCGTGGCTATCCCAACTCAAGTGGGACAGCCTCATAGAAATACATGGAGCTGTCACGCTTTGGTCGGGAAACCCGTGACTGTTCCATGCATTACTGGTCCTATCTCGGACCCATAAGCATAAACGTCTGTGTGAGCCTTTGCATGTGTATTTTTAAAGCACTCTTACTTTCCCCATATCTGTCTAAAGCTTTTGTGCAGCACTGCATCTATACATAAATATGTGTACATCAAATGGTACATGTACATGAGACGTGTGCTGCAAAGCTTATAAACTTTTTATATAAGTGGTTGATGCTACATATTAACATATGCAGCTAATCAGAAATAAGAGGAATGCAAATTCTCCCCATATTTACTGCCTCCACCAGTCATTTCACGATGTGTAGGTACAGCATTTGTACGCGAATAAACCACTAATAAGTAATAACGCTTTCCTGCAGTTCAGTTGTACAGTCATACCACTATGTCTGGATCACAATTTGCAATGCACTTCCCACCCCACTACATCTTGTTTACCGCTTTGTGCTTTCTGCAGGTTACTGATGGGTTCTTCCCTTGTTGGGTTATTGTTGGGTCCTTTCCTTGCTGGATTACTGTTGGGTCCTTCCCTTCTGGGTTACTGTTTGGTCCTTCCTTTGTTGGGTTACTGTTGGGTCCTTCCCTTGTTGGGTTACTGTTGGGTCCTTCCTTAGCCGGTTTACTGTTGGGTCCTTCCCTTGTTGTGTTATTGTTGGGTCCTTCCCTTCTTGGTTTAATGTTGGGTCCTTCCCGTCTTGGGTTACTGTTGGGTCCTTCCCTTGTTGGGTTACGGTTGGTCCTTCCCTTGCTGGGTCACTGTTGGGTCCTTCCCTTGTTTGGTTATTGTTGGGTCCTTCCCTTGTTGGGTCCTTCCCTTGTTGGGTCATTGTTGGGGCCTTCCCTTGTTGGGTTACTCTTGGGTCCTTCCCTTGCTGGGTCACTGTTGGGTCCTTCCCTTGTTTGGTTACTGTTGGGTCCTTCCCTTGCTGGGTTACAGTTGGGTCCTTCCCTTTTTGGGTTACTATTGGATCCTTGAGGGCGTTGAGCAGAGCTCACAATTCACTACTGCTCATATAATATGAAGTCTATAAATAAGGACAAGCCTGAGAATTTGTAACAAATACCTATTCCCAATGTGTAAAGCCACAGTGAACAGAGTCATATCATGTATTATATGTCTACATTCTAGTATTAATCGCATTCATTGTGAGGGATTAATAGACACAGGATTGAGACTATAGAAGGGCCAGAAAGGGCGGGCAGTGAGAGAACGCTCATCTCTGGCCCTTTTCATGCTTTAATAAAGCAGAGCAGTAAAACAGGTTGTTCCAGCATGTGTCATTAACATTTTATGAAAGCATCAGAAACAAGTAGTTTAATAGCACTGATTTGTTTAACACTCCGTATTACTTTTTATTGCCAGTTCTTTTGGCAGAAAAAAAGCATCAAAAATGATTGAAGTAACATTTTATATACTCAGGAGCCCCATAGAAGCAAATTATATTCCGGAGCCTGAGAGGAGAACTGGGCAGCTTTATTACACGCTTACCAAATGGCTGGTAATTGAAATAAATATTGTCACAGCTTCCGGAGGCACCGCTATCTGCCGCTCACGACACGTTCTGGGATGCAAAAAAAATGCTTAGACTTTTCATATTGTTTAAGACAATTTATTCAAAAGTATTCATAAAATATGTCATGATAATGCATCCAAAATTGTGTATCTTTTTATTGTATTAATTGTTTTTTTTTTCGTGCAAACAATAACATGGAGCTTCACCCTGTTGACACTTTTGGTAATTTAATTTTATAATAAAAAATAAATAAAAAATCTGAAATATCTTTACTTTCCCTTTAAAACATACAAGCCGACCCGCCATTGTTTTCTGCAGCATTCACTCAGCAGTAAAAGGTCAAATACTAGGTATTATATGAAAGATTAACTTAAAAACAAAGAAAAATAGGGGGCCTTGTATCAAAAATAATTGTTTGTTCATTTCAAGTGGATGACCCCATATGATTTTCCTGCACAGAAAGTGTTTTATCGTCAGTTCCTCACATCTGAATAGAATTCTTTTGGTAGCAATTTTATGGATTTCTACAAGACTTTTATTATAAGTATGATGCTTGTGTGACATCTTTATATGTGTCCTACACTTTTACGTTGTACAGTTAAAGAGGACCTTTCATCAGATTTTTCATGTTAGACCGGACACACGATGCAATGTAATAATGGCTGCAGAGCGGAGTAAAACAATTATTTTTAAATTTCGACTCTCCATTGCGGAGATGCTAGCAATCAAAGTATTGGCACATAATGAGTTAATTTTTAATACATTCCAGAGGGTGGCATCAGATAGCAACTCATACAGGGGGAAGATATACAGGACCCCAGTGAAAAGACCCACTTGGACTTAACTACATTTAACTCATTAGGTGCGAAATACTTTGTTTCCTAAAATCTCCACAATAGAAGGGCACAAAAAAGCCAAAAACATGCTCAGCAGCTACTATTACATCGTATGTCCAGGACAACATGTACAATTTGGTGAAAATCCTCTTTGAGTTATGTTCCGATTATGTTAGCATCTACTGGCACATTTCCGTTACCCGTTGTTTGGTAACTATTAATATTAGATAATAATAATAATAATAATTTTATTTATATAGCGCCAACATATTCCGCAGCGCTTTACAAATTATAGAGGGGACTTGTACAGACAATAGACATTACAGCATAACAGAAATACAGTTCAAAACAGATACCAGGAGGAGTGAGGGCCCTGCTCGCGAGCTCACAAACTATGGGGAAAAGGGGAGACACGAGAGGTGGATGGTAACAATTGCTTTAGTTATTCGGACCAGCTATAGTGTAAGGCTCAGGTGTTCATGTAAAGCTGCATGAACCAGTTAACTGCCTAAGTATGTAGCAGTACAGACACAGAGGGCTAATACTGCATAAAGTGTATGAGAACATGATGCGAGGAACCTTTTTTTTTTTTTTTTTTTATTATAAATAGGCCACACAGGGATCGTTAGGTTAATGCATTGAGGCGGTAGGCCAGTCTGAACAAATGAGTTTTTAGGGCACGCTTAAAACTGTGGGGATTGGGGATTAATCGTATTAACCTAGGTAGTGCATTCCAAAGAATCGGCGCAGCACGTGTAAAGTCTTGATAAGTCTTGAGATAAGAATGTAACAAGCACTGTTTATCTTTAAAGTGTCCGACACATTTTCTGACATTTTTACTCCATTTTTTTGGTACTAAACTGCTTGAATTAACATTTAGAACACCAAAAAAGATTTCCTATATATAGTAGAAAGCAATTCCTAAAAGAATATATAAAACCAATCAGAGAAAAACAGAAGATATAGCCAACATAATATATCAATCATAGTGCTTTATGAAATATGATGGTACAAAAAACTGATAAAAAAAAATCACAAAATATTGCAATGAGTACTACACTTTGATAATATTTCCAAGTTACTGTTATAACGTTGCAAATATAAATTAGGGATTAGGGGTCAGTGATATGGTTATTAACTCCCTTTGTCATATTATATCTATAATATAACGCTGGGAGCGTCACTCTGTCCGAAGCCTCTATAGACTGCGCAAGCGCCGGCGCAGTCTGGGCCTCACAGAGCGACGCTCCCGGGAGATCGCGGTGTGCGTTCACACTGAACACACACCGCGATCTCCACCGCAGAAGCAGGGACCGCCAGGAGGGTGAGTATCGGCCTATATTCACCTGTCCCCGTTCCATCGCTGAGCGGCGCCATCTTCTCGGTCTTCGGTCTGTGGCCTTCAGTTCAGAGGGTGCGATGACGCGCTTAATACGCGCCGGCGCCGCCCTCTGACTGAACAGTCACAGCCAGGAGACCGGGAAGATGGCGGCGTGCAGCGCTGGAACGGGACAGACAGGTGAGTATAGTAAGTGCTGGGGGGCCTGAGCTGGCGGCGATACCGGCACCTGACCCCCACAGCGCGCCGGTGTCCCCGCCTGCTCAGGCCCCCCAGCACTCGGCGCCGAGCGGGTCAGAGGCAGTATGGGGACGCAGGATGGAGCAGCACATAAGGATGGGGACGCAGGATGGAGCAGCACATAAGGATGGGGACGCAGGATGCAGCAGCACATAAGGATGGGGACGCAGGATGGAGCAGCACATAAAAATGGGGACACAGGATGGAGCAGCACATAAGGATGGGGACGCAGTATGGGAGCAGCACATAAGGATGGGGACGCAGGATGCAGCAGCACATAAGGATGGGGACGCAGGATGGAGCAGCACATAAAAATGGGGACACAGGATGGAGCAGCACATAAGGATAGGGACGCAGGATGCAGCAGCACATAAGGATGGGGACGCAGGATGGAGCAGCACATAAAAATGGGGACACAGGATGGAGCAGCACATAAGGATGGGGACGCAGGATGGAGCAGCACATAAAAATGGGGACACATGAGCAGCACATGACAGGATGGGGACGCAGGATGGAGCAGCACATACCATGATGGAGACAATATACCAATATAAATGCTCGCCACCCGGGCGTAGAACGGGTTCAATAGCTAGTCTATAATATAACGCTGGGAGCGTCACTCTGTCCGAAGCCTTTATAGACTGCGCAGGCGCGACGCTCCTAGCATTACATTATAGTGTCAGGAAAAAAAAATGGCGCCGGAAGGCGCGGACTGCCGGGAGCAGGGGTCGGGAGCAGGGTCGGGAGCAATATTTGCGCCCTGATTATGCTGTGGCACTTCATGCCACAGCAATTTGTTACTTACGCCATTCCTTTCCGCCCCGCCCATTTTCTTCGTCCTGCTGCCGGAATCGGCGCCTGCGCAGTCCGCGCTTTCCGGCGCCATTTTCTTGAAGACACACTGCAGGTGTGTCTTCAAGAAAATGGCGCCGGAAAGCGCGGACTGCACAGGCGCCGATTCCGGCAGCAGGAGGACGAAGAAAATGGGCGGAAAGGAATGGCGTAAGTAACAAATTGCTGTGGCATGAAGCTGTGTCACTTCATGCCACAGCAATTTGTTACTTATGCCGCCTGATTCCTTTGTCCTGCTGCCGGAATCGGCGCCTGCGCCCTGCAGTGTGTCTTCAAGAAAATGGCGCCGGAAAGCACGGACTGCGCAGATGCCGATTCCGGCAGCAGGAGGACGAAGAAAATGGACGGAAATGAATGGCGTAAGTAACAAATTGCTGTGGCATGAAGCTGTGGCACTTCATGCCACAGCAATTTGTTACTTACGCCACCTGATTCCTTTCCGCCGCCATTTTCTTGGTCCTGCTGCCGGAATCGGCGCCTGCGCAGTCCGCGCTTTCCGGCGCCATTTTCTTGAAGACACACTGCAGTGTGTCTTCAAGAAAATGGCGCTGGAAAGCGCGGACTGCGCAGGCGCCGATTCCGCCAGCAGGAGGACCAAGAAAATGGCGACGGAAAGGAATCAGGTGGCGCAAGTAACAAATTGCTGTGGCATGAGGCTGTGGCACTTCATGCCACAGCTATTTGTTACTTACGCCACCTGATACGGGGCATATATTATGGAGCAGCGTATGGGGCATATGGATGGGAGCAGCAAATTAAAGAACGGTGGCGCAGGATGGGAGCAGCACATGACAGAACGGGGGCGCAGGATGGGAGCAGCACACGACAGAAAAGGGCAGCACATGACAGAACGGGGGTGCAGGATGGCAGCAGCACATGACAGAACGGGGGTGCAAGATGGAAGCAGCACATGACAGAACGGAGGCGCAGGATGGGAGCAGCACATGACAGAATGGGGGCGCAGGATGGGAGCAGCACATGACAGAACCGGGGTGCAGGATGGGAGCAGCACTTGACAGGATGGAGGCGCAGGATGGGAGCAGCACATGACAGAACGGGGGCGCAGGATGGGAGCAGCACATGACAGGATGGGGGCGCAGGATGGGAGCAGCACATGGCAGGATGGGGGCACAGGATGGGAGCAGTACATGACAGAACCGGGGTGCAGGATGGGAGCAGCAAATGACAGAATGGAGGCGCAGGATGGGAGCAGCACATGACAGAATGGGGGCGCAGGATGGGAACAGCACATGATAGAATGGGGGCGCAGGATGGAGCAGCACATGTCAGAATGGGGGCGCAGGATGGCAGCAGCACATGTCAGAATGGGGGCGCAGGATGGGAGCAGCACATGACAGGATGGGGACGCAGGATGAAGCAGCACATACCAGGATGGAGACCATATACCAATATAAATGCTCGCCGCCCGGGTGTAGAATGGGTTCAATAGCTAGTGTATATATATTTACTCACTCTAATTGAGTGATACTGTAATAATATGCACTCCCACTTTCTATATGTCTTTTAGATTACCGCAACAACTATTATACTATATTCCCCATCTCCTGTGTGTGTGTCTCCATCGCTTTTTTATTTTTATTATATATATATCATGCTTGATTTAACATTTTCTGACATTTTTACTCCATTTTGTCTACCAAAATGCTTGATTTATGATGTCTATCTAGAATCCCTTAGGACCCCTACCGATACTACATCTCTGGTTGCCGTGGGATGTAAACAGTATTTACAGCTCTGTGTACACATCAGTAGATGCTACCGGGTACCGCAGAAAGGCTCCTTTTGAAAAGAATAGGAGCTGATCTGCAGTACCCAGCAGCAGCCGATAAACAATGAATGGTGCCGTGGTGTTTTAATCCATTCACTGTGAACATCTGGCCTTCTCCAGAGTTGATAACAGCTGATCGTGTGGGTGCCGCGCATCGGACCACCACAATGTTATATTAATGATAGATCATCAATATAAAAGTACTGGAAAACCCCTCTAAGGGCACATTCACACTCTCAGTATTTTTAAGTTAAAACCAGGAGTGGATGATAAATACAGAAATGGTGACATTTTATACTTTTCCTCTGATTGTCCCACTCCTGGATTTGGCTTCCATATACTGATGCAAAATACTGACCAAATACTGGACGTGTGACTTTGGCCTTACCGTTGTGGCATTTTGTGTTCTAACATGCTCAACCGCAAGCGATATAGTGGTATAGTAATCTAATACTTAAACAAAATAACCAACACCTAAGATTAATACTTTTTGTTATTGACTAATAAAAACCTTGTTGACAAATTACCACAAACCCACACTCTAAAAAACAATACCACAAGCTCCTGGTCCACCCTATTACTCTCTAGTATACCCTTCCTGACAGTGGAGGTTGGCACCCTAACTTGAACGCAAAATGGCGCCCCCACTCACCGACGGCTTGCCCTAGATACACACTATTGAGCCCTAAAAATTAACAACACTACAACCAATACACACAAATAAACCGGTTCAAAAAAAGCGTGCCGTACAGGAAAAGGAAATCACGGATAAACAAAGCGCTAGAGGTACATTTGTTCCTCTTCCTACTAGCGCTCACTTCCTGTCAATAATACCTTCTTAGGCATGCGCAGTCCACAGCACAGCATTCCACAGAGCGCATGTGTAGTGCAAGTAGCGCTCACTGCATCACGGTGATGCTTACCAGATCCCGCATGCGCAGTTCGTAGTCCTGTGTCCAAACCATGCACGCGCAATACCACCTGAGGCAGTCAAGCAGGGAGAGTGGCGCTACAAAGACCGCGTCACAAACCGCGCACTCTACCACCGGGCAGTAACATATAAGGAATAGCGCTCCAAATCGCCCCTGTGCACTAGAAAAACCACTCAAGAACGGTAATATCCCACACCCACACTTATAGAGAGGTGCCTTCCCAAAACGGACAGCCCAAAGGGGCTTGAACCCAATAGCAATAAGGGAGAGGACAATTCTCAAAAAACGCCATTAACCCCAGTCTGAATTAAAAAAAAAACTTGTCAAGAAACAATAGCTATACGGAGGAGATATAGCAGTCCCCATAAAATAATCACATACTATCTCATAAGTGTGTGCAAAAAGGCTAAATATCCAAAATGGATGGGTAGAGTAATCAATGTCAGTTGCAACGACTTAAACAAAATAATTTCAGATGAAGCAGCTATAGTGCTCCAACATGCTCCCATTTAATTAGAATGAGAGACAGTGTGATAATGCAGAAGACCCTTCCTACGTCTGTAGATACGGTATTATTGTTAGTACTGTTGTGTCTCAATCCCAGTGATCAAATGTAATGTTCAACTTCTCTGCTGTGAATTTTATTAGTTATACGTTTTCCTGACATTTATCAAATCCTAGAGGAACCTGTGGAACCGCATCATACCTCGAGCATGCAGCAATAAGGCTTAAAAAATAAAATACCTGACAAGCCAAAAAGTGTATTTTAGTGTGTTCACGCAATCAGCAATCAAGGGATTTGTGTGCTGGCCACACATCCAAATCCAAAATAATTCACAGTATGGCCGGCTTCACACTCAGCGTATGAAAATACGGTCCGTATATTACGGCCGTAATACGCTGAAAAGTCCCGAAAATAGTGGTCCGTAGCTCCTCCGTAGGCAGGGTGTGTCAGCGTTTTTTGCGCATGGCATCCTCCGTATGTAATCCGTATGGCATCCGTACTGCGTGGTTTTCTCGCAGGCTTGCAAAACCAACATACCGCTATAGAAGTGATCCATGTGTCCCAAAAAGAAAAAAATATATATATATACTGTCTATATATATATATATATATATATATATGCGCCAGTAGACACATATATGTATATATATTAATATTTTTTCCAGCGCTGTACAGCTTGAAAGCCGGTAATTCAATTACCGGCTTTTTCTTTCTCCTTCCTAAAACCCGACATGATTTGAGACATGGTTTACATACAGTAAACCATCTCATATCCCCATTTTTTTTGCATATTCCACACTACTAATGTCAGTAGTGTGTATCTGCAAAATTTGGCCGTTCTAGCTAGTAAATTAAAGGGTTAAATGGCGGAAAAAATTGGCGTGGGCTCCCGCACAATTTTCTCTGCCAGAGTAGTAAAGCCAGTGACTGAGGGCAGATATTAATAGCCTGGAGAGGGTCCACGGTTATTGGCCCCCCCCTGGCTAAAAACACCTGCCCCCAGCCACCCCAGAAAAGGCACATCTGTAAGATGCGCCTATTCTGGCACTTGGCCACTCTCTTCCCATTCCCGTGTAGCGGTGGGATATGGGGTAATGAAGGGTTAATGCCACCTTGCTATTGTAAGGTGACATTAAGCCAAATTAATAATGGAGAGGTGTCAATTATGACACCTATCCATTATTAATCCAATTGTAGTAAAGGGTTAAATAAAACACAAACACATTATTTAAAATTATTTTAATGAAATAAAAACAATGGTTGTTGGAGTATTTTATTCTACGCCCAATCCGGTCACTGAAGACCCTCGTTCTGTAAGTAAAAAAACATAATAAACCAACAATATCCTTACCCTCCGCAGATCTGTAACGTCCAACGATGTAAATCCTTCTGAAGGGGTTAAAACATTTTGCAGCAAGGAGTTCCGCTAATGCAGGCTGCTCCTTGCTGCAAAACCCCGGGGAATGAGGCTAAATATAGATCAATGATCTATATTTAGCTTCATTTGCGGTGAGGCGCCCTCTGCTGGATGTTCATAGATCGTGGGAACTTTCCTAGAAAGCCTGGGAGCTGGGAGCCTGGGAGCTTTCTAGGTAAGTTCCCACGATCTATGAACAGCCAGCAGAGGGCGCCTCACCGCAAATGAAGCTAAATATAGATCATTGATCTATATTTAGCCTCATTCCCAGGGGTTTTGCAGCAAGGAGCAGCCTGCATTAGCGGAACTCCTTGCTGCAAAATGTTTTAACCCCTTCAGAAGGATTTACATCGTTGGACGTTACAGATCTGCGGAGGGTAAGGATATTGTTGGTTTATTATGTTTTTTTACTTACAGAACGAGGGTCTTCAGTGACTGGATTGGGCGTAGAATAAAATACTCCAACAACCATTGTTTTTATTTCATTAAAATAATTTTAAATAATGTGTTTGTGTTTTATTTAACCCTTTACTACAATTGGATTAATAATGGATAGGTGTCATAATTGACGCCTCTCCATTATTAATTAGGCTTAATGTCACCTTACAATAGCGAGGTGACATTAACCCTTCATTACCCCATATCCCACCGCTACACGGGAATGGGAAGAGAGTGGCCAAGTGCCAGAATAGGCGCATCTTCCAGATGTGCCTTTTCTGGGGTGGCTGGGGGCAGATATTTTTAGCCAGGGGGGGGGCCAATAACCATGGACCCTCTCCAGGCTATTAATATCTGCCCTCAGTCACTGGCTTTACTACTCTGGCGGAGAAAATTGCGCGGGAGCCCACGCCAATTTTTTCCGCCATTTAACCCTTTATTTTAAGAGCTAGAATGGCCAAATTTTGCAGATACACACTACTGACATTAGTAGTGTGGAATCTGCAAAAAAAATGGAGAGAAGACATGGTTTACTGTATGTAAACCATGTCTCAAATCATGTCGGGTTTAGGAAGGAGAAAGAAAAAGCCGGTAATTGAATTACCGGCTTTCAAGCTGTCTAGCGCTGGAATAAATATTAATATATATACATATATGTGTCTCACTGACATATATATATATATATATATATATATATATATATACCTATTCTATGTGTACACATTTATTCTACCTATTGGACTGTAAGCTGTCAGTGTGATTTTACTGTACACCGCACTGAATTACCGGCTTTTCTCTCTAACAGCGCTGCGTATTTCTCGCAAGTCACACTGCTGGTCCGTGTGTAATCCGTATTTTTCACGCTTCCATAGACTTTCATTGGCGTATTTCTTGCGCAGTACGGTGACAAACGCAGCATGCTGCGATTTTGTACGGCCGTAGAAAGCCGTATAATACTGATCAGTAAAATACGGCAGATGGGAGCAGGGGCATAGAGAATAATTGTGCCGTATTTTTTGCGAGTTTTACAGACGTAGTTTCTGCGCTCTTACGTCCGTAAAACTCGCAAGTGTGAAGCCGGCCTATAATATAAATAAATCCGATTTTTATAAACCCGTTCACATACAGCGGAAATAATCGGCATAAAAATGAACACACACTGTTCAACGTCTTATGTCAGACATTCAGATTTTGTTGTGTATTCAATGTTGATTTGTTGCAGATTTCAAGAAAAATCGAGACAGAAATTTTTGCAACATGTGAACATGGACATATATTTCACAAATTACTTTTAGCAAACCTGAAAAACTTAAAGCCACAAAATCAACTAACAAAGGGGCAAAACTCTATCTGCCTGTTTTCACCTTAATGACCGGGCCACTTTTTATAAATCTGACCACTGTCCCTTTATGAGGTTATAACTCTGGAACACTTCAATGGATCCCACTGATTCCGAAAATGTTTTCTAATGCCATATTGTACTTTATGATAGCGGTAACATTTCTTAAATATGACTTGTGTTTATTTGCGGAAAAAAAACAGAAATTTGGTTAAAAAAAATGTAAAAACATCTCAATTTTCAAACTTTTAATTCTGACGACCTTAAATCAGAGAGTCCTATCGCATAAATTAGTTAATAAATAACATTTCCCACATGTCTACTTTACATCAGCACAATTTTGGAAACAATTTTTTTGTTATGAAGTTATAAAGTTAAAAGTTGACCAGAGATTTCTCATTTTTACAACAAAATTTTCTAAACCATGTTTTTTAAGGACCACATCACATTTGAAGTGACCTTGAGGGGCCTATATGACAGAAAATACCCCAAAAGTGACACCATTCTAAAAACTACACCCCTCATGGTAATCAAAACCTCATTCAAGAAGTTTTTTAACCCTTCAGGTGCTTCACAGGAATTCTTGGAATGAGGAAGGAAAAAATAATCATTTACTTATCTTTCACAAAAAAGTTTCCTTTAGACCTAATTTTGTTTACTTTCACAAGGGTACCAGGAGAAAATGACCATACATTCATTGTTCAATTGCTCCTGAGCATGCCAATACCCCATATGTGGGGGAAATCTACTGTTTGGGCGCATGGCATGGCTCGGAAGGGAAGGAGCGCCGTTTGACTTTTTGAATGTAAAATACAGTAGGCTGGAATAATTAGCGGTTGCCATGTCGTGTTTGGAGATCCCCTGATGTGCCTAAGCAGTGGAAACCCCCAACAAGTGACACCATTTTGGAAACTAAACCCCCCAAGGAACTTATCTAGATGTGTATTGAGAACAAGGTTCAAGGAACCCACAAGGTGCTTCACAGACGTTTATAGCGTAGACCCGTGGAAATAAAAAAAATGCATATTTTTCTCACAAAAATCTTTTTTAGCTACAAATTTTGTATTTTCACAAGAGTAAATGGAGAATATGGACCCCCAAAGTTTGTTGTGCAATTTCTCCCGAGTTTACCAATACCCCGTTTGTAGTTGAAAACTTCTTTTGAGGCACAGGGCAAAGCTTTTGAAGGGAAGTAGCGCCATATTACAGTGCAGATTTTGCAGCACTTGTTTGAGGGTGCCATGTTATATTGGCACAGCACCTGAGCTGCCAGAACAGCAGAACCCCCATAAGTGACCCCATTTTACCAATTAAACTGCTGCAGTGATTATATTGACACAACAGCTGCATCACAGACTTTTATACCATTTGGAAGTGTAGAAAAAATAATTTACATTTTTACCACCAAGATTGTGCGTTAGCCCCAAATTTTACATTTTCTCACTGGGAAATGGATAAAAATGGCATCAGAATTTGTCCCACAATTTCTGTGGAATGTAGAAATACTCCATGTGTGGCTGTACAGTACTGCTTTGCTATACGGAGAGACTTGGGAGGGGCGGAGCGCTATTTTCCTCCTAGAACGCACATTTTCCTAGACTAGTTTGTGGATTCCATACAAAGAGCACCTAAGTGCTAGACGAGCAGAATCCCCCCCTCAAGTGACCCCATTTTGAAAATTATACCCCTTTAGGAATTTATCTACAGATGTAGTGATGATTTTGACTCCTCCATGGGTGTTTTCCACAAACAAGCAGCAGTGGATATTGCTGAGTCAAAATTGCAAATTTCCGCTATAGTGACCAGAATAGCCCAGCTCATGCTTCTGGAGACACACACCTGTAAATTAGGCGGGCTCATCACTACAGAAATGCCAAACATGTGGGTGCTAAATGTTGTTTAGGCACACTGGGGCTCAGAAGGGAGAGGGGCATTTGGATTTAGGAGTGGAGAATTTGCTCAATTTCTTTTGGCAGGGTAGGAGCCATTTCGCTTTTCCAGAGCCTTTGTGCTACCAGTAGCATGGAAACCCCCTGTATTTCCGTTAACAGATGGTGGACCTGAGTGGGGAGTTGCTTTTTTGTGGATTGAGTGGAAGCTTTTATTGGGAACATTTTCCATAATGTTTGGGATCACATTTATCCGGCGCTCTATACTGAGCACTTACATCAGGGTTTCTTACTGTAGAGTATCAGATCAGCGATCTGACAGGCAGGGAAGGAGGCATGCTGGTGCTTGCTCTTAGCATTGCGCTCGCAAACCACCTTCCGTACAGGACCCCACAGCCATCTTGGTGCCAGGGATCTCCATGGAGACCATCAGGACATCATGATCAGTGGCATCAGAGGGATTAAATGCCCACGATCGGTGCTAGTACCAATCATGGGCATTGCTGCGGGAAGACAACAGTCACATACAGCTGACACCCACACGCAATCGCCGTGGCACTCAGCGTGAGGCTGTGTGATCGCGCCGCCGTTCTGGGCACGAGCGCATTTCCTACAGATTAGTACTAGTATGGCGAATGTCGCAAAGTGGTTAAAAAAAAGTTCTTTATTCTTGTCTCTCACTTCCTTTTAGAACAACCTTCCCCCTCATCCCTTCACTTTCCTATTTAGCTAGTGTGTGCCTCATTTGCTAAATCCTGTTTTCTGCCTACGTGTGTCTTTTCCTCTACTACTCACAGTCAATATTTGTGGGGGGCTGCCTATCCTTTGGGGTTCTGCTCTGAGGCAAGGTAGAATTCCTATTTCCATCTATCGGGGTATTTAGTCCTCCTGCTGTGTCGAGGTGTCTAGGATTTGTTAGGCACACCCCACGGCTACTTCTAGTTGCGGTGTTAAGTTCAGGATTTGCGGTCAGTACAGTTTCCACCAACTCAGAGAAAGTTCCATGCGGCTCCAAGGTCACCGGATCATAACATGAATCATTATGGCATTTGATCCTGTTTTTGGTCTAATTTTTGTTGTTTTTTTTTTTACTGTTTTGCATACTCCCCTAATTGTCGTTCTATTTTGTAACTTCTTTTTAAAGTCTATTTAATATCTGTTTAACCTGTTTTTTATGTTTGTCATTGTCTGTGGAGTTTGAGGTTTTCAGAAAAATGCTAAATTTGTTGCTTAAAAAAACATATAATAGAAAATGCACCCAAGGACCAGAGTATATTAATAAAAAGGCTAAGTTTTATTAAATAAAAATGCAAAAATAGTACATACATAAAGTGTGCATAAGTAACTGATGACAGCAAATGGCTAGAATATGGCACCGCAACTATAGAAATGCAAATACATGGACTAGCATAATAAGATGATACATCATTGAAATTCAGGAGTGCAGAGTGTCGTTGACTTTTCCATTTAAATAAACTAGTAAAGTGTATTAAGTAGTCCATGAAAGGAAGACACCAACACACCAATGTCCTGAGATATGCATAAAGAATATTAGTACTAAAGCATCCCTGCATAAAGCATAATTTACCTGGGAGTTGCGGTGCCACCACCCCAACGCGCGTTTTGGCTGAAGTGCCTTTTTCTCCCCCAGAAGACCATGGATACATAAGGTCCTGCAATGCCCTGCATATGAGTTAAGAGACATAGTGAATCAGAAACATTATACTACATTTCTAATTGGAGGTATTTGCTGATATTATTATTACCCCTACTACATATTGGGATAAAATCCTGGAGCTGGGAATACCACTTTATGTTTTTGGATTATAAACCCCTGAAATATGCAATATTTTTTTCTTTTTGGAAAGTGGTTCTTTCAGTTCTCTGAACAATTGCTGTTAGTTGTAAAAGAGCCATTTGAGATTATATACAGTGGGGCAAAAAAGTATTTAGTCAGTCAGCAATAGTGCAAGTTCCACCACTTAAAAAGATGAGAGGCGTCTGTAATTTACATCACAGGTAGACCTCAACTATGGGAGACAAACTGAGAAAAAAAAATCCAGAAAATCACATTGTCTGTTTTTTTAACATTTTATTTGCATATTATGGTGGAAAATAACTATTTGGTCAGAAACAAAATTTCATCTCAATACTTTGTAATATATCCTTTGTTGGCAATGACAGAGGTCAAACGTTTTCTGTAAGTCTTCACAAGGTTGCCACACACTGTTGTTGGTATGTTGACCCATTCCTCCATGCAGATCTCCTCTAGAGCAGTGATGTTTTTGGCTTTTCGCTTGGCAACACGAACTTTCAACTCCCTCCAAAGGTTTTCTATAGGGTTGAGATCTGGAGACTGGCTAGGCCACTCCAGGACCTTGAAATGCTTCTTACGAAGCCACTCCTTCGTTGCCCTGGCAGTGTGCTTTGGATCATTGTCATGTTGAAAGACCCAGCCACGTTTCATCTTCAATGCCCTTGCTGATGGAAGGAGGTTTGCACTCAAAATCTCACGATACATGGCCCCATTCATTCTTTCATGTACCCGGATCAGTCGTCCTGGCCCCTTTGCAGAGAAACAGCCCCAAAGCATGATGTTTCCACCACCATGCTTTACAGTAGGTATGGTGTTTGATGGATGCAACTCAGTATTCTTTTTCCTCCAAACACGACAAGTTGTGTTTCTACCAAACAGTTCCAGTTTGGTTTCATCAGACCATAGGACATTCTCCCAAAACTCCTCTGGATCATCCAAATGCTCTCTAGCAAACTTCAGACGGGCCTGGACATGTACTGGCTTAAGCAGTGGGACACGTCTGGCACTGCAGGATCTGAGTCCATGGTGGCGTAGTGTGTTACTTATGGTAGGCCTTGTTACATTGGTCCCAGATCTCTGCAGTTCATTCACTAGGTCCCCCCGTGTGGTTCTGGGATTTTTGCTCACCGTTCTTGTGATCATTCTGACCCCACGGGGTGGGATTTTGCGTGGAGCCCCAGATCGAGGGAGATTATCAGTGGTCTTGTATGTCTTCCATTTTCTAAGTATTGCTCCCACTGTTGATTTCTTCACTCCAAGCTGGTTGGCTATTGCAGATTCAGTCTTCCCAGCCTGGTGCAGGGCTACAATTTTGTTTCTGGTGTCCTTTGACAGCTCTTTGGTCTTCATCATAGTGGAGTTTGGAGTCAGACTGTTTGAGGGTGTGCACAGGTGTCTTTTTATACTGATAACAAGTTTAAACAGGTGCCATTACTACAGGTAATGAGTGGAGGAAAGAGGAAACTCTTAAAGAAGAAGTTTCAGGTCTGTGAGAGCCAGAAATCTTGATTGTTTGTTTCTGACCAAATACTTATTTTCCACCATAATATGCAAAAAAAATGATAAAAAAACAGACAATGTGATTTTCTGGATTTTTTTTTCTCAGTTTGTCTCCCATAGTTGAGGTCTACCTATGATGTAAATTACAGACGCCTCTCATCTTTTTAAGTGGTGGAACTTGCACTATTGCTGACTGACTAAATACTTTTTTGCCCCACTGTAAATGAATTTCTTAACTTCACAAACTGACCCTTGCTGGACTCAGTTACATGCTGAACTGTTCATTAGCCCCCAGTTGTGCAGTGCATACATGTGCAGGCGATAAGCAGTTTTCCATTAATAACCTGCATATACCTATAGCAGCTGAAAACCAATAGCAACTGAGATCATGAACACTAGCAGCCGGCCAGTCATGTAATATTTTACGGCAGCTGCTTAACATTTCATTACCTACTTATTTTACACAGAGAAGAGTGAATTAAAATGGCAGCGTTAAATGAAATAGAGGCTTCGTTTTCTTTCTGCTGAAAGCCGACACCTAATTAGGGAATATTTAAATCCCACAAAAATGCAGACTCTCCGAGGTGCTATAAAGCGTTGCTGCATATAAGCTTTAACAAAACTTAGTGAATTATAGGCTGGCCCTTGGCTCTTACGAGCTGTTTGCTTGTGTTGGGGGACGCTGGAGGTCCGGGTCTGTGCTGTAGGACATCTGTATGCCGGTTCACGGGGAGCTTCAGAAATACTAGCCCCTAACACATGGAGCATTTTATTGTCCTAATTCGCCAACGTTTCGGTCCTGTAGCACTGACTCTATTTCAAGGTCCGCTGCTTTATGATAAAACACTGGTGACTTGGGACAATGAAAATCACAGCTGTTGATCTGTGTGATGTTTTACTTAAATCATTCAGCTTTCACTTCCACTACAGATACATTTTTAGCCATAGAAAATCTATCACTCTATTCGCAGTTTCGGGTTTTTAATTTCACGTGTAAATTACTTTTCTGTTGGCATTGTCTATTAAACTATCATTGTAGGAATCACTATTAGTTTTGTGCATAGAAAAATGTAAAGATGGTATATCAAACCCGATCAATGTGGAGTACTAGAAGTCTCAAGTAACAAGTTACCATATATATAAGGATGAGAATGCAGGCAGCGAGCATTTACACAGTCTATGGAACTGTGCTGTCATTTCCATTTACAGTAGGATCACACTGTCCATTATAATTTTGCTGCATCACTATGTTTGAAAGGGAAGGATTATATTGATTAAAGGGAATCGGTCAACAGATTTTTGTTAACTGAGAGTAGCATATTATAGGGGCAGAGACACTGATTCTAGCGATGTATCGCTTACCAGACTGCTTACTGTAGTTTTGATAAAGTCACTGCTCTCTCTGTTGTAGATAATTTCTCTGAATGCTGAGCTCTGTACACCACACCACTGATTTGTAGCTGGTTTGGCAAGTAAGCCTGATCTTGGTATTCTCAAGCAGATCAACTACTTAGCAACCTGTCATGATCTTTAAGTTACTTCTGAAAACATATCTAAACGTATATCATTCAATCCAGTCACCAGTAAATGACATACAGATGAAAACCACAATACTACCGGGTCTACGGGTTATTTTCTGGTTTTATTTTTCACATAAATTACCTCGTGCTTTTGTAGTTGGCAACCATGCTGCTGACCATAAATGACTGAAGTGGTTAGGCATCAGCTTGTACAGAGCAGTTCCTTTCTCCGTGTACTATGAATGCAGACATTGGTCTGAAACGCGTCTTGCTTGTTGACATCTTTTGTTTTTGCTTTGAGCTGCTGCTGTTCGGATCTTTTAACATTAAAACATAAAGATGAAGATGTTTTTAAAAAGACTGTGTGCTGACGGGTAACTGGTATAGATTATAAGTGGGGGAGATTTCTGTGTAGGAAATTTGGAAACTATTGAATAGAGATGAGTGAATCAATGTGAGAATTTTAAAAAAAAATAGCAGGATACGGAAAATTTGAACAATTTATGATTCAAATATTGCAAATCGTTAAAGATGCCCGCTGTTATTTTACACAATGTATCAGCCAGAGTAGGTTTACATGACCTTGAATGTGCTTGCCAATAATGCCTTGCAGCTATCACATATTATGACACATCACATAGAATAGCATAGTCATAACAGGCAAATATAACCTGGAATAAAAACTATGTATAGAAACCTTGCAGTAAGTAAACAAATCGTAATGCATGTAAAAAAACATTGGATACTTAGGCCCTTTCACGCTATCAGTTACAATCCGTTGAATTTTGAAAAACGACTGATGCCGCCGGATCCATTATTTACTCATAGACTTGTATTAGCGACTTATTGCGAATGATGGCCTCACGTTTCATCCGTCATTCGCCGGATCCATCGAAAATTGTTTGACCGGAGACAACAGCCAAAGTAACGTTTTTTGTATACATCGAAAAATCAGACAGCGATGGATCCGTCGCCATCCGTCGTTTGCTCGAATGGAAGCCTATGGGCGCCGGATCCGTCAAATTACAGAATCCGGCACCAGATTCCATTTTTTTAACTGAGCATGCTCCGATTTATTTAAGATCCAATTATCCAGATCCACTAGTCGGATCCGTCAAAAAAAAAAAAAAATGGATGTACAGGCCAAAAAAAATATGTACAGGCCAAGAGGAAGGTAAAACACCTGTCTGTGGGAAGCGGAGTAGATAAAGGTGCACAGGCCAAAAGGAAGGAACAACACCTGCCTGTGGGAAGTGGAGCAGATAATGGTATACAGGCCAAGAGGAAGGAAGAACACCTGTCTGTGGGAAGCAGAGCAGATAATGGTGTACAGGCCAAGAGGAAGGTACAACACCTGCCTGTGGGAAGCAGAGCAGATAATGGTGTACAGGCCAAGAGGAAGGTACAACACCTGTCTGTGGGAAGCGGAGCAGATAATGGTGTACAGGCCAAGAGGAAGGTACAACACCTGCCTGTGGGAAGCGGAGCAGATGAAGGTGTACAGGCCAAGAGGAAGGTACAACACCTGCCTGTGGGAAGCAGAGCAGATGAAGGTGTACAGGCCAAGAGGAAGGTACAACACCTGCCTGTGGGAAGCAGAGCAGATAATGGTGTACAGGCCAAGAGGAAGGTACAACACCTGTCTGTGGGAAGCGGAGCAGATAATGGTGTACAGGCCAAGAGGAAGGTACAACACCTGCCTGTGGGAAGCGGAGCAGATAATGGTGCACAGGCCAAGAGGAAGGTACAACACCTGCCTGTGGGAAGCAGAGCAGATGAAGGTGTACAGGCCAAGAGGAAGGTACAACACCTGCCTGTGGGAAGCAGAGCAGATGAAGGTGTACAGGCCAAGAGGAAGGTACAACACCTGCCTGTGGGAAGCGGAGCAGATAATGGTGTACAGGCCAAGAGGAAGGTACAACACCTGTCTGTGGGAAGCAGAGCAGATAATGGTGTACAGGCCAAGAGGAAGGTACAACACCTGTCTGTGGGAAGCGGAGCAGATAATGGTGTACAGGCCAAGAGGAAGGTACAACACCTGCCTGTGGGAAGCGGAGCAGATAATGGTGTACAGGCCAAGAGGAAGGTACAACACCTGCCTATGGGAAGCGAAGCAAACAAATATGTACAGGCCAAGAGGAAGGTACAACACCTGCCTGTGGGAAGCAGAGCAGATAATGGTGTACAGGCCAAGAGGAAGGTACAACACCTGTCTGTGGGAAGCGGAGCAGATAATGGTGTACAGGCCAAGAGGAAGGTACAACACCTGTCTGTGGGAAGCGCAGCAGATAATGGTGTACAGGCCAAGAGGAAGGTACAACACCTGCCTGTGGGAAGCGGAGCAGATAAATATGTAAAGGCCAAGAGGAAGGTACAACACCTGCCTGTGGGAAGCAGAGCAGATAATGGTGTACAGGCCAAGAGGAAGGTACAACACCTGTCTGTGGGAAGCGGAGCAGATAATGGTGTACAGGCCAAGAGGAAGGTACAACACCTGTCTGTGGGAAGCGGAGCAGATAATGGTGTACAGGCCAAGAGGAAGGTACAACACCTGCCTGTGGGAAGCGGAGCAGATAATGGTGCACAGGCCAAGAGGAAGGTACAACACCTGCCTGTGGGAAGCGGAGCAGATAATGGTGTACAGGCCAAGAGGAAGGTACAACACCTGCCTGTGGGAAGTGGAGCAGATAAAGGTGTACAGGCCAAGAGGAAGGTACAACACCTGCCTGTGGGAAGCGGAGTAAATAAAGGTGTATAGGCCAAGAGGAAGGTACAACACCTGCCTGTGGGAAGCGGAGCAGATAAATATGTACAGGCCAAGAGGAAGGTATAACACCTGCCTGTGGGAACCGGAGCAGATAATGGTGTACAGACCAAGAGGAAGGTACAACACCTGCCTGTGGGAAGCGGAGCAGATAAATATGTACAGGCCGAGAGGAAGGTAGAACACCTGCCTGTGGGAAGCGAAGTAAAGAAAGGTGTACAGGTCAAGAGGAAGGTACAACACCTGTCTGTGGGAAGCGGAGCAGATAATGGTGTACAGGCCAAGAGGAAGGTACACCTGCCTGTGGGAAGAGGAGCAGATAAAGGTGTATAGGCCAAGTGGAAAGTACAACACCTGCCTGTGAGAAGTCGAGCAGGTAAATATGTACAGGCCAAGAGGAAGGTAGAACACCTGACCGGTGGGAAGCGGAGCAGATAATGGTGTACCGGCCAAGAGGAAGGAAGAACACCTGCCTGTGGGAAGCAGAGCAGATAATGGTGTACAGGCCAAGAGGAAGGAACAACACCTGCCTGTTCGAAGCGGAGCAGATAATGGTGTACAGGCCAAGAGGAAGGAACAACCCCTGCCTGTGGGAAGCGGAGCAGAAAAAGGTGTATAGGCCAAGACGGAGGCCACACTGCCAAATGTATGGAGTATAAAAAACTGAAGCAAAAACAAGGGCCAGAACACCAGGTAAATATGTACAGGCCAAGAGGAAGGTAGAACACCTGACCGGTGGGAAGCGGAGCAGATAATGGTGTACCGGCCAAGAGGAAGGAAGAACACCTGCCTGTGGGAAGCAGAGCAGATAATGGTGTACAGGCCAAGAGGAAGGAACAACACCTGCCTGTTCGAAGCGGAGCAGATAATGGTGTACAGGCCAAGAGGAAGGAACAACCCCTGCCTGTGGGAAGCGGAGCAGAAAAAGGTGTATAGGCCAAGACGGAGGCCACACTCCCAAATGTATGGAGTATAAAAAACTGAAGCAAAAACAAGGGCCAGAACACCTGTTTCTATATTTGCACCTACAAGTTTCACTCATACTCTGCGGCCATTATAAGACAAGTATAAATTGGAATAAAAACAATACATAGAAACACTGTAGTAAGTAAATAGTGACAAACATAAAATAACATACAGTATTTAGCTATATATACAGTTAGGGCCAGAAATATTTGGACAGTGACACAAGTTTTGTTATTTTAGCTGTTTACAAAAACATGTTCAGAAATACAATTATATATATAATATGGGCTGAAAGTGCACACTCCCAGCTGCAATATGATAGTTTCCACATCCAAATCGGAGAAAGGGTTTAGGAATCATAGCTCTGTAATGCATAGCGTCCTCTTTTTCAAGGGACCAAAAGTAATTGGACAATGGACTCTAAGGGCTGCAATTAACTCTGAAGGCGTCTCCCTCGTTAACCTGTAATCAATGAAGTAGTTAAAAGGTCAGGGGTGGATTCCAGGTGTGTGGTTTTGCATTTGGAAGCTGTTGCTGTGAGCAGACAACATGCGGTCAAAGGAACTCTCAATTGAGGTGAAGCAGAACATCCTGAGGCTGAAAAAAATGAAAAAATCCATCAGAGAGATAGCAGACATGCTTGGAGTAGCAAAATCAACAGTTGGGTACATTCTGAGAAAAAAGGAATTGACTGGTGAGCTTGGGAACTCAAAAAGGCCTGGGCGTCCACGGATGACAACAGTGGTGGATGATCGCCGCATACTTAATTTGGTGAAGAAGAACCCGTTCACAACATCAACTGAAGTCCAGAACACTCTCAGTGAAGTAGGTGTATCTGTCTCTAAGTCAACAGTAAAGAGAAGACTCCATGACAGTAAATACAAAGGGTTCACATCTAGATGCAAACCATTCATCAATACCAAAAATAGACAGGCCAGAGTTAAATTTGCAGAAAAACACCTCAAGAAGCCAGCTCTGTTCTGGAAAAGTATTCTATGGACAGATGAGACAAAGATCAACCTGTACCAGAATGATGGGAAGAAAAAAGTTTGGAGAAGAAAGGGAACGGCACATGATCCAAGGCACACCACATCCTCTGTAAAACATGGTGGAGGCAACGTGATGGCATGGGCATGCATGGCTTTCAATGGCACTGGGTCACTTGTGTTTATTGATGACATAAGAGCAGACAAGAGTAGCCGGATGAATTCTGAAGTGTACCGGGATATACTTTCAGCCCAGATTCAGCCAAATGCTGCAAAGTTGATTGGACGGCGCTTCATAGTACAGATGGACAATGACCACAAGCATACAGCCAAAGCTACCCAGGAGTTCATGAGTGCCAAAAAGTGGAACATTCTGCAATGGCCAAGTCAATCTCCAGATCTAAACCCAATTGAGCATGCATTTCACTTGCTCAAATCCAGACTTAAGACGGAAAGACCCACAAACAAGCAAGACCTGAAGGCTGCGGCTGTAAAGGCCTGGCAAAGCATTAAGAATGAGGAAACCCAGCGTTTGGTGATGTCCATGGGTTCCAGACTTAAGGCAGTGATTGCCTCCAAAGGATTTGCAACAAAATATTGAAAATAAAAATATTTTGTTTGGGTTATGTTTATTTGTCCAATTACTTTTGACCTCCTAAAATGTGGAGTGTTTGTAAAGAAATGTGTACAATTCCTACATTTTCTATCAGATATTTTTGTTCAACCCTTCAAATTAAACGTTACAATCTGCACTTGAATTCTGTTGTAGAGGTTTCATTTCAAATCCAATGTGGTGGCATGCAGAGCCCAACTCGCGAAAATTGTGTCAGTGTCCAAATATTTCTGGCCCCAACTATATATATATACAGTTAGGGCCAGAAATATTTGGACAGTGACACAATTTTCGCGAGTTGGGCTCTGCATGCCACCACATTGGATTTGAAATGAAACCTCTACAACAGAATTCAAGTGCAGATTGTAACGTTTAATTTGAAGGGTTGAACAAAAATATCTGATAGAAAATGTAGGAATTGTACACATTTCTTTACAAACACTCCACATTTTAGGAGGTCAAAAGTAATTGGACAAATAAACATAACCCAAACAAAATATTTTTATTTTCAATATTTTGTTGCAAATCCTTTGGAGGCAATCACTGCCTTAAGTCTGGAACCCATGGACATCACCAAACGCTGGGTTTCCTCCTTCTTAAGGCTTTGCCAGGCCTTTACAGCCGCAGCCTTCAGGTCTTGCTTGTTTGTGGGTCTTTCCGTCTTAAGTCTGCATTTGAGCAAGTGAAATGCATGCTCAATTGGGTTTAGATCTGGAGATTGGCTTGGCCATTGCAGAATGTTCCACTTTTTGGCACTCATGAACTCCTGGCTAGCTTTGGCTGTATGCTTGTGGTCATTGTCCATCTGTACTATGAAGCGCCGTCCAATCAACTTTGCAGCATTTGGCTGAATCTGGGCTGAAAGTATATCCCGGTACACTTCAGAATTCATCCGGCTACTCTTGTCTGCTCTTATGTCATCAATAAACACAAGTGACCCAGTGCCATTGAAAGCCATGCATGCCCATGCCATCATGTTGCCTCCACCATGTTTTACAGAGGATGTGGTGTGCCTTGGATCATGTGCCGTTCCCTTTCTTCTCCAAACTTTTTTCTTCCCATCATTCTGGTACAGGTTGATCTTTGTCTCATCTGTCCATAGAATACTTTTCCAGAACTGAGCTGGCTTCTTGAGGTGTTTTTCTGCAAATTTAACTCTGGCCTGTCTATTTTTGGTATTGATGAATGGTTTGCATCTAGATGTGAACCCTTTGTATTTACTGTCATGGAGTCTTCTCTTTACTGTTGACTTAGAGACAGATACACCTACTTCACTGAGAGTGTTCTGGACTTCAGTTGATGTTGTGAACGGGTTCTTCTTCACCAAATTAAGTATGCGGCGATCATCCACCACTGTTGTCATCCGTGGACGCCCAGGCCTTTTTGAGTTCCCAAGCTCACCAGTCAATTCCTTTTTTCTCAGAATGTACCCAACTGTTGATTTTGCTACTCCAAGCATGTCTGCTATCTCTCTGATGGATTTTTTCATTTTTTTCAGCCTCAGGATGTTCTGCTTCACCTCAATTGAGAGTTCCTTTGACCGCATGTTGTCTGCTCACAGCAACAGCTTCCAAATGCAAAACCACACACCTGGAATCCACCCCTGACCTTTTAACTACTTCATTGATTACAGGTTAACGAGGGAGACGCCTTCAGAGTTAATTGCAGCCCTTAGAGTCCATTGTCCAATTACTTTTGGTCCCTTGAAAAAGAGGACGCTATGCATTACAGAGCTATGATTCCTAAACCCTTTCTCCGATTTGGATGTGGAAACTATCATATTGCAGCTGGGAGTGTGCACTTTCAGCCCATATTATAAATATAATTGTATTTCTGAACATGTTTTTGTAAACAGCTAAAATAACAAAACTTGTGTCACTGTCCAAATATTTCTGGCCCTAACTGTATATAAAGCATAAAGTCATCCCACCGGGATTGTGCCCAATCAGGATGGTCCCTAACTCTAGTAACTCATCTCGTAATGTACCAGCCGGCCTCAAAATAGATGGGGACAGAGCAGGATGTCACAGGTCACAGCATAGCAACAGAAATGAGGCGAAAAAGTAAGTTATTGTGTGAAAAAACAGGAGTGAAGAACGGTTACCATCCATATATCACAGCCATATATAGTAAAATCATTTTGACATCATTAAGGCTGTGTTTACATTAATGAGCTTTAAAGGCGTTGGATTCAGTCTTAGACCTTAAAGTATTATACATATCTTTTCAGGGCAATTGTAGTACCTGCAATTCGCTACAAATTTATTTTCTGCAAAACTAACTTTTGTTGGTTATGATAATGTTGGATGGGTGAAGATCCAATAAATAATTGTGGTTCGGTTACCGATGCCTGAATCAGACCGTGTAGCACATCTGTAGATATGGTTGTATATTTGCTTGTGGGTTGGGGTGCAATGGCTACAGAGCATTCCTGTTAGGAATTAGCGAGCATGCTGGGATAAGGTATCTTCGGTGTGCTTGAATTCTATGCTCCGGTCAACGTGGTTCCATGACTCGCAGCTGTACGACAGCCACAATGCATGCAGATATTCCCTGTTTGTTAGGCAATCCCTCCATGTGTTGCAGCTGTCGAACAACACAGAGACATGCAGCCATGGTGACCCGAACATAGAATTAGAGCACGCTGAAGATAGCACGCTCGCTCATCACTAATTCCTGTATCTCTCTGCCTATTACATATTGAAAAATTCTAAATATATTTCAAATTGAGAGTCCTCAGTGGTTGATACCTTTTAATGGCTAACTGAAAAGATGGTAACAGATTGCAAGCTTTCCAGATTACTAATTTTTGAATCAGGGCTACCATCCAAGAACAATTCAAAACCAAATTACAAAAGCAACTAGAATATCAAGGAATCACCTGCTACATTACAAAGCTAAAGAAGAAAATAATCGGGTGCCTCTAGTAGTCACCTGCAATCCAAATCTGGAGGTGCTAAGGGGAGCTGCACGGAAATTACAACCTTCACTACAAAAAGATGCCAGCTTACAATCCATTTTTCCAGATCCCGCACAACTGTGTTTTGGGCAGCCCCCAAATCTAAGAAGTATCATTGTCAGAAGCTCTCTGTCCTCTCAAACAGCTGCAGAAACCCTTCCTTGCAACCATAAAAAATGTAAAAGCTGTCCATTTATAATGACCACGGACAAGATAAAGATCCCCAATTCACATCAGGACTACATCCCATGTACTTTCAGCTGCATCACATCTAATGTGGTGTACTTAATTATTTGTACTAAATGTCCAACTGGGGGTCTGTATGTGGGGGAGACAGGGCAAAAGCTTAGAACAAGAATGAACTCTGATCGCCACACAATAAGAGAAAAAAGAATGGACCTACCTGTGGCAATACATTTTTGTCTCCCTGATCACAGCATTATGGACATGAAATTACTTGCATTAAAAGGTAACTTAAAATCTCAGAGAGACAAAAGAGTCTGGGAATATAAACTGATGACGACCTTTGACACACTCAGTGCAGGAATGAATGTGTCACATGGATTTATGTCTTTTTACATCAATTAAAGAATTTGCTCCTCAGACCATGTGGGGGCATCATAACATAGAACCAGACCCCAATCAGAGGACAATAAAACATTCACACTCCTTATCTCTGAACTGTTCCAATATTTATGGACATACAGTAACTGTTTATCACTCACATAATGGTAGTTCTGCTTCACGTCACCTGTCTTATCTATGGCATTATTTCTGTGCTATGTTGTGCATAAATATGTGATTCTTCAGAATTTCTATTATTCTATGCCTGATGAAGGGACCTGAGTAGTCTTGAAAGCTTGCAATTTGTTACCATCTTATCAGTTAGCCATTAAAAGGTATCAACCACTGGGGACTCTCAATTCTAACTATTTTTCTATCCACTGGCTAACACGGTACCAAGATATATATCTTTCCTGTATCTAAATATATTTCAACAGTCACTAACAAAACATGATTACTTTAACAGTAAAATGTTTCTACAGGACTATTATTTGCAGAGTGACTGTTTCCGCACAATTATTTAAAAAAAACACTTATACCTTTATGCATGTGTTCAGCCCATAATGAATGTGGTATATATTGCATTATATTAGCAGCAGAGCCACTGCCTATTCCCCACAAAGGATTTGTTCTGTATTATTCATCTGCAATTACAGGAATGTTATTGTTGACAGCAATAATGTGCAATAATGCAGACACGGGCATCTTTTGTTCAAAGCAACGATGGCTTAGATTATTACATAGTTGTATATCAATATCCTGAAATTTGTGCCATAAAACACAACAGGAATTTCACATGGAGCCCATTAATGGTGAAACAATGAAGACTGCAGTGCACTCCAAAACAAAGGATATATTATCCAATAAACAAATCATTGCAGCCTTTCCAGTTTCTCCTCCCGAAATCTGATCTGATACTGAGAAAGACCTTATTGTATATACAACCCCTGGCAAAAATTATGGAATCACCGGCCTTGGAGGATGTTCATTCAGTTGTTTAATTTTGTAGAAAAAGAGCAGATCACAGACATGGCACAAAACTAAAGTCATTTCAAATGGCAACTTTCTAGCTTTAAGAAACACTAAAAGAAATCAAGAACAAAAAATGTGATAGCCAGTAATGGTTACTTTTTTTAACCAAGCATAGGGAAAAAATTATGGAATGACTCAATTCTGAGGAAAAAATTATGGAATCATGAAAAAAAAAAAAACACTTCAAAACATCACTAGTATTTTGTTGCACCACCTCTGGCTTTTATAACAGCTTGCAGTCTCTGAGGCATGGACTTAATGAGTGTCAAACAGTACTCTTCATCAATCTGGCTCAAACTTTCTCTGATTTCTGTTGCCAGATCAGCTTTGCAGGTTGGAGCCTTGTCATGGACCATTTTCTTCAACTTCCACCAAAGATTTTCAATTGGATTGAGATCTGGACTATTTGCAGGCCATGACATTGACCTTATGTTTCTTTTTTCAAGGAATGTTTTCACAGTTTTTGCTCTATAGCAGGATGCCTTATCATCTTGAAAAATGATTTCATCATCCCCAAACATGCTTTCAATTGATGGGATAAAAAAGTGTCCAAAATATCAACATAAACTTGTGCATTTATTGAAGATGTAATGACAGCCTTCTCCGCAGTGCCTTTACCTGACATGCAGCCTGATATCATCAATGACTGTGGAAATTTGCACGTTCTCTTCAGGCAGTCATCTTTATAAATCTCATTGGAATGCACCAAACAAAAGTTCCAGAATCATCACCTTGCCTTTTGCGATTCATCACTGAATATGACTTTCATCCAGTCATCCACAGTCCATGATTGCTTTTCCTTAGCCCATTGTAACCTTGTTTTTTTTTTCTGTTTAGGTGCTAATGATGGCTATCGTTTAGCTTTTCTGTATGTAAATCCCATTTCCTTTAGGCGGTTTCTTACAGTTCGGTCACAGACGTTGACTCCAGTTTCCACCCATTCGTTCCTCATTTGTTTTGTTGTGCATTTCCTGTTTTGGAGATATATTGCTTTAAGTTTCCGGTCTTGACGCTTTGATGTCTTCCTTGGTCTACCAGTATGTTTGCCTTTAACAACCTTCCCATGTTGTTTGTATTTGGTCTAGATTTTAGACACAGCTGACTGAACAACCAACATCTTTTGCAACATTGCGTGATGATTTACACTCTTTTAAGAGTTTGATAATCATCTCCTTTGTTTCAATTGACATCTCTCGTTTTGGAGCCATGATTTATGTCAATCCACTTGCTGCAACAGCTCTCCAAAGTGTGATCACTCCTTTTTAGATGCAGACTAACAAGCAGATCTAATTTGATGCAGGTGTTATTTTTGGGTGTGAAAATTTACAGGGGATTCCATTAGTTTTTTTCTCAGAATTGAGTGATTCCATAATTTTTCCCCTGTGCTTGGTTAAAAAAAGTAACCATTACTGACTACCACATTTTTTGTTCTTGATTTATTTTAGTTTTTCTTAAAGCCAGAAAGTTGCCATTTGAAATGACTTTAGTTTTGTGCCATGTCTGTGATCTGCTTTTTTTCTACAAAATTAAACAACTGAATGAACATCTTTCAAGGCTGGTGATTCTATAATTTTTGCCAGGGATTGTATATATACACATATATATAATACTAGATGGTTGCCCAATTCTAACGTATCGGGTATTCTAGATTATGTATGTATGTATCTATGTATGTATATAGCAGCCACATAGTATATAGCACAGGCCACGTACCAAACAGTATATAACACAGCCCACGCAGTATATAACATTGCCCACGTAGTATATAGCACAGCCCACGTAGTATATAACACTGCTCACGCAGTATATAACACAGCCCATGCAGTATATAACACAGCCCATGCAGTATATAACACAGGCCATGTAGTATATAACACAGTCCACGTAATATATAGCACAGGCCACGCAGTATATAGCACAGCCCTCACAGTATATAACACAGCCCACATAGTATATAACACAGCCCATGCAGTATCTAACACTGGCCACATAGTATATAGAAGCCACGCAGTATATAACTCTGCCCACGTAGTATATAGCAGTGTGGGCACCATATCCCTTTTAAAAAAATAATTAAAATAAAAAATAGTTCTATACTCACCCGCCGGCGTCCAGCAAATCTGTGTGGATGCACTCGTGGCTGCCGCCAGCTTCCGTTCCCAGGATGCATTGCGAAATCAACCAGAGGACTTAGCGGTCTCGCGAGACCGCTAAGTCTTTTGGGTAATTTCACAATGCATCTCTGGGATCGGAAGGTGGCGGCAGCCGTGCGCGCCTCAGCGGACGACGGAAGGTGAGAATAGCAGGTTTTTTAAATTATTTTTAACATTAGATCTTTTTACTATTGATGCTGCATAGGCTGCATGAATAGTAAAAAGTTGGTCACACAGGGTTAATAGCAGCGTTAATGGACTGCGTTACCCACAGCATAATGAGGTCCATTAACGCTCTCATTAACCCTGTGTGAGCACTGACTGGAGGGGCACCGGGCACTGACTGGACGATAGTAGGGAGGGACTAATTCTCGGCCGGACTGTGGCCATCGCTGATTGGTCGCGGCAGCCAGGACAGGCAGCTGGCGAGACCAATCAGCGACGCGGGATTTCCGTGACGGAAGTTGCAGACAGACGGAAGTACCCCTTAGACAATTATATATATAGATATATATATGTATATATATGTACACATATACATTTTATATAGCAGAAATGCAGTCCAACCTTCATATACTCAATGTTTTTGTGGCACCCCAGGGGTCCGGTTGCCACAGTAGCATTGCCTCCCTCACAGGGGGTGATGCCATGCCTGGAAGCAAGGAGGGGTCCCCTTACCAGGTGATACCAGCATCCAACACTTTCCTACTCCAGACCAGAAGGGGAGCTCTAACACCTGGTTTCAGGGGAGCTTCCCTATAAGTTCTGGCCTGGAGGCGGGGTCAGTTAGTCTAGGGTGGAGTCTGAGAGTGAGAGGAAAGGAGAGAAGTCGAGGAGAACATGGGGAGTTGAGCTGTAATCAAGCTCAACCCAGAAGAGAGCGCTAACAAAGAGGACGCCAGAGTTGTACACCCCAACAGCTGAATCTGGAGGGCAGGAACTGCAAGATCCCTGGCCACACTGAACACCTGGAGGCACCACAGCAGAACAAGAGTCAGGGCTACCAGTGAAAAGGCAGTGACTGTGATAGGCTCGTGCTGTCTGCCATACGGGTTAGAAGCAACACACAGGAGAGAAACTTGAGCAGAGCTTAAAGCCGCAAGGACCTAAGAGAATAGCACAGAAGGAAGGCCTCCAAACCCACCTGGCTAAGTGGATCCTAAGTTGCTTCCAGGCTGCCTCAACCTCATCATCACCTGTTACCTGTGCCTCGTACTGCACCTGCAACTAACAAGTAAAGGTAAAGGAAACTGCAATCCTTGTGTCCTCCAGTCATTTCATCATTTCCCATACCCTCAGTCTTGCACCCATCGTCTACGATCCCTTACCAACTATACTGGTAGCCCTGGGGCCCCGCTCCACCTGTGGGGAGCAGAACCATCCCAGCTTCATCACCACAGGTGGCATCATGAACTAATTTCCTATAGACTTTAGTTTCCCTTAATTTCATCATTTTCATTGGACGCTCACTGCTGCCATGATAACCCCCTGAAGAACCGTCAGACCCGGTCCGAGTACCCATGGCCCTAGCGGGCGCTCTATTTACATACATCTTCACGCTTGTAGAATGCAGTATTTTGTTTGTATCTTATGTAGTCATAGCAGCTTGCACCTGTTCACACTTGCTCTATTCCGTTTGGAGGTGCTTTTTTGTAGTATGGTATTAGAGGTGATGACTGCCCCATCAGTTTAAGGCTGTTTTTCATTAGTGCAGTTGCATTTGGTGATTTGCATCTTATCACGGTTGGTGGGCTCTTTTGATTCAGCTATTTTGTGCGCTATGTTCCTTCATTTTTTAAGTATTTTCTATATAAAAGTATTCCAGTCCAATTTTTAGATATTCAATGTTTGCATACATCTTAGCACTAAGAGTGCTGCTGTATGGTTTTGTTTTGTAGACTCACACATGGACAAAATTGTTGGTGCCCTTATGATAAAATAAGAAAAACCCATAATCAGGGGTGTCAAACTGCATTCCTCGAGGGCTGCAAACAGGTCATGTTTTCAGGATTTCCTTGCATTTCACAGGTGATAATTTAATCACCTGCAGAGAATGATTCTAGCACCTTGTGCAATCCAAGGAAATCCTGAAAACATGACCTGTTTGCAGCCCTCGAGGAACACAGTTTGACACCCCTGCCCATAATGGTTACTGAAATAACTTAAAATGACAAAAGTAATTTTCAATAAAAAGTTACTGAGTAGCAACTAATTAAAATCAGACTTTTCTTTTGAATTATCATTCAACAGAAAAATTTAAAAAAATAACAAAAATGGTCTGGACAAAAATGATAGTACCCTTATCTAGTATTCTGTTGCTCACTGTTTTTAAGTAATAACTGGAAACATACGAGTTCTGTAACTCTCAGTGAGATTTTTGCACCTGTCCATAGGTATTTGGATGTCAAGGAATGCTTGGAGCGGTAGTTTCACAGCTGCTGGGGTTCTCTTTTTGTGTAAATCAAAACACCACATCATACGATCAAGAAAATTAGACTACAGGATTGTACATTTAAAGGAGCAGAAAATGGTATTATTAGGGAGCCAGGCAGAAAAAGATCAATACAAAAACAGTTACATTGGTTGAAAAAAGACACAAGTCTATCAGTTCATTCCTTCTCTACCGGTTATGAATTCTCTATCCCTAGATTATATATAACCCACAATGGAATTTAGGCCTTGCACTCATCAGCGTAAGTAAAATTGCTCCAATGTTGATCCATAAAAGTAGGACAAGTGTCATGTGAGTACAATTTTTCTCGCCTACCATCTGTATAACATCCGCATGCATGCGTTTTCTCTGCAACTATTATTCTGCAATCATTTACAGAACCATTTACAGAGTTCTATGCTACAGAATGGTAATGTAGCCGTAAAAAAAAGACGGCATCCAGATGGTCCATGTGCCGTCTATTTTTTTTCCTCGCACCCATTGACTTACATTGGAAAGTATCGTCCGATGTACGAAGAAAGCAAATTTTTTTCCTCCGTCCGATTTCAGCTGAGGAAAAACTCACAGGCTAACACTGACTCATTGAATGACATTGGTGTGAGTGCACTTTGATTTTTTTCTTGCATTGCCCTCGGCAATTTTACACTACCTCATGTACTTTGTGTTCCATCATGCCACAGTCTGACTGCTCTATAGAGAACCCTTTCCTGTTTAGCTGCTTGGAATCACCTTTCCATCCACATGTAGTGAATATCACCAACCTTTAGTAAGGTCTTTGGAAGCAAAAGATCATGTTCTAGTCCTTTGTATTGACCACATACTTGTATTGGTGAGGTAACGCCCACTAGATGGCTGTCCCACTAGACGGGTTCTGCCTAGGGGTATGTATATCGCATACATGACTGCCAGATTCACAAGTCTGCAGTCATACAGAATGACTGTAGACTTTCTATTTTTGTCCACACAACCAATAATTTGCTCCGACACAGCCATTCTTTTTGTTGTGTTAAGTTTGTTATATTGGATAGTGAATACTGGTCGATTGTCTCTGGCAACTGAACGGGAAGCTCACAACTCTCTTACCTTCTGGGATCCTCTGTGTGGCTACTGATTAGCCAGGGCTCTGCAGTGTCATCATAGAGGCATAATGCACAGATGACATTGCACCAGCTCAGCTAATAGTCGCTTTGAGGATCCAGGAAGGTAAGAGATTTCCCAGACTCCCGTCCAGCGGTCAGAGACTACTGACTACTGGTCAATGGACTAGAGTCCCGCGAATTGATCCACTCATGTCTATTGGTGAGTGTTGGTTACTGTCTTTCTGTCACACTGCCGGGTGACCTTGGACCAGGGGCTCCTTCCCTGTCCCTAACACTAGGGAGCACCCTAGCTCACCCTATTCCCCGGGATACTTGTGAAGGTGAAGATTCCGGGGCCGCCACCCTTTCCTTATCTCCTGGATCAGCCCTCCATCTTTTCTCAACCCATACCCAGTGAAGAGGGGTGCTGACGTGCATTGGAGTACCCCAACTCGACAAAGAAGGCAACATGAACAAAGGTAAACTGAAAACTCCGGGCATAAAAATATTTACTCACATGTAACAGAGGAATGCTCTGGGAAATGGAGGACAGGAAAAACACAAAGTAAGAAGAAGAAAGGAAATTATCACACTTACAAACCCATGCAACAGCCACAGATAACTCCTCCAAAACTCCTCATATAAACACCTCTCCTCCAAGCCATGCAGCATAAGCTAGCTCTGACAATGTGTTTCAGTCAGGACCCAGATTATATAGGGGATAGGACTTTCTAACTGAGCTCAGCTGAGAGCTCAGACTCCCAGAGCTCCAGAGCCAATTAACCCATGTTCTGCCAAAAGAAATTAACACAATTTAACCCATTAGTGACAGAGCCAATTTGGTACTTAATGACCGAGCCAATTTTTACAATTCTGACCACTGTCACTTTATGAGGTTATAACTCTGGAACGCTTTAACGGATCCCGCTGATTCTGAGAATGTTTTTTCATGACATATTGTACTTCATGGTAGTGGTAACATTTCTTTGATATTACTTGTGATTATTTATGAAAAAAACAGAAATATGACGAAAATGTTTAAAATTTTGCAATTTTCAAACTTTGTATTTTTATGCCCTTAAATCAGAGAGATATGTCACAAAAATAGTTAATACATAACATTTCTCACATGTCTACTTTACATCAGCACAATTTTGGAAGCAAAATTTTTTTTTGTTAGGGAGTTATAAGGGTTAAAAGTTGACCAGCAATTTCTCATTTTTACAATACCATTATTTTTTAGGGACCACATCACATTTGAAGTAATTTTGAGGGGTCTATATGATAGAAAATAACCAAGTGTGACACCATTCTAAAAACTGCACCCCTCAAGGTTCTCAAAACCACATTCAAGAAGCTTATTAACCCTTTACGTGCTTCACAGGAACTGAAACAATGTGGAAGGAAAAAATGAACATTTAACTTTTGTTGCAAACATTTTACGTCAGAACCATTTTTTTTATTTTCACAAGTGTAGAAACAGAAATTTAACCATAAATTTTGTTGTGCAATTTCTCCTGAATAGGCCGATACCCCACATGTGGGGTAAACCACTGTTTGGGCACACCGCAGAGCTTGGAAGAGAAGGAGCGCCGTTTTACTTTTTCAATGTAGAATTGGCTGGAATTGAGATTGGACGCCATGTCGCGTTTGGAGAGCCCCTGATGTGCCTATACAGTGAAAACCCCCAAGTGACACCATTTTGGAAACTAGACCCCTTAGGGAACTTATCTAGATGTGTGGTGAGCACTTTAAACCCCCACGTGCTTTACGGAAGTTTATAACGTAGAGCCGTGAAAATAAAAAAATCCTTTTTTTTCCTCAAAAATGATTTTTTAGCCTGCAACTTTTTTATTTACTCAAGGGTAACAGGAGACATTGGACCCCAAAATCTGTTGAGCAGTTTGTCATGAGTATGCTGATACCCCATATGTGGGGTGGGGCACTGTTTGGACACCCATCGGGGCTCGGAAGGGAAGGATCGCCGCTTGGAATGCAGACTTTGATGGGATGGTCTGCGGGCATCATGTTGCATTTGCAGAGCTCCTCATGTACCTAAACAGTAGAAACCCCCAACAAGTGACCCCATTTTGGAAACTAGACCCTCCCAAAGAGCATATCTAGATGTGTGGTGAGCACTATGAACCCCCAACTGCTTCACAGAAGTTTATACTGTAGAGCCATGAAAATAAGAAAATCATATTTTTTCCACAAAAATGATCTTTTCACCCCCAAATTTTTACTTTCACAAGGGTAACAGGAGAAATTGGACCCCAAAAGTTGTTGTCCAATTTGTCCTGAGTATGCTTGTACCCCATGTTTGGGCGCACGGCAGAGCTCGGAAGGGAAGGAGCGCCGTTTTGGAATGCAGACTTTGATAGAATGGTCTGCGGGCATTATGTTGTATTTGCAGAGCTCCTGATGTACCTAAACAGTAGTAACCCCCCACAAGTGACCCCATTTTGGAAACTAGACCCCCCAAGGAACTTATCTAGATGTGTGATGAGAACTTTGAATGCCTAAGTGCTTCACAGAAGTTCATAATGCAGAGTCATGAAAATAAAAAGTATATTTTTTTTCCACAAAAAAGATATTGTAGCCCCCAAGTTTTTATTTTCACAAGGGTAACAGGAGAAATTGGACAAAAAAAACTTGTTGTCCAATATATCCCGAGTACACTGATGCCCCATATGTGGGGATAAACCACTGTTTGCGTGCACGGCAGAGCTCAGAAGGGAGGGAGCACCATTTGACTTTTTGAGAGCAAAATTGGCTGTCGTGTTTGGAGACCTCCTGATGTACCTAAACAGTGGAAACCCCCCAATTCTAACTCCAACCCTAACCCCAACACACCCCTAACCCTAATCCCAACCTAATCCATAATCCTAATCAAAACCCTAACGATAATCACAACCCTAACCACAAAACAACCCTAATCTCAACCCTAACCATAACCCTAATCAAAACCCTAAATCCAACACACCCCTAATCCTAATCTCAACCCTAACCTCAAACCTAGCCCTAACCCTAACTTTAGCCCAACCCTAAATTTAGCCCCAACTCTAACCCTAGCCCTAACTTTAGCCCTAAGCCTAACCCTAGCCCAACCCTAACCCTAGCCCTAACTTTAGCCCCAACCCTAAGGCTACTTTCACACTTGTGTTGTGTGGCATCCGTCGCAATCCGTCGTTTTGGACAAAAAACGGATCCTGCAAATGTGCTCGCAGGATGTGTTTTTTGCCCATAGACTTGTATTGCGGACGGATCGCGACGGATGGCCACACATCGCTTCCGGATCTGGATCTGTTGTGTTTTGGCGGACCGTCATCACAAAAAAAGTTCAATGTAACGCTTTTTTGTACATCGCGTCCGCCATTTCCGACCGTGCATGCGTGGCTGTAACTCCGCCCCCTCCTCCCCAGAACATAGACTGGGCAGCGGATATGTTGAAAAACTGCATCCGTTGCCCATGTTGTGCACAATTTTCACAACATTCATCTGTACATCGGGCCGACGCATTGCAAGGGCCCTGTACCGGCGCAAGTGTGAAAGAAGCCTATCCCTAGCCCTAAATTTAGCCCCCACCCTAACCCTAAATTTAGCCCCAACCCTAACCCTAAATTTAGCCCCAACCCTAACCCTAAATTTAGCCCCAACCTTAACCCTAAATTTAGCCCCAACCTTAACCCTAAATTTAGCCCCAACCCTAACCTTAAATTTAGCCCCGACCCTAGCCCTAAATTTAGCCCCAACCCTAACCCTAAACTTAGCCCCAATCCTAACCCTAAATTTAGCCCAAACCCTAACCCTAAACTTAGCCCCAACCCTAACCCTAAACTTAGCCCCAACCCTATCCTTAGCCCCAACCCTAAATTTAGCCCCAATCCTAACCCTAAATTTAGCCCAAAACCTAACCCTAAATTTAGCCCAAACCCTAACCCTAAACTTAGCCCCAACCCTATCCTTAGCCCCAACCCTAACCTTACCCCCAACCCTAAATTTAGCCCCAATCCTAACCCTAAATTTAGCCCAAACCCTAACCCTAAACTTAGCCCCAACCCTAACCCTAAACTTAGCCCCAACCCTAACCTTAGTCCCAACCCTAACCCCAAATTTAGCCCCAATCCTAACCCTAAATTTAGCCCAAACCCTAACCCTAAACTTAGCCCCAACCCTAACCTAACCCTAAACTTAGCCCCAACCCTATCCTTAGCCCCAACCCTAAATTTAGCCCCAACCCTAACCTTAGCCCAACCCTAACCCTAAATTTAGCCCCAAGCCTAACCCTAAATTTAGCCCCAACTCCTCCAGCTGCCAGCCGACAGATCATGGAGGGCGCACTGCGCATGCGCCCGCCATTTTCTTACTGGATAAAGAAGCTGGTGGGCAGGAGGGGACGCAGGAGGACTCAGGGACACCAGTAAGTATAGCAGGGTCCCCGAATCCCCCTATTTCTCTGTCCTTTGATGTGGTCACATGAGGACGGAGAATGACAGATCGATTTTTTTTTTTGCGTCTGCCGGTAATTAACTGATCACAAAACAGGGGTCGGTAAAAACCGATCCCGATCATGTTCTTTGGGGTCTCGGCTACCCCTGACCGAGATTTCCAGGGTGCCGGCCGGCGAGCGCACTGCGCATGCGCCTGCCATTTTTTGGCAGGAACAAGATGGCGGCGCCCATCAGGAGCCACGAGGAGCATCGGGGACCCCATTTCTCTGTCCTCTGATGTGCGATCACATCGGAGGACAGAGAAATTAAATAGGAAATTGCGTTTGTTTTTTTTGCGACCGCCGGTAAACGGTTAATTACCGGTGATTGCAACCCGGGGGGTCAGTAAAAAAAACCCCGAATCATGTTCTCTGGGGTATCGGCTACCCCCAGCAACCGAGACACCAGAGAAAATCCGACTCTGGGAGGGCGCTAATCACTTTTTCCACAGTGCCGTTAATTACGCTGTGGTTTAAGTACCCTTAATTGCCGCCGTTAAAATGTCGTTAAGGGGTTAAAAGAAGGTGAAGTGCTTCTTCTCAGCGCAGAAGTAGGAGCAATCAGACTCTGCAGTCTTTTGGCTCCATCTATTGCGGTAACCCCGTGACACTTTCTGAATGATATTTGGTGCAGGCAGTACATTGCTGAACACAGATGAAAAGTAGACGTTTATACTGGGCAGCACGGTGTCTCAGTGGTTAGCACTGCAGCCTTGCAGTCCTGGATTCAAATCCCACCAAGAACAACATTTGCAAGGAGTTTCCTCCCACATTCCAAAGACATACTGATAGGGATTCTAGATTGTGAGCTCATCGGGGACAGTGATGCTAATGTGTGCAAACTGTAAAGTGCTGTGGAATATTGTTAGCACTATATAAAAATAAAGATTATTATTATTACTGTCCATTTATATCATTCTTAAAACCATTTGCACTGAAAAGAAACTATTTTGAGTTTTTGATGTAGTTTCCAACGGCACAATAACATTTCCACAAAATTACCATCTAATACAGATGCTGTGGTTTTAATAGATAAATAGTAAGTAGTGATAAGCTGATATACTCGTTATACGAGATTTCTCGAGCATGCTCAGGTGTCCTCCGAGTATTTTTTAGTGCTCGGAGATTTAGTTTTCATCGCTGCAGCTGAATGATTTACATCTCTTAGGCTAGTTTCACACTAGCGTTTTGAGGAGCTGCGGACTTCCTCTGTGAAGCCCCGGCCTCAGCCGCACCTCTGCCGCTTGCTCCGCCTACTTCTGCATGCGGCCTGTGTACCTATCTTTAACATTAGGTACACAGGTCGTGCTGCTGTATGCAGATCCTTCCGCATGCATCGTTTTGACGATGCGCAGACAAAAAAATTGCTACAAGCTGCGTTCTAGGCTGGTCGCCGCATCGTCAAAACGACGCATGTGGAAGCATCCACATACAGCGGTACGACCATGAAGGGTGAACTTTGCAGCAATAATAAATAAAAAAAAAGAACAATACAAAACCTAAATTAATAACCAAAGCTGAAATAGATATTCCATTATCAATATGTACACACACACACACTCACTCTCACACACTCATGCAATGCTCATCACAAATGAGGACACCCCCTTTGAAAAGTACGCTTTTAATCAATATCTTTCTGAATACACAAATAATTTTTGAAATTTTAACAATTTTCAAAGAACATTTCTTTCACCGAAAACATGAAAGTTTAATAATATCTTATTAATGTACTTTCACTGCAAAAAATTAATTTTACTCAAATTAGTTGATGCGAAAAAAAATACACCCCATATCAAAAACTATTACACAAGTATTTTGTATGACCTCCATAATTTTTAAAAGGAATCTGAGTAGCATCTACCTTCCTAAGCCGTCTATATGGGTATGTAGGTCATAGCAAGCTGAATGAAATGATACCTTGATATCTGCGATTTGCGATCTCAATGAGAATAACTGTTTAACTCCATATCAGCATGGTTTTATGAGGAATCGCTCCTGTGAAACCAATCTAATCAGTTTTTATGAAGAGGTAAGCTATAGACTGGACCAGGGTGAGTCATTGGACGTGGTATATCTTGATTTTTGCAAAGCGTTTAATACTGTGCCACACAAGAGGCTGGTACACAAAATGAGAATGCTGGGTCTGGGGAAAATACAGTATGTGTAAATGGGTAAGTAACTGGCTTAATGATTAGAAAGCAGAGGGTGGTTATAAATGGTATAGTCTCTAACTGGGTCGCTGTGACCAGTGGGGTACTGCAGGGGTCGGTGTTGGGACCTATTCTCTTCAACATATTTATTAACGATCTGGTAGGAGGTTTACACAGTAAAATATCGATATTTGCAGATGATACAAAACTATGTAAAGCAGTCAATAAAAGAGAAGATAGTATTCTGCTACAGATGGATCTGGATAAGTTGGAAACTTGGGCCGAGAGGTGGCAGATGCGGTTTAACAATGATAAATGTAAGGTTATACACATGGGAAGAAGGAATCAATATCACCATTACACACTGAACGGGAAACCACTGGGTAAATCTGACATGGAGAAGACTTGGGGATCCTAGTTAATGATAAACTTACCTGGAGCAGCCAGTGCCAGGCAGCAGCTGCCAAGGCAAACAGGATCATGGGGTGCAATAAAAGAGGTCTGGATACACATGATGAGAGCATTATACTGCCTCTGTACAAATCTCTGGTTAGACCGCACATGGGAGTACTGTGCACAGTTTTGGGCACCGGTGCTCAGGAAGGATATAATGGAACTAGAGTGAGTACAAAGGAGGACAATAAAATTAACAAAGGGGATGGGAGAACTACAATACCCAGAGAGATTAGCAAAGTTAGGATTATTTAGTCTAGAATAAAAGATGACTGAGGGGTGATCTAATAAGCATGTATAAGTATATAAGAGAACAATACAAATATCTGTCTGAAGATCTGTTTATACCAGTGTTTCTCAACTCCAGTCCTCAAGACCCCAAATCAGGTCACGTTTTCAGGATTTCCTTAGTATTGCACAGGTGATAATTTCATCACCTGCTCAAGCATTAATTCCATCGCCTATGCAATACTAAGGAAATCCTGAAAACATGACCTGTTGTGGGGTCTTGAGGACTGGAGTTGAGAAACACTGGTTTATACCAAGGAATGTGACTGTCACAAGGAGGCATTCTCTACATCTGGAGGAGAGAAGGTTTTTCCACCAACATAGAAGAGGATTTTTTACTGTTAGGGAAGTGAGAATTATTATTATTATTTATTGTTATAGCGCCATTTATTCCATGGCGCTTTACATGTGAGGAGGGTTATACATAATAAAAACAAGTACAATAATCTTAAACAATACAAGTCATAACTGGTACAGGAAAAGTGAGGACCCTGCCGGCGAAGGCTCACAATCTACAAGGGATGGGTGACAATACAGTAGGTGAGGATATTGCTGGTCATGCAGCGGTTTGGTCGATCGGTGAGAATCTGGAATTTCTTGTCTGAGGAGGTGGTGATGGCGAACTCAGTCGAGGGGTTCAAGAGAGGCCTGGATGTCTTCCTGGAGCAGAACAATATTGTATCATACAATTATTAGGTTCTTTAGCAGAATGTAGATCTGGGGATTTATTCTGGTGGAATATAGGCTGAACTGGATGGACAAATGTCTTTTTTCAGCCTTTCTAAATATGTTACTATGTTCCTATGATACTATGTCTTAAATGAGCGGTTTCAGGCTATGGGCCAAATACTGATCTGCTCAAGAATCTGCCTTCAGAGCTTTACTCGGAGCTGTGAGGAGGCAAGGCGGCAAAACAAGAAAACACTGCACATGTTGTTGCTGTTGATGAAGCTGCTCCCCATACACACACAGAAAACAGCACAAATGGTGGCAACCCTGGCATCTAGTAAAATGTTAGTGCATGCCCTCATCATCTCCTGCCTCAACTACTGCAATATCCTCCTCACTAAATAACTCTTGTATCTCTCCAGTCCATCCTTAACGCCACTGTCCGACTAACCCTCCGCTCTCCTCCCCTCTGCAAATCCATTCATTGCCTCCCAATTCCTCGACCTACTACCAATGCTGCCATAATCTGTCTCGTTCATATATCTCTGAACTAATCTTCTAATATCTTCACATACATAATCTCAGGTCCTCACAAGACCTTCTTAACTCCTCCACATTTGTATGTTCCTTACCCAGTCACCTCCAAGACTTCTCCTTTGCATCTCCCATTGTCGGGAATTCTGTGCCCCAACACGTCTGAATATCCTACAACTATCAGACGGAACTTGAAAATCCATCTCTTCAAGATAGCTAACAGCCTGCAATTACCCGCTGTCACCTCACCACCACCAGAGCTGCCACAACACCCCAACCTACTGTCCCCTTCCCGTTACTGTAGACTGTAAGCCCGCATGTGCAGGGTCCTCTCTTTCTAGTCTGTTATTGATAGTTTGTTCATTGCAATCTATATTTGTATATTCTATGTAAACCCCTATTCACATGTACATCACCATGGAATCAATGGTGCTCTAAAAATAAATAATAATTAATAAAAAACAGTAGTGTACTTGGCTTCCTCCATCAGTTCCTTAGACAATTAATGGAGTAGATCTTGAATATTGGCACCGTAGAGCCATGTTCTTGGGGTTCTGCAGCTTCATTTTTGGGATTGCTGATGGCATCAGTGGTTGGATAACTTGCTGTTTTGGGAAGAACTCTTTAACATGGCTCCTTGATTTGAACGCCATGTTACAAAGTGTGCTGCTAACCACAAGTCTGTTCCTTGGTTGTGGATGAATAACAGATTTTGTTTATACGGTGCGTTTTTTATGTATTATTGTAGCAAAACAGTCAATGTGGTGAAGACTGAATTATCTTTTAACACTTCCAGAGAGGGATACACCACAGGGTCCATTTTCTGGACATTTTTTTTTACAGCTGGTAGGTTTACAGGCTACTCTCATGTTAACGTCATGTTAATGTTTATCATGGGGCAATAATCACCTGAATGATTGTAAGAACATTTGTTCCAGATCATTGCCCAGCGTAAACATTTCAGTGCTGGAAGGACAAACATTTGTTTGTTTGCATCTTTTATGACAACATAAACGTCATCTTTTCTTGGCAGCAGATTTGAGTATGAAGGGGGCAAACTGCTGACAATTACAGTGTGTATACCGGATCAGAAGAGGGAGAAAATAACAAAGATCATTTGTAGCAAAAACTATTTAAGTGTATAAGAAAACATTAAATGTAGGTAAATGAGCATTAGTGGCCACATTGTCAATCAATCAGTGAAAAATAAAAGGAAAAGGAAAGAGGAAAAGAGCTGGGAGCGCTAATATGTAACATATTACTTATACATTGTTCTATACATTACATTTGTTATATCAATGCTGTTTCTCAGTTTCCTACTTTAATAAGTACAAACATTTTCACAAGTCTAGTGTCATTTTTTGCATCAGGAAAGTCTTCACACAAAGAAAATAAAGGTCAAATAAACTGCTCAGATTTGGTCAATAAGTGGTGTCATATACCTATCAAACTAACAATAAAGTATAATTACTAAGCATTCTCTGTACAATATGATTTGCATAGTGACATATTTACAGTACATCGGCAGGCCTGAAATGACAATGAAGATTACTACTTAATAACTAAAATCTTACAAATGGGAAATAGACTATGCTACAACTTATTGGTTTGTGATGCAGAAAGAATCTACATAATGCCACAAAACAAGTTTACACATCTTTCAATAAATGATATATATTTATATACACAGAAAGTGGTAGATAGACAGATAGAGACAGACAGACAGATAGATAGATAGATAGATAGATATGGGATAGATAGATAGATAGATAGATAGATAGATAGATAGATAGATAGATAGATAGATATGGGATAGATAGATAGATAGATAGATAGATAGATAGGGGATAGATAGATAGATAGATAGATAGATAGATAGATAGATAGATATGGGATAGATAGATAGATAGGGGATAGATAGATAGATAGATAGATAGATAGATAGATAGATAGATAGATAGATAGATAGATATGGGATAGATAGATAGATAGGGGATAGATAGATAGATAGATAGATAGATAGATAGATAGATAGATAGATAGATAGATAGATAGATATGGGATAGATAGATATATAGGGGATAGATAGATAGATAGATAGATAGATAGATAGATAGATAGATAGATAGATAGATAGATATGGGATAGATAGATATATAGGGGATAGATAGATAGATAGATAGATAGATAGATAGATAGATAGATAGATAGATATGGGATAGATAGATAGATATATAGGGGATAGATAGATAGATAGATAGATAGATAGATAGATAGATAGATAGATAGATAGATAGATAGTAATTGGAGGCAGGTCACTGCCTGGAAGGCTTGTGGCTCACATCACTCTCTAGTGCTGTTTCAGCAGATAT